>NC_137775.1:3647872-4247872 GCF_963455305.1 Plecotus auritus | reverse complement strand
CTTTTTTTTTTTAATTTAGTGTTAGTATATTTAACTTATACTAAGTAGAGGAGCTCTGTCACTGTTATTTCTAATTTTAAAACCTGAACTTTTCTTGAATCATTTTGTGTAATCTCCATTCGACACATTTATAAAAATCTAATATATGTGCCCTAACCAGTTTAGCTCAGTGGATAGAGCGTCGGCCTACGGACTCAAGGGTCCCAGGTTCGATTCCAGTCAAGGGCATGTACCTTGGTTGCTGGCACATACCCAGTAGGGAGTGTGCAGGAGGCAGCTGATCGATATTTCTCTCTCATCGATGTTTCTAACTCTCTATCCTTCTCCCTTCCTCTCTGTAAAAAATCAATAAAATATGTTTTTTTAAAAAATCTAATATATAAGGCAATATTCTGGTCACTGGAGACTAATGTCTGGGACACAGTCCTATTCCTGTTTCTTCTCTCATTCTTTTACTTCCTATGCAGAGATTGTCTATATTTCCACAAAAGTCTCTTGTCCCTCTTCCTTCACTTTTTCAAAATGACTCTTCACCTGTCACTTTGCTTAAGAAAACAGTAGCCTTTGTCATTTTCTCTACCTTCTCATCACTTTTTCTCCTTTTGTTTCCATCTTCACTACCACTGATCCCCCCCCCCCCTTTAAGGTCACTAACTAATGCATTAATAAATTTCTCTTTTTCTCAGTACTCATATGCCTTCACTTTCTGTATTTTCAACTATTAACCATCCTCACCTTTGGACATTGGTTCCAAGAAGTCTCACCAATAGTTTGAATATTACTGCTTTTCTTCCTAGGTAACACCCACCCCTCCAACAAAAATTTTTTTTCTCTTATGATTTTCATGTCTAATGGAATGGGCAGTGCATCTCAGTTGCCCAGTCTCAAAACCATTTAATCCTTTCCTTTTTCTAATAGTTAGGATTCTAGATTCTACCATTTACTCATTTAATAGTTTTAGTTCTCCCTGTTTGCATGGCATTGTGTTAAGATGCTTACGCATGCAAAGGATGAACCTTACCTTCAGTGCTAACACCTGTAGATGAGTAAAATGGATAGTTGTGGTAACACCTCACCACACCTGTGTGTTTGAACTCCCTCTTCTCAAGTCCTCCTCCTCTTGTTACCCTTGGTCAGGCACATCTCACCACTTGCTTTAGGCCCGCAGTCGTGGACCTTGCGGACCACCGTTTGGCAACCGCTGCTCTAGACAATATGTGCTACTGCCTCACCTTTATGGCTCTTCAGCTGTCACATGTACACTGGCAGTCTGAACACATCATGCCTGATCGAGCCTTTGTTGATGCCACATCACTTTTGTCTTTTCAACCTAGATTTTAAGGTTATCTCAACTAGAATCTAACCTTCCCAGCCACATTTTTTACAGCTCTCCCCTGCACAGGCTGCTGAACAACTCACAACTGTGTTCTTTCAGTTAGAATACAGTGAAGTTTTGCAGAAAGGGCAGCAGGAACAAAAACAGGGAAAGGTCAAGGTTAATGGGGCAAATGCAGTTCACCGTGTAAATCTAAATAGCAACTATGTTGGTGTTGGAGCAGTGTTTTCTTTAGTGATAGTAGTATGTGGTATGTACTATATGACATGCTTTATTCCTATTAAATTGTCTTAGCAACTGCCGAAACCGGTTTGGCTCAGTGGATAGAGCGTCGGCCTGCGGACTGAAGGGTCCCGGGTTCGATTCCTGTCAAGGGCATGTACCTTGGTTGCGGGCACATCCCCAGTGGGGGGTGTGCAGGAGGCAGCTGATCGATGTTTCTCTCTCATCGATGTTTCTAGCTCTCTATCCCTCTCCCTTCCTCTCTGTAAAAAATCAATAAAATAAAAAAAAAATAAAAAAAATTGTCTTAGCAACTGGCCTTACATTGAATAAGCAGTTGTATTTTATTGTTTAAAATGAGTTACTTAAGCCCTAGCCGGTTTGGCTCAGTGGATAGAGCGTTGGCCTGCAGACTGAAGGGTCCCGGGTTCGATTTCGGTCAAGAGCACATGCCCAGGTTACAGGCTTGATCCCAGTAGGGGCCATGCAGGAGGCAGCCGATCAATGATTCTCTCTCATCATTGATGTTTCTATTTCTCTCTCCCTCCCCCTTCCTCTCCGAAATTAATAAAAAAATTTTTTTTAATGAGTTAACTTAAATCTCCCTGAGTTAAGTAAAATTTAGTTCTGTTAGCTCAATGAAATAGTAATTAAATGTATCCCAAATCCATTCAGTATATTTTTGGCTTTTACTAAATTTATTATAGAAATTAGCTACTTATGAAATGTTAACCTAAATCCTATTTAAGCCTTAGTGTGGAGCAAGATCTTGAACCATATCTTCTTTGGGTGTGAAGCAAGTGATGCATTTAAAGCCAATAAACTGTATTTCATATTTTAGAAAGGTATTTTTAAGGTGATAGTCAATAGTACAACTGAGAGAAATGGAAGGTTTCGTGTGTAAGTAGGGAAGTTCTGCTATGGTGGGAAAAGCCCTAGATCGGAGTCAGGAGGCTTGAGAGCTACAATTCTAGTCCCAGTTCTGGCACTGAACTAATTGTATTCATGGACACTTGGTTTATTTAATTTCTCCAAAGTAAGCAGTTTGGACTAGGTCAGTCACCTTCCAGCTTTACAATTCTATGATTCAAATCTACTCCAAAGGGACAAAATAAACATAGAATTTCTTTTGGCTTAAAATGCTGTTTATAAAGTAATGCCAACTCATGTAAATATAAATACTACATATTTTAAAATCTAGAAATGCAAGTGTGTGTTTTAAATTATAATCTTGTACCTGGTATATTTTTAAGGGATTTGTATTGTACTTAAAATAACTTCCAAGGCACAAATTTGAGTAAAGTACTGTAGTGTTATATAATTAATATTTTAAACTTGGCTTTTTTCCAGTGATTGCTAGCATTTTTAATAAATATAACCGATTTTCTTTTTTTTCTTTTTTGTACTGTTTTGGTTGCAAAGTAAGATGTAGCCTCTTTCTTTAAAGGTTCCAAATATGGAAATGCAACCAAATGGCCTTAATTCCTTAATATCCTTAATTTAAGGATAACCTTAAATAGTTGCTTTTAATTTTTACTTTAGAGGATTTTAAGATCAAAGAGGGAGAGTTTTAATAAACAAGTTGGCAAATACAGCGAATGAAATGGATTTGAGCCCACCTGCTTATGTATGTTTTCTTTGACTTGGCAGTAATTGTTTCTTTTGCTTTGCACAGACTCAAATCCAGTACCTCAAGCAAGTCCAGCAGCCCAGTGTCGCCCAACTGAGATCAACAATGGTGGACCCCGCGATCAACTTGTTTTTCCTAAAAATGAAAGGTGAACTGGAACAGACTAAAGACAAACTGGAACAAGCCCAAAATGAACTGAGTGCCTGGAAGTTTACGCCTGATAGGTAAACAAATCATACTCCCCAGTCAAGACTTCCCTGACAGTCCCACTACGAGAAAGCTGTGGTGGGACAGCCAAGTACTCGTTTCCACACCAAGACTCAGACTTTTTGAGCCAAAAAAGCCACATTCTTATACTATCCAGCTTGTAATGGTTAATGTAAAACTGACCAGATGAACCTTGTGTTTCAGCTTTTTTCTCTTCCCCCTCCCCCTGCTTCAGAGGCCTGATGGCGTCGGACTATTCCGAAGAAGTGGCCACCTCCGAAAAATTCCCCTTCTAGGACATGTAGACACTTGAGAAATGTTTCTGTTTGAAGAAAATAGAGGGAGAAACAGAAGTCTTAAGTCTGTGGCACACTGTGTCTTCAGACAGTTTGGAGGAATGAAAACCTAGAGATTTAAAATCATGAATTGAACATGTAAAATTCCAGTAAAATGTAAAAATGGAATATGCATCGCTCTTAACCTTGAGCATAGTGACTTAGAGACACTGTGTATCAGTTTTGCCTATAAGACTGTGGACTTCGTGATTGTTGTTGAACTTCTTGATCAAAACTTAAATGAGGTGAATTTTGCATTTCAAGGGTTTATTTGCTAAGAAACTACTTAATAGATATCAGTACAAGTAGTTCATATATTTAACCATTTCGTTTGGGGCTCTCTATTACTTGATTGAGCCTTAAATCAATGTGGTTTGAATCAATGGTTTGTTCTTTGAATGGTTGCTAATACTGTAGATAATTTTACTGAGGACTGTACAAACATGAAGGTGTGGTATCAAACTTCAGGTTTAAACTGTTTGAAGCATTATAAACATTCATTTCACGACTAGATTGTATAAGGATATTGGCTGTGATGAGACTCACTGCGTTATTTTTTAGTAGTGAAATTTATTAAACCCCCATTTCATTCAACAGGCACATGTTGAAAGAGCTTTGTCATTGGTGTTAATGGGGGAATGTGTTCCTTCATTGTATTTTGGGCCTTTTGTATCGCACTCTTGATATTAAATTAAATGTGCCTTTAATAGTTGTTTTTTTTTTTTTTAAGTTCAAGGAATACTATGATGATTTTGTTGTAATTTTAACATTTTGATTTTGGGGGCTGTGGAGAGCAGATTGATTTGGGGAAAATTGTTGCTGTGCTCTTCAAAGGAAAGGAAAGGCTGCCTCTGTTTTCCAGCTGGTATCATAAAAGACAAGGAGACTTGACACTTGTTACTTTTTGACGCCTTGTCCCAGGATATTGAAGTAGAAATTACTGTGGGACAGCTTCACAGGGTGCCTGTCAGAAGATTGGGGAAATAATGTATGGGAACTGTGGGCTGGCCTAAGTGAGACATTTTGTGAATTGAAAAAAAAAAAAGGTATAGTGATCATTTCCAGCAAGTTCATTTGATCATTTAGATAAATGAGGCATTTTCTTCATGCTTCCATCCAGTCCTGGAGGTGAATTTTTTTCTTCAGATCATTCTATAAGTCACCAATTCGAATTTTCTCTTGGTGATAATGGAGTCTAAGATGAGTGAAGATAAATGTTCCAGATTGTCCCAACGTTTAAGTGCAATTTTAACAAGGGTGACTTAAGTTCTCTCTTAATCATTCAAATCAATTGTAAGTATCATGTATGTTTATGCTTTAGGGAACTGATTGTGGGGCAGAGGGTGGGTTAAGAAGTGGTTTGTTATGTGACTTTACAGCAAGAAATCCGCTTCTAAGATTCTCATTTTTAGTGGGGGTTGGAGGGTAAGTAACCAAATCTGTTTGAAATTAGCTTATTGTGCCCGCATTAAGGCTTTTGTATATATTTTATGACATTTAAGATCATAGTAGAAATGACCTAAGTATTTTTAGTAGGTCAAGAAATAATTTATAAAATGTATTATAACATGTACTTTTTAAATATAGCCAGCGTCTTTCTTTGCATTTAGGTAACAGTCAGTTTGGGGTCTGTGGGTTTTTTTCTTCTTACTGTTAAAAAGTTTTTAATTGATAAGATAATACATGCTCATGAATAAAGTTGAAAAAGAATGAAGAAAAGTGAAGACGAAAAGTGAGAGTCACTCCTGGATGTGACCTTGCCCTTCCCATTCTATTCTCCAGGAGCAGTAACCACTGTTAAAATTTCTTGGGTATCAAGATAATTGCTATGCTTATAAAGTCATCTCATATTGGCTTTAAACAACGTGAACGCTGCAGATGATCGGCCGCTTTGGCTTTTGTTTTCCACTTTATCTCTTGGACATTTTACTTTTTTTTTTTTTTTTAGTTCATTTTGCTTCATATTTTAATGGTTATGTAATATTTCCATTGTATTAGTGTATTTTAATCACCTATAAATGGATTTTTATTATTTGGAAAAAAAGGCTGTAAGCCAGGGTATTCTAGATACTATTCATAAATACATCATTAACTTCAAACAAATAGTACATAATCAATACTATATCAGGAATAATTCAAATAGAATGGGTTGTGATTTTGCTTTTGGTGTGTTTTTTTTTTTTTTTTCAATTTGAGAGAGCTTCCCTGAATTACTTTGTCCACTGTAGTTAAAATATTTTATGCATGAGTTAATGCATGTGTTTTACAGTATTAAGAGGGGGTATGTTTCAGTATTTTGGCAGTGTTCAGTTTTCAGTTAACCACTTAGGTAATTGTGTGTACAGCTCTCTAAGATATCCTGGCTCCCTTAATAACAAAGCAGTGTACAGTGTCCATTCTTTTGTATAAGTTTTTTCTATAAAATTAATTCCTATTATATTTTCTTTGTGAGTTATTTGATTTTAGGAATGGGTTGGATTTTTTTTTTTTTTGTAGTTAAATATTATTCCAGAAACAGTTACTTTAAATTCTTATGTTTTTGTGATATAATGAACACAACACAAATTTTAAATAGCATGATTAGTAAAATGACATAAAGTTACAGAATGTTTAAAGAAGAACAGTTTTGTTAAGATTTATTTTAGTAATCATTATTTTTTTAATATACTTTTTTAAAATTGATTTTTTTACAGAAAGGAAGGAAGAGAGATAGAGAGTTAGAAACATCGATGAGAGAGAAACATCGATCAGCTGCCTCCTGCACACCTCCTACTGGGGATGTGCCCGCAACCAAGGTACATGCCCTTGACTGGAATCGAACCTGGGACCTTTCAGTCCGCAGGCCAACGCTCTATCCACTGAGCCAAACCAGTCAGGGCAGTAATCATTAATATTAGAAGTGATAGTATTATCTTAGAGCAGGCATTTGTTTATATAAAGGTAATTTGTCTACTTTGTGAGAGTAAGTCATCTCACAAATTATAGATTTTAGTTTTTTTCTAATCTTTGTTCAGTTTATATAAAAAATTTTCAGGTTAGTTGGAAAACACTGAGGTTACATACTTAGCAAGAAAAAGTTGTGGGAGCATGGCAACAAAGTGGGCGGAAGGAGCATCAGCATGATTGACAGTGCTGCCTGTTTCTTAATTCCTCATTTGATTTCTAAACTCTTGTTCAGTGGAGGCTCAAGTCTGCTCAGGGGAAATGGGAGCGATCTGTAGCAACAGCAGCAACAAACAGGAAGGGTATCTAATAAACCTTTACTACAGTGCTGACTCGCTGCTTTCACCTGAGGCTTCTTTGAGCCAGTAGTAACCCAGGTTGTACTTCACCACAGGTTTGCTTAAGGATAATAGGTTAGAACAGTGGTCAGCAAACTGCGGCTCGCAAGCCGCGGTTTGCTGCTCTGTTGACTAATGAGTTTGCCGGCCACTGGGTTAGAACAAGTGCTCTTAGTAAAAGAACCTTGCAAGAGTCAAAGAATGAGAATTACTTACAAAGTGCTCCCATTTAAAAGTCCTAAGGCTTAATAAAATCAGATGCATTCTTAAATATATTGGGCAAGGGGGGAAAAAACCTCACTAAAAGAATAAAACAAAAAGTGTCAGCAAAAAAGATTTTTTTAAAGATGGTAACGTCATTCTGAACTTAATGCCATTGTAAGAATATCAAACTTCATATCCAAGTCTCAAAGGTAATATATATGATTATATATTTAAATCAGATCCCTTTAAAAGTCATTATTGCTATTGTGATAGTTGAAGCAAAAACAGTAAAATTTTATTTAGACAGGACTCTTGATTGCATTTTTTATAATTGCTGTATATATTCATGTAGGCTCTATAGTATGTTTCATTAGCACTTGGTAACTAATTTGTGAAAGTATACACCCCTAATTTGGCAAATATTTGCATTATTTGTGATAAATCTTATTTTTGTGTCCTAAGGATAATCTTTTATAACATCAATAAAATCTTAACCACATATTAATATTAAATTTTTTAAACCTTAATGTCATATTGTAAGATAACTCAAAAGTATATCCTATAAAAAAGTTAAATGAGGGACTGATGAATATGAATAGTCTCAAGCCTCTATTTTTAAAAGCTTCTTTAAAAACAATTACTGAACATGCCTCCATTAATGTAATAAGCATTCCTATGAAAACTGCCTATTAAGAGGCATCCTTATTAAATGCTGGTCTGGCAAGAATAAATATACTCACATTTACATTGATAGGTACTGATTTTCATATATTATTTTAAAGAATTGTACATTTGTGGTGTTGCATTTATTTTTTCAAGGACTCTTCTGTTCCATAAAGCTAAGTACCTTAGTGTTTTATTAATATTGTCATATCTGAGATGTGTGTTAATTCACTGGCCTGTTTCTATTTTAAATGATAATTTGGAATAAATAGATTTCAGAGTTATTCAAGTAATAGCAATAAAAAGTGGCCATTTGGGTACTTTTGGTTTAGGGATTATTTTTGCTGCTGTATTGGCAGAATACTGAAATGCAGAAGATGGCTGTGTTCCAGAGAAGAAGATGGTAGTCACAGGGAGGCACATGCTGTGACATAGTTATGTTCTGTACCTGTTACCTGAATTGCATACTAATTGCAAGCAAAGAAGGTTGTAGACCGTTTTGTCTTCATTTTGTGATGGATGGCTCTTTCCTTTGCAGCCAAACAGGCAAAAAGTTAATGGCGAAGTGTCGAATGCTTATCCAGGAGAATCAAGAGCTTGGAAGGCAGCTGTCCCAGGGACGTATTGCACAACTTGAAGCAGAGTTGGCTTTACAGAAGAAATATAGTGAGGAGCTTAAAAGCAGTCAGGATGGTAAGGGGTTTTTTGAAAAGTTTGGTTAATGTTGCACTGGCTTTAAAAAACTGCCAGGCATGAATATTACAGATTAGGTTCTCTACATGGTAATCTCTGGCCAATGGTTCTATAAAATTATGAATGAAACATCTAGTTAGTTAGCAAACAAGCCATTTAATTGTAGTGGTTTTCTCCCCACTCTCCTGATTGTTTGTGTAAATTTCATAAGTTTTTGTTTTTCAGGGTGGAATTTGGTAAAAGAGAAAGGCTATTACATTACTAAGGCATTACACAGATCTACAAATTTATAATCAGTGCTTTCAAAGGAGAATATTTTTATTTAACCAATTTCTCTAATTGTAAATCTTGTAAGTATTTGGCTACTTCCAGTGGTCTAAAAGTGTATCATGGATTGTACCTGTTGAGGTTCTATTTACTGAATAAGAAGTCACACTTAAATTTGCTAAGACAAACCAAACTTGTCAGCCACCATCCTTTTTTTGGGCCAGTATATAGCTGTTTCTCCTCTTTATGAGGAAGATTAATAGTAAGGCAAATATCTAAACTCTGAAAATTAAATTATTAATTACTATATCTGATAGTTAATTGCAACGATCAGTAGTCAAATATCTTTAAAACTACCTTTTCAAAGTGACAGTTCTTAGCTCTTACTCTTTGTAAACACAGTAAATCTGAGATTTTGTATAGTAGTGAGGACTTCTTCCCCCAAAAGCTTTCAGATCCTAATGGACATTGTATTCATAAATTTTCAAGAGTTATTTTCTCTGTTGGGTTGTTCTGTTTTGTTTTTTGATGTGGAATGGTCCCTTCGTTACAGCCTCGGCCTCTTTGGAGTGTTAAGAGTCGAGGACCACACTGTTCCCTAGGGGCTAACCCAGCTGTGTAGCTGAAAATAATCACTTGCTAAGAGGATGAATAAGAGGACCAGGCATGTGGGCCCACTGGTTAAGACCAAGGATGGGGAACCTTTTTTCTGCCAACGGCCATTTGGGTATTTATAACATCATTTGTGGGCCAAAATTCCCGACTTAAAAATTAGCCTGCTATATTTGGTCAAACAGTTAATTACCTCTCCCTAATGCCTTGACAGGGCCTGATGAAATGATTTCATGGCCCTTTATGGCCCGTGAGCCAGATAACTCCCCAACCCTGGAAACCGGAAGCAGGTTTTGTGGGCTGTAACCAGTTGTATATAGCTAGGTGGTGTGAATCAATTTCAACTTGGTTGCTTTAATATATTTATTGTAATCATCTATTCTCCCCCCCAAAAAAACACAAAACAAAACAAAAACCCACCTCATTCTTGAATGGCTGTTTTAAAATTCCAAGCAAAATTTAAAAAATCAATTTTAGAATTGAAGTATTTAAAAATATGCTATAAGCGATATTAAAGTAGGTTTGACTCTCCTTTGCACAGAACTGAATGACTTCATCATTCAACTTGACGAAGAAGTAGAGGGTATGCAGAGTACCATTCTAGTTCTTCAGCAACAACTGAAGGAGACACGCCAGCAGTTGGCTCAGTACCAACAGCAGCAGTCTCAAGCCCCAGCCCCAAGTACCAGCAGGACTACATCTTCTGAGCCTGTAGGACAGGCAGAGGCCCCAGGTAAAGACTGCAGTCGGCTGGCCAACGGACCAAGCAATGGCAGTTCTTCCCGGCCGAGGACGTCTGGGTCTGGATGTCACAGGGAGGGGGACACCACTGAAGATGGCTTTCCTTCTTCTCCAGGGAATGGTAATAAGGCCTCCAACAGCTCAGAGGAGAGAACTGGCAAAGGAGGTAGTAGTTACGTAAACCAACTCAGTGCGGGGTATGAAAGTGTAGACTCTCCCACGGGCAGTGAAAACTCTCTCACACACCACTTAAATGACACAGACTCCAATCATGACCCTCAAGAGGAGAAAACAGTGAGTGGGAAAGGTAACCGAACTGCGGGTTCCCGCCACGTTCAGAATGGCTTGGACTCAAGTGTAAATGTACAGGGCTCAGTTTTGTAATATTTTTCCAGCAAATTTTTATACAGTGTCATTTAATTTGGGAGAGGATGCTATCAGAAAATTAATGCATACTTTTGTCACAGTTTGCCTTTTTTGGTGGGTGTGTTTTTTTTTTTCTTTGCTTCAATACCTCTGCCACTTTGGAAATTGTAACAGTTAATTACTTTGTTGCTAAAAGGACATTTTGTGTAAGGTCAGGTTATTTTTATATGAGTTTAATGTGAAGTTGTAAATGGAACTCTTTCCTTAAAGTATAACACAATGATGTCTGTATAAATCTGTGTCTCTCTAGAACCTGTGCTGTGTAGGGCATTCTTACTCATGCTGTTACTATGCTTATGCACCATTCAGACTTGTTAGAGTAGATGTGGGTTTATGACTGCCAAGTTTGCCCAGTACAGTAGTTTTATCACTAAAAGTTGGACTTGTTGATGGAGTCCTATGGTAGTTTCAGTGTTAGATACAGTTTTTTTTCCCACCATACATCTGCATTTTCTCTTTAGGTGACTGAATGTTTAAGAAATTTGTGTGCATAGTTACTCAGTTTTATGAACTGTTGTACCCTGTTCATGCATATTGCTCTGTGACTCCAGTATATCTTCCCTGTACTGACCAAACCTAAATAAAGATTTTTATTGTAACTCCTGCATTCGTTTTTGTTTTTTGTGTGTGTGCTTAGCACTTGTTACTTATTTTTCCTGAGTTGCTTAATGTTTGCTCATCATCCTTCCGTATCATACCACAAAGGTGAAACTAAAGCGTGTGCGTCAGTTTGACTGTGCCCTCACGTTTTTAGGGTGTCTGCCTTGGTGTCCTGGCTGATGTGGCTCCATCGGTGAAGCACCGTCTCATGCACTGGCAGGTTGCTGGTTGGGTTCCGGGTCAGGGCACATGCCCACGTTTTGGGCTCGATCCCTGGTCGTGGTGTGTGTGGGAGGCAGCCACTCACGTTTCTCACATCAATGTTTCTCTCCCTCTCTACCTTAAAAAAATAAAAATATTTCTTGTTTTGCAAAATAAACTTGGAGTTTAGGACTACACTTCAAATTTTTTCCCTGACTTGTAAAAATAAATGTTATAAAATATTCAAAAACACAGAAATTATAAAGAAAAAAGTAATCTATGTTCTAATTTTTAATTGAAAAGCAGACTGTTTTTGTGAAATGATTTCAGGTAATTAGTGATGTTTGTTTCAAAACATTGGCCAAATGCTAAGTAGACTTACATTATTAACACGTTTGCTAATACGTAGTAAGGCTGTGGGGTGTTAGAATGAAGGAGAAAATGTTTTTAATATGAAAAACTCTGTTTGCTTTGTTATTTTAATATATTTTTATTGATTTCAGAGAAGAAGGGAGAAGGAGAGAGAGAAGCATCAATGATGAGAGAATCATCAATCAGCTGCCTCCTGCACACTCCACACTGGGGATCGAGCCCAAAACCTGGGCATGTGCCCTGACCAGGAATGGAACTGTGACCTGGTTCACAGGTCAGTGTCAACCACTGAGCCACACCAGTTGGGCTGCTTTTTTTTTTTTAAATATATTTTATAGATTTTTTACAGAGAGGAAGGGAGAGGGATAGAGAGTTAGAATCATCAACGATGAGAGAAACATCAATCAGCTGCCTCCTGCACACCTACTGGGGATGTGCCCACAACCAAGGTACATGCCCTTGACTGGAATCGAACCTGGGACCCTTCAGTCTGCAGGCTGATGCTCTATCCACTGAGCCACACTGGTTAGGGCTGCTTTGTTATTTTAAACATTAAGTATCAAGGTCTGTGGCATAAAGAATATAATTTTAGCCCTAACCGGTGTGGCTCAGTAGATAGAGCATCGGCCTGCGGACTCAAGGGTCCCAGGTTCGATTCCGGTCAAGGGCATGTACCTTGGTTGCGGGCACATGCCCGGTGGGGAGTGTGCAGGAGGCAGCTGATCGATGTTTCCCTCTCATCGATGTTTCTAACTCTCTATTCCTCTCCCTTCCTCTCTGTAAAAAATCAATAAAACATATTTTAAAAAATATATAATTTTATGACTAAATTCATTATAGACCTATTATGTGTCATTACCAGTTTTCATGCTTCTGTCGAATCTGCATTAATGAATGAACAACGTGGGCACAAAGAACTTATGATTGTGCAAAGTCAACATTTTTCACTTCTGGAACTGGATGCTTATTTGTTGGTATGACTGATAAGAAAGGTGGTAAATTGCAATCCGTGCCAAGAGAAACTCTTAGAGCTAAAAGGTTTGAAACCTGGCTTTACCACTTAATCTGCTTCACGGCTTGGGCAAACTACTTACTCTGTGGCTCCCTTTTTCCTGTAAAGGGCATTGATGAGTTAATAAACGAAAAGTGCTTGCCACAGTGCCAAGCACATTGTGGCTGCTCAATGTTAGCCAAAGTGAAGTTGCAGGTCTGATGACAGACCATTTCCCTCGGCCAAACAACTCGGAACGTAAGTTATGGTTTGGTTAGTTTCCGCTGAAAGAGACAAGGTAGTAGCTTTAATTATATGGGTTTTGATACCTTTGATGGAAAAGAAAAGCCAGCCCCTTGGGTTTACTTCCTCGTTAAAAGTGCATCACTTCTCAAGCAGGAGTGCACAGCATCCTTCAGCCGTCTCGAGAACAGAGAAACCCAGAATTTGGTTAATTTTTTTAAAAAATATATCTTATTGATATTTTACAGAGAGGAAAGGAGAGGGATAGAGAGCTAGAAACATCGATGAGAGAGAAACATCGATCAGCCGCCTCCTGCACACCCCCCACTGGGGATGTGCCCGCAACCAAGGTACGTGCCCTTGACCAGAATCGAACCCGGGACCCTTCAGTCCGCAGGCCAACACCCTATCCACTGAGCCACACCGGTTTCGGCAAGGTTAATTTTTAAGGACTGCCAACTTGGATAAAGTCCAAGATACAGTAAGAGAGTCTTAATGTTTCTACTTTAACACTAGAGGCCCGATGCACGAAATTCGTGCAAGAGTAGGCCTTCCTTCCCCCAGCTGCCGGCACCAGCTTCCCTCACAGATCCGGCTTCGTTCCGGACGTTCTGTCTAATTAGCAAATTACGCTTTTATTATTATAGATTATTCCAGAGTGAGTTGAAGGTAATAAAAAATGCCTTAACATTTTGGACATCTATTGAGTACATACATGCTGCAAACTGACAGGTATTTTATAGGCATTATGGCCACCATCACCCGATGCAATAGGCCCTTGGCACCCCCTTTTACAGAATAGGAAAGGGACTTAGGAGAGTTAAGTAGCTGCCCAAGGGTTGGTAAGTTGGAGCTGCCCTCTGGGTACTATCATCAAAGCTCCTGGACAGCACCTCCAAGCCGGCAGCTGAATCAAGTCTGATAACAAGAGGCCAGACTTGCCACTGTGTCGTCATACATCCTCTTGAAAGGGGCGAAGGAACGTTGACCTGAGCGGCTGAGGGTGAACGTTCCCGTGAAAATACATCTTAGTTGGGAACAATCACGTGAAACGGTAATACAATGATGGAAAAAATGCAAACTGTAAGGATCTTAAGTAGCTCAAGATGCTGGCTAAGGTAAGAGGAGTTAGTCTGAGAAGGGTTTCACTTGGTCCTCGTAGGAAATGCTGTCAGTGCAAGAGGAATGAGAACATTCCTCAAAGGTCTGGCGTTAGAGGATGTCCCAGGTACCATCCCTTCACGTCAGGTTTAGTGGACACAGTTTACTTCTAGGAAGGTTTTGTGAGAGCAAAAATGTAAAAGGGCTTGTTACACAGGGTTCACTAGGTTCACTAGATGTTAGTTCTCTTGGCCTCTCGGTTGTATTTGAAGCAACTGACAGTTGGGGACACCATTCTTTCTGACAATTTTCTCTCAGATGTTTCTTATATCTTATTAAGCAGTTTGTCCCCTGTACCCAGTCATTCCTACTGCTCTTCTCTGATGACACTTTTTTTTTTTAATATATTTTATTGATATTTTTACAGAGAGGAAGGGAGAGGGATAGAGAGCTAGAAACATCGATCAGAGAGAAACATCTTTTTTCTTTTTTTTTTTTTAAATATATTTTATTGATATTTTACAGAGAGAGGAAGGGAGAGGGATAGAGAGCTAGAAACATCGATGAGAGAGAAACATCGATCAGCTGCCTCCTGCACACCCTCCACCGGGGATGTGCCCGCAACCAAGGTACATGCCCTTGACCGGAATCGAACCCGGGACCCTTCAGTCCGGAGGCCGACGCTCTATCCACTGAGCCAAACCGGTTTCGGCTGATGACACTTTCTTGAGAGTTCATTTAGTTCCGTAGTTATAATTAATACTTCTTACAACCCTAGGTAATGCCATTATATTTGATCGGGACCCATCATGGGAGAGCTGAGCCACCCCTGTTTTAAGGAGTACACTTCCAACTCTAGCCCTTCAGACCAACAAGAGGGTTTGCTGCATGGGAGGTTGGTGAATTCTGCCTTCTGCTAAAATCTGGTCTGGACTCCTGCAACCCTGCTGTTTTTTGTCTGTGTCGTTGTTTTCTGCAACCGTGTTTGTGAAACAGCCAAGAAGCGCTACAAGGCCCCTCCTGGAGACACTGGCCCAGGAGCATGGCTCTGACTGTGGCTTCCCGTTCGTCCTCCTCAGCAGCCCAGATGGCATGTGATCCTAGATCCGGGTGTACCATTTAAAATGATTTCTTCTTGCACCTATTCATTACTTTTGGTCCCCATCAGGCCCGTGCTTGGCTTTATGTAGATGATTGATGAGCAACTAATGAGGACTTTATCCACTGAGCCAGACCAGATGCTGTGTGGCCACACAATAAAAGCAGGCAATTTTCTTCTCAATTTTTGCTCTTAAGTTGGTTCTGGATAGAGTCCCCGGGTAGGAAACAAGTAAATGCTTTCCTTGCATCCATAATATATTCATATCAGATATGTTAGGTACTGGGCATAAAGAATATATTAGCATTCATATTTAATGCCTGTAATGTGCGAGGAGGTGTGCATAAAGCTGTACAACAAGATTGTCTTGCAAAGCTTATATAGTCTAGTAGAGGAGAAGGATGGGATTAGGAATTATAGCACATGGTAAACAGAAATAAAGTTAAGATGCCAAGGAGCATCCAATGCAGGAGGTAGATATCACCTCCTCCAGGAAGCCTTCCTACGTGGAGTACTACAGGGTAGGTTGGTTAACAGAAGAGTGACAGTGCTCCCTGACATTTTGAATAGGGAAGAAACAAAGGCTGAAGGAGGTGAATATAATGAGAGGTTTAGATGTGTTACATTTGATGGGCTTATGGGAAATTTTACTGGAGAAGGCCTCGGGAGTCAACTAGGTTAGAGAGAGATTCAGAGGTCAGCATGTGGGTGATGACTGAAGCCATGGGAATAACTGCAAAGTGAGAACCTCGGGGAATGTATAAGGAGCAGTCAAAGTAGCTCACAAAGGAGCCAGGAGTGGCCAAAGGTAAGTGGACGCAGAGCAGAGCAGGAAGTCATGGGACAAGTGTCCTAAATTCTTTGGAATCCCATATGTTTCAGGACGGGGAACACATTCCAGAAGAGTCTCAGAGTGTGCTGCTGAGTTCTTGGAGAGGACTGCTGATTCCATCGCTACCTGAGACCCTAGGCATCTCTCCTGGGGAGAACACTGTTATCCAAGCTTTTCCCTCCACCACCCACTTCTGAGGCTTATGCTGTAGTTATCGTCTCTGGTTTATCTGACCCATCCACATCTCTCTAAACTGCAGGGGTCCTCAAACTACGGCCCGCGGGCCACATGCGGCCTGCCGAGGACATTTATCCGGCCCGCTGGGTGCCGCTGCCTGTCCTTCTTAGCAGCCGACTCGTCCCGGGCCTGCAGTGCGCATAGGAATTTGTTCATAGTTTTTTTTTAACTATAGTCCAGCCCTCCAACGGTCTGAGGGACAGTGAACTGGCCCCCTGTTTAAAAAGTTTGAGGACCCCTGCAAAGTCTTGATGTAGGTTCCCAGGACCAAATGAATTTTCAATCTACTCAAAAGTTTTTCAGGATTCCCCAGGCTTGTCAAGATTTTCTCTCCATAATCCTGTGACCAAGTCTCTTGCTCCAGTGTCCTCAACAAGCTGCACTGCGTATCTGAAACCCTCGTTGCTAGCATATTAGGTTGTTTCTCCTTGAATTATCAAACATCTAAAAATCTCAACTTTCTACCAAGAAGTCAGCCTGGATAAATCAAGCTTTCAATTTTTAAAAAAATATACTTTATTGATTTTTTTTACAGAAAGGAAGGGAGAGGAATAGAGAGTTAGAAACATCAATCAGCTGCCTCCTGCACACCCCCTACTGGGGATGTGCCTGCAACCAAGGAACATGGCCTTGACCGGAACCGAACCTGGGACCCTTGAGTCCGCAGGCGGACACTCTATCCACTGAGCCAAACCAGCTAGGGCAGGATGCTTTCAATTACTTGTAGCAGCACCTTACTGACTGCGAGCTAGCTTAAACAATGAGGAAATTTGTTTCATGGTTGCAAGATCAGAGTTGGAGTGGATTCTAGGTTTGGCTTCAAAGATATCCTCAAAGCTGCAGTTATTGGCCTCGCAGGCATGCTAACTCCACTCATGCTCAAAAGGTGTGTCCAGCACTTCCAGGCCTCACACCCAGCTACCATCACCTGCGGATCTAGCTTCTTTCTCTTAGAAGAGAGAATAGCTTTCCCAGAGCTCCCCTCCACAACCTCCCCATTTTGGGAGTAAACATTGGGTCACATTTCCATTGGCCAAGGCTAATTATATGGAGTAAAATGGATCTTGGAAGTCAATCACCATAACTGGACTCATGGAAAGAGGTGAACTTCCAGGCGTCCCTGATCATCCCACCCACGTGTTTACCCTTTACTCAAACACACCTTGCCAGTATTGACAACTGATGGCTGATTGATGTTAATTACCTTCAACGTCTTGTGTGGTAAGAAATGTCCAGATCGGTAGAGAATTTTCTAAGGGTTCTTTGAGCCAAACTGACAGTGGCCGGGAAGTAAAATCTCAAAGGACTAGGAAATGCTCCGGAGAATGGCCGTCTTGCAGCTTATTTTATACACTACAATCAAAGAAGGAGACAAAGGGGGGTTCCATGAAATTCATTGTTGGCAGATTAGGGACTCAGGAGAAAGCAAAGCAGGGAAATCTCTGAGAGTGAATAAAGAATAAAACAGACAAGTGCCTCTTGTATACCGGTGGTACAGGATAGTTAACAATCAACGTTTACAGCACATGGAGATGGTGTGGGGGGAACAAGTTAACCATCAGGGGTTGTGTGGCCTCTCGCTCTGGGGTGGTGGGTGTAACTTGAGACGTCTGGAGAAGGATTTACTCCAGGGGTGGGCAAACTTTTTGACACGAGGGCCACAATGGGTTCTTGACCGGAGGGCCGGAACAAAAGCATGGATGGAGTGTTTGTGTGAACTAATATAAATTCAAAGTAAAGGAGCAGAGGGGAGAGCAAGAGAACCGGATAGAACAGCCGGATCCGGCCCGCGGGTCATAGTTTGCCCAAGGCTGGTTTACTCCCATATTCCAACGTGTTACTTACACGTAAAAACACAAGACAGCTCATTTAGGTCAAGGCTGACTTGTGTCAAAGAAGTGAAAACGCTCCATGACCTGCTTTTAGTGAGGAACTTTTACGTCCAGACCATCCTGTGCAGTTACTTTGGGACTTGAGTTTGTGCCTGCCCTGTGCCCTCTCCTGAGCTTGTCAGATTTGGTACTTGAAAATCTCCCTATCGGTAGCTGAATCTAACCTTCTATCTAAGGCCTCCTGCTGCCCTGGGGATTGTTAAAGCTTTTAGATTATAATCATGGAAATTCATGAAGACTTGATAAGCCTTAATTAAGCCCCTACTGCGTATCCAACACTGTCCTAGGTGCTAGAGAGAAGAAGACAAAGCGAGACCTCTGGGAGATGAGGCAGTGAGGTGTGCCCAGGGGAAGACAGCCCGAGCTGGGGCTGGAAAAGGACGGGGGCCAGGTGCTCAGGTTCCTACAGAGCTCTAGAAGTTTTTTGTTTGTTTTTTTAATATATTTTATTGACTTTTTACAGAGAGGAAGGGAGAGGGATAGAGAGTTAGAAACATCGATGAGAGAGAGACATCGATCAGCTGCCTCCTGCACACCTCCCACTGGGGATGTGCCCGCAACCAAGGTACATGCCCTTGACCGGAATCGAACCTGGGACCCTTCAGTCCGCAGGCCAATGCTCTATCCACTGAGCCAAACCAGTCAGGGCTAGAAGTTTTAAAACTTCACCCAATTGGAGACAGAAAGTGGTAAAGGGTTTTAACCAGGACAGTAACCCGACTTGTTACACTTGCTCTCCTTCAGATTGTGCACACGTCAGCCCGAGGCAATGAGGCAACCCTCTTGACTTGTGGACACTGAGACAGGCCCGCCTCACCTGCAGCTCTGGTCCAGGTGAGAAAGGCACATGGTGCCCACCCACAGGCGGAGTCCTTTCTCCCCTTGTCCCTATGGGGCTTGCGTAGAGGAGAACCACGGTAACCCCGATGGGGATGATGATTGTGGGCGCTCAGGCCCAACGGGGGCCTTTGGCAGCCAGGGAAGCAGAAGCGCAGGCCCGCCCTTGGCAGAGTCACGCTCACATTCCGGCCGCGGGCATTCCCGTGCCGGCCAGAACCTTTCACCGACTCGAAAAACACCAAGTTCAAGGACACCAACACCCCTCGCCAAACGAACACGTCAAGACAGAAGATGCAGTGAGTTCATTGAAACACCTTAAATTTGGCAGAAATTCGCTTTTCCGTGAGCCAGAAGTGAGTTTGGGGCAGGCCAGTAGTAAAGAACGGTGATGTTATTCATTATTACTGTCTGGGAAAGGGGGTAATACAAGTTCAGGAAGTGAAATCCCGTTTCTAAGGTGAAGAATCCCTTTGGCTGCAGCTAGGATAGTGCTATGCAGAGTGGGTGCTTGAATTGTGGGTTAAAAATATAAAACCGGTAAGTTTTGTGCTTATCTTCAAGGCTGGCTTAAGAATAAACTTGTTTAATAAAACACCTGAAAAATTAAAAGATCTGTTTCATACTTTTAAAAAGAAAGGAAACGCTACACTAAGACCTCCATGTAAAGTCTGACGTGCGGTGGGCAGTGTGTGTCCCGATCAGCTGTCCCTCCCCGGCTGCCCAACCTCGCGCTTGCGCACGGCGCCTGCGGGGGTGGGGGCGGGGCTTCCTGCGGTCCCGCCCACAGTGTGATCCGCCAGCGGCCGGGGAAGGCTTTTCCTCGCTCGCCGGAGCGTCGGGTCCACAGCTGTGCGTGGAGTGGTCCTGCGGCAGGATGAGTGCAGGCTCGGACCCCGTGGTCATCGTCTCGGCGGCGCGGACCGTCATAGGTGAGTGGCTGGCAAGCCCGGCGCGGCGTCGGAGACGCGGGCCCGGCGGGCCGCGGGGATCCCTGGGACGCCTGGGACCCTCGGAACAAGGAGCCTCACACCTCCCGGGCTTGCCCGGCAGACCCGCCCTCTCAGCCTGGGGAGGATGAGTCCCTTCCGCCTGCTCTGATTGGCGGTCCAGGTAGAGCCACTGCGCCGTCCGGCCCTCCCATTGGCTGGCAGGAAGAGGCGCTCTCTCGCGAGCTCCTGATTGGCCGTCTCATCCCAGTGGCCTCAGGGGCGGGGCCGCTGGGTGGTCGGAGCCGGGCAGCGGCCAGGGGTCTTGCTGGTGTCCCAGGGGTAATGCCAGCCGCCTTCGCCACCTTAGTGCTGTGGAGTCTTCAAAGCCGTAGACGCGCGGGAGGGCCGACCTCTTTTTAGGGAGCGTGGCCCATCCCCTTTGACCTGAGGATGGACCAGCAGGCGTCCCGCGGGTGCACCGTCCCCCCCCCCCCCCGCCCCGTCCCGTCCCGTCCCGTCCCGTCCCGCGCCCTTGGAGACGCCTGCCCGGGGCCCGGCTGCTGCGAGCCCCACGCGCCCCGCCCTGTGCCCAGGGGAGCTGCGGTGGGCGCCTGTGCAGGGGCAGAGCCGGGTCCGCCAGCCCCCCACCATGGGCGGCCCCTTCACTCCCCTCGCCTTCCCTTCTGTCCTAGGCTCCTTCAATGGTGCCTTGTCCACCGTTCCTGTCCATGACCTGGGCTCAACTGTCATCAAGGAAGTCCTGAAGCGGGCCGCTGTGGCCCCCGAAGAGGTGTCAGAGGTCGTCTTTGGACACGTTTTGGCAGCAGGTACCTCCTCGGTGACGCCCAAAGAGGGTCATGGGTATAGAAGCAGTCCATGGACCACCCCACCCTCACGCAAACTTACGTTCTGGCCTCCATCGCCCCTCCCTTCTGCCAAGTCCCAGGAATAGCTTCCGGCCTCTCCGCATCCTGCATATATTTGTCCTGGACCATAAGGAGCCAGGACCACCCCCTCCCCTGCCTTTTCATTCTGAAGAAGCAGGGCCAGCCTGGCGCATGGGAGAGTATGCACGACCCTCCGTATTTCCCTAAAGCGTCACACATTCAATAGGAACGTATCGAATTCCTCTTCTGTGCACTGCACTGTGCTAGGTGCTGGGGGTAGGGCTCCAGCAAGGCAGGTAAGGTCCTCACCCTCGTGATTGCACTTCTGAGCTGGGAAGACAGGTTGCCTTCACACGACTCCCAGGCAGGGTGAGTCACCCGTGGGATGGGCACAGGTAAGTCACCAGAGTGCTCCATTCTTCTGGTTCCCACCCAGCAATCCCTGCCAGTGCCTGGTGAGTAATTATAACTAGTCTCATGCCGAGTATAAACTCCAGTTATTCATACTGATCATCGGTAATGCTCGCTAACAACCAACTTTGGTCCTTACCCCTTCTTAGACCTGATCCATTTTTCTGTGTACTTACTTTGTAGTTTTGTAGTTACTCTTCCCAGTTCTCCTTTCTCCCCTTGTCCCTATGGGACTGCAGATCACAGCACACTGATTTCTCACGAATGCCAGGCTTTAAATATCTGAGTCCTGCCTCATACTGCCTACCTTCCGTCACTCTTCCCTTCTTTCTTCCCACCCTCATGACTCAGACTTACTCAGTTACTGTAGGGTACTCAACTACTGGTTTTTCTCTTTCTCTTTTTTATTTTTTTTTAAAATATATTTTATTGATTTTTTACAGAGAGGAAGGGAGAGGGATAGAGAGCTAGAAACATCGATGAGAGAGAAACATCGATCAGCTGCCTCCCGCACACTCCCTACTGGGGATGTGCCCGCAACCAGGGTACATGCCCTTGACCGGAATCGAACCCGGGACCTTTCAGTCCACAGGCCGACGCTCTATCCACAGAGCCAAACCGGTCAGGGCTCTCTCTCTTTTTTTAAATTAAATATGTTTTTAATTGATTTTAGAGAGAGAGGAAGGGAGAAGGATAGCGAGATAGAAACATTGATGAGAAAGATCCATCAGCTGCCTCCTGCACGCCCCCCTGCTGGGATCCAGCCCTCAGCTGGGACGTGTGCCCTGACCAGACTCGAACCCGCAACCTCTTGGTGCATGGGATGACGCTCAGTCCACTGAGTGCCACCTGCCAGGCTGGTTTCTTCTTCTCTTTTCCACGTCGCACCTCTCCAGCACCTCCACACATTATAATAAAAATGGAGCGGTGTTTATCGCGGGCCTGCTTGGTGCTGGGCCTGTAAGGCACTGTGATTAGTGCTTTCCTTTCATCCCCTCAGTTGGTTCTCTCAGTAAGGCTCTTGGGTCGTAGTATGTCCATTTCCCAAATGAGCACGTGAGATTTTGCGAGGTTAAGTAACTTATCCAGGGTTCCGGTTGGAAGACGAGCTGGCTCTTCTACCACATCTGTCCTCCCTCAGGCCAGGTACTGTCCACAATCACATCACATAGTTACTGAGCACCTGCGGTTCTCTGTCAGCCAGAAAAATAAATGTTTACATAAGATAGAAATCATCATTCTCATGGAGCTCATTTTCCGCTAAATGCTAGACTATTACTTATGTTAACGCTCATTTCTTAACTCTTAAGTACCTGAAGACAAGGATTATAAATAAATACATAGGAAACTTATAAAGAAGTTATTTACTTAAATGCATATGTAATTCACGTTGCTTAAAAAGCAGGAATCCTATCCCTAGCTCGTTTTGCTCAGTGGATAGAGCGCCGGCCTGCAGACTGAAGGGTCCTGGGTTCGATTCTGGTCAAAGGCACATGCCCAGGTTGAAGGCTCGATCCCCAGTGGAGGATGTGCAGGAGCTGGCTGATCAGTGATCTCTCTAATCATTGATGTTTCTATCTCTTGTTCCCTCCCTCTCCCTTCCTCTCTGAAATAAATAAATATACCTACATTAATAAAAGCCTTAGGTGGCCCTTGCGTCATCACAAGATGGCCACCCCATGTTGTCACAAGATGGCTGCCACAGATAGCCGCCACAAGATGGCCAGCAGGGGAGGGCAGTTGGGGGTGACCAGGCCTGCAGGGGAAGGCAGTTGGGGGGGACCAGGCCAGCAGGGGAGCGGTTAGGGTGCACAGCCTGGCAGGCAGAAGCAAGGGCAGGCAGGCAGGTGAGCAGTTAGGAGCCAGCAGTCCGGGATTGTGAGAGGAATATCTGACTGCTGATCGGGCCTAAACCGGCAGTCAGATATCCCCCGAGGGGTCCCAGATAGGAGAGGGTGCAGGCTGGGCTGAGGAATACTCCCCCCCCACCCCACCCCTGTGCACAAATTTTGTGCACCGGGCCTCTAGTATATATAGAAAAAAGCAGGATCTATATATATAAAAGCCTAAGTGACCTTTAAGACCGAATGACCAGAATGACCCGAGTGACTGGTCGACCAGCCGCAACCCCTAGCACACTGATCACCAAGGGACAAACGCTCAACGCAGAAGCTGCCCCTGGTGGTCAATGCGCTCCCACAGCCAACCTCCCTTGGCCCCAACCCCTAACCCCCTCCCCCTCACCAGCGGGCCAACCTCCCGCGGTCCCTTCCCCCAGCTGGCTGGCCCGCCTTAAAAGCCTCGATTGCTAGCCAGGCCGAGGGACCCCACCCATGCATGAATTCGTGCACTGGGCCTCTCGTCTTAAATAATAGCCTTCTTTATTGACTAGTGTCTTATGAGTTTAATTTAGAAAATATTCTAATACTTAACATTTTTCCTGCATCTACTCTTCACATCCAGCTAACCCCAGATTAATAACACTGATGAATATAATCTTTATATTTTATCAATGACCCATTTGCTAGTTTTTTTTCCCAACAAACTCACCAAGGAAAGTTGCTATGTGTGAGTATATCAGTAATTTGCAAAAGAGTGACCACTGTATAAATACTGACTTTGATACAGTGACTCCATCCCCTTCTCTAATACTTTGATTAAAGTAAGTGTGTGATACATTTCTTCCCATTCCCTGAAGGAACTCCCCACAGTTGAATATGTCAGTTCTCATGTTGTACATAGCTTGTTACATAACCAGTTAACCGTGAGTGGTGAATATTGTGGAAAGAAGTGCTTCTTATCAGAGATGTCCCTGTTTAACCCTCTTTCTTCCCTCGGGCTTAGCCATGATCACAGAAGCACAGAACAGTGCCCATGTTCTGCCCTGTCTTTACAGGCAAGTGTGTGCTTACTCAAGCCCTATCAAAAGGTCAAGAAGACATTGCCTTCTAAGGGTACTACGACTTTTGGAGAAGAAAGCTTATATCCATGGTATCTGTAGAACAGCACAAGATAATAGTATTTCAGGGCTAGACTCTGACAGTTGTAGCGTGTACATAGTCCTTTTTTTAAAATAATTTTTAAAATTGATTTCAGAGAGGAAGGGAGAGGGAGAGAGAGAAGGAAACATCAATGATGAGAGAGAATCATTGATCAGCTGCTTCCTGCACACCCCCTACTGGGGATTGAGCCTACAACCAAGGCATGTGCCCTTGACCGGAATCGAACCCTGGACCCTTCAGTCCACAGGCCGGTGCTCTATCCACTGAGCCACACCAGCTATGGCGGGCCTTTTTGCCTCTGGTAGAGCTTGCCTTGGCAGGCAGGACACCCAGTTGCAGTCTCGAGATTTTGCATAGTGCCTCCCCCAGGTATGGTATCTTTCTCTGATTGCTGAGAGGCCTCTGTTTCCCTTCTTCCAGGTTGTGGGCAGAATCCGGTTCGACAAGCCAGTGTGGGGGCAGGGATCCCTTACTCTGTTCCAGCATGGACCTGCCAAATGATTTGTGGTTCAGGCCTCAAAGCTGTGTGCCTTGCAGCGCAGTCGATCCAGTTAGGAGACTCCAGCATTGTGGTTGCAGGAGGCATGGAAAATATGAGCAAGGTAAGGCCTCCGGAGAAATGGCTGTCACAGACCTCTTGCCAGTAAACCCATGTCCATGCCACGGCAGGGTAAATCGATTCATTATCATATCAGAGCTGGAACCAAACAGTAAACAAATAAACAAAAAATTGATTCAACCTTGATCCCAACCTGAAAGTTAATTATTTTTCAAATTAGATGGAAAATTGGGGTTGAAGAAAAAGCTTGTCAACCAGTGTGATTAGAATAGAATGGTTTTCCTAAAATATTAACAAAACACACAATATTTGCTGAATTAAACTTATAACATTAGTTGTTGATATCCTTGGTCTTCAATTTCTTTCTCATTGTGAGGAAAAGTCAATGTTGCCACTTACCTTCCTGCATGTGACAAAGAGGAACCCAGGGGCCAAATTTTGTTCACCTTTGGAAGCTATGAAACAGAAAAGAGGACTGCTGAGCGGTACCCTTCTCTAATAAGCTTGCCAGGTGGGATTTGTTTCACCAGGTTCCATCCCTCAAACCATATCCCCTGCTTCCTACAGGCAGGTCAGTGGATGAGCTGAGGATCCCCTAGGCCGGGGGTGGGGAACCTTTTTCTTCTGCCAAGGGCCACTTGGGTATTTATAACATCATTTGAGGGCCATACAAAATTATCAGCTTAAAAACTAGCCTGCTCTGCACCAGCTGGTTTGGCTCAGTGGAATTAGCATCGGCCCGCAGACTTGAGGGTCCCAGGTTCCATTAGAGTCAAGGGCACGTACCTCGGTTGTGGGCTCCATCCTCCTGCAGGAGGTATCCAATCAGTGTGTCTTTCTCAGATCTCTGTTTCTCTATCTCTTCCGCTTCCTTCCACTCTCTTCCACTTTCTAAAAAATCCGTGGAAAAAATATCCTCAGCTGTGGATTAATAAACAAACAAAACTTAGCCTACTATATTTGGTCAAACATTTAATTAACTCACCTCTAATGCCTTGGCAGGGCCAGACCAACTGATTTTGGAGGCCTTATATGGTCTTTGGGCTGGATGCTCCCCACCCGTGCCCTAGGCAGAGGGTCTGTTCAGCGCAGCCATTGCTGAGGCCCCGGAAGGAGGAGGCAGGCCTAAGGCAGCAAATACGATCAGAGTGATTATGATGGGACCCTAGTAATAACCTGTGTAGTGCTATACGAGGTGCTTTTATACAGGCAGTCACAGCAGCCCTAGAGGCTAGATGGTGTCATTGTTAATTTACAGGTAAGTAACCTGAGGTCCAGAGCCAGGATTCAAATATAGATCTTCTGACTCCGAAGCCCTTCTATTCTAGTATAGCTGCTATTGAGTTGGTGAGAGTTAAAGGGCGCCCCTCCCAGAAATCCTCCGTTCAGTTAATTAGGCAACCTACTTCTTATCACTGTGGGCATTATGCCTCCATCAGAAGGAGTAACACATTGTTCACATCAGTTAAACTCTTGGATGAACTCTTCATTTAACAGAGAGCTAGTTGCATCTGGAAAGAATGAATGAGGTTCTTAAGGAACTAGGACACGGAAGAGAGAGGTTTGATGGGAAATGGAAATGGATAGGTAGGAAAGTAACAGGCTCCCAGGAGTAGACAGGGTGGGGCCGTTTGCTGATTCCAGGAGTTTTGGGGCCCTGAACCCGGGGTAAGGAGGAGGCTAGGCCAGAATTGGGGAGTAGGGTCACAGGGGACTAGTGAGGACTTAGAGATTACTGAACAGTTAAGAGTGGTGTCCTGAGCAGAGGACTAGTTATAACCAAGCCTGAATGCACTGGTATTTCTCGTTTTCAGGCTCCTCACCTGGTTCACTTGAGGACAGGAGTCAGGCTTGGGGAAACACCACTGACAGACAGTATTCTCCAGGACGGGCTTACAGATGCATTTCACAACTACCACATGGGCATTACAGGTAAGGCAGGGGGAGCGGAGCACGTTCACTGTAGAAAGGTTAAAAGGCATGGAACCAGTAACTCCCCAGGGGCTTTCCTCAGGAAACCATATATCGTAAGTGAGCCATGTAAGTCCAAACCAGGGACATTGGACAAAAGAACTGGCCGCTGCTCTTCTAAAACAGCAAGGTTAAGAAACAGAGTCTGAAGAACTCTTCCGAATAAAAAGAAATTGAAGAAATTGACAGTGAAATGCAGTGCGTGATCCTGATTGGATCTTGGACTGAACAAATAAATAAATTAGCTATAAAGAAGATCACTGGGCCCTGGCCGGTGTGGCTCCGTTGGTTGGGTATTATTCCATGCACCAAAAGGTTGATGGTTAGATTCCTGTTTAGGACACATGCCCCGGTTGGGGGCTCGATCCCGAGTAGGGGGCATACAGGAGGTAGCTAATCGGTGTTTCGTTTTCACATTGATGTTTCTTTCTCCCTTTCTCTTCCTCTAAAAATCAATAAAAATGTATTTTTTTTAAAAAGACACAATTGGGACAAGTGAAACTGGAATATGGACCGAGAATTAGATAATAGTATTGTATTGATGTTATTTTTCCTAATTTTGAAAGCTGTGGTTATGTAAGAAAATGGCCTTGTTTGTGGGGAAATATACACTGAAATTAAAATTTGGGGATAAAGGAGCAGGATATCTAGAACTTTCAAATGGTTCAGAAAGAGAATGATAAAACAATTGGGGCAAAATAGGCAATTAGAAAATCTGCATAAAGGAAATTTCTGAAAGTTTAAAATTATATAAAAAGGAAAAGAGAGAAGGAAGGAAGCAAAGAAAGAAAATGGCTTCTTGAGTTGCTGTGAGATTTTCATATTCATCGCCAGTGGGAGGCGAGATTGCCAACAGAGCACTGTCCCTGAGCCTGTCAGCGAGCCTGCTGGTGCTGGGCGCTCAGTGCTTGTTTAAATATGAAAAGCTTGAGCTACCAAAAACCAGTTCCTGTAACTGTTAACATTTTGCTTTGTCTGTTTTTTTCACAGCTGAAAATGTAGCCAAAAAATGGCAAGTGAATAGAGAAGATCAGGACAAGTTGGCAGTTCTGTCCCAGAACAGGACGGAGAGCGCGCAGAAAGCTGGCCACTTTGACAAGGAGATTGTACCAGTGTTTGTGCCTTCTAGAAAAGGTGGGTTCAGGCCTGGCCGGCGTGGCCCAGTGGTTGAGCGTTGACTTATGAACCAGGAGGTCACAGTTCAATTCCTGGTCAGGTCACAGGCCCAGGTTGCGGGCTCAATCCCCAGTGTGGGGTGTGCAGGAGGCAGCCATTCAGTGATTCTCTCATCATTGATGTTTCTGTCTCTCCTTTCCCTTTTCTCTCTGAAATCAGTAAAAATATTTTAAAAAGAAAAGGTGGGTACATAAATCATTATGATTTAAACATCAACACAGCTCTTTATAAGAATAATACCCAAAAGAATAATCTATAGGACTTGTGTATAACTTGTGTCCTAGCCAAGCCTTTCAGGCTAAAAGGTATCCCCTGGATGCCTCTGAATAAGCTTGGGGTGATGGGGCAATGTTTATGGGGTGAGGAAACGTGGGAAGCTGTGCCAGCATTCAGACACTTGGTCCCAGTGTCCACACTGCCAGGTCAGTAGGGCCAGTTTCAGGAGAAACTAGAGCATTGACAGGTTGTGAGGCCACAGCTGACCTGTTACAGGCTAATCTCCTCAGAAGTGAACATCCATTACTTCCTGTTGCTTCTGTGTGCGGCTCTATTTCTTGGGTGGATCTTTATGGGTCCCCTTGCTTTTATTTAATATTAGAGGCCCAGCCCGGTGCATGAATTCGTGCTCGGGTGGGGTCCCTCTGCCTGGTTGTCCATCGAAGCCAATTGGGCCAGCCAGCTGTGGGCAGGGACCCTGGGAGGTTGGCCAGCAGGCCAGGGGAAAGGAGGGCGTGACAGGTTGGCTGGAGGGGGCCGTGGGAGGTAGGCTGGCCAGGGGGAGGGGCCGCAGGAGGTTTGTTGTGGGAGCACACTGACCACCAGGGGGGCAGCGCCTGTGTTGAGCGTCTTTCTCCTGGTGGTCAGTGTATGTCATAGCGACTGGTCGACCAGTTGTTCTGGTCGTTCGGTCATAATGGTCGTGTAGGCTTTTATATATACAGATCGAGTGCTTCAGTCAAATTCTCTTAGCAATGAACTGACATCCCTTTTATCCGGCCCTAGTGAGGTTGGCTTTCACACTCCCGGCTCCAGTCCTCTGTAAGCAGCCAAGTCCTGTGCCTCAAAATGCCTCATGACTATAGTGTCCATAAAGTGTCTTAACATACAATAATGTTTATTAGTGTGCATACTTTTCCTACTGGGATGAAAATTCCTTTTAAATAAACCTTATCTTCAAATATGAATCTTCATGAGTCGGGTCTGAGGAACCCACCATTCGTAGCATGCTGCCATCTCTGACCTAACCTCAGGAAATTTTCCTTTTCAGGTCTTATCGAAGTTAAAACAGATGAGTTTCCTCGCCATGGGAGCAACATAGAAGCCCTGTCTAAACTAAAGCCTTACTTCCTTACGGATGGAACAGGAACAGTGACTCCAGCTAATGCTTCAGGTTAGGGGAAATTTTTTTACTTGATTTTACAGAGGAAGTGGGAAGACATGTTGTTCCACTTATTGATGCATTCACTGGTTACTTCTTATATGTGCCCTGACCAGGGATCAAACGCAAAACCTTGATGTATTGGGATGATGCTCTAACCCAGTGGTTGCCAACCTTTCGGACCTCACGGACCACCGGTTGGCGACCACTTTTCTTTTTTTTTAAAATATATTTTATTGATTTTTTACAGAGAGGAAGGGAGAGGGATAAAGAGTTAGAAACATCGATGAGAGAGAAGCATCGATCAGCTGCCTCCTGCACACCCCCTACTGGGGACGTGCCCGCAACCAAGGTACATGCCCTTGACCGGAATCGAACCTGGGACCCTTCAGTCCGCAGGCTGACGCTCTATCCACTGAGCCAAACCGGTTTCGGCTGGCGACCACTTTTATAACCAACTGAGCTACCCGGCCAGGGCCAGGTTAGATTTTCTGAAGGACAGTTGGGGAATCCCATCTTCTGATAATTCTACCAGGTTAATACCTTTTTTCTTTATATTTCAATATCTATACGTTATTCTAAAACCTTGTTTTAGCTGCTTTAGGGGAAAATGTAGTTCTGTATATTTGGTCATTGGTTTTTCCATACTTAGATTAGAAGCTTCCTCTATGTATACTGAGTGAATGGATTTGCTTTACCAATATCCTAACTTAAGGAACCCCAGTTTATCTAGTATCTTTGTACTTTCCCAAAAACAGAATCTGTTGTATTCTCCCGTGAGGTTGTGGCTATTTCTTCCATTTCTTTTCATTATCCTCCCCTCCCCCACTGTTTTAATCTTCCCACTTTCCCCTTGGAATGATTTGTGATGATGTCACATTGCCTAACTTACATTTCAGAGTACACTGTGAAGTCTGAAATATGGCAAATGGCTTTTGCCGAGATGTGTTCATAATTTAACTCACGTCCTCAGCTGTCAGAGAAAGTACACGGGAACACAGCTGAAGTCAGTGAGCGTACTTTAGAGACGAAGACAGTGGTGTTTTGCAGGAATGAATGATGGTGCTGCAGCTGTGGTTCTTATGAAGAAGTCGGAGGCCGAGAACCGTGGGCTGACACCTTTAGCAGAGATCGTTTCCTGGTCACAGGCGGGTGTGGAGCCTTCCATTATGGGAACAGGGCCGATTCCAGCCATAAAGCAAGCTGTGAGTTTACTTCCGAACCTCACCACTGCCCTCTGCTGTTACCTTCTCTCTGAGGGACTAGACCACTAACCTGCAATTGCACATTAAGGTCTGCCTTCTTCACTTGCCCAGACCCTTTCCACTCCAAGCAGCCAAGACTGAGCTTTACTTTTGTTTATTCCCATCAGGCTTCGTTCGTTGTTTCCCTTTTATGAAAGTCTTCCAGTTAGCCATAAATGGGCCCATTCATTCCCTTGCCCATTTTCCCTACACAAAGGGCAGCCCAGAACATTTGGATCAAGGGGAACAGATGCTGTGTTACCTCTCTCCTACAGGACTGATGTTACCGGTTCAAAATTTAGGATAGTTTAGAATTTCCAAGGGCTGTTTTATCCTTAAGCCACTAGGCTGATGTAGCAGCGCCAAATGGCCGGTTTCTGAGATCCTTCAGTATCATATATATCCTTTTCCATGTACAATGAAGAACGGTGCCACCCGAGATTTTAGACCTCTCCCATCAATCTTCCCTTTAGGTGGCAAAAGCAGGCTGGTCACTGGAGGATGTGGACACATTTGAAATCAACGAAGCCTTTGCAGCCATCTCAGTTGCAGTAACTAAGGAACTTGGATTGAACCCAGAGAAGGTAAACTTAAGCAGCCCTTCCCGAGAGCTTGCAAAGGAACATTCACAATGCAGTTTAAGATCGTAAACAGCAAAACACACGGAGCGTAGTTAGATCAGATCCCAGGTATTGGCCATCTGGTAGTAACTGGTGGGACTGCAGGTTCATTTACCCTGTTGCTTCCCAAGACTGCGTTAGTTTACCTCAAACATAACAGGGCTCCAAAAAAATTTTAAACGAAGGAACAGGCAAGCTAGGATAGATAGCTTAAGGGCATAAATCAAAGAGGGCAGCTTACTGGTTTAACATTAAGAGGGAAAAGGTACTAGTTTGGGATTTTAGCCCTCTTATCTACAGAATGACAAGTCTTTTCTCCCTTTAGGTCAACGTTCAAGGAGGGGCTATAGCCCTGGGCCACCCTCTCGGGGCATCGGGCTGTCGGATTCTCGTTACCCTGTTACACACAATGGAGCGAAAGGGTGGGCATCGTGGTGTTGCTGCCCTATGCATTGGGGGTGGGATGGGGATAGCAATGTGTGTTCAGAGAGGGTGAACCTGCTTAACTAAACTTGAACCTCATTTCTTTCTACTAATAAGGCACTAATATGTGAAATCAGGACCAATGTGAGGGTGGGAGCCATCTTCCACTTCACAAGAACCCAGGGCTTGACAGCGGGTACTTTTAATGTGTAATATGCAAGGTACAAGACAATGCATCGTACAGTGTTATAAATAAATCCGATCAGTCATCAAGGGCTCCTGAGTGAACAGCATCTTCATACCCTCCATGCTTGTCATCTTTGCTTTCTGGATGCAATTTAATAAGATCATCAATTCGAAGAATGGTGATTGCAGCTTCTGTTGCGAACTTCAAACTTTTAACTTTAACTACAGTGGGTTCAAACACCCCTGCTTGTTTGTTGTCTCGAGGTTTACCATTAACCAGATCAAGACCAATCCTGCAATTTAGAAATAGAATCGATTAAATGACTTAACATATACCCATCCTATCCCTTTAATACTTTAGTTCTTTATGAATTAACAAAAATGAGCACAAAGAATCGAGGAAAGGCACTAGATGGTAGTAAAGCTGTCCACACTATCACTGCTTTATAAAGGGGTTGCGTAAAGATGGGTACGGATCGCCCCTAAGTAATATCCTGCGTGGATCATCCTGTAGGTGAAGCGAGTACCCTGAGAGGCAAGGAGGGGTCAGTACAACCCAAGACACATCAATGCTAATAAAATGACCAGAAAACACAACTGGTACATCTGACATACAGATGACAATGAAAAAGACAGGGCACTTGTATACTTACCATTTTAGATTCTTGCGTTCTGGGTTAACTTGAGCCTCATTATGAAAAGCCCTTAACTTTGCAACCAGATCAGTGGAGTCTTGGGCAGCATTAACTGCAAGTGTGTTAGGAATAACGAGAAGAGATCGTGCAAATTCTGCAATAGCAAGCTGTTCCCGAGACCCCTGGAAGAAAGACAACGAGGTAGCCTCAGAAAAGGAAGAAAATCAAGACGCAGCGGCAGCTAAGGTTTCAGTTTCACATGAGGGGTATTAACGAGGCGCTGGAGACGCTCTCTGGAGCGCTGCTGGAAGAGGAAGCGGGTCACTAGGTGCTCTCACCATGCTGGTTGCGTAGTTTTCCAGGTATATGGAAAGGGCTGCTTCCACAGCACCCCCACCGGGGACCACAGATTTTGACTCCAAAACTCTCTTCACCACACAAATAGCATCATGTAAAGAGCGCTCCATCTCATCACACATGTAGTCATTTGCCCCACGTAAGATAATTGACGCAGATGTGCGAGCCTTAGTGCTATTGAAACATGAAGTGAAATTCTTAAATCAACACTTTTACAAAAGAAGTCTGCACAGACATTTATTTAAGCACTGTGATTAAATCCTGCTTACATAGGACATATGTCTAGACCATGCATGCAGAAGAGATGAAATGGTTACTCCATCTCAATTGACAATGGTCTAATGTTATTTTATCCCATGCGTATAACTGCTCATACCATTGAAAAGACTATAGCAGCAAATAAATGGGAAGGGGTCTGTTCTTACTCGTTAATAAAAATCTATGTAGTTTTAAAATTTAAAAAGTAGCTCTTACTTTTTGACCAGGATCAGTTCATCATCACAAATTCTCTCCTGTACCACTTCTTCTGCTTGCCCCAGCATTGACGCCTCAAAGGTTTCCTCGCCTTCCAGATTGGCCAGGCTTGACACAACAATTGCTGTTAAGTAATTACAAAGATATGTAAACACTATCCGCCCATGAATATTTTCATACCCTGTCTTAGATTCAGGAACATGGAAAAGTGATGCACAAATGCAAGTTTAACGTTTACACTTAGGCACCAGGCATGGAATTGTCATTTTGAGGTTAAGAAATTCAATAAATTAAACAACGTTTCCAATTGTATGAAACATGGCTCTATAAATATATTTGCAGTACCAATCATTACAGGGAGGAGTAAAAGGAAAAAGGGTTGTTTTTGAAGCTGCTTAATACTGACACCCCCGTGTAGAGACATAGGCACATACAGGAACATGGACCGTCACACCTGAGCGCTGGCGGAAGACATACCTCCAGAAGCTTTCGCAATGCGCTTAAGGTCCTTTTTTAAAACCCTTCTGACCGCCATGGCGCCAGCTTCCACAAAATACTTCAGACACATGTCGTCAATTCCACCCGTGGTGAGAATAACGTTGGCTCCAGTTGCCAGGATCTTCTGGATTCGTTCCTTGCTGATGTCTGATTCTCTACAGATATTATGACCAGAATTTAAATCAGTCCAATTTACATAAAGTTCCAGGCATTAAAAATTCCACTTAGCCCTCCCCCCGCCCCAATCTGAATATCTAACCAAGAAATGTGATTAGAAAGGAAAATGTCCCAGCCTTCAATGACCTGGCAGGCTGTCAACCACATTTCGTGGCCAATGCTACCACAAGTACAATACGGAGATCACAAGCACACGGGAGACAGAAATCCACCCTGGCAGACGGGACAAGAAAAGCTTGAAGGTCTGGAGTCGAGGGTTCCAGAGTTGAAATTGCAGGTAGGACCAGAAAATAAACCCTGTAGGGGCGGTTAAAGGGTCTGGACTGCTTCATCTTTTAAAATTAGGAATAGCATCATCAAATCTGTTTTCAAAAGGATCCCCTGATGTCATGTGGAAACCGTACTGAGGCAAAGAGGCAATCACTGGAGATAGAGATGACTGGAGGGGAGAGTACAGTTTACAGCTTAGGTAAGAGGTTTAGCCGCCGACTCCTGGAGTCAGATAAATACTAACAGGGCGCAGGCAAGAGGAGAGTTGTTTTCAACAACATGAGTCTGAAGTCCCTGTGTGTTTAGGTGATGCTTCCAGGAGGCAGTCAGCCATGTATGGAAATCACAAGCTCTGGGAAAGAGTCAATATGTAGGTAAATGAAGCCATTTCACTTACCATTCAAATAGTGGATAACTGAAAGAATTCTTAAAATGAAATGAATTAAATATTAACCTAAAAATAAACCACTTTGTATATACTGAACAAATACTGCATGCCAGAAACTACTAAACACGGGAGGCTACAAAGCCAAGGAAATCATTCAGTCTCTACCTTCAGAACTTACAATCTAAGTCATACAAACAGAAACTGTGCTAAGCCCCAGGAAGACGGGCATAGAAAGGCACAGTAGAGCATAATTTAGATTGAGGGATAAAGAGAAGCTTCTTTGAGAGACTGACCACTTAAAGAGCAAGTAAAAAATTAAAACAGTCCTAGCTGGTCTGGCTCAGTGGATAGAGCATCAGCCTACAGACTGAGGGGTCCCAGGTTCGATTCTGGTGAAGGGCACATGACCGGGTTGTGGGCTCGATCCCCAGTAAGGGGCGTGCAAGAGGCAGGTGATGATTCTCTCTCATCATTGATGTTTCTCTCTCTCTCCCGTCTCCAAAACCAATAAAGGCATATTTAAAAAAGTGAAACAGGCAGGCAGAGGGAGAAGTATTCTGGGTCCTGTGCAGGAAGTTTGGGAATCCTGGTCCCTGTGTGGCTAGACTGCAATGTGAGGAACACGTGAGGTATTAAGAAGGGATGACAGGGACCTGGCTGCCATGGGGAAGTAGCCTGGGAGGGATGGAAGTGACCTCCACATGACCAGTGTGTGTGCTTCTGCAACAGTCTGAGAAAGAGAATGCAACAGTCTGAGCAAGAGAATGCAAATGGAAAATAGATGAACTTGAGATTTGAGTTGAAGATGGAAATCAAGGTCTTAGTGAAAAAGTATGAGAGAAGTTATTAGGTTCAAAAAAAGAAAAAGAGGTCAAGGTTCTTTCTAGCTTTCTGCCTGAGTAGAGGGGCTCCCATCATCAACATATTCAAGAGTAGATTTGGGGTGTATCATCACAAGTTGTTTCAAAAAATATTCAACTAGACAAACACGTGTGTGTTGGGGGCTCAGAGAACTAGATGTGGGAGTCTCGCACATAATAACTGAGGTCACGGGACGAGGAGTTATCCTGGAGAGAACAGGGAGGCGGGAGCCGTCTGGGCACAGGAATACAGATGAGGCAGTATCACAGAGCCACTCCACACCCCAAGCGTCTCAAGAAAGTAGTAGTCAAAGGCTCGATCAAGGTCAAGCGAAGGTTGAACATGTCTGTCTAGTGAATATCAGTCACCAGTGAGCTGAGCAAGTGGCTCTCCACCGGAGAACAAAGCTGTAAAAGGAATGAGAAATAAAGTGCCAGGAAAGTTTTTGTGTACGTCACTCTTGAGACGCCTGGCTGTAAAGAGTGGGAACGGACAGGGAAGAACTAGAGCAAATTGTGTGAGCTACAAGTGAAGTCTGGAAAGGAATGAACAGCAGAATTCGTAGCTGAAGATGCAGATGAGAAAGAACTACAAATGAAGCAACACTCTAAGGCAGAATGCAACAGGATCTGGGACATTTACTGTAGAGGGAGGGAGTCGCCTCAGGCGGAAGGACACTGTTAGGCAGGAAGGAGGAAAGATGTTATGCAGTTACTTTGAACATGTCTGTCAGCATACCTCTGTCTAATCTGGTCCAGGTTCTCGGGGTCTGTAATTAGCACCTGCACACCAAGCTTCATTTTTGTTTTCTGCAGGCTGAAGTCAAGGCAAGCAATTTTTGCATTAACTATTCTCTTGGGCATGCCTACAATTGAACATAATATTAGGTTCTTTCACAGTAACTATTAATAACACTACATTTTATACACCTAGCCATAAAGCGTGAGATTAAAGTATGTCATATGTAAACACAAATTTCAATTTTATGTTTAACATCACACATTTTTATGGCATTAAACACATGTACTTTCTTCTAACTTGCATTTTTCCTCCGTTATGTGCTTACGTTACTAAAGAGAAACTGACAATGTGATGTACAGTTCCTTAGAGAACAGTAAGTGCACAGCTTGGATAGTTCATCTGAAGAGGAAGAGTAAGCAGTCCACACAAAGCTAATTTTAGCCTCTAGTCCTCTCGTTATGTGACCAAATACCGAGCCTTACCCTGAGACCCCACCACACAGTTGAGTGCATAGCCATTGATGAGCACACTCTCCATCTGGCTTCTCCCATGGGCTTTCAGAATATTAATGGAGTTGATTGGGTAGCGAGGCTGGCCTCTTACATCTGTGTATTTAATAGCAAGTACGGCATCTACCACCATACTAGCGAAGAAATCACCATCTCTAAGGCGAAAGTTAAGGAGAACAAGAGACTCGGAATGGAGAACAGGTAAACATGAAAATCAAGGGTAACTCAAAGGCACTTCCCTTTTGCAATCTCATCAAGAAAACAAGCAGCATTTACCACTACCTGCAATTCATACTACTTTTACACTTTACATTACCTGCCCCCCCCCGACAGCAGGGGAGGAAACCGGCAATTTCAAAACGGCGTCCCCTGGCATGACAACTCACTCAGGTTATTTCTTTAGAAAAAGCCCAAACTGTATTGGACCACCACAAGGATACATTCCGATGATTTTGGATGACATCGAGGTTTTAGCAGCATTAGTCAGGCAATCTCTTCCAAGCTCATCTGTGTTAATAATTAGGTTTTCACTGATATAACGCACTGCCTCCCTGTTTAAAGCGTGGGGGGGAAACAATTACAAATTAATTCACTATTCAAACTTGTTTTACTGTGGTGTCAAAATGTCACAGGCACCCATTTTCTGTTCCGCCATTTCATATAGGAGGAGGGCACAAATAAATCCTCCCTCTTCAGATCATGGCAATTTTAATCTATCCCATAAGCATAGCCACCAAAATCTATTAGGAGAAAATGTGGTAGTCAAATGGGAAGAAGAGATACCGGCCCTACTTCAAATATCACTTAAATGCTAAAATGTAACTTTTAAAAAATAAGATGTAGTCATTAATGAAAACATTTAAACACAGTTTGCAATTCTATCAAATAAAATAAAATTTTCTCTGAATGCACACAATCTTACTTGCAAGCAAGTCGATAGCCACTAATAACGGACGTGGGATGAATTTTCTGTTTGACTAGTTCATCCGCGTTTTTTAGAAGTTCTGCTGCAATAATAACCTGTTGAGAAAACATTCATGGCTGTAATATTAGTCTAACACTTTATGTGCAATGTGTACGTAAAAGCAGCAAAATGATCAGATGTTAACCAGAATTGTGATGGCAGTAAATAACTGATCAGAAACCTGAAAAATATATAACTCCACTCAGTGTTTTATATGCAAATGGCCAAAACCAAGTAAAAGCCAAAAAAGTGTTCTGGCTGATATATTAGTTCAGTACAATAGTCAAAGACTACACACCCATTATTTTTATGGATTAAGTGTCCAATAGATGCTAAGAGTCTGACTACTCAAATGGCCTTTACTATTTTATGTTATTTGGCTTATTGTAAAAATCATTTAAGGACACTAAAAATATTTTTTAATTAAAAAGACTTCAGCCCAGCCATCATGGCTCAGAGGTTGAGGGTTGACCTATGAAGCAGGTCAGGGTTCGATTCCTGGTCAGGGCACACGTCCTGGTTGCTGTGGACTTAATCCCCAGTGTGGGGTGCCCAGGAGGCAGCTGATCCATGATTCCTTCTCATCACTGATGATTCTATCTCTCTCTCCCTTCCTCTCTAAAATCAATAAAAATATATTTAAAAAATAAATAAAACGACTTCAAAAATACTGCTTCTTTTGGGGGAAATTATAATTTTAAGACCATTTTTATTATAAGAGGTAGAGACCATTCTTTCATGGCTTATAGTTTAATTTAAAAATGCAAACATTTCCCCACACAATGCATTGTTTCTTTAGAGCAAATTATTTGTTTCTATATCAATGTGCTCCATGCTCTCCAAATTTATAATACTGATCACACTCCCATTTTGAACTCATGAGATTGCCTTACCAGCATTTAAAATATAAAAGTATCTTGTTTTTTTTTATAAACTGGTGAAATATTTTCTTTAATTATAAAGGGAAGGTTTTAGAAATTTCTAAGTCTCAGGTTGTGAGGGGACCATATTGAAATATCTCTTAAGTTTTTTCTCTACTTAAAGTGTACAAACTAGCTATAATCATCAGGTTTTTCAAGTTTTCTTTCAGAATCACCCCCCCCCCATTGTTTCCCCCTCTTAAGTAACTTATTTTTTAAAAGACCTATTTTATTGCTTTTTCACAGAGAGGAAGGGAAAGCGATAGAGCTAGAAACATAGATGAGAGAGAAACATCGATCAGCTGCCTCCTGTACACCTCCCACTGGGGATGTGCTCGCAACCAAGGTACATGCCCTTGACGGGAATTGAACCTGGGACCTTTCAGTCTATCCCAGGGGTGGGCAAACTTTTTGACTCGAGGGCCACAATGGGTTCTTTTTTTTTTTTTAAATATATATTTTTATTGATTTTTTACAGAGAGGAAGAGAGAGGGACAGAGAGTTAGAAACATCGATGAGAGAGAAATATCAATCAGCTGCCTCCTGCACACCTCCTATTAGGGATGTGCCCGCATCCAAGGTACATGCCCCCGACCAGAATCGAACCTGGGACCTTTCAGTCCACAATGGGTTCTTAAACTGGACCGGAGGGCCGGAACAAAAGCATGGATGGAGTGTTTGTGTGAACTAATATAAATTCAAAGTAAAGGAGCGGAGGGGAGAGCAAGAGAACCGGATAGAACAGCCGGATCCGGCCCGCGGGCCGTAGTTTGCCCAAGGCTGGTATCCACTGAGCCAAACCGGTCAGGGCATAACTTTTTTTTTTTAACTCAGAAGCAAATAACTTAGTAAGGTTCACTTTGTGACCATCTGACATAGGAAAGCGAGTCTTCAGCCATCTACCCAGACTACCTACCACGGAGGTGGTTCCATCTCCCACTTCTTTGTCTTGCAGGTCGGCTAGCTCACAGAGAACTTTAGCTGCGGGATGCTCTACCTCCAATAACTTCAGGATGGTCGCACCATCATTGGTAATGGTGATATCCTAAGAAATTGGCAGGGAAGGGGGAAAAAAACCACAATCACCTACAGAAACAGGACATGCTCTCATGAACACAACCACATGATGACATGTGTTCTCCCTTACCCCTTCCAATACAAAGAATTTACACAGCAAATCATTTAAGAGCTCATTAAAGAAACAAACATCTAGTTGTACTTACACCAATATCATCCACCAACATTTTATCCAAGCCAACAGGTCCAAGAGAACTCTTTACAATATTGGCAATAGAAGCTGCAGCCATAACTATAGAAATGAAATAACGAAAATTAGGAAAACCCACGACTTCAAAGGACAATTTCAGCTTCAAGAGAGTAAATGACATCCAACAGCCTCTGAAATTTCCAAATGCACAAATCTGTCCTCATCACTTAAAATAAAAGGTAATCTACCAGTCATAATTTGGGTTCTGTCACCTCATATAGGAAAAGGAAAACTAGCATTTTTTTTATAAAAACCCTATTAAAATCAACAGTCTTTATGTCTGTGAATTGAAAGAAAGTGGGAACCAGAGGTTCTGACTTCACTGCAAATTCATCCAAGACCAAAATTCATCATCAATCAACTAAAGATCAACAGGCATCCAGGACTTCCAAGTGTTAGCGCGCTCAAAAGGAGCTCACCAACAAACGCTTTAATTCGGAGCCATGTTTAGTATAAAAAGTTCGTTGTTAGTATCGCTTATGCCAACATCCAAAGACAATCCCCTGGGCTACTTTTACTTCCAGGAGCTGCCAGCGATGGGTGGGTAAGAACGAGCTCCGGACGTCGGGCACCCGGCACCTGCAGACGACTGCCGCTGGGGTACAGCGGGCAAAACAAAGAAATTGCAGCCATTGCTCATCAGTAAACCGAGCGAGCAGTGGAAACTCGTCTTTTCTGTTCATGGTCCTAAAACGAGGCCATGAGGTTGAGAGATGCTCCTCGTGGTTAGAATCGGAACAAGAGCGGGTCAGAGGTGCCGAAGGGACGCCAGGCGTGTCAGCACCGGGGCTCGCTTTCCCAGCCCCGGAGCCCGGGGACCCACAGCCAGCCACTGCCACCCGGCGCGGGTCTCAAAAACCGGCCGCGCTCCGCGGGCTTCCTCCCCATGGAAAGCGGACGCTGCCGCCCCGCCCAGAAGTCACGAACCCGCGGGGGTAGGTTACGCACCCCACCCCCGCCCCTATTTTGGGGAGAGAAGAAAAGCACGAGGACCGTAACCCCGGCCCCAGCGGGGAGGCTGGGGGAGCGCTCCGCGTCACCCAGCAGAGGCCTCGCCTGTCCTTACCGTTCTGGGAGCGGATCGCCTCCCCAGTGCTGCGGTCCCCGAACACGGACAACGGCCCCTCCATCTTCGCAGCAGGGCACACCTCGGGCTTCACTTACACCGCGGAAGCTAGCGTCGGTTCCTAGGCCCAGCGGCGGCCACACTAGCGGCAGCGGCAGCGCGGCGTGGACCCGGCCCAAGCGATGCCGCAGGGAATGCTGGGGACACCGCTCCACCTCTTCCCCCGCCTACCCGACCCCTCAGCGCCTGCGCCGCCGCGGGGCAGGGCGGGAAAGAGAGAAGGGGCGGGGGAGAGACGCGTCAATGTGTAGGAAGTGAGGAGCCGGAAGGGCGGGTTCATCACTTTTGCTCAATTAGAGAGCGAATAAGAAGGGCGCGATGATAGAACGGAAGTCAGGTTCTTGCATCGCGAGCGGAAATTGCTCGGTTGCGCGTGCGCGTTTGCACATTCTAGTGCCTTCTAGAAAAGGTGGTTCACGGTGGGGTGGAGCCTGGGGTATGACGGGAGAGGAGGGTGGGCCCTTCTTAAAGGTAGAGCGGGGCCTCTGAGCTACTCCGGCGTGTTTATACCAGCGGTTGTTTTTCATCGCACAGACTAGAACTGCAGCACACCCAGAAGTATATTTTTGCTTATTTTGACTCATTCACATTGGACAGCTATTGTTGTAGTGGCTATTTTTTTTTTTTTTTACTTCGGAAAAGAGGTCCGTGCTCCTGACTAAAGAGTCAGCTATTGCATGTTTTAAAAATTATTGGTTTATACATTAAATATTTCCCTAGTTCTCCTTACATGTAGGAATTTGTTTGGAGAGCACCCGGCAAGTCGCAGGCTTTGTTTTTGGGCTCCGAGTACAAGCTGGGCCACGGTGGGACGGGCAAGGCTTTCCACGGTGAAATGACAGCCATCGTTTCTGGAGAGAAAGCTGTGCATCTTGCTCTGCCCCGTTTCCTCCCAGTGCCCAACGGGTGTGTGGGGCGTTATGGTCGGCAAGTTCTCCGACCGGAGGGTCCAAATAAAGGAGCGTAAAGTTACGGCTTCCTCCTGGGCTCCAGCAAAAACCTGCAATCTGCGTCGCTTAAACTAAGGGGTCGCGCCCACCCACAAGTGCTTTACTGTGAGGTGGTTGGTCGGCTCCGGCGGCTGCGTGCACCCCAGCGTAAGCGATGATTGGAGGAGCGGGGATAACAGGTTGCCCTCTCGGCCAATCAGCGGCCAGGAAATTGTTAGTTCCGGGTGGAGGGTTGTTGACTTACGCGATCCTGAGGCTTTTCCCTGAGTTAATATGGCGGCGCCCGGCAGGTCGTGGGGTCGTGGGTGAGGGAAGGTGGCGAAGTGTCCCCTAGGGCCTAGGCTTTGCCCAACGGTCCCCTCGGCGATGGCGCTTCGGTCAAGGTGCTGGGAGTTGTTGTCGGTTCGCAGGAACCCCGGTAATCTCCCCACTTCTCCGTGATTGCTCCCTGGGGCCTGCAGGGCAACGTGCCTGTGCAAGTCGTGTTTTATATTCAACGCACCCAGCGAAGGGGAAACGAGCTACCAGCATTGTGATGAGAGGCTTAGGAAGTGAAGGAGCGGGCTCTGAGATCACTGCTCCCTGTGGTCACGCACACCTTTTGTCCGCCTTCCAGGGCCAGAACACTGGGGGGATGGATGGGCAAGTTCTGGTCTGGTCTGTGATCGTCACTTTTTTTTTTTTTTAAAATATATTTTATTGATTTTTTACAGAGAGGAAGGGAGAGGGACAGAGAGCCAGAAACATCGATGAGAGAGAAACACCGACCAGCTGCCTCCCGCACACCTCCCACTGGGGATGTACCCGCAACCAAGGCACATGCCCTTGACCGGAATCTAACCCGGGACCTCTCAGTCCGCAGGCCCACGCTCTAGCCACCGAGCCAAACCAGTCAGGGCTGTGTGATCGTCACTTTTAAAGATGCGTGTGGTTGTTTCTGTTCTCAGGGCGTGGGGTCGCGGCGCTCTCCACCCGTTCCGAGCCAGAGGTGCAGCCTGAAGTGGACCCTCTGGGAAATGAAGCTGTTGCCCCAGAGTTCACCAACCGGAACCCCCGGAATCTGGAACTCTTAGCCGTGGCCCGGAAAGAGCGGGGTTGGGGGACAGTGTGGCCCTCCCGTGAGTTCTGGCACAGGTAATTGAGTCGATAGTTATTGACCGACAGAGCAGTGCACCGGGGCCTACACATTGCTTTCATCAGTTCATTCACACGTGCCAGATACTGCTGGGGCCTCTTCTCAGGGAGCCCGGGTGGGTGGGGAGAGGGGGGGACAGCGGAAGTGAGGGTGGGGGTGGGGGTGGGGGACTGCTGTCCAGTTATCTGCCAAGAAGACCATTGCCAGCAGAGGAGACAGCAGGGTGGGTATGAGCCCCGTGTGTTTGAGGGTCTCAGTGGAGCGGACACTGGGGTGAATGGTGTAAGATGAAGACGGAGACGCAGGTAGGATACAGATGGTTAATTTTGTAAATCCAAGTATGCACTTTAGACTTTTATTTTCACTGCAGTGAGAAACTATGAGAGAATTTAAAGTTTGAGTCTGAATTAAAGGTCACTCTGGTTACCTTAGGGAGAAAACATTTTTAAGGGGCAAGGGTAGCAGTGAGAAGACGGGTTAGGAGTCTTGTTATAAAGATGGTTATTTACTGAACACTTTCTGTTTGCCAGGAACTATGCTAGTTGCTTTATGCATTCAAGTTTTTGGTCCATCTTACACTTATGTTGGTGTGAGCTGGAAAATGAAAACATAGAGTAAGTTTATCTTTACCCAGAGTAAGGGTCAGCAACTTAGCTCTATCTACTCAAACCCTTTTTAAAAATAGATGCTGTGTAAATATATCTCCACTCTCAGAAATACCAAGTTTCTCTTTGATATTAGGGGTTGAGCGGACGTGTTTGGTTTATTATTGAGGATATCCTCATAAAGGCAAAGGAAAAATACCTTTCCCAGGTAAAATCGAGGCGAAGTACGTGGAAGTAAATGAACACAATATTTAGGCATGTATTCGCCTGAAGTCATTTATCTTTAGGAATCTTTTATGACTTTATTCTGTCCTCTCCTCATTTAGGTTGCGAGTTACAAGGACTCAGCATCATATAGAAGCACTTGTTGAGCATCGCAATGGCCAGGTTGTGGTTTCTGCATCCACGCGCGAGTGGGCTATTAAAAAGCACCTTTACAGCACCAGAAACGTGGCGGCTTGTGAGAACATAGGACGGGTGCTGGCAGAACGATGCTTGGAGGCAGGAATCAACTTCATGGTCTACCAACCAACTCCTTGGGAGGCGGCCTCCGAATCGGTAGTTTGGTTTTCATGTACTTATTTTAAAAGTATTGTGTTGGTTCTTGATATTAGATACTTACATCATAATCATAGTTCCATATTTCAAATTCTTTTCATGTGTCAGACTCTGGGGTGAGTATCCTGATGTGCATTACCTAGTTTCATCCTCAGCAGCCCACGGGTCAGGACTTGTGTACCCGGTTCTGTAAATAAGTAACCTGGCCGAAACCGGTGTGGCTCAGTGGATAGAGCGTCGGCCTGCGAACTGAAGGGTCCCGGGTTCGATTCCCTTCAAGGGCATGTACCTTGGTTGCGGGCACATCCCCAGTGGGAGGTGTGCAGGAGGCAGCTGATCGATGTTTCTCTCCCATCGATGTTTCTAGCTCTCTATCCCTCTCCCTTCCTCTCTGTAAAATATCAATAAAAAATATATTAAAAAAAAATTTACTAAGTAAGTAACCTGAGACTGGCAAGTCCAGCCATTGTGGGGGAGTTTTCAAACCCATGGTGACAGATTCTACAGCCATGATGTCGACCACTCTACTTCGGTGTTCATATATTAACACCCTGTGTGTATGATATTTAAAACACTGTTTGATATCCTTGAGGTTTGTACATTCTCAATTTTCTTACCTGTGTCGCTAGAAAGGTCACTTTCTGAAAAACCAGTGTAGGTGGGAAGGTAACAAAGAGCACATCAGTTCTCTTTCCGTTAGGAAGTGGACTGTTTATTGTCAGCTTACTTGTGCTGATTTAATCCTTTCCCTTTTTTTGGTCCTTAAAACCAGATGCAACGACTGCAGAAGGCTGTGACAGAAGGTGGCGTGGTGCTTCGGGAGCCTCGGAGAATTTATGAGTGAAATGAGTGAAACAGAGGCATTGTTTGGAACTTGTAAATGTCAAGCTGTCAGCCATTACATCCATCAGAAGGGAGCACCTGGAAGAACAGCCGACTGGGAAGTTTTACCCAATAATGTAACTGCAGAATGTTGTTGGCAGTTACAAACAGCCCCTTCTCCCCCTGTGTGGGGGAGGCCAAACCCTTCCCTCTCTTGGACGGATCTGAGAAAAGCTGTCACCAGTTAAAATTAACTTTTGAAGGACAAATTAAATGTTTATAAGTTAAAGAATAAAGGCATAGTGTGAACTTTAAATTTCTAATTATATTAAATTTCTTCACATTTTCAGCTCACTCTGGCAAGAGTACACATAAGAGGCTTATGCAAAGCACTTGCTACCGTGTCTGGCTCAGAGGGGGTGATCTACATGATAGCTGTTGCTGCTCAGGATGTGGAGGTGGTTTTTTAATTATGAAACATCAATATCAGTGTGTTAGAAGCAGTCAAAGTAATGTGAGGTTAAAGGGACAAGTTCTGCCAAAACCGGTTTGGCTCAGTGGATAGAGCGTCGGCCTGCGGACTGAAAGGTCCCAGGTTCGATTCCGGTCAAGGGCATGTACCTGGGTTGCGGGCACATCCCCAGTAGGAGGTGTGCAGGAGGCAGCTGATCGATGTTTATCTCTCATCAATGTTTCTGACTATCCCTCTTCCTTCCTCTCTGTAAAACAATCAATAAAATATATTTTTTTTTTTTAAAAAAAGGGACAAGTTCTAAGCCCAGTTGGGCTCCTGGAACCGTAACAGGCAGAGCCAGATTTGAAAGGATAAAGGAATGCAATGAGGAACTGGAAATGCGGGTGGAAATGGACAGGGACAGGGATTCTCAATTTGCTGTGAAGTGAACATTGTTAGATGGGAGACGAAGCTTGGAGTGCATCCAAGTTCACCTGAAGTTGCACCTGGGCTAGATGGGGTCATGGCAGCGGATGAAATCAAGGTGTGAAGCGGAAGAACCTGTAAACAGTTAAGGTGGCTTCAGCGTTTCCCCCTCGATTATTAAATGTGTGGCCAATTTTATTATATAGAAGTGAAAACACTGCCAATCTGGGTAATGAGTATGTTTTTTAAAGATAAATGTATTCAACATTTTTTAAAAGTCTAATGGAGTCTGAGAGGCCTTCAGAATGCAATGCCTTAGTCCCCTTTTATGATCCATAAAGAACCCAGTGGAGACATTTATTACATAAACAAATTGATTTTAGGAACAGAAACATCGACCTGCACCTACACATTCATTGGTTGCTAAAACCAAACTCCTTGGAGCGAGCAGACGGTGCGGGGTCTTCAGCCCAATAGGGAGGCGCCTGGGGCGCGGGGGCGGCCCGTTTCCCTGCGCGAGCCCTTTAAGGGCAGCGCGCGGTGGCGGCGGCGCGTGGCCGCGTGGGTGCCCGCGGAGCTACGTGGCAGCGTGGCCATGGACGTGGGCGCCGACGAGTTCGAGCAGAGCCTCCCTCTGCTGCAGGAGCTGGTCCAGGGCGCGGACTTCGTGGGTAAGGTCCGGGGGCTCCGGGCCTGGTCGCAGGGCCCTCTGCGCTGCGGGGGGGCCTGCGGAGGTGCGGGGGGCAGGGCAGGAGGTGAGGCCCCGCAGGGACAGCCGCTAGGCTAGGCCTTGGAGGCTCGGGGAGGGCCCCTTCCAGGGACAGGTTCCTCCTGGGCCTGGGGTGTTCAGCAGCAGTCACCACGTGGCCCACAGTGGTCCGGGTGGAGCCACGCCGCCCCACCTGGGTGGCCCGGCCTGGCCTCCGGCTCCCTTGTCTTCCCTTTGAACTCACCTGGCCTCGTGAGCACAGGAAGGTGAGCCAAGTACTTTGCCAGCTGCAGCGTTGACACTGTCACTCTCCAGCATGAACGGCGGTGGCAGGGGTCTGCCTGGGGACTCCTGTCTGTCTTTCCTTCCCGCAGGTCTGGACATAGAGTTCACGGGCCTTCGCACCAACCTGTCCCGGTCCCAGCAGATCAGGTAAAGCTAACGCTGCCTTAGAGCCGGGCTAGGGAGGCGCTCACCTGGGCCCCTGGGGTGGCATCCTGGCCCTTCCAGCCTGGTTCTCAGCCGGCACCCATTGGCCCTGGGCGGGCGGGAGAACATGTGGCGTGGGGTTCTGGGGACCTGGCCTCCGTCCACCGAGTGCTGGTAGTGTTCCCCTGTAAGTGGTTGAGCGATGCTGATCCCACCCCTTATGCCCTCTCACGGCCTAAGGAACGAGATGCCCGTTTTTTCCACAGTCTTTTTGACTTGCCGTCGGAGTGGTACCTCAAGACCCGCCGGAGTGTCCAGCAGTTTACGATCTGTCAGATTGGTGAGTGTGATCCTCAGCTGTTGGTCACGAGTCCCTAGGGGAGCCACTTGTATTGTCGCCCTGTTCTTACTGACCAGACAGCTTGGACATCTTTCAAGGGACCTGGCGATCGCTTTTGTGCCTGTTTGGTTTCTGGTCGCGTCATGCCTGTCGGACCTTACGCTTTGGAACAAGCAGAAGTTAATTTTTTTTTAAAAATATATTTTATTGATTTTTTACAGAGAGGAAGGGAGAGGGATAGAGAGCTAGAAACATCAATGAGAGAGAAACATCGATCAGCCGCCTCCTGCACACCTCCTACTGGGGATGTGCCCACAACCAAGGTACATGCCCTTGACCGGAATCGAACCTGGGACCTTTCAGTCCGCAGGCCGACGCTCTATCCACTGAGCCAAACCGGTTTCGGCAAGCAGAAGTTAATTTAGCAGCACCGTTTCATGCCTCCCTAAATCAACATTAAGGAACCTGACCTTCTTTCCAGGAAAAATGTGTATGGTTTTTCTTTAGGGAAAACGTACATAAGCAAGGTCATACTGCACACATTTTGTTCTGCATCTTTTTGCTTTCCCTAAGGGGTGGAGAGCTCGGTCTAACCCAGCACACGCAGACCTCTTGTTCATTTTTTAAAAAAATATATTTTATTGATTTTTTTACAGAGAGGAAGAGATAGGGATAGAGAGTTAGAAACATCGATGAGAGAGAAACATCGATCAGCCACCTCCTGCACACCTCCTACTGGGGATGTGCCCGCAACCAAGGTACATGCCCTTGACCGGAATCGAACCTGGGACCTTTCAGTCCGCAGACCGACGCTCTATCCACTGAGCCAAACCGGTTAGGGCCTCTTGTTCATTTTTAACAGCTGTACTCCACACTATGAGTGTATCCACTGCCTCCGTCTCCTACCGACGCATACTTTGGTTACCATTTGTGTCTGATAAGCAAGGTTGCTGACTAGCTGAGTATTTACACGCCCCTCTTGTGAGTATCTGTTATAGAAGGGTGCGGGGTACTCCCAGCAGTGGAATTGCAGAGTTAAACAGGATGTGTTCAAGTTTTGTCAGTGGTGCCGACCTGTTCCTCCTCCTTCCAGCCATCCGCAAAGATGACCGAGACTCCACTCACAACGGTGAATGTGCTGCTGCCCTCCCTCACACTGGCTGTTCTCACTCTTGAATTGATGTTGCTCACCTCGTAGAGGAAAAAAGATGTGCTTGTTCTTAGCGACATTTTTTTTAAAAAAAAAAAAAACATGTGCTCTGTTTTGAACACTATGCTTTTGTTTAAATATATTTTATTGATATTTTACAGAGAGGAAGGGAGAGGGATAGAGAGCTAGAAACATCGATGAGAGAGAAACATCGATCAGCTGCCTCCTGCACACCTCCCACTGGGGATGTGCCTGCAACCAAGGTACATGCCCTTGACCGGAATCGAACCCGGGACCCTTCAGTCCACAGGCCGACGCTCTATCCACTGAGCCAAACCGGTTTTGGCTTAGCGACATTTTTAATACAGGGTCAACAAACGTTTCTGTAAAGGCTGTACAGTAAACCTGTTAGGTTTTGCAGGCCATGTGGTCTATTACACTACTCAGTTTTGCCATTGTTGCTGGAAATCAGCCGCAGACAGTACATAAACGAATGAGCATGGCTGTGTTCCAATAAAACTTTATGTATAAAAACAGGCCTGGACAGATTTTACTGACCCTTGCTTGTCCGGTGAACATCTTTGTGTGTGTGTTGCTGTCTCCTGTCCTTTGCTAATTCTATTGTGGTTCTTTAACTAGATGGTATGGCCTCTTTGAAAAGTATGGGAAATAGGTCTGTTTCTATTGTTCTCCCCCTACTCGGCAGTCTTTTTCACTTTGTGAACCGTCTTTTTAACAATGCAGACATTTGAAGGCAATTAAATATATACATCTTCATGGTTTGGGATGTTCCCTCTGGTTAGTTTTAAAACTATAGAAATATCGCTTTAGCCCTGGCTGGTTTGGCTCAGTGGATAAAGCATCAGCCTGAGGACTGAGGGGTCCCGGGTTCGATTCTGGTCAGGGGCAGGCACATGCCTGGGTTGTGGGCTTGATCCCCATTAGGCGATGTGCAGGAGGCAGCCAATCAATGATTCTCTCTCATTGATGTTTCTCTCTTTCCCTCTCCTTTCCTCTCTGAAATCAATAAAGATATATTTAAAAAAATAAAACAGAAATGAAAATGTTGCTTTAACTTTACTTCTGTGTTTGAAGAACCATTCACAATTATGTTTGAGTAATTTCAGTGTGAATTACAATTTGACCCAGCTCCTGTTTTGGATCTGTCTTTTCTTCCTCCTCCTCCTCCTCCTCCTCCTCCTCCTCCTCCTCCTCCATGAGCTTAACCTCTTCTAAAGCCCACACAGCATTTCTGGGTTCAAAGCACTGTTCAGATGTTTTGTTCTGGTAGTAACTTCTGGTGGCTCTTCTTTGGTACTCATTCCCCTGCTCTTCTTCTTCCAGGACTGTCTGTGTTTTCCAGTGTCGAAGGAGAGGCAAACAAGTATGTGTAAACCCTTTGCAAACACCTGGCTCTTGCCCATTGATCGTCTCCACCTCCTCTCCCCAAATTCTGCTTCAGGCTCTCAGCCACGCTGGCCCCGGACGCTCCATACTCTCCCCTGCTTCTGTGCCCTGCACCTGCTCTCTTCCCTGCAGACTCGGCTCGCCTTGAAGTCTCTGGAAGCAACACCTTTTCTGGGGGCCTTTCCTGACCCCCTGCCCTGCACCTTAATCGCTCCTTTCCCTGTTGCCATGGTGTCCTGCCTGGGCCTCCAGGGTGGCAGTGAACGCAGTGTCACAGCGAGGGGAGGGCGAGGTAGCTCAGGCAGCAGTGGTCAGAAAGGATGGGATGGCGGTGCTGGGGGCTCCGGATGGGGGGCAGGGTCTCTGCCTTTTTTCATGGACCCCCCCGCCCCCCCGGGGCCAGTCACAGGATTGGGAACAGCCCACATTGAGATGCTTCTCAAGTGAAAGGCGCCCACTCGGAAGCCCGCTGTGAGCCAGAGTTTTAAAAACGGTTTTGGCTTTTCCCCTTATGCTCACGTTCTCTTGTAGGTACGTAGCCCATTCATGTAACTTCTTCCTCTTCCCTACGACGTTTGGGATTCTGGACTCGGAATTCTCTTTCCAGGCCTCCAGCGTACAGTTTCTGAATCAGTATGGCTTCGACTATAACAAGGTACGCCACGGGAGGGGGGGCGGGCCACGGGGGAGGGAGACGGGGTTCGGAAGGGTCTCCGGTCCCGGCTCCTTCCCATCCACGTCCACGTGCCACCGGACCAGGGAGGTTTCTTTCCGCTCAGCTCCCCCACAGCGGTGGCTCCTCCCGCCAGCCCCTGCTTCTCTTCCTGTCTTCAGTTTCTCAAACATGGAATCCCATATATGAACGAAGAGCAGGAGAAGCAAATCAAGCCCAGCATCCTGACTGGGAACTGGCGCGTTCGCAGGTACAGCCACGCTCGGGGGTGGGGGGTGGGGGGGTGTGCCCGGCGCTGGGTGTGCGCTTCCTGCGGGCAGGCCTGCTGCCTCCACAGTGCGGTGGCCTCGTGCGGACGTCCCCTCCGCTGCGGTGGCGTCTGGCCTGCGCTCAGTCCCACGTAACTGCTCCAGTGCTGGTGAACCCGTCCCCACGCCGAGGGGGAAGCCTCTCTGCCCGGCGTGGGAGCTCAGGGCTTCCAATGAAGGAAGAAGCTCGGTGCTCAGAGGCAGGGCCCGCCCCAGGGCTGTGCGGACGCGGCCCTGTGGGACTCACTGCGGGTGCTGTGTTGGCCTTCAGTGTGACCTGGGGGAGTTTTTAGGGGGACCTTGACCGTGCCGGTCACATGCCTCCACTTGGATGGACATGTCTCCTCATGTGCATGATCCCGCTGTGACCCCTGAGGGCAGGGCTTCTGCCCTTTGCCCTCGGCCCCCGGTGCCAGTTGTCGCCCTTGAGGCCCTGCCCTCCTGCAGAGCGGGGCTGAGCGGGGCAGCCTGTGTGGCGGAGGGGCAGTCCCCCGCCCCACCCCCTGGGCTGGGCAGGCCCTGTGTCGGTTCCCTGGTTCTGAGCAAACTGTTTAAGCTCCTTGAGCTTCAGGTTCATGCCTTGGACAGCTGTTAACTCTGCAGAATGAGGAGTCATCGCTGGGTCCAGGTCATCGTCTTCTGTGATGTTGAAGTTTCTTGCTTTTTTTTAAAAAAACTTTATCCTCTTTGTGGTTTTCACATAAAAATGTAGCTTTTTGTGGGGAAAAGCCATTTGAAATTTGAGCCTTCTGTTATTTTCACGGAAAGGCTTTCTGTACCTCAAATAACATGATGTTCTTCTTCCCTGAGACAGGAGGAGATGTACTCACAGCGTTCCCGTCCCCTCCTTCCTCCACCAGATGGTGCTTTCTCACCTCTGAGAGCTGCGTCAGGAAGCCAGGCCTCCTCCCGGCCCGCAGGCAGCCGGGGTGGCGCAGTCCCCGTGCACGCGTGGGAGGGGCCTGCCCAGCGCAGCGCCAGGGAGGGCCTCCTGCTGCAGAGCCAGGCTGGGGAAACAAATGGTCTTTTCTGGGCGCATTTTCTTGCCAGGATCACAGTGTTAACGCTGGAGGCTCAGGAGCCGCTCCCAGGTTCCCATCATCGCTCGGTTCTGGAAGGTTCCTCTAACGTTCCCCCCTTCCCGTGCCCATTTTCAGTTCCCTGGATAAAGACCAAATGAAGGTGGTCATCGATGAGGTGACCCGGTGGCTGCACCTGGCGGAGGAAGGCGACTGGATGACGCTCCCTGGTATCGCTGGTAGGCAGGGGGCGCGTCGGTCCGGTCACTCACGCACCCTCTTCTCCCGCGGGCACGGCATTCGCTCAGGGTCCTGGTGGAGAGAGAAAGCGCTGCCCTCCGTTCCACGTCGAAGGCTGTTTGACTTTCTGAAAGTTAAGGTGGAGGAAGGGAAGCTCCGCCCTGGAGCCCAGTCCTGAGTGTCCTGTGTCCTTGTGTTCACTTTGATTCTGGATTTGCCCCCACGGTGCAGAGGCAGTCACAATGAACATGCCCTGGCCCGTGGACCCCCGGGGTCTCTGAAGCCCTTCCGAAGGGGTCCATGAGGCCCAAAGTATTGTCAGAACACCCCTCGGCTATCCCTTGCTGCTGACATGGTGCCGACTGCACGATGGCATCGAAGCACAGGCGGGAGAACCTGTCGGCACCTGGCGCAGGTGGAGGCATAGCGTCGTCATGCTAGTCATCAGTGGATTCTGTCAGCAGTTACACTCAGTTTGAAAAAATCCAATTCTGCCCTGGCCAGTGGGGCTTGGTTGGTTGGAGCGTTGTCCTGCACACTGAAAGGTCGCGGGTTAGAGTCCTGGTCAGGGAACATACCTAGGTGGCGGGTTCAGTCTCCAGTTCGGGTGCGTAGGAGAGGGAACAGATTGACGTCTCTCTCTTTTTCCCTTTCTCTCTGTAAAAGCAATGACTATATCCTCAAGTGAGGATTTTTAAAAATCCAATTTTACTTACTCTCCTTGGCAAAGAAGTAATATTATTTTTAAAAAAATCTTTATTCAGATTATTACAGTTGTTCCTCTTTTTCCCCCCCATAGCTCCCCTCCACCCGGTTCCCACCCCACCCCATGCCCTTAACCCCCCACTGTCCTGATCCATAGGTGTATGATTTTTGTCCAGTCTCTTCCTGCACCCTCCACACCCCTTTCCCCACCGAGGATTGTCAGTCCACTCCCTTTCTATGCCCCTGATTCTATTATATTCACCAGTTTATTCTGTTCCTCAGATTTTTTTATTCACTTGATTTTTAGATTCACTTGTTGATAGATATGTATTTGTTGTTCATAATTTTTATCTTTACCTTTTTCTTCTTCCTCTTCTTAAAGAATACCTTTCAGCATTTCATATAATACTGGTTTGGCGGTGATGAACTCCTTTAGTTTTTTCTTATCTGTGAAGCTCTTTATCTGACCGTCAATTCTGAATGATAGCTTTGCTGGGTAGAGTAATCTTGGTTGTAGGTTCTTGTTATTCATCACTTTGACTATTTCTTGCCACTCCCGTCTGGCCTGCATAGTTTTTGTTGAGAAATCATCTGACAATCGTATGGGTGCTCCCTTGTAGGTAATTAACTGTTTTTCTCTTGCTGCTTTCAAGATTCTCTCTTTGTCTTTTGCTCTTGGCATTTTAATTATGATGTGTCTTGGTGTGGTCCTCTTTGGATTCCTTTTGTTTGGGGTTCTCTGCGCTTCGTGGACTTGTAAGTCTGTTTCTTTCACCAGGTGGGGGAAGTTTTCGGTCATTATTTCTTCAAATAGTTTTTCAGTATCTTGCTCTCTCTCTTCTTCTGGCACCCCCATAATTTGGATGTTGGTATGCTTGAGGTTGTCCCAGAGGCTCCTTACACTATCTTCATATTTTTGGATTCTTTTTTCTTTCCCGGTTGAGTGTTTTTTGCTTCTTTGTATTTCAAATCTTTGACTTGATTCTTGCGAGCCTCTAGTGTGCTGTTAGATCTCTGTATATTATTCTTTTTTTTTAAAAGTGTTTTTATTGATTTTCTACAGAGAGGAATAGAGAGTCAGAAACATCGATGAGAGAGAAACATCGATCAGCTGCCTCCTGCACACCTCCTACTGGGGATGTGCCCGCAACCAAAGTACATGCCCTTGACCAGAATCAAACCTGGCATCTTTCAGTCCGCAGGCCAACGCTCTATCCACTGAGCAAAACCAGTCAGGGCTGTATATTATTCTTTATTTCAGTTAGTGTATGCTTAATTTCTAGTTGGTCCTTTTTCATATCCTCGAGGGTCTCACTAAATTTATTGGTGGTTTCTAGAAACTTCTTGAAAAACCTTATAACTGTGGTTTTGAACTCTATATCCTCCATTTCTTTCATTTATGACCTGTTTCTTTGTCTCCGCATTTTGGCTGCTTCCCTGAGTTGATAGAGTAGCTTTGTGTGCTAGGTGTCCTATAGGGCCCAGTGGCTCAGCCTCCCCAGTTACCTGAAGTAGACACTCTTGGTGCACCTCTTTGTGGGCTGTGTGCACAGTCTTGTTGTAGTTAAGCCTTGATTGTTGTTGGTATCACTGGGAGGAATTGACCTCCAGGCCAATTGGCTGTGAGGATCAGCTGTGTCTACGATGGGAGAACTTCTGTGCTGGAGACACCCTTATGAGGCAAGACTTGCTTCAGTGGGGCTTTGGTGCTCACTGAGTCTGCCCTCTGAGTGTGTCCCTTATGGATCTGAGGAGTTGTAATCTGGATGGTCGTACTCTGACCCCTGGGTACACTGGCTCTTGGATCTCCAAGGAGGTGCTAATTAGCCTCTGCCTGAGGCCACCCAGCAGGAGCTATGGAGAGATCTGCAGATTCCTCTTCTTTGTTTGGGTTTTGGAGATGCCCAGATGAGGCCCAGCTGTGAGGCATTGCAAGATGCTGTGGGGCCTTGGGCCTTCTTTTGGATGTTCTGGGTCTCTCTGACACAGCTGCAGTTTGATAGGTGAGTTTAGATTTCAAAGGACCAGGCCATTCATATGCAAAAGCCTCTGCGCACAGTTGGGTGGGGCGGAGTCTCAGGGTGGAGCAAACAGCAATGGGTTCCCGTCGGCCCTGCCCTAAGAGGCCCCGGGTCTCAGTGTCCCAAGGTAATTGCTGCAAGCACCTCTGAGAGAAAGCTGCCCTCGAGTTCTGCCTGCTGCCAGACAGTCCAGTTTCTCCCCAAATGAGTCTGGGTCCTCAGAGTCCCACCCGGAACTGGAGTTCAGAGCAGTCGGGAGCTTGTGTCTCCCTCCCGCTTGAAAAAGACAACCACATCCTCAGTTGCCAGCCCTTTCTGCACGCGCGCCTCGGTACCTCTGCACTTTACTTCCGCACCTCCTCTGAGTCTCAGTGTGCTTTCTATTCCCTTCTAGTTGTAGAATTTCCACTCAGCCAGCCTTCCTGTGGTTCTGGATGATGTCCGTTTTGTCTTTAGTTGTAGTTTTGAAGTGGTTGTGCAAGGCAGCAAGTTCAGGTGTTTACCTGTGCCGCCATCTTGGTTTCTCCAGAAGTAATATTCTTAATTTTATTAAATCTCAGCCTTTGCTCATCTTTTTAAACATTCTGTGTGTCCAAATGCGTATGTAGAGAAGTCAGCACTCAGTAGACGTTGCTGCCACCTACGAAACTGCAGTGGTTGTCTTGGGAAAAGAACTTGTGCACGTTTTGAGTTGAGAGCTGAATTAGCTGCTTTTTTATTTCCTTTCATGGAATATTATTTTTACTTAAAGGAGCTGACTGTAGTTATTTTGATGAGGGTATTTTCAATCATTGTCAAATGAAAAAAAGTGAGCCCGTCCCTTCACGGAGAATAACTGACAGTCTTTGCTCGTGCTAAAGCTGGAGTTTCCATCAAACACTGGAATTTTGGAAAACTTGAGCCTGCACCGCACGCTTGCCAGCGTCCCGGTCCTGCGGGGCTGCAGCGCGCACACAGGCCTCTCCAAGGCCTCTCCTTGCTCTTCTGCAGTGAAACGTGTGAGCCTTGGAGGAAGCGCGCCACTCGCGGTCCCTGCGCGTGGGCCACGGGCTTGGGCGCCCTGAGCGCTGCTTTCCCATCTGATGGGCCTCTCAGCTCCTGTTCTCTCGGCCCCTCTGGAGGGGAGGCGGAGAGCTGGTCCAGGCTGCGGGGGTTCTGTGTGAGCTGTGTCTCCTCGCTGTAGGCTTCCAGGCCTTCGAGGTGCAGCTGGTGCTGAGGCAGGCCCTCCCGGACATCTGGACGCTGCTGAGAGACCAGGCGGTGAGTCCTCCCTGGCGTGGGCACCCCATCGTCTCTCTCCTCCGCCAAAGCTGGCCTCTGAAATGTGTCTGTCTGTCTCTTTTGGTCCCTTTCCCGCCCCCACGCCCACTCCCGCCCCCCGCCCCCTTCTTGGAGAGGAAGAACCGGGTCTTTGGCAGCTCTCCCAGGATCGGGGCATTGTCTCCTTTCACCCCAGGTGATAGTGAAGAAAGTGAGCAAGCAGCATCGCTGGTACCTCCAGAACACCTCCTGCGACCGGGAGAGCTGCTGGAGGGAGAAGATCCTCCTCTCCGCCAGGGGCTTCTCCGTGTTCTTCCAGATGCTGGTGAAGGCCCAGAAGGTAGGAGCGGCTCTCTCCGGTCCTGGGCTGCAGCGCTCTCTCTGTCTCGGGCCGTGGCACTGCTGGGCTCCAGCAGGGAGATCTTGAGCGAGTGGCCCCTCCTCGTTGATAACTGGCTGTGCGGGTCTGACTGGCACCAAAGCATGGTGGGTAGACTGGAGGAAAGACTGTCCCTGGCATTTCAGCACTAACCGACCTAAAACGCCTCCCGGGAGGGAGTGCTTCTCTGCTTCCCAGTTTGAGTCCCCAGTGTGGCCGGCCTCAAGCCCCTCCTACTCACCGCTGCTCTCCTTCTCTGGGAGGGGCGGGAGGAGGGTGGCGAAGGGATGGCCATGTGGCAGGGTGCTGTGGGTTCTGGAGCTGCACCCTTCGCAGGAGACCGTTCGTCTGCAGCGCCCGTTTCTATCCTTTTTAAAGCTTCCTTTTCCTCCCTGTCGCTTTCCTCCAAGTAGCCCTTGGTGGGACATAACATGATGATGGACCTGCTGCATCTGCATGAGAAGTTCTTCAGGCCCCTCCCAGGTAGGGCACGCCTGGCCCTCTCCTTCCCTTGACCTTAGTTCGCCACCTGGAGGGGTCTTGGCCCAGAATCCTGCTCCCGCAGGAGCACCCACATGTGCACCCCTCCCCAGGGCCCGCGCACCCCCCCTCCCCAGGGCCCGCGCACCCCCCCTCCCCAGGGCCCGCGCACCCCCCCCTCCCCAGGGCCCGCGCACCCCCCCTCCCCAGGGCCCGCGCACCCCCCCTCCCCAGGGCCCGCGCACCCCCCCCTCCCCAGGGCCCGCGCACCCCCCCCTCCCCAGGGCCCGCGCACCCCCCCCCTCCACAGGGCCCGCGCACCCCCCCCTCCACAGGGCCCGCGCACCCCCCCCTCCACAGGGCCCGCGCACCCCCCCCTCCACAGGGCCCGCGCACCCCCCCCTCCCCAGGGCCCGCGCACCCCCCCTCCCCAGGGCCCGCGCACCCCCCCCTCCCCAGGGCCCGCGCACCCCCCCCCTCCCCAGGGCCCGCGCACCCTCCCTCCCCAGGGCCCGCGCACCCCCCCCCTCCCCAGGGCCCGCGCACCCCCCCCTCCCCAGGGCCCGCGCACCCCCCCCTCCCCAGGGCCCGCGCACCCCCCCTCCCCAGGGCCCGCGCACCCCCCCTCCCCAGGGCCCGCGCACCCCCCCTCCCCAGGGCCCGCGCACCCTCCCTCCCCAGGGCCCGCGCACCGCGCCTCCCCAGGGCCCATGCACCCTCCCCAGGGCCCATGCACCCTCCCCAGGGCCCACGCACCCTCCCCAGGGCCCGCGCACCCTCCCCAGGTGCTGTGAGGAGGTGCTGCCGTGGGTGAGGCAGTGCTGGTTTCACAGAGGGAGGTCAGCAGTGAAGGGCCTGACATGGGAAAGCCACCTGTCGGGCAAAGGTGATGTTAGAGAGACAGGCATAGCGCCCAAGGAAAAGAAGGAACGCAGATGCCTTGGGTGCAGCCAATGGGAGGGCGTGGGGAGAGCAGGGCGGTTGTTTTTGTGGTGAACCTGTTTAAACTACATGCCGGTGCGATGCTGATAAGCGTACCAATTGATAGTTAGACGTTGTTATCATGGTATTGAGTGGATGTTCTCCTGGACAGCCGTTCACAAATGCTGATTTCCCATCCGATTCCCAGCAGCACCTCTTCCTCCTTTTTCCAGTGGCCAGAACTTGGCCACCTCCAGGGAGCAGTGCTGGCAGTGGCAGCATCCCGAACTTCCTAGGAGACCGTTTGGCCTTTGCTGTTACAAACGGGGGTGGCGGCTTGGCTGGAGATTGGGAAACCCCTAATGAGCGGGAATGCGGGTCTCCTCGGTCTTTGCTTCGTTTTACTTCTTAACCAGGGGTGACAAGTGAGGCTGAAGAACTCTCCTTCCCATTTTGCCAACAAACTCACCCCTGCCTGTCTGGGTCTCTCCTCTCCTTCAGAAAGCTACCATCAGTTCAAGCGGAACATCCACAGCCTCTTCCCCGTCCTCGTGGACACTAAGAACGTGACCAAGGACATATGGAAGGTAAAGGAGGGACCTGCCTCAGGTGAAGGGATGCTTCATCCCACAGCACCGCTCTCTCCCTCTCTCCAAACATTGTTCCTTGAACCCTTTGCTCATAGTTGACAGCCAGTGTCCCTTTCCTCCTGGGCGCTGGCCCCTCTGGGTCGTAGTAGCTTCCATGGCACCCTTGCCTCCTCCCTCAGTTCCCATGTTTTGACTTGTGTCCAGTTGCTGTGCTTGTTCAGATCCAACAGCAGAAGCTGACACATGCCTAGTATTTGCACCATGCTTAAAGGCATGGTTGGGGGTGGCGGGGGGGGGTCCCCTCTTGAAAAATCTTGAGGAAATCATCTCTATTGAGCCTTAGCCTTAAGGTCCTGGGTTTTCAACCCCACAGCCCATTAGAACCACCTGGAGCCAAGTCCTGACACCTGGGCCTGCCGTCAGCTCCTGTGGTCGGGGGAGGGGTGGATTTCTGAGGCCCTCAGGGGACTTCTGCTGTGCATTTGGAGGGAAGCTCCCATTTGGTTTAAAGACAGTTAAGAAGGTAAACTTAGGCCCAGGGGCCATGGCTCTGTGGTTCCGTGTTGACCTGTGAACCATGAGGTCATGATTCAGTTCCTGGTCAGGGCACGTGCCTGGGCTGTGGGCTCGGTTCCCAGTGTGGGACATGCAGGAGGCAGCCGCTCAATGATTCTCTTTCATCATTGATGTTCCTCTCTCTCTCTGCCTCTCCCTTCCTCTCTGAAATCAATACAAATATATATTTTTTAAAAAAGTTAAACTGAGTAACAGAGAAGGAGGAATTGGATCCGTGTTTTTGAGCCTTAAGCTGATCACTTAAAGTTCACGATTCAATAAGGGACCACAGAAGTGAGACTGGGCTGCAGGTACATCTTTGCCCGGAGACGCGTCTGTGCTGCTGCTGGTCTCCGTGTCACTGCATCGTCCTGGGGGTGAGAGGGTGGGGTGGGGCTCATCTCGGGGACCAGCGGTGCTCCTTCCCATGGCACGTGGTGACCGGCACTGCCCAGGCCCGCTGGTCTTGCCAGGCCTGGTGCCTACATGTGTGCCCGTGGCCTGGGTCTGATGCCTTGGAGTCTGTGTTTCTAGAACCCTTAGCACTTGTCTTTGGAGGAAGATGGGATGAGCTGTGTCTGTGGCAGCTTTTGCTCGCTTGGGTGATTGGGGCCCCGAGGGACCCAGGCCATAGGAACCCTGGCGTCCGAAATAAGGAGGGGATGTCTGAAGAGGAAGAAGAGGTGGTGGGAATTAACATTGTTTTCCGGGTCATTTCAATGACCTTTTGACAACACCTGAAGCAGATAATAAACCAAAGCACAAACCTTTCTTCCCCCTCCTTTGTTTTCCGTGCCGGCAGGAACTGAATTTCCCGAGGGTGTCCAATCTCTCCGAGGTGTACGACGTCCTGAACAGGTGCGGAGCCGTCGTCTGGAGCTGCTTCTGGGCGGCTGGCTCCCAAGACACCTTGGCCATGCCGAGACACTTAGCACTGGGGGTGCCACTGACGCCTGGGGAGCGAGGCCGGGACGCCAGGAGGCCCCAGCCCCGCGCCTCCTCCCGCCCGATGTTCCTGGTGCTGAGGTTGAGGAACTCTGTTCTAGAGGGAGGGGCCTGGGGGTCATCGTCAGCACAGCTGTTGGACGATGTGGCACTTCCTGTGGGCCGGGCTCGATTTCTCCTTTGATCTGTTTCCGGTTGCCGGGGTGATGAGCTGTGTGAGAACAGGGTGGCTTGGTTTTTCTTGGGAACGCTGATGTTTCTCTCGGGCCTAAAGCTGTGCCAGGCATAGTAGGTGCACGTTCAACATTGCATGAGGGGGCCCTAGCCGGCTTGGCTCAGTGCATAGAGCGTCAGCCTGTGGACTGAAGGGCCCAGGTTCGATTCCGGCCAAGGGCACATGCCTGGGTTGCAGGCTCGATCCCCAGTAGGGGGCGTGCAGGAGGCAACCAATCAATGATTCTCTCTCATCATTGATGTTTCTATCTCTCTCTCCTTCTCCCTTCCTCTCTGAAATCAATAAAGAAATATATTTTTATTTTTATTTTTTTTAAAATATATTTTATTGATATTTTACAGAGAGGAAAGGAGAGGGATTGAGAGCTAGAAACATCGATGAGAGAGAAACATCGATCAGCTGCCTCCTGCACACCTCCCACTGGGGATGTGCCCACAACCAAGGTACATGCCCTTGACCGGAATCGAACCTGGGACCCTTCAGTCCGCAGGCTGACGCCCTATCCACTGAGCCAAACCGGTTTCGGCAAGAAATATATTTAAAAAACAAAAAAAAACAAAAACACTGCATGAGTGGGAGACGCCAGCGCCTCCCCTGTGGAGCGCATGGTCAGGCCCCAGCTGCTGCCGTGTGGGGGGCGGTGTGATCACCTCTGCTTGTCCTGAAGGCCCCTGGGCAGGCAGCCCCCGGGCAGGGCCGGTGTCAAGTTCCTGTGGGCGCCCGGGCTCAGGTGAAGGGCCGATAGGCGCTCAGAACCACTGGGGCAGCTGTGCCCGCTGCTCTCTCGCCCGTCCTGTGGCCGAGTGCCAAGGCCTTATTTGCCCGGGCCTGGGTCCGTGCCTTTTCTTTGTTCCCTTTAAAGGTGTCTTGGTGCCGAGGACAGTTTTTCTATATGAACTGGATACGGCGAGAGGAGAAACGAGGACTGTTTCAGTGAATGGTCTTCATCCTTTTCTCTCCTGACAGTGACTTGAATCCCACCAAGAATTCTGGGCCAGTGATTGTTCACGCCAGCAAGTGCGAGAAATACGGTATGTGCCGCGGTGCCGGCTCCCTCAGCTGGCACAGCACCGAGGGGCCAGAGCTGAGGCGGGGCCCCGGGCGGCAGGGTGTTCTCCCCGGTGTCCTGGGCTGTGCCCCCTGTAGCCCCTCGCTCGAAAGGAGCCATCGTGGAGGCTCCCGAGGCCCTGGGTGGGGGGCGCCTGCTCCCCTTTGCCATGGTGAGTGGCCTGTAGGGGAGCTCTCGGCTCTCTGCTTCCTCCTCCTGTGGGTGCTCATGGGCCGTGGGGAGGGCCGCTGTGAGGACTGGAGGTGAGTGTTGGGGGTGGCGGGCGGGGAGAAGCGTGCACAGGTCTCGGGAGGAAGGAGGTGGAGGCTGTGTGTGCACGGCCAATGCCAGAGTGGGATTGGGGCAGGGACGGGGGCGGGTTCACAGCCCACGCGTGTGGTGCTAGGTGGGGGGAGCCTCCTTTTGCAGATGGTTCTAATCGCTGCTTGACTCTCTCCTGCCTCCGGAACACGCCTCAGCTGAGACAAAGTACCCCCACGAAGCAGCATACGACGCCTTCCTCTGCGGATCAGGTGGGCCGCTGTCCGTTTAAAGGGAGACTGGCCTGACTGGTGTGGCTCATCGGCCTACGAACCAGGAGGTCGAGGTTCAGTTCCCGGTCAGGACACATGCTCGGGTTGCGGGCTTGATCCCCAGTAGGGGGCGTGTAGGAGGCGGCAGATCAGTGATTCTCTCTCACTGTTGATGTTTCAGTCTCTCTCCCACTCCCTTCCTCTCTGAAATCAATACAAATATTTAAAAAAAAAATGAAAGACTAGTCGCTGGTTGCTCAGTGGTTAGATCCTCGGCCTGTGCACGCAAAGGTCTCGGGTTCGATTCCCAGTCCAGGGCATGTACTCGGGTTGCAGGTTTAAGCCCTGGCCCCGGTCGGGTGTATGTGGGAGGCAACTAACCACTGTGTCTCTCTCACATGAATGTTTCTCTCTCTCTCCCTTCCACTGTCTCTCAACAATGGGTGGAAAAAGTACCCTCTGGTGAGGCTGAACAAAAAGTAGATAAATAAAGGAGACTCATGCTTTATTCCTGCTGATCCCTGCCATCCCAGGCATTCCCAGCGGGTTGCACATAATGGGGAAACGCATGCGTCTGCGTGTTAAATCGGGTGATCGGGTTGAGCCTTGACGCCTGGTCCATTTCTGGCTTTCCCCCAGTTCTTCTGAAAGTGGCGCACCTGCTCCTGTGGAGGGTGCACGGGTGAGTGTCCCTGCCTTTCCGCCTGCCTTCGCCTCGCTGTGGGCCCGGGCCTCCCAAAGAAGGGCGGGCGCATGGGAACGTCCCTGTGTCAATGCAGTCCCCGCGGGGTAGCGGTCCCTGGCCCGCCGCCCCGCCCCTGTGCTGGTCGCGGCCCTCTGGCCTCCTGTCGGGCGCTGGGAAGACCCATGTGTCAGGGGCCACGGCCGTGAGGTCAGGCTTAGGTTCCCATCCTGCCCCCGTGCTTCCCGAGCGCCGGGCTGGCGTGTCTGTCACCAGGTTTCTCGTCACCATGCCGATGACAGCCAGGTAGGCGGATGTTCAGGTCAGTGAGGGCACGTCCTTGGGGTCCACACAGTCAGGCCGCAGAAGGGCACAGAGGGCTATGCCTGTTCCCCAGGCTGGAGGCCTGCACTTCCTGGGGCAGCAGCGGCCCACACCTGAAACTCACCTCCCGTAGCCCCGTCCGTGGTGATACCTCTGCTCAGGGGCACTCAGCAGCCACTGAAGGAGCGATCACATTGTCACCTGTGCTTTGTGGCTGACTTGGAAATAACTTTGGAGTCGTCTGTTCAGTTGGGTGTGGCCTATGTCTGTCCATTTGAGTAACAGATTGTGCACAGAAACCGTCTACAGCGTAGAGACGTGAGGTTCATAACTTAAACGAGAAACCTGCCACCCCACCTCCCTCTCTCCTGTGTGTCGATGGCGCCTGAGTGCCCACGGGGAGGTTCGTGTGCCAGCGGCGGAGGCAGCCCCGGCAGTGGCGTCCCTAGTGCCTTAGAGCCTTATTCCTGTTACTCCTCAAGCCCTGAAGCCCTCCAGGCTCAGAGAAGTTCCGCAGTGGCCCGCAGCCCCCGCCCGCAGCCCTGCCTCTGGGACCTAGGCTTGGGGGGCGTGGCCAGGTCTGGACGGAGGCGGGGCTGGTGGCGGACCCAGGGGGTGGGAAGAGGGACGCCATGCGGAGTGGAGGGTGATGTCGCGTCCAGGGATGATAAAGTGGTCCGTCTGACCAGCGCCCCGTCTCTCATTCTCGAAGCCCCTTTGCTAATGTTTGTCCGCGGAGGGATGTCACCAAATGGTCACCAGCAGATGGTGACGCCTGGAAGCTCTGCTCTGGCGTGGGCCCGGAGGCACCTTTCTGGGATTGGTGGGGGGCCGTGTGTGGGGGCGTGGAGAGCACGGACCTGAGCCCAGGGGATGTGGGGTGGAGAGGGGCGTTGTCTCCGAGCTGCAGCCTCGGCCGAGGTGGGTGCATGGCGCCGGGTGCTGAGTGCCTGGGCGCTCTGTCCACGCAGGGCCGGCTCCGCCCTGGAGCCCTCCTTCCCCCTGTACCTGGACGTGCTGGCCCCCTACGTGAACCAGGTGAACCTGATCCGTGCCGGGGTCCCCAAGATCGTGAGTACCGTCACCTCACTCCTCCCTGGTCAGAGGCTGCCCCCGGAGGCGGCCTGGCCCTGGGTGTCTGGGGGGGGCGGGGCTCTGATAACAACCAACATCAGAGCTGAGGAGGGCGTCACCCTCTGCTAAGCTGGTCCTTGTTCTCGTCTTTCTGCCAAAATCAACGTGGACCCGCTCTGTCCTCCCCGCCCCTTCCTGTCCACCCCAGAAGGAGCCCTCCCGTTTCTCTCAGGATTTTCAGCCTGGGTGGGTCGTTGGGGGGAATGGTGGGAATTTCCGTCTGCCCTTCTCCTGTCTTCTAGAACTTTTCTGGCCCAGATTATCCCAGTATCCGGCCCCCCATCCTCGTCCTCAGCGTCCGGAGGTGGCCGGGGATCACCGAGCAGCAGGTCTATCGCGAGTTCCAGAGTCTCTGCAAATTCGATGTCCGCCGACTCACGCGGAACCAGTTCCTGCTCTTGACCAACAAGTTCAAGGAGTAGGTGCCCTGGGTCTCAGCCGCCCTGGTCCTGTCTCCCCCGGCCACCACCACCCCCCCCCCCCCCCCCCCCCCGCAGCCCCTGGCACCTGCTCGGGCCGTGCAGCCTGCCTGACCGAGCGCCTCCTCTCGCAGCGCCCGGAGCGTCCTGAAGGAGTACCGGGGCCACCCCACGCTGCAGGTGGCCCTGTACCGGTACTGGAGGCACTCCCCGGACGTCCACTGCCTGCTGCAGTAAGTGCACGCCCGCCGGCGGCTCCCTGTCCCGTGCGCCCCACCCGGTCTGGTCGGGCACCGCTCCCTCCGCAGCCGGTGTGTGTGCTAAGGAGTGGCTGATGACGTGGTGAACTGAACGGCATTCTGTAACGTTGTTTTGCTTGTTTTTTGTTAATCCTCACCCGAGGATAATTTACATTGATTTTTAGCGAGAGCGGAAGGGAGAGGGAGAGACAAGGAGAGAGAGAGAAACATCGATGTGAGAGAGATACATCAATTGGTTGCCTCACGCACACACCCGGACGAGGGCCAGGGATCAAGCCTGCCACCGAGGTACGTGCCCTTGACCAGAATCGAACCCAGGACCCTTCAGTCCTCGGGCTGATGCTCTAGCCACTGAACCAAACCGGCCAGGGCTGTTCGGTTACGTTTGCTGTGTTTATCGGGCATCCACTTTGTGCGGCACCCTCGCAGGCCCCTGTTCTCGTGGGGCTCCCGCTGAGGGGGAGGTAATCAGTAAAGGAGGGGACAAGTGCTTATGAACGAGGAGAGCAGGTCAGGGGGCGAGTGGAGGGGGTGCCGTTGAAGGAGAGGATGCAGGCCCTGTGCCCCGGGCAGAGGGGGTCACGGCGAGGCCTCTGGCAGGACGGCCTGGTGTGCCCCGGGCAGAGGCCACAGTGCTGGGAATGAACAAGTGAGGCGTCGAGCCTGGAGCCGTAAGTGGGTCCCGACTGCACGGGCCGTGGGTGAGGGCTGCGGAGAAACTCGGCTCCGCAGGGGTTTGGAGCAGAGGCGTGCCGCGTGGGTCTGCGGGGAGACACGAGGCCCGGGCTGGGGCCGGAGTCTGGACCCCAGTCACCCGGCTGTGGCTTGGACTGCTCAGTGGCCGCATGGGGGTAGGGGTGGGGGAGGTGGGGCACAGACAGCCTAGAGCAGAGTCAGGTTCGAGTCCAGAGCTTGAGGCTGGAGCATCGGGAAAGATGGAGATGCATTCATGTGCTTTGTAAGGACTCTGGCCGGCTGGTTCGAGCCAGGGGTGTAGAAATGCTGTTGAAGCAAAACACGGGGCCCTCGGCTCCATTCTCCTGTGTCAGCCTCGGGGGTAAATCACCGGGAGAAGTGAGTGCTCCGTGTCCCAGAGGCAAGTGCACTGGGGCGTGGGACAGCGGTGGGAGGAAAAAGAACATTTTCGCCAACCAAGTCGGGGAGAACCGGGCGAGCCTGTTCAAGCCTGCCGACTGGCCACACACACACACATACACACACACACACACACGCCCTCGCCTCCTGCCGTGGACCCGCTGACCCATGCCCTGGCGTGTCCTTGTCTTGCAGAGTCTGTGGCATAGTCACCGCCTGGGCCCTTGTCACGTTTCTCCTGGGGCGACCTGGCCCCTGACGCCCGCCGGGCCCTGCCGCTCCCGTCCCTGCGCCTCTCCGGGCGGCCAGCCCCTCCGTGCTCTGTGAACCGCGTTCTCCTCGCCCGTGGACGTGCCTGTCATTGCGAGGACTGTCGTTAGGTTTTGAAGGAGACATTCTGTAAATACTGTCAATGATACAGACATCCTTGGGCGGCTCTCCCTCCGGGGTCTCACCTTTACCTTCTCGCCCCTCAGCTCCAGGGCCCTCTTTGCTGTGACCTGTTTCCTGCGCCCGTTTCTTCGTAGCTCACTTCCACCTCCGTGACTTTGTAAATAAGCCTCCTCTTTTAAGAGAAAGGGAAAAGGAGCCTTGGCCGGGGGCTCAGGTGGTTGGGCATCGTCCTGAGCACCAAAGAGGTGCTGGTTTGATTCCCAGGCAGGGCACGTGCTGGGTTTGCAGGCTCAGTCCCCGTGGGTGGCATGCAGGAGGCAGCCGATCCATGTTTCCTTCTTACATTGATGTCCCCCCCCTCTCCCACTTCCTCCTTCCCTCCCTCCCTCCCTCCCTCCCTCCCTTCCTCTCTCTCTCAGAATCAATAAAAATATTTTTAAAAATACTGAACTATCTTGATGTAGTACTATTTAAGGATCCTGGTCAGATAAATGCATTCATTTATTCATTTCATCATCAACGTAGCTTAGAAAGAGAGAAAGAAAGAAAGAAAAAGAACGAAAGAAAGAAAAGAAAGAAAGAAAGAAGAAAGAAAGGAAGGAAAGGAAAGAAAGAGAAGTTCTTGGATCTGGTGCCTCTGTGGCCAGAACCTTCCTTCTACCCAGGACCGGGGAGCAGTCGCCACCTCTGGGAACTTGCTGTCCCGGTGCCTCCTGCACAGACAGCGTGGAGCCGGGCGCCAAGCGCAGAAAAGGCCGTGCTGTGTCGGAGAGGAAGGAAGGCCAGGCGGCTGCGAGGGAAGAAAGTGACGCCCACGTCCACGCGCCCTGGTGATGCCTGTGAGAAGCTCCGAGTGGTCCTCGGGGCGGCAGAGCTCCGCGCTGGGGCGCCGGGTGCCTTGACCTCACGCTAACGTTCACTTGAACTACAGCGAAGTCACCCCACCACGCCGCTGAGGTCTGACGCAGCGTGGGTTTACCGCACAGTGAAACCTTAACTCCACCTCCGTCACGTGTCCTGAGCACTGACGTCATCTCAAACGTCTCGTGTCCTTAAGAAGAGTGAAAACAAAGGAGAAAGTGCACATTTACGTGTGGACGGTTCTTGCACCTGCATCTGCCTGTTCCTGCTGATACTCCTGCTGGTCTGGGCAGAAGGGCCTCCAGGGACAGGCAGGAGCCCTGGGCTCCCTCGCCATGCAGCGTCCTGTTTGCTCTGAGGCCCACCTCCCACTCCTGGGAGAAACAGGTGGTCCCATCACAGGACTGTCAGGCTGTACTTACATTTTTATTTTTATTTTAAAATATATTTTATTGATTTTTTACAGAGAGGGAGAGGGATAGTTAGAAACATCGATGAGAGAGAAACATCGATCAGCTGCCTCCTGCACACCCCCCACTGGGGATGTGCCCGCAACCAAGGTACATGCCCTTGACCGGGACCCTTCAGTCCGCAGGCCGATGCGCTATCCACTGAGCCACACCGGTCAGGGCAGGCTGTACTTATAAACCAGATACCCTGCCTTTGTGGGTTCTGCCTGGGAAATCATTGCCATGCCCTCCAGACAGTAAGAAGGTTACCGTGTTTGTGTGAAAATTGCAATCAACATCTAACCTGTTCGCCCTGGCGCCCCCAGCCCTCGGACCACCGGCAGCCTGGAGGGTCACTCTGAGTGTCTCAGTTACCCCCGATATTGCAGACCCTGCGGGAAGCAAGCCGGCCCTCCCGGGCCTCTGGGCAGGACCTGCTCCGTCGTTCTCTCCCCCGGGGAGCGGGCAGCGAGGCCTCGGCTGTGCCCTGCCCGGAGACCTTCCATGGAAGCTCCTAAAACAGGGTGAAACGGAACAAGAGTGTAAGCTGGTCTTCTGTGTTCAGAGCTTCTGGACATCGGGACGACCTCAGCATGCTCCCCCTTTTGCCTGATCCCTGAGAGGATATAGACTAAGCCCCCCTCTCCATGCCCCAGAGGGAGAAAGGGACGTTGTCACTGGAGGTCACCGTGGTCACTCATCTTGGGGCATAAAAGGAGCCAGGTCACTCCCTGGGGGAAGAGCAGTGTTTGGGTCTGCCTTTATTCCCCCCCCCCCGCCCCGGTGGTCAGTGTCCATACTGCGTGGGCCTCTGGGACAGTTCAAGGAGCAGCGTGGATGCACGGGGCGTGGGGGATGCACGGGGCGTGGGGGATGCGCGGGGCGTGGGGGATGCGCGGGGCGTGGGGGCCCTCACTGACATTTTACAACACCCGTCTAATTAATTTGGGGGTTTGCCAAGGTAAAGGAATCTTCCGGGTTTTTTGGGGGGGAATTCCCCAAAAAGAATTCAAGAGATAAAAATGCAACTTGCACCGAAACCGGTTTGGCTCAGTGGATAGAGCATCGGCCTGCGGACTGAAAGGTCCCAGGTTCGATTCCGGTCAAGGGCATGTACCTTGGTTGTGGGCATGTCCCCAGTAGGGGGTGTGCAGGAGGCAGCTGATCGATGTTTTTCTCTCATCGATGTTTCTCTCTCCCTTCCTCTCTGTAAGAAATCAATAAAATATATTTTTTAAAAAATGCAACTTGCTACAAAGCGGGGACACAGGAGAGTAAAATAACCGTTGGAATGGTTTCCGTTCTGTGAAAACCGGAACCCCCAAGAGCCCCTTGTCCCCGCGGAGTCATTCACAACACCGCTACCCGCGTGGGGCGGGCGCTATTTTGTAACTGAGCAGTTTTTGGTGTTTTTGTTCTGGGGCGAGCGGTCACCCCCATGCCCTTCCCCTGCCTGGGACACTCCTCATGGCCCCTCCTGTAGCTTAAACGTTTAAAAATGGTCCCTGAGGCGATGGAGGGCTTCCTGGGCCGCGGCTGTGCGTGTCCACAAGCCTGGCCCGGAGGGCGGCGGCCTCGGCTCTATTTTTAGACGCACGGGACCCTGAGGGGCTGGTGCCCGCCGGGAAGGGCCATGGGAGCTGGGCATGGGGCCCGGGGAAGGAGGAGACACGCACTACGCTCAAATCCTCGGGGACAGACAGCCCGGGGTGGGGGGCGGGTGTGAGAAGCTGCAGGAGAGGTGGCCCCAATCTGCTTCCCGCCTGGGTCCTGGTGGAGGGTCAGCAGTCAGGGCGGCCGCGTGGAGCCGGCTGCTGGAGTGACCTGCCTCGCGCAGGGCTGAGAGCAGCACTCGTATTATCGCCGGCACAGGGGTGGATGGAGCGAGGGGACGTCCCAGAGCCGGGCCTGCGGTGCTGTGAGGCCCAGCGCCAGCGTAGTGACAGTGGGGAGTCTGTGGGGTGGCAGGGGTGCACTCCACGTGGGCCCAGCAGCGTAGTGACAGCGGGGGAGTCTGTGGGGTGGCAGGGGTGCACTCCACGTGGGCCCAGCGGTGTGGTGACAGCGGGGGAGTCTGTGGGGTGGCAGGGGTGCGCTCCACGTGGGCCCAGCGGTGTGGTGACAGCGGGGGAGTCTGTGGGGTGGCAGGGGTGCACTCCACATGAGCCCAGCAGCGTAGTGACAGCGGGGGAGTCTGTGGGGTGGCAGGGGTGCACTCCACGTGGGCCCAGCGGTGTGGTGACAGCGGGGGAGTCTGTGGGGTGGCAGGGGTGCACTCCACGTGGGCCCAGCGGTGTGGTGACAGCGGGGGAGTCTGTGGGGTGGCAGGGGTGCACTCCACGTGGGCCCAGCGGTGTGGTGACAGCGGGGGAGTCTGTGGGGTGGCAGGGGTGCACTCCACGTGGGCCCCGAGGCCTGATGTCCCAGGAGCTGCTCCCAGCGAGGCTGAGCCCAGGATGCTGAGGCCAGAGGGGCTCCACTGACAGCCACTCGGGCTCCAGGGCGTCCCCTCGGCCTTGCTGCCCACCCCCTCCCCCATTTGTCTGCAGGCGACCAGGATCCATCCCCGGCTGCCCTTCCCGCCCCTCACACAGGGTCAGACTTGCTCTGAGGTCTGCTGCTCTCTCCCCGTTTCTCCCAGGTGGTCCCCCTAATTCCGGCCTCGCCGGTTAATCCCACCTTCGCGTGTCCCTCCTGGAGGACCGCTCACACCCCCCGAGGCCGGGAAGTCCCAGAGCCCTGGGCACCCTGGGCATGAGCTCCAGGGGGAGGGCACAGGCTGCGGCGGGACAGGAGGGAGGTGGGCCACTGAGGGCCTTCAGAGGGTGGGGCTCAGGGACACCTGCCGCCTTGTGACGCCGGGCCCCTTCCCATGGGGGGTGAGGACGCCCCATCTTAGGAGTCGCACTCTCCCTGCCTCCCTTCCTGGGGGCTCTGCCCCTGGGGCAGCCAGGCGGGGTTGTCTGGGCCTGACTCTGCCCGGCTGCTGGTGACCAGGGAGCAGGGACCTCCCCCCCCCCCCCCCCCCGGAGCCCTCTCCGGGGGGGCTGAGGGAGCCTGAGCGCCAGGGCAGCAGGGCCGAGCAGGGGCGCCTGCCCTGGGCGCTGGGGGCTGGAGGCAGCGAGGGAGCAGCCCGGCCACCCGGGGCCTGGCTTGGCAGAGGCGGCGCCCTGTCTCGATGGAGCTCACTCTGCCGCAGTTTCAGATCCTGCCGTTGTTCTTGGCAGCCTCCCGTGGGCTGCATTTTTCTGCCCTGGGGCGTCCTGGGCTCGCAGACTTCCTTTCAGCAGCTCCCCTTTCTGCGCAAGCTGGCTGGAGGATGTTTCTGTTGTTTGCGGTTAAAACCCCAACGGACGCGGGTCCCTTGGCTCCAGTAGGGCAAGGCCGTGTGCGTGGCACCTTCTGTGCTGTTTTAGGTGGAGAATATTTGACTGTTTACGCCAAAAGCGGTCCTCAGAGCTAGATGGGAGGAAGGGCTTTGGGCACTGAACTGTAAGCATGACCCCTCGGGACCCACTCTTTTTTTAAATATATTTTATTGATATTTTACAGAGAGGAAGGGAGAGGGATAGAGAGCTAGAAACATCGATGAGAGAGAAACATCGATCAGCTGCCTCCTGCACACCCCCCACTGGGGATGTGTCCGCCACCAAGGTACATGCCCTTGACCGGAATCGAACCTGGGACCCTTCAGTCCGCAGGCCGACGCTCTATCCACTGAGCCAAACCGGTTTCGGCGAGACCCACTCTTAAAGCGATATCCTCCCTCAACCAGCGTCCACAGTGGGTGAGCAAGTGTGACACACACATTCCACTCCCTGCAACAGGCTGTTATTCCGCCTCTAAGGAATGGGACCCTGACATCTGCTACGACACGGGCGACGCCGGAAGGTGTCACGCTGAGTGAAATAAGCCAGGCGGAGGGACACGGCACGTGCGAGTTCGCTTACCTGAGGTTCCTAGAGTCAAAGCTCAGGGGGGCAGACAGCAGAGTAGAGAGGCCCAGGGTGGGGGGAGAGCTGGTGTCGAATGGGTACGGGGGTTCAGTGTGGGAAGATGGAAATGTGGAGACGGATGGTGGTGGCGGTTGCACAAAACTGTGACCACCCTTAATGCCCCCGAACTGCAGGTTTAAAAATGATTAAAGTTGTAAATGTTAGGGCATGTATGTTGTTGTTTTTTTTTTATTTTTATTTTTATTTTTTTAATATATATTTTATTGATTTTTTACAGAGAGGAAGGGAGAGGGATAGAGAGTTAGTAACATCGATGAGAGAGAAACATCCATCAGCTGCCTCCTGCACACCCTCCACTGGGGATGTGCCCGCAGCCAAGGTACATGCCCTTGACCGGAATCGAACCCGGGACCCTTCAGTCCGCAGGCCGACGCTCTATCCACTGAGACAAACCGGTTTCGGCCAGGGCATGTATGTTTTAACATAAAAAAAATTACTTGAGCCCTGGCCGGTTTGGCTCAGTAGTTGGAGCATCGGCCCATGGATCGAAGGGTCTCAGGTTCGATTCCGAGGCACGTACCTCGGTTGCAGGCTCCATCCCTGGCTCTGGTCGGGTGTGTGCGGGAGGCAACCAATCGATGTGTCTCTCTCACATGGATGCTTCTCTCTCTCTTTCTCTCCCCCTCCCTTCCTCTCTCTAAAAATCAATGGAAAAACATCCTCAGTGAGGACTGACAACAACACAAATTATATACGAAAATGTCCTCCAAGGAGCAGGTTTTGTGTCTCAGAGTCTGAGAACGAGCCTGGAAACCTACATCGAGTTAGATTTCGTCCTCTTCGTGTGGCCTTGGAAACGGGTTTGGGAGTAGGGGATCCACACCGAGAAACCCGGGCGCTGGGCAGACGATGGGGGAAGACGGAGGCAGCCGGTCCCGAGCTGAGGGAATTGGGGAACGGGGGAAGGGGGGCGGTGGAGGGGGGGAGCAAAGCTTTTGTCTCCAAGAGCCTCACCATCTTGCTGTGGAGCCAGAGAACAGGCGGCGTTGACCGGGTTCTTCAGAGCCACGTGCAGGTTGGGGGCAAACCAGTGTTGGTGGTTCTAGGCATCGATGGTGACTGTGGACTTCTGAGAAGCACGCTTCTGGCCCGTGACGGCAGGATGTGGTGACCGCATGTGAGCCCCGGGCCTGCGGCGTGTAGCAGAGGAGGGGTGACTCAGGGCCACTCTTCAGAGCAGCATGACGTGGGCCTGGACCCTTGTCCTAGGAGCTCAGGAGGTGAGCCTGGGGCACGCATGGGTGTGTCTGGCCAGGCCGCCCATCACACACGAGTGGAGTCCACCCTGGGCCTGAACTCTAGCATGTCAGCCCATGGGCCCCCCACTAGAATCTTCTCACGTCGGGGTGACGCACAGGGCATGTACCTGGGCTGGGGCGGAGCGGAAATCCAGAGCCATGCACCAGCCCTCCCAAGGTGACCTCACCTGGGGACATCTAACTGAACCTCTAAAGGAGACGTTGGGCGTCCGCATGCCCATTGTGGCTCTGGAAGTGATGCCACAAGACTTGTCAAGTGGGTGACGGAGGAGGATCCCAGGCTGCCCATCTCTCTCTAGAAAGAGTCGAGACACAGGAACCTCGTGCAGTCGCCGCCAGCACGTCTCGGAGCACCTCAGACCAAGTCGGCACCAGCTGGATGCGGAGTGAGGGCTCGGAGCTTCGGAGGGCAGAGCGGGAACCGGGGCGCAGGACAGGGCGGGACAGTCAGCGGATCGTGGCCGTTCCAGCATGTCAGTTGCTGTCACTTGGAGATGGCATTGTTTTCCGTCTCCTTGGGGATGGAGAGGTGAAAACACATTGTTTCCCCAAATCCATAGTCACTGCAGAAGAAGGACCAGGAATACAGGTTTAACGGTGCCCACACGTGGCCTTTGGCTAAATTAGTAATTTCATTTTTTAAAGTATTTTATTTTATTTCATTTTATTTTATTATTTTATTCTTCCCATCACCATTTATCCCCACTATGCCGTCTTCCTCCCCCGCCCCCGCTGTAGTTTCAGAATTCTCCCTTTAAGGAGCCAGGTGGTCCATTTCCAAAGGCAGGTTACCTATGTGTCTTCAGGCTCCCAGGCGGGAAGGGAAAACGGGAATGACCACCGCACACATTGTGGTCTTTGTTAGAGAGTAGAAATTTTTTTTTTAAATATATTTTATTGATTTTTTACAGAGAGGAAGGGAGAGGGATAGAGAGTTAGAAACATCGATGAGAGAGAAACATCGATCAGCTGCCTCCTGCACACCCCCTACTGGGGACATGCCCGCAACCAAGGTACATGCCCTTGACCGGAATCGAACCTGGGACCTTTCAGTCCGAAGGCCGACGCTCTACCACTGAGCCAAACCGGTTTCGGCAAGAGTAGAAATTTTTGAACATGCTTCCTCCTAGTCGACTTAGCCTTGAATCCCAGCTGCACCTCACAAAATAGCCTTGCAAGATAGAACACTGTCAGCTTTCTGAAGAACAGGATGACCCTGTAAATAACATGGTCGTCAATCATATGGCCCTGACATTAAAAACTGTTTTGCCTTAAATTGCTTGCTCTGCAAAAAACAAGACGTGGTAAATGTGCTTAAAAGCGGTCCTGCACAAAGGGTCGGGGCTGCTCTCTGGACTCCCTGCGTGGAGAAAGGCAGAGCAGTCGCCGGCCGGCTAATAAAGGCTCCCTAAATTTTAATTTGGTCTGGACTCCTGTGGTCGTTCACTCGCGTTCGCTCCACTACAGTCTTCTTTTCGCAGGAGCGCGCTGGCGGCCCCACTTCTGAGCAGGGAGCCCTGGGAGGGGGCTCTGTAGGTAGGGGGGACAGTTCCTCCAGGAACACAGTTCTGATCCTTTATGTCTTTGTTAGAGCCTCTGAACGCTAGCTGATGGATCTCTGCAAAAGATGATTTAGAAAGCACGGCTTTATGAAGGGCCAGCCCACTGCTGGCCAAGGGTGCAGGCTGAACCGGGGTGATATTAGGAACACACGGAGCAATGGACAGACTCCACGTCCCAAGGTAACGCTCCAAAAATGCTCTTTCTCACAACCGGGTGTGTTCACGGCGTTTGGACACGAGAGGACACGTGATTACAGTCTAGGTAAGGAATCTGCGGGCCAGTGTCTGCGCAGCCGATAGGGTGCTGACCCAGAGCCCAAGGAGACGTGGTATTTGTTAAAATGAAGGAACCTGCCCAACTCCTGTGTCCGTAAGGAGGCCTGCCACGGCGCGCCCGCGCCCACCGCCCCTTGGCGCAGAGAGCGGTCTTTGATGGAGGACTGCTGGCCTCTTATGGGTTCACTTCACATTATCCTCATCGCTCTGCAAAGCTGGGGAGAGTCTCCTTTCTGGTAGATTCCAAATATGGTGGGGGTGGGGGTGAGGGACGACTTGGGGCTAGGGCCCCAGCCTCTCACAGCTGGGTCTAATCTGCAGCCCGCTCTCTTTTGGACCCTTCCCAGGGTTTATCCCGGAGTCTGTCTGCTCCCTTAACTTTCTCATGGGCTTGCCCCCCCTCCACCACCCCCATTGTTGCGCCTGCTGTGGTTCCTGCCCCACCAGGTGGGCCTGTCTAGTTGGAGGAGAACGACATGGGGGAGAAAAGGCCACTTGTCTGAAAGACTTGTTGTTGAAGAAAAGTGCACTGAAAGAGAAGGTCATGACTTGGGAGAGACCCAAGCAATCCCGGACGGGCAGGGCACTGGAACCCGGGAGAAGACTCCCCGAGGCTGACGGGATTCCGGTCAGCCTGGGAGAGTTCTGTTCTCAGGGTTTTATCTTGGACTTTTATCTGACCAGTGAGATCTGAAGTCTCTCGCAGGACTGGAGGGCAGAGGGCGGGGCCAGCCCTGCCCTGAGACCCTGTCAATCAGACAGATGGGATAAAGAATCACTCATCACTCCAGTCAAATTTGCTAGAAGTCCAAATTTCTAGCATGCCGGGAAGCTGTTCTGCTTCCAGTGGTGAGTCAGACATTGTGTACGAACTCAGTTGTCTGCCTGTGTGGGACCTGCTGTTCCTCAGTCCTGATTCTGGAGCCTGTCAGCTTGCTGTGAAATGGGCCTGACCTGCCTTACCCGCGGCCGATCTCTCGTAGGCGTGGCCCAGGCCCTCGATATTCTCTCACTGTCTAAAGCCAAGGGCCAGGCTGGGCTCTGAGGACCACTCTATGGCTTTCTCCCCATAACTGTAGGCTCGGTATCTAGGGTAGAGAGAGCAGAGTCCCTTCAAGATTAGGAATACACTCTAGGCTGTGACTGAAATTCACTAGGAACCCAAGAGAGATCCTGATGGAAGAAAAATTTTTTACCACTTGTGGGTCTACTAATGGGCTCTACCACTATGGGTTCTAAAACTATGGGCTCTACCACTGTGGGCTCCATCACTATGGGCTCTACCACTATGGGCTCCATCACTATGGGCTCTACCACTGTGGGCTCCATCACTGTGGGCTCCATCACTGTGGGCTCCATCACTGTGGGCTCCATCACTATGGGCTCCATCACTGTGGGCTCCATCACTGTGGGCTCCATCACTATGGGCTCTACCACTATGGGCTCCATCACTATGGGCTCCATCACTGTGGGCTCCATCACTGTGGGCTCTACCACTATGGGCTCCATCACTATGGGCTCCATCACTGTGGGCTCCATCACTGTGGGCTCCATCACTGTGGGCTCCATCACTATGGGCTCTACCACTATGGGCTCCATCACTATGGGCTCCATCACTGTGGGCTCCATCACTATGGGCTTCATCACTATGGGCTCTACCACTATGGGGCTCCATCACTATGGGCTCTACCACTATGGGCTCCATCACTGTGGGCTCCATCACTGTGGGCTCCATCACTATGGGCTCTACCACTGTGGGCTCCATCACTGTGGGCTCCATCACTGTGGGCTCCATCACTATGGGCTCTACCACTATGGGCTCCATCACTGTGGGCTCCATCACTGTGGGCTCCATCACTATGGGCTCCATCACTATGGGCTCCATCACTGTGGGCTCCATCACTGTGGGCTCCATCACTATGGGCTCTACCACTATGGGCTCCATCACTATGGGCTCCATCACTGTGGGCTCCATCACTGTGGGCTCTACCACTATGGGCTCCATCACTATGGGCTCCATCACTGTGGGCTCCATCACTGTGGGCTCCATCACTGTGGGCTCCATCACTATGGGCTCTACCACTATGGGCTCCATCACTATGGGCTCCATCACTGTGGGCTCCATCACTATGGGCTCCATCACTGTGGGCTCCATCACTATGGGCTCCATCACTGTGGGCTCCATCACTATGGGCTCCATCACTGTGGGCTCTACCACTATGGGCTCCATCACTATGGGCTCTACCACTATGGGCTCCATCACTATGGGCTCCATCACTATGGGCTCTACCACTATGGGCTCCATAACTATAGGCTCTACCACTATGGGCTCCATAACTATGGGCTCTACCACTATGGGCTCCATCACTGTGGGCTCCATCACTATGGGCTCCATCACTGTGGGCTCCATCACTATGGGCTCCATCACTGTGGGCTCCATCACTATGGGCTCCATCACTATGGGCTCCATCACTGTGGGCTCCACCACTATGGGCTCCACCACTATGGGCTCCATCACTATGGGCTCCATCACTATGGGCTCTACCACTATGGGCTCCATAACTATAGGCTCTACCACTATGGGCTCCATAACTATGGGCTCTACCACTATGGGCTCCATCACTGTGGGCTCCATCACTATGGGCTCCATCACTGTGGGCTCCATCACTATGGGCTCCATCACTGTGGGCTCCATCACTATGGGCTCCACCACTATGGGCTCCATCACTGTGGGCTCCACCACTATGGGCTCCATCACTGTGGGCTCTACCACTATGGGCTCCACCACTATGGGCTCCACCACTATGGGCTCCATCACTGTGGGCTCCATCACTATGGGCTCCATAACTATAGGCTCTACCACTATGGGCTCCATAACTATGGGCTCTACCACTATGGGCTCCATCACTGTGGGCTCCATCACTATGGGCTCCATCACTGTGGGCTCCATCACTATGGGCTCCATCACTGTGGGCTCCATCACTATGGGCTCCATCACTATGGGCTCCATCACTATGGGCTCTCCCACTGTGGGCTCCACCACTATGGGCTCCACCACTATGGGCTCCATCACTGTGGGCTCCACCACTATGGGCTCCACCACTATGGGCTCCACCACTATGGGCTCCATCACTGTGGGCTCCATCACTATGGGCTCCACCACTATGGGCTCTACCACTATGGGCTCCATAACTATAGGCTCTACCACTATGGGCTCCATAACTATAGGCTCTACCACTATGGGCTCCATAACTATAGGCTCTACCACTATGGGCTCCATAACTATGGGCTCCATAACTATGGGCTCTACCACTATGGGCTCCATCACTGTGGGCTCCATCACTGTGGGCTCCATCACTATGGGCTCCATCACTATGGGCTCCATCACTGTGGGCTCCATCACTATGGGCTCCATCACTATGGGCTCTCCCACTGTGGGCTCCACCACTATGGGCTCCACCACTATGGGCTCCATCACTGTGGGCTCCATCACTATGGGCTCTACCACTATGGGCTCCATCACTATGGGCTCCATCACTATGGGCTCCATCACTGTGGGCTCCATCACTATGGGCTCTACCACTATGGGCTCCATCACTATGGGCTCCATCACTATGGGCTCCATCACTGTGGGCTCTACCACTATGGGCTCCATCACTGTGGGCTCCATCACTGTGGGCTCCATCACTGTGGGCTCTACCACTGTGGGCTCCATCACTGTGGGCTCCATCACTATGGGCTCCATCACTATGGGCTCCATCACTATGGGCTCTACCACTGTGGGCTCCATCACTGTAAGCTCCATCACTATGGGCTCTACCACTGTGGGCTCTACCACTATGGGCTCCACCACTGTGGGCTCTACTACTTATGAGCCCATGCCATGGCCTCTGGGTCACTAAACTTCCTTCTTCCTTGCCCCATAAGGTCCTTCCCCAGGCCCCCTCCCCATGTTTACCTGTTGTTTGAGGGGAGGAAGGGGGATGCTGTTTCTCTAGGAAACGTCGAAGGTGTGACTTGACTTGTGGAGGTGAAGCTAGAACTTCCTTCCACACGGGACTTTGGGGATCACAGACGTCACTTCCCCAGGCTCCGCTGGCTCTGTGCACCTCCCTCCCCCCAAACTTTCCTTACCTCTCCGAAGGAGGAGCACTGCTCACAAAGACAAGTCTGGCACAGACATAGCCACCCCATCTGTGGCTTAAGTGCAAGCCGTTTTATTTTCACAGGGAGTTGTGTATTTTCTCTAAATGCAAATCATCATCTACCACAAGTGAAGCTCCCGCTCCATCTGCAGTAATTTCTGCTTTTGTTAGTGGTGCCAATTAGTCACAAGACAATTGGCACCTCCTACCACCCACTCACTCGGGAGGAAGAAAGCCCGTCCCTTCCCGGCACCCCGACGCCCCGCCACCCACCTGGCTGCACGCCCCTACCTATCCACCGCCTGGCCACGCCCCTACCTATCCACCGCCTGGCCACTCCAGCTGCCCGCCGCCTCCTTCCTCGTTCACCTGGGGCTGTTACCAATTTCCGAATTGGGCAGCTCGCCCTCTGCCAGGATGCACAGGCTTCTGTGTTCTGGTCGGAGCTGGAAAAAGCAAACTGGTGAGGCCCCGGGTCCTGTTGACTTAAACAGTGACGTTGGCGTCTTGCTTCCCGTCGGCCACTCTGCTCAGGGCTTCACGGCCCCCGGAGGGACAGGGTGAAACATTCCTAATATCTGGACGGTCCCTGGGCTGCTGAGAAGCAGCACGTGTGAGCAGAGGAGGTCCTCCCACCCACCCCGTCTCCTTCATTCCTCTTTCCCCCGGGGCTCTCCCTCCGCCGCCCTGACGTCGGAGCCTCCCTGCCAGCCTGTTCCCTCTCCCTCGCCACACTTCCCTCTGCGTGTCTGGTCCCCCTGCCACGAGTGCTCCTTCCTCTCTGCCCTGCAGTTTGCAGATGGTCCCGGTTTTCGGCTCCGTGTCTGACTGTCCCGGAAACGGCACCGCCCAGCAGCTGGCCTGTCCCTCCCTTGGAGCATCCGAACCAGGTAACCACCCGCTCTCGCATTCCCCCGTGGAGGCCACCGGACCCCTTGGTTTGCTGCTTAGCCCCTGCCTGTTGGGCAGGTGCCCGACCCTCACCTCATCTTGCCTGTTGGAGGCCTTTAGGGGACGCCCCCGGTGTCCCCTCCTTCTCCCGCAGGCAAGGTCTGCTGGCCCCGGGGCTCGCTGCTTAGGAAAACAGTCCGAGGAGAGCTGCATGTCCGGGTTCCCAAGTCTCTTTCCCACAGACTCCGACGTCGCCTTCTCACCCTGTTTGGATCTGATGGGTCCCAGGGGCCCGGGACTCCTTTGACACAGTGAGGGATACTCTGCAGAGGAAGAAGTGCTGCCATGGACGAGGGGCGGGCTGGGTCTCCCCACAGGCTCGGCTGTCACACATCCCGGTTCTCCTGCTGGGCCGTGGCGCTCCGCCGTGGGCTGTGGAGAAAGGGAACAGGCCAGGGGGAGAGGAACTGGACGGCGTGGGTGAGAGGCTGCGGCTCCCAGAGACAGCCCCCCCAGGACGGCCCCAGCCAGGCTGGGGTGCAACTTGGGTGTGCCGACGCTGTCCTTCCACCTCGGAGCCCGCTCCCAGGCCTTCTCTCTCCTCCGTGGCTTCGTATTTGCACCAGTGACTCTGAAAATGGGTTGTAGAAAGGGAGTGGAGGCTTAATTATCAGGCAGTATGCCCCTCGCTGTGCAGGGGTATACATACCGGTACATCTCATTTAATCATAGCTGCTTTGTGCAGTAATAGGATTAGCTCCATTTTGCAGGTGGCAAGACTGAGGCTTGGCAGAGATCTCAGGGCTAGTTACAGGCTGAGCCAGGAATCTGAGCTGGTTCCCTCTTTCCCACACGTGACTCTGCCCTTGCCTAGGGCTTGTCTCTGACTCATCTCTCTCCTTGGCCCCGTCCGGCCCCCGGTGGTTCAAGGGGGTCGACCACCCTCCGTGATCACCGGCTTGTTCCCACTCCGGATCAGTGTGAAGACTTGCAGTTGCGTGTATTTGAACGCGGCTCCTGCTGATACGCGTGGGACCATCTGCCTGGCACATCTCAGCCGCGGGGAGCGCCTCTGATGCTTCAGCGAAGGGAGGCTGCAGCCATCCTTGGAGAAGATGCTGGGACCGGAGACCCTGCAGGCTGGCGGGGCAGGGGTGCCCCGGGATGTGAGGGAACAGCCCCCCGGCTGCCGCCTCTGACCTCCCTGAGCCCCTGGAGCTAGTGAGTGAGTTGGCCCCCACGTTTCCAGCTGCCCTGACCCCGGAGTAAGGGTGTCCCTCCCCACAGAGCCTTGCCCGGCGGCTCCGTGCCGCTGGTGTTCCCAGCGCGCCGGCGTCCGTGTGTGTTGGCAGAGACTTGGCCTCCTTCTGCCCTTGTTTTGGAAACTTGTGCTTCTCTGCTGGGCTGACTGTCCCCAAACAGTGTTTTCCAACTTCGGGGCAGAAACTTCTGTGTTAGCTTTTTCTTTTTTTGACTCGTCTGGGGGCAAGAGTCCTGGATCCGTGTGTAAATACGGGAGCTGGGGTTGGGAAGGGTTTTGTGACTTTTCTGGGGAAGCCACTTGCTTGGAAGCAGTTGGGCATGGCGGGAGGCGAGCTGGCCTGTCTTCCTTTCCTCTCCCCGGTGGGCACCGCGCTGGTACTGGCCTCTGTGGCTTATACAGTCGGGGGGCAGCCCCCGGGGGCCAGGTGGCCATGAAACGGGATCTGCTCAGTCTTGATCGTTGGTGTGAGTATCTTGGCAATATTTCCCAGGCAGGGGGCGGGGGGGGGGGGGCGGCGGGGGGAGTTGGGGAAAGTACAGGATGCTGTTTGGGGCTCTGTCGGCAGCAGAGAGAAGGTGGTGCCTTGCCCCGGACACTCTTTTTTGTGGGTGCTATTCTGTGCATTGCAGCATCCCTGCCCCTGCCCCACTAGATGCCAGTAGCCCCCTCTTCTCAGCTGTGACAACCCCAATCCCCAGCAGCGCCAAGCGTCCCCCGGGGACAAGATAGAGCCCCTGAGAGACGAGCGCTCTGAGTCGGGAAGGGAGCAGGAAGTTTCTACCTCTCCATGCAGATGGCTCAAGTGTCAGGAAGAGGGGGGCAGGGCCTCAACAGTAGACAGATGTTCCTGCCTGCACATCCTGGCAGGCCCCTTACCTGCCATGGAAATTCCATCTCACGCATGGGTTTCTGTTTGCCCAGTCACCACACACACACACACACACACACACACACACACACACGCAGGAGGACCTGCCCTTTCCCTGGAGCTGTGTACCTGGAGGTCCAGCCTAGTCAGGTCTCTCTGGTTGCCTAGGAACAAGTCAGGTTCAGGTGGCCCACCTGGAACCCCAGTTTTGTTGGCTTTTCTCTTTTTTCCTTCCTCCCTCCCTCCCTCCCGCCCTCCCTCCCTTCCTTCCTTCCCTCCTTCTTCCTAGAGTGATGTGTTGGATGGACTGGGAATCCAGGACCATGCGTAGATGGTGGCCAACTAAATGGGAACATAGAAAGAGCTGTTTGCTTCTTAGATCCCTAAAAGAAAGCTTCAGCAAGCATAACAAAGCTGAAAGCCCCACCCCCATCTCTGCCTGCTTTGACTCTCCTGCTTTGCTATCAGCTCCACGGCCCATCTGTCCCTCTGGCTTTTGTGAGAGGTCAATGCGAGCAGCCTTTCCCCCCAGACTGGCCAGGGCGTGGGCTCCGCAAAGCTCACATCCTTAAACATCCATGGAAACCACCGTGCTTGCCTTGCCTGTGAGCCGGCGCGTTATCTCAGCTTGGCATTTCCACGAGACGACTGGTGAAGTGTTTCCAATCTCTGGCTCTTCCCACACCCAGCCCTTTATTCTTATATTTTTATTGATTTCAGAGAGGAAGTGGGGGGGGGGGGGGGAGAGAAACATCAACGATGAGAGAGAGTGCCCGACCAGCGTGGCTCAGTGGTTGAGTGTCGACCTATGAACCAGGAGGTCACAGTTCGATTCCCGGTCAGGGCACATGCTCGGGTTGCGGGCTTGATCCCCAGTGTGGGGTGTGCAGGAGGCAACCAATCAATGATTCTCTCTCATCATTGGTGTTTCTATCTCTCCCTCCCTCTCCCTTCCTCTCTGAAATCAATAAAAATATATTTTTAAAAAGAAATTAGACAAGTCTTTGGTTGGGGAAGTCCCCTATAACCGTGGTCGGCAAACTGTGGCTCGCGAGCCACATGCGGCTCTTTGGCCCCTTGAGTGTGGCTCTTCCACAAAATACCACGGCCTGGGCGAGTCTATTTTGAAGAAGTGGCATTAGAAGAAGTTTAAGTTTAAAAAATTTGGCTCTCGCCGAAACCGGTTTGGCTCAGTGGAAAGAGCGTCGGCCTGTGGACTGAAGGGTCCCGGGTTCGATTCCGGTCAAGGGCATGTACCTTGGTTGTGGGCACATCTCCAGTGGGAGGTGTGCAGGAGGCAGCTGATCGATGTTTCTCTCTCATCGATGTTTCTAGCTCTCTATCCCTCTCCCTTCCTCTCTGTAAAATATCAATAAAAAAAATATATTTAAAAAATAAAATAAAATTATTTAAAAAATTTGGCTCTCCAAAGAAATTTCAATTGTTGTCCTGTTGATATTTGGCTCTGTGGACTAATGAGTTTGCCGACCACTGGCCTATAACATCAGGGGCAATGATGCCCCCCTTCCTTACGTAGGAAGCATTAGAGGCCTGATTGGAAAGCATGTAGCAGAGAGGCTATAAAAGGTAAGCTCTTAAAATAGGATGGGGCCCGGGCAGCGTGTGAGGGCTCGGGAGCTAGGAGTCCCAGCCACGCGGCTTCCTCGCATTCGTCCCGGATGCCGGCCTCCCTCACACGCTCTCTGGCTCCCTTCAGTGGTCTGTGAAGTGAGGGGTCCGATGACACCAGTGGTTTCAGACTCTCCGTGGGGCCCTGGCCAGCTCTCAGGGAGAAGTGGGGACCTGGGCTCCCGCCTGGCTGGCTCTGCGGTGAGGACCCCCGGGAGCCCTCGGGCCCCGACCCCTGCCGTGTGGGTTTGCAACCACTCACCTCGCCTGAGCAGGTGCCCCGCTTTGTCGCAGAGCGGAGGCCACATGAACCAACGCCTTCTGATGGTTCACGCCTTTAAAAATATTGCCACGCTACTGAACATCACTTAACGAGCTAGTTCCCCTCATTGGCCTGTGGCTTATGGCACTTCAGGCCTCAAAACAATGGCAACCACATTTTTAAAAAATATATTTTATTGCTTTTTCACAGAGAGGAAGGGAGAGGGATAGAGAGTTAGAAACATCAATCAGCTGCCTCCTACACACCTCCCACTGGGGATGTGCCCGCAACCCAGGTACATGCCCTTGATCAGAATCGAACCTGGGACCCTTCAGTCCGCAGGCCGACGCTCTATCCACTGAGCCAAACCGGTTAGGGCATGGCAACCACATTTTAATGCGACTGACGTGGTTCCTCAGGCCAGGAGCTGGGGCCACAGGAGGGGACACAATTTCCCAAACGCCACTCAGGAGGCTGGGGCCAGGCTGGAGTGGACACCAGGCACCTGACCCTCTTGCTTTGCCGGCTCCCTTTGTTGCTGAGCCACAAGCAAGTAATAATGCGGAAGTAAAGGCGATTGGGGGATGGAAAACAGTTACTAAATCAGCTCTCCCTCCTGGTGAAATGTCTGATTTTATCGCCCTCAGACACAGAACTGTACAATCTAGTCAGCATCTTTGTGTATGAAGGTTACATGTATGATTATAGCTCGAAGGCTCTGATGCATGCTGAAACGCTCCCTTTCACTCCAACTCATCAATCTCCTTCCTTTTTCTTTTTTTTTTTTACTTATTTACAGAAAATTCCCGGAAGAGCCCCCCCTGAGGCCTCCCCATGGGTGAGTCCAACGTGACCTCATTTGCTGACGAGGACCCCACGAATGCCTCGACGGGCAGGAACGCCTCCGCCAGGGACGTGCGGGAGGACGTCCCCGCCGTGCTCTGGGTCATTATGAGCATCTCCCCCCTGGGCTTCGTGGAAAACGGGGTTCTCCTCTGGTTCCTCTGCTTCCGGATGCGAAGGAACCCCTTCACGGTCTACATCACCCACTTGTCCATCGCGGACATCTCCCTGCTGTTCTGCATCTTCATCCTGACCGTCGACTACGCCCTAGGTTACGAGCTCTCGTCGGGCTACTACTACACCATCGTCACCTTGTCCGTGACGTTCCTGTTTGGCTACAACACGGGCCTCTACCTGCTGACGGCCATCAGCGTGGAGCGGTGCCTGTCCGTCCTGTACCCCATCTGGTACCGATGCCATCGCCCCAAGCACCAGTCGGCGCTCGTCTGCGCCCTCCTCTGGGCACTGTCCTGCTTGGTGACCACCATGGAATACGCCCTGTGCATCGACAGCAAAAGGCAGAGCTACTCGCAAAGCCACTGCCGGCCGGTGATCATCCTCATCGCCATCCTGAGCTTCCTGGTCTTCACGCCCCTCATGGTGGTGTCCAGCGCCGTCCTGGTGGTCAAGATCCGCAGGAACGCCTGGGCGTCCCACTCCTCCAAGCTGTACCTGGTCATCGCGGTCACCATCGCCATCTTCCTCACCTTCGCCATGCCCATGAGAGTCCTCTACCTGCTGTACTACGAGTACTGGTCCACGTTCGGGAACCTCCACGACGTCTCCCTCCTCTTCTCCACCATCAACAGCAGCGCCAACCCTTTCATTTACTTCTTCGTGGGCAGCAGCCGGAAGAAGCGGTTCAAGGAGTCCCTGAAGGTGGTCCTGACCAGGGCTTTCAAGGACGAAACGCAACCCAGGCGCCAGGAAGACAGCGGCAACCCCACGGCCGCCGAGACAGTTGTCTGAGGCCCTAGACGGTGGGACGCAGGGTGTGTGTCGTCTGTGCTTGAAACACAACGGAAGTTTCTCCTGATGATGATACGGAAGGACACCCCGCCCCCCAGGCATGAGATGCTAATTGACCGTGAGACAGTACGCTTGGGCTGTGTCTTCTGGAAATGCCCCCATACGAGCCTCGGTCCCCTCTGTCCCTATCAAACACCCTCTTTCGGTCCCCCCTCCGCGCTTCCCAAGCACCGTGCAGGTTAGCCCACGGGAGGTGCGCAGGGGTGCGCAGGAAGGATAACACGAGGATTTGCCGGCACTTGAGGAGGTGGAGCGGCGTAGCGGGGAGAACTGGGTTCTGGAGTGAGGCTGAGTCAGTCATTTGCTGCCCGTGTGACCTCACACACATGGTTTAACCCCTCGGAGCCCTGCGGCCTCAGTGAGAACGTATTGGACCGTGACCGTCCGTATCCCTGGGCTTGTGGTGAGGATGAGCTGGAAGACAGGTGTGCAAAGCCCCGGCTCACTGTCATGCTCGGTAAACGTCAGTCTCCCCTCCTGCTTTCAGGGAAAGAAGACACGCACGCCTCTGTTCTGTGCAGCACACGCGTGGCCCTATCATGTACTGATATTGCTACATGTTTTCAAATGTTGAATGTAGATGCACGAAGGTCTTCCTCCTGCCTGCGGCGTGAGAGCTCCCCAGGGCGCAGGGTTGCCATCGACAACGCCCGCAGGTGTTGGTCACGGGATCCACGCAGCCATGCGTGACAGCAGCATTTCAGGTCACGAACAGAACTTCTGGCCAGCCCTGGCCGGTGTGGTTCAGTGGATAGGGCATCAGCCCGCGGACTGGCGGGTCCTGGGTTCGATTCTGGTCCAGGGCACGTACCTCGGTTGCAAGCTTGATCTCTGGCCCCGGCCCTGACCAGCAGGCAACCAATGGATGTGTCTCTCACACATCAGTGTTTCTCTCTCTCTGTCTCTCCCCCTCCCTTCCGCTCTCTCTAATAATAACCAATGGGAAAATATCCTCCGATGAGGATAAAAAACAACAAAAAACGTTTGGCACTGTGGGAGGGGTTGCTCATGGCGCCCTTCCCCCTGTGGGAATGCTTGGTGTCATGCAGTCTGTTGTAACCTGCTTGGCTTGACATGCATTTTCATGATTGGAACTCAGCTCCAGAGTCAGGGAGGGGATTGGGCCCCCATAGCTCCTCCCCCAAGAGGAGGGTTATTTATTTGCTGCCCCAGAGTTCTCCCTGCAGCCGGTGCTGTGGCTGCGCCCCTGGGCCCTCTCCTCCTGGGCGCACACGTCTGTGTCATTCCTGAGGGAGGGGCGGCCACGTCTCCGAGGGCACTTTGCGGGACCCTCAGCATCTGCGCGTGTCCCTGCTCGCCTGCCGCGGCTCCTGTCTGTGTCTTGCGCAGCATGGCCCAGGTTTCAGCTGGGACGCCCCGCCGTGGCCTGTAGACTAACCACGTCACTATGTCGGCTTCCTGCTGCCTCCTGCGGGCGCCCGTGAAATGGCAGTGCTTCCTGTGGCTCTCTGGGGAGTACCGTGTCCACGCCCATCCGTGTTTATTTTAACCTTGTCTCCAAAGGGTCAGCGAAGCCGTGATGAGATGGTTCTCTGTCGCCGCCTGTCTCCGCTCCATCCCTTTCTGTCGAAAGCAACGGTCCCCTGTACGCGTGGGGGCAGCTCCGCCGGGGGCGACACGCCAGCCCCCCGCCTGGCGCAGGCGGCTTTTCAGTGGGTGACATCTGATTCAGACACGAGGCAGCTTGCTTTCGGGAGCCCCAGATGGGCGCGGAGCGCTGACATTTCGGATGATCTTGTTTCTGATTGAAAACAGAACATCTCCTCTGGGCAGGAAGAGAAGGTGGCTCAGCGGCTGTCCTCTGTTTACGTCACCTCCCAGGTGCTGCGCCGGCCGCGGTCAGTGAGGAGGGGGTTGGCCTCATCTCGTCTCAGAGGGGCCCTAGGGCCGAAGAGGAAGGAAAGACTCTTAGAAGCAAGGGGTGTTCACCCGGGGAAGATTCGATGGACTAATGAGAAGCCCCCATTAACTGCCCTTCTGCAGACCAAGTGGGAAATTTGAATGTGTTCATGAATATTAAAATTCTTCCAACCGTTTAGAGTCATGATTTGCAAAGAGGTAGGATTCGGGGTTTGGCAGTGTTGTAAGGACACATTCCTCTCTTACTTCACCCAAATTCACCCCCAAAGTCAAGGGTAAGGTAAAACTAAAACAGGAAGACCAGTGAATGTGCATATGTGAAGAGTAGACCAGATGGTTGCAGGCGTCCTCAAACTACGGCCCGCGGGCCACATGCGGCCCGCCGAGGACATGGATCCGGCCCGCCGGGTGCCGCTGCCTGTCCTGCTTAGCAGCCGACGCGTCCCGGGCCCGCAGTGCGCATAGGAATTTGTTCATAGTTTTTTTTTAAACTATAGTCCGGCCCTCCCATAGTCTGAGGGACAGTGAACTGGCCCCCTGTTTAAAAAGTTTGAGGACCCCTGGATGGGTAGGGTAGGGGCGCCACCCTGAGAATTCCCTGGGCCCGGCCGGGGAGGAGGGCGTTGGGATTCAGTGCTTGTCCTTGCCAAGGGGAAGGTCTGTAGCATTCGCGCTACAATATTCATGGACGGCCCTCTCTGCCCAGGGCCAGGGCGCGAACAAGGGCGAGGGGAGCAGGGGCCCTGGGGTGGGCGGGGAGGGCCACACAGCCGCCTTCCGCTCCAGCTGCACCTACATCCACCTCAGAGAGCCTTACACAAAGCCGTGAGGCAGTCGAGAGGGAGGTGAAGTCACATCTCGTAGTGAAAAAAGGGATGTTTCATGGAGGTGCCCTGGGTCGCTTGAAGTAGGATTTCAAAAGGTCAGAGCGGGGGGGGGGGGGGGGGGGGGGGGGCGGGGGGCGGTTCCAGGCCAAGGACAGGCCTGAGGGAGGTCAAGGACAGGTCAGCAGGGGCGCAGCAAGCCCAGCCTTCAGCTCTGGGACTGGCTGCACAGCGGCCCCTGGGGAGCCCTGTGGTCCTGCTCACCACCCTGCGTCTCCGTCTCCGTGGCTGTCATCCTGTCATCCTGTCATCGTTGGCCTTCGGGCCCCACGTTCTTCGCGTTCTTTAAAATATGGCTCCCAGGCGGCAGTCCGCAGCCACGGTCATTATCACCCGGTCTTGCCATGGCCGCTGTTCTCGCTCCTTACCTCCCCCAGCGCCGCTCGCCCCCCCCCCCCCCCTCACCCTGCGGCAGCGCCACTGACCCTCAGCCTCTCTCCTTTCTGAGCCCAGCTGCAGACCCACACGTCCACCATCTGTCCGAGCAGGACCTCCCGCCCCACATCGTCCACTTTCTCCCCCCACTGCCCTGGGTTTCTGCAGCCCCGAGGCCTCTTGGCCCTCCCGGGTGGGTCCCCTGCGCCTGCACCTTCTGCACCACCTCTGTCCCTGAGCAGGCAGACCTCGGGTGTCCCTGGCCCATCACTCTCCCTGGGCGCCTCTGCCCCACACCAGGCTTCTGAGCAAGCAGAGGCCTCTCCCGGCGGAAGGCCTGGGCTCCTGCAGAGTCACGGTCCCACCGGCTGGTCCCTCGTCAGGGCCCTTGAACCTCCTCCCGCCTCCCCTCGGCAGCTCTGCCAAACTCCCTGTCCTCACACTCGGTGCCCTTTTCCTCACTGTCCCCGTCTCCTCGCTGTCTTGCTTCAGAGGTCACTGAAAAGAAACCCCAAGGTCAGTAGGTAACAACTCCCAGGTTCTCCCCATCTTCTGGGAGAACCCCAATCCGCACGGCTCCCTCCTCTTCTCCTGCCTGAGGACTTCAATCCTCTTCCAGAATTTCCCTTCCACCTGCCTCCCAGACAACAATCTGACTTCTCCTGTATTAGCAACCAAATTGGTGGGGTGTTAGAAAGTGAAAAATCTAAGACCTGACAGGGGACCGCAAGGGTCTACACGACGACGCAGCCCCCGTCTAACTCTCGGCCCCTCCAGCATTCCCCAGGGTTAGTGTGGCTCCCTCCGCTCGCTGCTCTGTCTTCTTGCAATTCTTTGAAAATGCCAAGTACACTCCTACTCCTGGGCTCTCCCCGTCAATGCTGCTTTTCCTGGGAGGACTCCCCGGTCTCGCTCCCCGCCCCTCTTCCCTCAGGCTTCTGGTCAGATGTCGGCTCCCAGGGAGGCTCTCACTGGCTGCCGGGCCACCACCCCAGTCCCCAGCCTCCCAGCACCCTCACGCTGCACCTGGATGCTCTCCCGGAGCGGAGCGCAGGGACCTTCTGCTCCTGGCTGTGGCCCCAGGCCCCAGGCCCCAGGCCCCAGGCTCCAGGCCCCAGGCCCCAGGCTCCAGGCCCCAGGCCCCAGGCCCCAGGCTCCAGGCCCCAGGCCCCAGGCCCCAGGCCCCAGGCTCCAGGCCCCAGGCCCCAGGCTCCAGGCCCCAGGCCCCAGGCTCCAGGCCCCAGGCCCCAGGCCCCAGGCCCGGCTGGCTGGCTGGCGCGGTGGGAGCCACAGGTTCAAGGTGCTCTTATCTGAACACAAACAGTGGACAAGCGAGAGCCCCCCACAGCCATGGTCAGCTCCCACCCCGCTGTCCCCCCTCACAGACACCCTTCTCTTCTGGAAAGGGCCCCCCACTCCTGTCTGTACTTTCTCCACCACCACTCACCCCTTCACACCGCCAGCTGAATTGCCACCCTCCCGCCACGTTGAAATTGGCTCAGCGAGGGATACAAGTGACTTGCACATCGTCACATCCGATGGCCCTGCTCTACCCATGCCTTCTGTGGCATGTGACAGGGCTGACCGCACACTTGTTCTTTCTTCTTTTTTAGAGAGAGTAGAGGGAGGGGGAGAGACAGAGAGAGAGAAGCATCCATGTGAGAGAGACACATCGACTGGTCGCCTCCCACACTCGCCCGGATCAGGGCCAGGGATCAAGCCTGCAATGAGGTATGTGCCCTTGACCGGAATCGAACCCGGAACCCACATTCTATCCACTGAGCCAAGTGGCTAGGGCTGACCACACTCTGCTCAAAAGCCCCCCTTTAGCCCGGGTGGCTCAGTGGTTGAGGGTTGACCTACGAACCAGGAGGACATGGTACGATTCCCAGTCAGGTCACATGCCCGGGTTGTGGGCTCAATCCCCAGTGGGGGGCGTGCAGGAGGCAGCCGATCCATGATTCTCTCTCATCACTGATGTTTCTATCTCTCTCTCCCTCCCTCCCTCCCTCTCTCTGAAATCAATAAAAAGAATACATACATATATATATATACACACACACACACACACACACACACACACACACACACACTGAGTGGCCAGATTATTATGATCTCTGAATGCATAATAATCTGGCCACTCAGTGTATATCCTATATAATAAAAGGCTAATATGCAAATTGTCCTCTCGACCAGGAGTTCGACCAGCAGGCAGGCCGGCCAACCGCCCATGTCCCCTCCCCCTGGCCAGGCTGGCCGGACCCCAGCCATGCATGAATTCATGCACCGGGCCTCTAATATTTATATATATACACACACAGTGAGTGGCCAGATTATTATGCGTTCAGAGATCATCATAATCTGGCCACTCAGTGTGTGTGTGTGTGTGTGTGTATATATATATATATATATATGAATATGTACCTCTTTCCCCTGTGAGCCCCACTCAGGCTCCATCCAATTCGAAGCAGCTGTGCTGTCCATGGTTTAACCTCCTCACGCCGGCACCGTCCCTGCTCACATTTTCTCTGTATCACGCTCTTGCTATTACCATTTCACACGTGTATGCTACATAAACACAGCTTATTCTTGTGTGCCTTTGTGTAAGTTACATCGTGGTCTATGCCGCCGTCGGCCAACGGTTTTTTCACTCAGCGTTACGTCGAAGGCCTCGCCTTGCGGTTGCGTGTCACGTAGTCTGTTTGTTTCCACAGCTGAAACGGACTCCTCTGAGCGAACAGCCCACCTGTGATTCTCTCGCCCCGAATGTTTCCAGGTTTCTGTCTGTTTAACGGGAAGCGTTGCTGTTGAGCGTTCCTGTCCGTGTCTCTGAGCGCACTGTGCAAGAATTGCTGTCGGGCAGGTACTGGGAGCAGGCGGGGCTCAGACTTCCTAAACCGGAGCCGCGGTTCCCTTCCCCGAGGAGGCGGCCGGCCGGTGGGGAGGAGCGGTTCGGCCGCACAACACCTGGGCCGGCCGCCCTCTCTGCCGGGCTCGGCGCGCGGGTCGAGGGGCACAGGGCATATTACTACAGGCTTCGTGTGCCCTGCAGACTGTCAGAGAGCTGGATTAGGGCCAGCCCTCAGTCCCAGGACCGGTGTCCCTGGAACAGAGCCGCGTGAAGACGTGAACACACGGCCGGTGAGGCAGAAGCAGACATGGGAGACGTGTCTACAAGCCAGGAAATCCAAACCTGCCGCCAGCCGCCAGGAGGTGGGGAGACCGGGAAGGAGGAGCGGGGCGTACCAGCGCCGGAAAGGTTTTCCACTGGGCACCTGCCCCATCTCTCCGGCAAGTCTCACCCTCAATTCCTTCACCCACCTTTGTCACTATGCACATACATACATCTCGATGTCTAATAGGGGGTTCACCCCGCTCATTTTATTTGGGGTGATGTAGCCAATGCTGCCGGTGCTCCGCCCAAATCTCTTTAAACTCCTTTACATTCTCCATTGCACCACCAGGTTTCCTGGGGTCCCTTCCCAGTGGATCACTTTCCCAAGTGGCCCTGGGTGTCCCTGTCTCAGGGTCTTCGGGGGAGCCAACTGTGTAAAACATCGATATTCCACAGGCATTTTATTTTATTTTTTAAATATATTTTATTGATTTTTACAGAGAGGAAAGGAGAGGTATAGAGAGTTAGAAACATCGATGAGAGAGAAACATCGATTCAGCTGCCTCTTGCACACTCCCTACTGGGGATGTGCCCGCAACCAAGGTACATGCCCTTGACTGGAATCGAACCTGGGACCCTTGAGTCCGCAGGCCGACGCTCTATCCACTGAGCCAAACCGGTTAGGGCACCCACAGGCATTTTAGAATCTCTCTTCAGGCTGCATGAAAATCTTGTTACAATTTTGTTTCGAATTTTTAAAATAGAATATATCGACCAGTTTTGGGGGAGAATTATGCCCTTATGACACTAGATATTTTTTCACATGAATGTGAAACATTTTTTTTTTCAATTTACAGGACATTTTTTAGGCCCTTTTAACAAAGGTTTTATAATTTCCTGAGAAATGGTCCTGCACATACTTTACTAGATGTATTTCTAGGCGCCCTTAGTTTGGTCACTGCCGTACATAGTGGAGGTTTTGCTTTGTTTTTGCTTCCCAGCTGTCGCTGTGGAAATGCCACCAGTCTTCACTCTCGGTCCCGTTTCTGGGTATGCCTGGGGATTGTTGGCTGGATTCTGGACATCGTATGTGGGAAATGTGTGTCTGGAGCTCTTTCCCAATCCAGCAAAGCCGACAAACTTCTTAGAAGAATGTTTTAAAATGCAGATAATGAGATGCATGGGGTTCCAAAGAAAACCATTACATGAGTTGTAACCCAAAGGCGCCGGGGCCCAGAGACCCCAGATGAGGAGCCGCGTAGAAGTTCTGGGTGATGTTCTCTCCCCAGAGGGTGCTCACCGCCAACCTGGGCGAGGCAGCGCGGCGTTCGGTCACCCTCACCCAGCGGTGACCTGAGCCGACCGGAGGCTGAGCTGCAGATTTGCAAGGCTTCGGCCACCTCTGGTTTTCGCGCTCCTGCCGGGTGCACCCCTCCAGGAGAAAGTCCCAACGCTCCGTGTTACGGGGAATGTATTTGTCAGAAGCAAACACGCTTCCACAGACAACAGCCTCACAGACTGTACCCAGGAAGACACTTAGTCACCGGGTTTTGACATTTAAGAACGCAGGAGTTTGGAGTTGCCTTGGCGTTCGGAGGTAGGCAGAGCTTGATGAGCCAAATCCATTATTCTTCAGTTTTCTGCGGAAAATGCTGTACATAGCATTTTACTAGTCCTGCCTGTCATCTTTTTTATGAGGACCATTAGCTATTCCCTCTAGCGTAATATTTTTGTGAGGAAAAGAATACTTCTAAATATAGTTATTAATTACCACATAACAAGGCAAATGGAAGATCAGAGGCCAGCTGCCTTCTGTGCGTTCAGTGATCCAAAGCATGGTTTAGGATATTTTTATTTATTTATTTATTTAATATTTTCACAGTTTACTTTTTATTTGTTTTTTTTAAAATATATTTTATTGATTTTTTACAGAGAGGAAGGGAGAGGAATAGAGAGTTAGAAACATTGATGGGAGAGAAACATCAATCAGCTGCCTCCTGCATACCTCCTGCTGGGGATGTGCCCGCAACCAAGGTACATGCCCTTGACCGGAATCGAACCCGGGACCTTTCAGTCCGCAGGCCGATGCTCTATCCACTGAGCCAAACCAGTTAGGGCTAGGATATTTTCAATGTGCAGTTCTGACCTTTGAGTTGATTTACATCAGATGCTGGCAACAGAGAAGATTATATAAAAGTGCAGCCTCCTTCTACCAAATAAAGGCCTGAGTTTAAAAAAATATATATTTTTATTGATCTGTAGAGAGAGGAAGGGAGAGGGAGAAAGAGAAACATCCATGTGAGAGTGAAACATTGGTCAGCTGTCTCCCGCACGCCCCCTAGTGGTGGAAATCGAGCCTGACACCTGGGCATGTGCCCTGACTGGGAATCGAACCCGCAACGTTTCTGTGCACAGGATGCTGCCCAACCACCGGAGCCACACCCGCCAGGGCCAAGACCGGAGGGTTTTGTTTTTGTTTGAAATCTCTTTACATTTAGAAATATTAAATGTTTGGTTAAGACAAAAAATTTTAGAACTTTATTTCTTAAGGCAGTTTTAAGTTCACAACGGAACTGGGGGGAAAGTACAGAGATGGCTCAAATAGCTCCTGCCCCCACCCATGCATAGTCTCCCCTATTACCAACATCCCTCATCAGAGGGCACATCGGTTACAATGGATGAACCGACACTGGCCTATCATAGTCCCCCAAAGTCCATCGTTTACCTAACCGTTCAGTTTTTTTAAAAAATATATATTTTATTGATTTTTTTAAAAAATATATTTTATTGATTTTTTAAAAAAATATATTTTATTGATTTTTTAAAAAAATATATTTTATTGATATTTTACAGAGAGGAAGGGAGAGGGATAGAGAGTTAGAAACATCGATGAGAGAGAAACATCGACCAGCTGCCTCCTGCACACCCCCTACTGGGGATGTGCCCGCCACCAAGGTACATGCCCTTGACCGGAATCGAACCCGGGACCCCTCAGTCCGCAGGCCGACGCTCTATCCACTGAGCCACACCGGTTTCGGCCTAACCGTTCAGTTTTGGTGTTGGATGTCCATGGGTTTGGACATGACATTCGATAGTGGCACCTGTCAATCATTACAGAATCACACAGAGTACAGTCTCCCTCATCACCGCAGGGGATATGTTTCAAGACCCCAGTGGATGCCTGAACCAGGGTGGTCCTGGACTCTCCACATGCCAGGTTTCCTCCTGCTCATCCATACCTTTCATTAAAGGAAGTTCTTGATGGCTTCTCTCTGGCATATCCGAGGCAGCATCACTTCTCTTGCACTTTGGGGACATTGCTCAGTAAAATAGGGGTTACCTGAACATACTGCAACAGTCCATGTGGCACCCTAGGCAGCTACTGTGCAGCTAACGGGGGGGGGGGGGGGGGAGGATCTACAGCTTGGAAACCCTAGACAAGGGGATGATCCATATCCCCCGCAGGATGGAGCGGGAAGGCACACAATTTCATCGCGCTCCTCAGAGCAGCGCTTAATTGAAAACTTATGAATTTTTTATTTTTAGAATTTTCCACTTAATATATTTAGACCGAGGTTGACCATGGATAATTGAAACCATGGAAAGCAAAACCACAGATAAGGAGGACTACTGTATTTTCACTGCCCTACACATTCCCTGGGTTCTGCCTACTTACCCCTCCCTGCCTCCCAATGTCTGGCAATTACTGATCTTTTTACTGTCGCCACGATGTGCTTTTTCCAGAATGCCCTTTGATTGGGATCATACAGTGTGTCGTTTTTTTCAGATTGGCTTCTTTCTGTCAACGCTCTATCCATGTAAGATTCCTTCACGTCTTTTTATGGCTTGATGGTTCCTTTATTTTCAGTACTGAATAATATTCCATTGTATGGATGTGCCACAGCTTATTTATCCACTCACTCGCTTAAGGACAGCTTGGTTGCTTCCAAGTTTTAGCAATTAGGAATAATGCTGCTATAAATATCCAAGTGTAGGTTTTTGTGTAGACGTAAGTATTCAACTCTTTTGGGTAAATACCAAGGAGCACAATTGCTGGATTGTCTGTTAAGAGTATATTTAGCCAAAACCGGTTTGGCTCAGTGGATAGAGCGTCGTCCTGCGGACTGAAAGGTCCCAGGTTCGATTCCGGTCAAGGGCATGTAACTTGGTTGCGGGCACATCCCCAGTAGGAGGTGTGCAAGAGGCAGCTGATCCATGTTTCTCTCTCATCGATGTTTCTGACTATCTATCCCTCTTCCTTCCTCTCTGTAAAAAAATCAATAAAATATATTAAAAAAAAAAAAAGGCTCATACCGATGACCAAGTGGGATTCATTTAAAAAAAAAAAAAAAAAAAAAGATATTTAGTTCTGTGAGAAACCACCAAACGAGCTTCCAAAGTATCGGCATCATTTGTATTCCCACCACCAGTGAATGAGAGTGGTTCCACATCCGTGTCAGCATTTGGTGTTGTCAGCGGTCTCGATGTTTGTTTGTTTGTTCGTTTGTTTTGTAATGGAGCATATTCACTAGAGTAACACCAGGGCATATTTAACTTAAAAAAAAAATAATTCTTTATTGTTGAAAGTATTACATATATCCCCTCCTCCCCCCACATTGATCCCCTCCAGCATGCTCCCTCCCCCTTCCCTGCCCCAGGCCTTCAGCGTCCTATTGTCTGTGTCCATGGGTTGTGCATTCAAGGTCTTTGGTGGATTACCTCCCATCCACTCACCACCCCGCCCCCGCCGCTTCCCTATGAGATTCCGCACTCTGTTTCTTGCTTCCATGTCACTGGGTCCATTCTGTTCATCAGTTTATTTTGTCACTTAGATTCCACATGTGAGTATGATCATGTGATACTTGTCTTTCTCTGACCGGCTTATTTCACTTAGCGTGACACTCTTCAGGCCCCTCCAAGCTGTCTCAAAGGTCTGATCAGTGACTTGGAGCATTTTTTCATGTCTCTTGGCCTTCTGTATGTCCTCTTTGGAGAAGTGTCTACTTAGGTCCTTTGCCCATTTTTAAATTGGATTGTTTGTCTTCCTTTTGTTAAGTTGTATGAATTCCTTATATATTTTGGTTATTAACCCTTGATCAGGTGTATCATTGCCAAATATGTTCTTCCATGCAGTGGGCTTTCTTGTTGTTTTGTTGATGGTTTCTTTTGCTGTGCAGAAGCTTTTTATTTTGATGTAGTCCCATTTGTTTATTTTCTCCTTAGTTTCCTTTACTTTAGGACAGTGGTTGGCAAACTCATTAGTCAACAGAGCGGCAAACCGCAGTTTGCCGACCACTGCCTTAGGAGATGTATCTGTAAACAAATTGCTACCAGAGATGTCTGAGATTTTTCTGCCTATGGTTTCTTCTAGGATTTTTATGGTTTCCCGACTTACATTTAAGTTTTTTATTCATTTTGAGTTTATTCTTGTGTATGGTGTAAGCTGGTGGTCAAGTTTCATTTTTTTGCATGTATCTGTCCAATTTTCCCAGCACCATTTATTGAAGGGACTGTCTTGACTCCATTGTATGCTCTTGCCTCCTTTGTCAAATATTAATTAAGCATAATGGCTTGGGTTGATTTTTGGGTTCTCTGTTCTGTTCCATTGATCTACACTGAGTGGCCAGATTATTATGATCTCTGAATGCATAATAATCTGGCCACTCAGTGTATATCCTATGTAATAAAAGGCTAATATGCAAATTGTCCCCTTGACCAGGAGTTTGACCAGCAGGCAGGCTGGCCAACCGCCCATGTCCCCTCCCCCTGGCCAGGCTGGCTGGGCCCCACCCATGCATGAATTCATGCACCGGGCCTGTACCAGGCTGTTTTGATTATGGTGGCTTTGTAGTATAACTTGAAATCTGGTATTGTGATTCCTCCAGCTTTGTTTTTCTTTCTCAAAATTGTTGCAGCTAATTGGGGTCTTTTTTGATTCCATATAAATTTTTGGAGTATTTGTTCTAGCTCTGTGAAATATGCCGTTGGTATTTTAATAGGGATAGCATTGAATCTGTAGATTGCCTTGGGTAGTATAGACATTTTAATGATGTTGATTCTACCAATCCATGAACACAGTATATTCTTCCACTTGTTTATATCTTCTTCTTCTATCTCTTGTTTCAACGTCCTGTAGTTTTCTGAGTACAGGTCTTTTGCCTCTTTGGTTAAGTTTATTCCTAAGTATCTTAATTTTTTTGTTGCAATGGTAAATGGGATTGTTTTTTTAGTTTCTCTTTCTGAGAATTCATTATTGGTGTATAAAAAAGCCATTAATTTCTGGGTATTGATTTTGTATCCTGCTACATTGCCAAATTCATTTATTAAATCTATTAGTTTTTTAGTGGAGCTGTAGGGTTTTCTATGTACGATATCATGTCATCTGCGAATAGTGAGAGTTTTACTTCCTCCTTTCCAATTTGTATGCCTTTTATTTCTTCTTCTTGTCTGATCTCTGTGGCTAGGACTTCCAGTACTATGTTGAATAAGAGTGGTATGCGGACATCCCTATCTTGTTCTTGTTCTTAGGGCAAATGCTTTTAATTTTTGCCCATTGAGTATGATGTTGGCTGTAGGTTTGTCATATATGCCTTTATCATGTTGAGATATGCTTCCTCTATTCCCACTTTGCTGAGAGTTTTTATCAGAAATGAGTGCTGAATTTTGTCAAATGCTTTTTCTGCATCTATTGATATGATCATATGATTTTGTCTTTCAATTTGTTTATGTGATGTATCACGTTTATTTACAAATATTATACCAGCCTTGCATCCCTGGAATAAATCCCACTTGGTCATGGTGTAGGATCTTTTTAATATATTGTTGGATGAGATTTGCTAATATTTTGTTGAGGATTTTAGCATCTATGTTCATCAGGGATATTGGCCTGTAATTCTCTTTCTTTATAGTGTCTTTATCTGGTTTTGGAATTAGGATAATGCTGGCCTCATAAAAAGAGTTTGGAAGTGTTCCTTCCTCTTGGAAGTTCTGGAATAGTTTGGGGAGTAGAGGTGTTAGTTCTTCTTTGAATGTTTGGTAAAACTCCCCTGGGAAGCTGCTGGACTTGGGCTTTTGTTTGCTGGGAGTTTTTTGATTATGGCATCTATTTCATCGGCTGTTATTGGCCTATTCAGGTTTTCTGATTCCTCCTGATTCAGTTTTGGGAGATTATATTTTTCTAGGCATTTGCCCATTTCATCCACATTGTCCAACTTATTGGCATATAGTTGCTCATAGTATTTTCTTGCAATCCTTAGTATTTCTGTGGTGTCGATGGTTACTTCTCCATTCTCGTTTCTGATTTTATTTATTTGGGTCCTCTCTCTTTGTTTCTTGATGAGTCTGGCTAACGATTTATCAATTTTGTTTCTTCTTTCAAAGAACCAGCTCTTGGTTTCATTGATTTTTTGTATTTTTTTTTTAGTCTCTATGTTATTTATTTCTGCTTTAATCTTTATTATTTCCTTCCTTCTACTTACTCTGGGATTTACTTGTTGTTCTCTAAGCTGTAGGGTTAAATAGTTTATTGCAGATTTTTCCTGTTTTTCGAGGTGTGCCTGTAGTGTTATGAACTTCCCTCTCAGGACTGCTTTTGCTGTGTCTGATTTTGGGTTGCTGTGTGTTCATTTTCATTTGTTTCCAGGAAGTTTTTGATTTCTTTCTTGATCTCATTGATAACCCATTCATTGTTTAATAACATGCTATTTAGCCTCCATGTGTTTGAATGTTTTGGGGTGTTTTTACTGTAGTTGATTTCTAATTTCATTCCACTGTGATCTAAGAAGATGCTTGATATGATTTCAACCTTGAACTTGTAGAAACTTGTTTTGTGTCCTAACATGTGGTCTATCCTTGTGAATGATCCATGTGCACTTGAGAAGAATGTATATTCTGCAGCTTTGGGGAGCAATGTTCTACAAATGTTAATTAAATCCGTCTGATCTAGTGGGTCCTTTAGAGTCTCTGTTTTCTTGTTAAGTTTTTGTCTGGATGATCTATCCAGTGAAGTCAGCCGAGTTCCCTACTATGACTGTGTTGTGGATCTCTCCATTAAAGTCCTCTAGAAGTTCTTTTTATATTTTTAGGTGCTCCTCTATTGGGTGCATATTTGTTTACCAGGGTTATATCCTCTGGTTGGATCAGTCCCTTTAGTGTTATGTAGTGACCTTTGTTGTCTCGTGATGGCCTTCATTTTAAAGTCTATTTTGTCGAACATGAGTATTGCTACTCCAGCTTTTTTTTCCTTTTCCATTTGCATGGAAAATATTTTCCATCCCTTCACTCTCATCCTGTGTGAGTCTTTTGTGTGTGTGTCTGTGTGTGTGTGTGTGTGTGTGTGTCTTTTGTTCTGAGTGAGTCTCTTATAGATAGCATATAGTTGGGTCATGTTTTTGTCTCCATTCAGCTACCCTATGCCTTTGGACTGGAGCATTTAATCCATTTACATTTAGAGTTATTATTGATAGGTACTTATTTATTGCCATTTTAATTCTGTCTGCCTAGGTTTCTCTCTCTGTTTCTTCTTTTAATTGCAGCAGTCCCTTTAGCATTTCTTGTAATGCTGGCTTAGTGGTGATGAACTCCTTTAGCCTTTTTTTTGTCTGAGAAGCTCTTTATTTGACTGTCAATTTTGAATGATAGCCTTGCTGGGTAGAGTAATCTTGGTTTCAGATCCTTGCTTTCCATTACCTTGAGTACTTCATGCCATTCCCTTCTGGCCTGTAGAGTTTCTGAGGAGAAATCAGGTGTCAGCCTTATGGGAATTCAATGGTGGGTAATCATCTCCTTTCTCTTGCTGCCTTTCAGATTCTCTCTTTGTCTTTAATTTTTGGCATTTTAATTATGATGTATCTGGGCATGGGCCAGTTTGGGTTCTTCTTCTTTTTTAAAAAAAGATTTCAGAGAGGAAGGGAGAAGGAGAGAGAGATAGAAACATCAATGATGAGGGAATCATTGATTGGCTGCCTCCCGCACACCCCCTACTGGGGATCGAGCTCGCAACACAACCCGGGCATATGCCCTTGACCGGAATCGAACCTGGGGCCCTTCAGTCCACAGGCCAACATTCCATCCACTGAGCCAAATCAGCATGGGCTGTTTGGGTTCTTCTTGCTTGGGGTTCTCTGTGCCTCCTGAACTTGCGTGATTTTTTTCTTTACCAGGTTAGGGAAGTTTTCTGCCATTATTTCTTCAAACATTTTCTCTGTCCCTTTCCACCTTCCTTTTTTTTTTTTTTCTTCTTTTAAATATATTTTATTGATTTTTTTTTTTTTTTTTTTTTACAGAGAGAAGGGAGAGGGATAGAGAGTTAGAAACATCGACGAGAGAAAAACATTGATCAGCTGCCTCCTGCACACTCCCCACTGGGGATGTGCCCGCAACCAAGGTACATGCCCTTGACTGGAATCGAACCTGGGACACTTCAGTCCGCAGGCTGACACTCTATCCGCTGAGCCAAACCAGTTAGGGCCCTTTCCCCCTTTCTGACTCTTCTGGCACATCTGCTATTCTAATATTGTTATATTTCACTTTGTCCCACAGCTCCCTTAAGCTGTCCTCCTGTTTTGTAATTGTTTTTTCTTTTTGGTTCTCTAAATGAGTGATATTTTCAACTCTGTCTTCTAATTCACTGAGTCGATCCTTAGCTTCCCCTGATATGCTGTGTATTCCTTCCAATGTGTTCTTTATTTGTGTTATGTCATTCTTTATCTCATACTTCTTTTTTCATAGTTACTATATCTTTTTTCATGCTGTTGAGCAACTTTACCATCATTACTCTGAACTGTGTTTCAGATAAATTTCTTACCTCTGATTCATTTACCTCTTCTTCTGGAGAATTCTCTAGTTCTTTCATTTGGGGGTTGTTTCTTTGTCTCCTCATTTTGGCTGTCTGTTTGGATTTGTGACTCTGTATTAGGTAGATCCTCTACACCTCTCAATTTCTAGTGCAGGACAGTGTTAAAGGCTGTTTCTGACTAATTGGATCAGGCAAAGACTCAAAGCCTCCAGAGACCGCCTCTGCCTACAGACTGATAAGATTCTGACTTGAATTGCCCCCAGGCAATCATTCTCAGGTGTGGTGAGAGTTTTTCAACAGGGTGGGGCAGTTGCTTCTGCCTGGAGGCTAATAGTTATTTTTAGTCTCTTAAATGGCCTCAAGGCAAGGTGTTTTCCAATAGGGTGTGTCAACTGTCTTCCCCCCCAGGCAAGGCAAATGTCTACGTGGGAAAGATGTCCTTTGCTGTGTGAGGGAATGGCTCAGCCCAGGAAACTGGGGGTGTCTGCCTTCTGAGCTCTAACCCCCGAGTCCTCAGTCCTGGCTTCTGCTCACACAGCCCCAGTCCACTTCACCCTCCCTCTGCCTGAGCACAAGGTGGCTCCCCAGGGAATTTTGTGCATTGGCCCTTTAAGAGGGTGCCTGAATTTTCAGTCATCACTTCTTGGCAGACAGCAGCCCCATTGCTTTTCACAGCCAGATGTTATGTGGGTACCCTTCTCAGTTGTGGTGCTCTCTGCTGGGGGGCCCAGCTTGGAGATTAGATCCCAGAGTTCTCAGTGGCAACCCCCACAGCCGAGGTATCTCTCTGGGACTTCAGTTGCTGTCTGTGGGTGCCCACCAGCCCTTTCGTGCCTCCGCCCCTCCCACCAGTCTCTATGCGGTCTCCACTTCCGGTCCTCGGGTGTCAGGGTCCTCTCCTGCGAGTTTTCTGTTGATTATTCAGGAAATTTTTCTGTATTTTAGTTGTATTTCCAGTTCGTTCCTGGGAGCATGTCCATGCAGCATCCGCTTACTCTGCTGCCATTTTTAATCCCCGTATCTCATTGTTTTTTCATTTGTATTTCCCTGATGACATATGATGTGGAGCATCTTTTCATATGATTATTTGCCATCTGTATGTTTTCTTTGGTGAAGTGTTTGTTAAGGTATTTGGCCCATTTTTTAATCAGCTTGTTTTACTATTGTTGAGTTTTAAATGTGTTTTTTTTTTGTATATTTTGGATAACTATCCTTTACAAGATGTGTCTTTTGTAAAGATTTTCTCCCAGTCTGTGGCTTGTCTTACATTCTTGACATTTTATATAGCAAAAGCTATTAATTTTAATAAAGTCCACTATTAATAAAGTCAACATTATTTTTTCATGGATTATACATGAAGATTTTTTTCCTTTTGACTTTCCCCCTAAACTGTTCTTGTTAAAAAAGAAGCACTACATATAGTACAGTACTCTCCATATCACAGGATTGAATTGCTTGAGGTCAGCTGGAAGAGAAACATAGCCCTCCGTAATATGTGACTTTAAAATGGTCATTGCAATTCTCTACCTTGTTGATTCAAATCACTTCAAACATTGACTGCCTTCTACAACCATGCACCATGCTACGCGTAAGTGGTGTGACCCTGGTTCTGAGAGTCTGTATTTTGTACCACGCTGAGTGTCAGCAGTGCAGGATTGCTGCGTAGGTGAAATGTACCAACAAGATAGGGATGAAAAACAAAGCAAGCCCAGCCAGTGTTGATCCAACCAAGACATCGCTGGTTTGATCCCTGATCAGGGCATATGCTTCTCTTTAATAGGGGGCGTGTTTCTCTCTCATTGATGTTTCCATCTCTCTATCCCTTTCCCCTCCGCTCCTCTCCCTACCCCCCAAAATCAAGAAAAACATATTTTTAAAAAACAAAGCAAAATATTTATTTTCAACAAACTTACTTAGCATTTTGCACACAGAAAAATCTAGAAATTATTTCTTAAGGTAATTCTTTTTTTAAAAAAATATCTTTATTGATCTCAGAGAGAAAGGGAGAGGGAAACATCAATGATGAGAGAGATTGATTGATTGGCTGCCTCCTGCACGCCCCCTACTGGGGTTTGAGCCCACAATCCGGGCATGTGCCCTTGACCTGAATTGAACCCAGGACTCTTCAGTTCACAGGCCAACACTATCCACTGAGCTAAATTGGCTAGGGCTAGAAATTATTTTTAATTCAGCACACATACAAGGTTTGAGTTTTATGTTCTTATTGAAGGTCATAGAGGGAAGGTGGCAAGCATCATAATGGTTTCCATGCTGGGGACACTAAAGGTCCCAGAGGAGTCTAAGTTCTGACTTTGCAGCCATGGCTGAGAGCTTAGAAGATGGAGACAGGACACTTTATTCTCCCTGCCTGCTTCTCCTGGACACACCCTCCCTCCCAGAATTCCTTGGGCTAGGGATAAGAAAGTCAAGGGGCTTGAGGGCAGATTTGATGCAGAGAACTTGGTGATTTGAAGGTGATCGCTCCCTTCCCAACAGTTTGGACAGAGGCAGGAAGGGTCCTAAGAATGTTCTTCCATAACACAAGGAGGATTATTGTGGTCACTGGGAGGGTTTTGAGGCTGATCAAGGAAGAGACAAGACCACCAGGTGGCAGTGTTGCACAACAGCTTTTTTGCATACAAGGGGAAGTCCCTCCCTGCAGGAGCCCTTTCAGACACAGGCAGGGAGCCGCCACCCCAAAGGGGAAGCGGGCATAGGAACTCTGGACTGAGGGGGAGTCCAGGGGGTTTACATGTCCAGGTGATGTCACAGCAGCAGGGTGGGGAGTCTCTGGGTTAGAGAGCTCCCAAGGGCAGCATCAGTTCGCAGTCATGATGGTTAATTTTGTGTCAACTTGACTGGGCCAAGGGAGCCCAGATGTTCGGTTGAACATGAGTCTGGGTGTGTCTGGGAAGGTTTTTCTGGATGAGACCAGCACTTGAACTGGTAGACTGAGTAAATCCGACTGCTCTTCCCAGTGTGGGTGGGCCTCATCCAATTCGTTGAAAGCCTGAATTTAAAAAAAAAAAAATAAGGCTAAGTAAGGGGAAATTTGCTCTTTCTGCCTGACTGCCTTCAAGCTGGGAATTGGTCTTCTTCCTGCCTTTGAACTTGGACTTAAACTGGAATTTACTCCATCTGCTCTCCTGGGTCTCCAGCTTGTCAACTACAAATCTTGGGACTTGTCAGCCTCCATAACTGCATGAGCCAATTTCTTAAAATCTATCTCTATCTATCTGCCTACCTACCTATCTATCATCTCTTATTGGTTCTGTTTCTCTGAAGAACCTTGGCCAATAGCTACAGGGTGTGTCTTGTCTGTAGCTAACGAATGTTGGGTGCAGTGTTAAAGGTTATATTAAGTGGGTAGGCTCTCAATGGCTACAAGATATGTTTATTTAGACTATATGTAAAACATGAAACATTGAGTTGGTACCAGTGGGTTTTGAGCTAACAGTCCACGCCTGGTGCGAAGAAGAAAATGACATGGGTATCTTCTTAGGCCAACACATGGACCCAGCTCTGGCTCATTTTTATTACAACTATGGAGGGAAAATAGGAAGGTCTCAAATTAGTACACGTCTTCATAGTTAACCAGACTTTTCTTAATTCCGGAGTGTTCTCTGTTAGGCGATGGCAACGAACTAGGGGTTTTATGTTTCACGTGAACTCTCCGTCACCCTTGCTTGTCCACACCACACCAGCATGGAAAGGGAAGCAAGGGCCCAGGTAACCATAGCAACAGTAACAAAAATAGTTGCATCTTCTCAGCCACGTCTTCGTCCTTACTTTTCTCTGGCCGAGTCCCAGGTGGTCCCACATGCTCCCCATGGCTGACAGCCACTGAAGTGTGTCCACTTACTGTTTATCTTTTTTTCAAATTAAAAGACATTAAGTGCTTATTACAAAGGATCTGAAAAGTAGAAAAATGTAAAGAGAGAATTAAAAATGATCCACATGAGAGATAACCACATTTTCATCTTTTTTATGATATATTTATAAATAATACTTAACACCATTACTGTTTTGCATTCAGCTTTTTACACCTTAAATTAAATAATCTGATTGTCCTATGTCTTTAAATAGGTTTCAGAAGGATAATTAATATATATATATGTTTTTATTGATTTTATTTTTTTAAAATATATTTTATTGATATTTTACAGAGAGGAAGGGAGAGGGATAGAGAGCTAGAAACATCGATGAGAGAGAAACATCGATCAGCTGCCTCCTGCACACCTCCCACTGGGGATGTGCCCGCAACCAAGGTACATGCCCTTGACCGGAATCGAACCCGGGACCCTTCAGTCCGCAGGCCGACGCTCTATTCACTGAGCCAAACCGGTTTTGGCTGTTTTTATTGATTTTAGAGAGTAAGGGAGAAGAATAGAAAGATAGAAACACTGATGAGAAACATCATCATTGGCTGCCTCCTGCACTCGCCCCACTGGCGACTGAGCCTGCAACCTGGGCATGTGCCCTGACCAGGAATTGAACTGGTGACCTCTTGGTTCATGGCTTGATGCTCAACCACTGAGCCACACTGGCTGGATGGATAATTTCTTTTCTCTTTTTTCTTTTTTTCACAAGCAGAATACAGGACATCTTGGCCAAAGAGCTCCTTGAGTTTGCTTGACTTTGTTCAGGAAGCCGTGTAGCCCACAATGTACACTGTTCAGAATCTACGAGGACCAGCTCGGTCTTTGGTGCCATGGAAATTTTTTTTCAGGCATGAAAATGTCAAATATAATCATAAAAGCAGTGACCTAAACTCTGCGCAGAAATACTGTATATATTTTTAAATGATTACACTCAGAAGCATAGCTTTTAATGCCAGCATAACATTGTACTCTACAGGGTAGCATACTTTGTCCAGTTGTTGGATATTCATTTATTTATTTTTAATTTTTAAAAAATATATATATTTTATTGATTTTTTACAGAGAGGAAGGGAGAGGGATAGAGAGTTAGAAACATCGATGAGAGAGAAACATCGATCAGCTGCATCCTGCACACTCCCTATTGGGTATGTGCCCGCAACCAAGGTACATGCCCTTGACCGGAATCGAACCTGGGACCCCTGAGTCTGCCGGCTGACGCTCTATCCACTGAGCCAAACCGGCCAGGGCTGGATATTTAAATTGGTTCATGACTTGCCCTTTGAGAGCCCGGGATGGGTCTGGGGGAGGTTTCACAGCTGCTGGGAGGTGCATGCTCAGTTCCCAGCATCTCCTCCCCGGGGTCTCCTCGGAACTGGCTCACAGTGTTCAGAGCAGAGGGGCTAGGAGTGGTGTTGGAAGAGGGAGGAGAACAAAAGGGAGTCAGTGCCATGAATTCTTGAGCAGTCTCCAATTTCGCTTTCATGTTCATTTCAGGCTGCTCTCTGCAGGTCTTTACAGAATCTCCAGCACGTGTCCACACTGTCCCTGTGCTGGGAACGCCAGCAGCCCTGTTCTGCGGGAGGACACGTCTCCCTGCCCAGGGGAGGGGCTGCAGGCGGTTATTCGCTTTATTTGCTTTCCGCTTGGTTCAGGCGCTGGTTTGGGGAGTGAGGTGCAAATGGTGGAGAGTTTCCGTCATTTATAGTCTCCACACAGGCCCGGAATGTTCTCTGCTGCAATCTGAGTGGCAGCGGTCCTAAGACCATTGGAACAAGAGGTAGGCCCAGCTGAACGGAGCTGTGGGAAGAGGCTGCGAGCTGTCCTTGTCCTGGGAAGGGAGGAGGGACATACAGACTCTCTAGGGCCATGGTCGGCAAACTGCGGCTCGCGAGCCACATGCGGCTCTTTGGCCCCTTGAGTGTGGCTCTTCCACAAAATACCACGGCCTGGGCGAGTCTATTTTGAAGAAGTGGCGTTAGAAGAAGATTAAGTTTAAAAAATGTGGCTCTCAAAAGAAATTTCAGTCGTTGTCCTGTTGATATTTGGCTCTGTTGACTAATGAGTTTGCGGACCACTGAGCTAGGACAATGGACCTCGGGCCATTCCCTAAGCTTCTCATCACTCCTTAAACTCCCTACTGAAATCAAAACAGTGAGGCATGGCTTAAGGACAGACCAGTAGGTCAGTGGGACAGAATAGATAGCCCACGCTTACTGATGTTTGCCAAAGGTACAAAGGCAATGGGATGGGGAGAAAATAGTCTTTCCAACACATGGTTCTGGAAAATTGTGTATCCACATGCAAAAAAACAACTCGGGTTTATCACGTGCACCATACATGAAAATTATCTCCCGTTAGATCTAGACCTAAATGTAAAACCTAAAGCTATACAACTTGTAGCAGAAAGCCTGTTTCCTCGGCTTAGGCAGCGTTTCTTACACATAACACCAACCGCACAACCCGTAAAATAACAAATGCACCAACTGTGCTTCGTGAAAATGAGAAACGGCTCTTCGGAAGATTCTGCAAGGAGAATGGGAAGAAAAGCCATAGACAGGGAGGAGGTTTTTGCAAAGCGTTTATGTGCAAATTGTAACCGGACAACCAAGGGGTCCGGGCTGCCTGTCACTGCCAGATACTTGGCCAATGCAGCAGAGACAGGGTTGAATCGGATGTGAGCGTTTATTCCAATAGTGGCGGCAGCATGGGGGAGCAGCAGGTCAGCCACAGACATCTACTCTACCACCCCCATCAGCCAGCTGCTTCTCTTGGGAGGACAAAGATGACAAGGGGAAGTAGGCTTTATGGGCCTGGGAAGTAGGCAATGTGAGCTTGGGCGGGACTCCATTGTTTGTGCAACAAGGTTGTTAATCTTTCCATGATAACAGGCAGTTCTTGGATGAGAATGGACTGCATTCCAAGGTTGACTCCCAGGTCCAAGGTTGACACCCAGGTCCCGGGGGCATACAACTCCCAGCCAGGTTAGAATGTCCTTTCTTTAATCAGAACAAAACAATCACTATTAATAGAGCATGATTAATACATCTTATAACTATAGCTGGTCCCCACTATTCTGTTTTTGCCCCTAACAAAACAACTGGTATCCAGAATATATAAGGAACTCTCAAAACTCAGCAATAAACAAACAACTCAGTTTTATAATGGCCAGAAGTTAGCTAGCTAGATGGAAGATATAAGGATGGCAAATAAGCGTGCGGAAAGATGCTCATCATCATTAATTAGGGAAATGCAAATTACAACCACAGTGAGGTCACACTGCACACTTACGACAAAGGCTAACATTTAAAAGACCAACCACACCCAATGTTGGTGAGGATGTGGAAAAAGTGGAACTCTCAGACACTGCTGGTGGAAATGTAAAATGGTGCACCCATTTTTTAAAACAGTTTAGTAGTACGTTAAAAAATTAGACATATACCTACCATATATCTGGCCAGCCTGCTTCTAGGAAAAAAGAAGACATATGTTCAAAGACACACGCACTAAGGTTCCCAGCATCCAGCCCAAGTTCCCATCAGCAGGTGAGTGGCTAAGCAAGCAAGTGGCACGACAGAATATTCCGCAGCAATAAAACGGAATGACGTGTTGCTCCGTGCAACCACATCGATCAGTCTCAAAGTGATCACAGGGAGTGAAAGAATCCAGGCAAAGAGACGCACGTGCCACGTGATTCCATTTATGGTAAAATCTAGAAGATGCAAACTTATCCACAGTGACGGAAAGCAGAGCGGAGGCTGTTTGCGGGAGCCGGGAGGGAGGGATCGCGAAGGAGAGGCTCAGGAAACTTCTGGAGGGTGGATTCTTTCAGTCTCTTGACGGTGCTGGTGGCTGCTTTATAGGGACGGTTTATGCAGTTTATTGTATGACAACGATACCTCAATAAAGCCGTTTACATTTTAAACATTCTCCTAACTGAGCAGCCGCCAAGTGCTTTTCGGCAAAGCTCCTTTTATCAAAATCAAGAGATAAGGTGGTGCCAAAAGCTGCACAGGAACGGGAGTCCTCCCTAACAAATGAGAGAAGATTCTAGAACCTCGTGAGTTTTCCGGGAAGGGGCTGAGTGAGGGGATAGAGAAGAGCGGGCTGGTTGGCGTGTCCAGGAGCCTTCACTTCCTCTCGGAGCTGTGTCCCAGCCTGTCAGATGGCAGCCCTGGGAGGTGGCCTCTGCAGTCAGGCCTCGGGGTGTGGTGTGAGTACCCTGTGAGTTTACCCTGGACAAAGCTGGATCTGAATTCTGGCTCTACCACACACGGCTGTGGCCTTTGCAGTCCTTCACCTCTTTCTAAAAAAAATATGTGTTTATTGAGTTTAGAGAGAGAGGAAGAGGGGGAGAGAGAAACAGATATCAGCTGGCTCCTGCACACCTCCTGCTGGGGATTGAGCCCGAAACCAAGGCGTGTGCCTTGACTGGAAATCAAAGCAGCGACCTCTGGGTGCATGGGCTGATGCTCAACCACTGAGCTACCCCTACCAGGGCTAGTCCTTGACCTCTGTGACCCTGGGTGTCCTCCGTCAATGTGGGGAGAGGGGGGATTGTAAACCCCTTGCGGACTGTGGGGAGGATTAATGTATTGATGTTGAAGAGGGTCTGGGCTAGAGTATCTACTCAGTGTGTTGAGTCCTTCCTATCCCTCATTCTACTGGGCAGGAATCTCAGTCCACCCGGTCAGATGTCCAGGAAGTCGGATTTTCTCTTTACTTTTCTGGTATTGAGTTTAATTTCTACTTTGAACCGTCAATTTGTTGGAGAGGAGAAATCAATCAATTTGATTGGAGCCTTTCCTCAGAATAACTTTCTAATTGCGGAGGGTTTACGTGGGGCCGTGGTGGCAGTGGGGGCGCTGAGCCTCACCCTGGCTGAGGTCTACTCAAATGTCTTGACTGGCCCTTGGGGGCAATCCGTGCGGCTCACAGAAGAGTCCTATCTCCTGCAACCTCAGGCCTCGGCAGGCCCCACTGCTTCCTCCGTGCCCACTCAGGGCAGCGATTGGCACAGAAGTTAGGCATGGGAGCCTGCCTTCTTGGATGTGAAGTCCTCCTCCGGCATCTCTGAGTGCGGCAGACCCTTCATGCTCACATGTGAGAAGAATGGGAATTCAAATAATTGAACTCATCGAGTGGGTGTGAAATCAGATGGGCTAGCACTTGTGACAGTCCCGGGAACTGGGCGAGTCTTCAGTAGGTTGATATGTACTGTATCATGCTGGCGGGTGGGACCCCGTCTGCCCTGCTGGGCTCTGGGTGCCTCCAGGCTCCACCAGGAAAGGGGGCATTCGGTCCTTCTGACCTCATCTCCCCCAAATGATCTGGGGGTTCCAAAGGATGAGGCCAAGGCCCAGGCCCCATCATGATCTACTCCCTGAAGGCTCCTCTCTCCAGAGAGGCCCACCTTGGAATCTGTCCCGTCTTGGGGTAAAGGGTGGGGGCATCTGCCAAAAACACCCAACCAAACAAAAAACCCTCACTGGGCTCTGAAACCTTAGTGCCAGGGACGGGCTCTGCTGTCGGCATTCTGCCTGATGCAGAACGCCCATGACACACCACACACGTGGGCACCCCTGGCCGAATGTGGGGGCCTCCCAGGCACAGTGACGGGCAGGGGACCAAAGGGTTCACCCTTTGTTAACACCTCCAAATGTTAGCGTCCACTTGGCTCACTGGGGCCTACAAGGAGGTGCCCGGTGTAGAGGGGGCATTGCCAGTAGAAGCCACGCTGGCACCCTGACCCCATAAGTATGAAGCTGGGATGGCTGCCTCAGACCTCTGCGTGCAGGAGACCGGACCTGCTGAGTCAGCATCCCCTGGAGCGTGGGCTCGGAGATGGCCCTGCCTGTCACCAATGTCCTTTGCAAAGGTCCAGGCTGAGCAGAAAGGGCTGAGGATGAGCCAGGAGTAGAATCTGCCCCGCTCCACTTTCTTCTGGGGACATGGGACACGAGCTACGGAAGCCATAGCGCGCTGGGTGGGCTAAGAAGATGGGGGCTGGGCAATACTGATCGAAGAGCAATGCCATTCTGCCACCTGGTGGTGATGTCCTTCTGGGACTTGTTTTGTTACACTGGCCTAGTAGGGCACCCCGACTTTTCCTGAAAAGGATGTGTTTAATCCTTCGCTGGGTCTTATTGACCACCATTACACTCTCTATGAAAAATAGATGGTTTAGGTGTAAAGTACATCCTTAAGGTGAATCTTTGAGGTGTCTGATTCTGAAAATATCCATTCAACCTTTGTCTTCCTGTCCTCAGGAGCAGTGCTGGGCTCGGGGGGAAATATACACGCAGTCTCTGTTCTCAGCCATGCCAGAGAATAAGGAGCGTTTACATACATATCTATGTTACAAGGGGAAAAGAAGCATGCGTCACGTGAGGAGGTCTGGGTCACCAGGGAAAGAAGCCGATGACAGCATGGGCAACTGGGCAGGTCCAATAAGGGAGGGGGCATTTGAGCCCAGGAGGCACCAAATGCAGGAGGGACATGGGAGGGTCCGTGTGGCCGAAAGGGCCCTGGGTTAGCAGTGATCTGCAAACTTTCCTGACCATGCACCACCAAACCCAACGAGAGCAGACGTGTGCGTGCTTTTCACTGGGAGCATCCTATCTGATAAAAGAGTAATATGCAGACTGACCATCACTCCAACACACAAGATGGCTGCCCCCATGTGGTCAAAGATCCTGCCCCTATGTGGACACAAGATGGCCACCACAAGTTGGCCAGCAGGGGAGGGCAGTTGGAAGGGACAAGGCCTGCAGGGGAGGGCAGTTAGGGGTGACCAGGCCTGCAGGGGAGGGCAGTTAGGGGTGAGCAGACCTATAGGGGAGGGCAGTTAGGGGAAAACAGGCTGGCTGGGGAGCAGTTAGGCATCAATCAGGCTTGCAGGGGAGTGGTTAGGGGGTGATCACGCTGACAGGCAGAAGCGGTTAGGGGCAATCAGGAAGACAGGCAGGCGAGCAGTTGGGAACCAGCAGTCCTAGATTGTGAGAGGGATGTATGACTGCCTGTTAAGGCCCGATCCCTGGGATTGGGCCTAAACAGGCAGTCGGACATCCTTTGAGGGGTCCCAGATTGGAGGGGGTGCAGGCTGGGCTGAGGGACACACAACCCTGTGCACGAATTTCGTGCACCGGGCCTCTAGTTCTTTATAAGTCATGAGCATTTGTGGATGTGGCACGGGCAGTGCAAGGCATGTATTTTTTTTTTTAATCCTCACCCGAGGGTATTTTTCTGTTGGTTTTTAGAGAGAGTGGAAGAAAGAGGGAAAGACGGAAAGAAACATCGATGTGAGAGAATCACACCCATTGATTGCCTCCCGTAAGTGCCGTGACCAAGGCCCGGGCCACAGAAGATCCTATACCCAAGATACATGCCCTTGACCGGAATCAAACCCAGGACCACAGGCCAACGCTCTACCCCACTGGGCCAAACCAGCTGGGGCAGGCCTGTATTAAAAGGGACAGACTAGCCCTAGCTGGTTTGGCTCAGTGGATAGAGCGTTGGCCTGCGGACTGAAGGGTCCCAGGTTCGATTCCGGTCAAGGGCACATGCCTGGGTTGCGGGCCCGATCCCCGGTGGGGAGCGTGCAGGAGGCAGCTGACCAATGATTCTCTCTCATTGATGTTTCTACTTCTCTCTCCCTCTCCCTTCCTCTCTAAAATCGAGAAAAGTATATATATTTAAAAAGGGACAGGTAAGCTAATAAAGAGAGCAGTCCAGGTGGTCTTCCTGCTTCCCATTGGGTTGCCCAGCCCGCCCCACGCTGGACATCGCTGGTGTAGACACGTATGTGTAGGAAGACAGAGAAAGGGAGGGGGAGACCTTGGAGGCCTCAGGACAGCGCAGGCAGGAGGAGATAGGGGCCTGGGTAAAGTGGACACGGAGGGACCGTGAGGGATGGGACGTGTTTTCAGAGACAGAGCGAGAGAATTGCCAGGTGTTTAGGAGACAGAGCTGTTCCAGGTCATTCTAAGCCGTTTGCTGGTAGAGGATGAATCATTGACTGAAAAAACACAGAAGAGCGCAGCCGGTGTGGCTCAGTGGTTGAGTGTTGACCTATGAACCAGGAGGTCACAGTTCGATTCCTGGTCAGGGCACATGCCCGGGTTGGGGGCTTGATCCCCAGTGTGGGGCGTGCAGGAGGCAGCCGATCTATGATTCTCCCTCATCATTGACGTTTCTATCTCTCTCCCCCTCTCCCGTCCTCTCTGAAATCAATAGAAATGTATTTTAAAAAAGAACATAGAAGCCGAAACCGGTTTGGCTCGGTGGATAGAGCGTCGGCCTGCGGACTGAAGGGTCCCGGGTTCGATTCCGGTCAAGGGCATGTACCTTGGTTGCGGGCACATCCCCAGTGGGGAGTGTGCAGGAGGCAGCTGATCGATGTTTCTCTCTCATTGATGTTTCTAACTCTCTATCCCTCTTCCTTCCTCTCTGTAAAAAATCAATAAAATATATTAAAAAAAAAAAAAGAACGTAGAAGAAAGGGCAGGTTTCAGGAGAAGACAAGGAGCTAGTTTTGTGCATATTGAGCACCAGTGAGAGCCGTTTAGCTTCCACAGGAATCTGGGAGTTTCTGAGGGCCGGAGTGGAGGGGAGTCATCTGACTCAGAGGTGATGGCCAAGTGTGGGAGGTGGGAAGTGGCCCGGGGAAGACTGCGGAGTGAGAGGAAGCAGAGCCAAGGACAGACTCCCAAGGACGCCAGCTCCAAGGGCGGCTGTAGGTGGGTTCCCTGGGAGACAGACGGAGCTGGGGCGTTGCGGGCAGGTGTACTGGGGTGTGTCTCAGGATCGACATCTGGAAGGCATGAGGGAGCAGGACTGGGTGGAGGGAGGAGTGAACAGGGCTGTGGTTCTGACAGGTCTCCGCCGATCCCACGGGAGTTCGGCATGGTGAAGGCCCTTTGAGAACTGTTAGTGGCGTGCGGACTGGTTCCTGCCAGCTCTGGGAGGGACTGCGTGCCTCTCCTCCCAGCCCCTCACTCCATGATGTCAGCTTGATCTTGACATGGGCCATGGTGGGAGTTTGAAATCTCCCAACGTTACAAACCAGGGCTTTTCCCCCCAGAGATCCAGTTGTAAAATGTTTACCAGGATACACACCTGTGTCCTAGTGAGGTCGAGGACAGAGCCTTTGCATCTTTGCAGCAATGAATCGTTGGGTGTGGGCTGCCCCTCCCCCCCTCCCCAGAGGGATGTTACCTGGGGTAGGGCAGCTCCCTCAGGTGAGGACCACACCTGGAAAAGAACACAGTGTGGGCCTCTGGGAGACAGCAGGTCTGCCCCCGGGTGGGGGGGGGGGCTGGCTGGGAAGAGGGAGTGTGGACAGCACTGTTACCACCTCCTGTGCAATGGCTTCACACAGCCGCTCACCTGGAAACAGCTCCTCAGGCTCTGGTTAGTCTCTTTTCTTGGGGAAACCAACAAGAGTAAGATTGGTCTCCCTGCCCTAACCGGTTTGGCTCAGTGGATAGAGCGTCAGCCTGCGGACTGAGGGGTCCCAGGTTCGATTCCAGTCAAGGGCATGTACCTTGGTTGCTGCCACATCCCCAGTAGGAGGTGTGCAGGAGGCAGCTGATTGATGTTTCTCTCTCATCGATGTTTCTAACTCTCTATCCCTCTCCCTTCCTCCCTGTAAAAAAGCAATAAAATATATTAAAAAAAAAAAATTGGTCTCCCTGGCTCCAGGTAGTCCTGAGGCCACTTGCTCTTCTTCAGCTCCCTCTTTGCTATCCATTCTAGATTCTCCTCCCCACAGCCAGCACCTCTGCTGGTCTAAGCAGCGTGCCTGGGGGTGACCCTGCTGCTCACCTCCTGGGTTGGAAATGCCGGTCATCATGTCCTGGGGCTGTGGCTGTTGCTTGGTGACTGGTCACCATAGGAACTGGGCAGAGGACCGCCAGGGGACAGCCTGTGGGCCACCCGTGTGCAAATCTCCTCTTTCTTTCATTGCCTCATGGTGGAAGGGCAGACCCTCTTGAAAATCAGGGTCAATTACTCCTGCTGGTCTGATGAGTCCCCTTGGGGGCAACTCAGCTCTTGACACAAGGGTACCTGGTGGAGGCATCCTTCCCTGGGAACCAGGGCCCCTCTCCCCACAGACCCAGGACCCTCTGCAGTCCTCTCATCCAACGCTGGCCATGTTCCATGTGCAACGTTCTTCCGGCTGCAAGAACATGCGTCTGGTTTCCTAGGTGGTGGGAGTTGAACCATTAGGCTGTGGTTTGGACTGAGAACTGGGACACAGCTGCGCTCCTTTTTTTTTTTTTTAATAGGAATTCTTTATTTTTTTTTTATTGATTTCAGAGAAGAAGGGAGAGGGAAAGAGAGATAGAAACATCAATGAGAGAGACTCATTGATCAGCTGCCACTGGAGATCAAGCCCACAACCCGGGCGCGTGCCCTGACTGGGAATTGAACTGTGACCTCCTGGTGCACAGGCCCGGAGGCCGGGCACAGCTGCCAGGCACACTTTGAAGGATGCCCCTAAGTGTGCTGTAGCGAGTGCAGGTCCTCCTCTCTCACTAACAAGAACAGAAGCAGGAAGAAATGCGATTCCTTCTGCCCCAACAGGTCTGGTAAGGAGTAACTGGGCCATCTCCAAAACTAACATCGTATGCTTGTCAGCATTAGGGGAGGGGCTTTTTATCAGATCCATTGTCTAATACTTCCTCTTCCATTAGTAAGTAAAGCATATTCTCTTAAGTAAACTATCTCACAAGTCATATGGCACCTTCATCATGCACCCTCTCTGTTCATCATACACCCCCACCCTGTTTTAGAGTTTCTAGCCCCAATTTTTTATGAATATATTTTTATTGATTTCAGAGAGGAAGGGAGAGAGAGAGATCAATGATGAGAGAGAATCATTGATTGGCTGCCTCCTGCACGCCCCACAATGGGGATCGAGCTCACAACCTGGGCATGTGCCCTGACCAGGAATTGAACCATGAATTCTTGGTTCATAGGTCGAATCTCAACCATTGAACCATGCCAGCTGTGTTCTAGCCTTAATTTTTTAGATAAGTCAAGGTGTCTATCACAGAAATATGGAATTCTCAAAATGAAGTTAATTTTAACTCACTTAAAATGCCACAACCCACGATTATTAAGGGTGTTGAAGAGTAGAAAGGGAAGAGGAAGATGTCCTCATTCCCAAAATATTAAGAATGGTAATAACAGGCTGGCTCTTCTTATTTAACTTCTCAGGGGGTGTTGCTTTTGCCTCCCTAACTAGGTTGTGGATTCTTTGATGCTCTGACTTTCCATTCGCCACAGCTGATGAAGAGTGTTAGTGGGAGGGTGAGAGTAAATCCTGGTTAAATTATTTGATTCTTGCCGGAGAAAGGTTCACTGGATTGGCTTGATTTTAACTTCATAATGAATAGGCCATAACAGATCATTCTACTGCGTGGCCCAATGGTTCATGCTAGGTCACTTTGCCAGACACCTGACCTCACAGCTTCCTCCTGGAATTTATCTCTTTTTCCTCACTCTGTGCTCTGGAAAAATAGGAGACACTCACTCATTGGAATGTTACTTTCTCATCCATCCATTTATCAACTATTTCATTGAATTCCTCTTATATGCATAGTCACCTATGAGTTCAACTGGTACAATACAGAGGTACCTTGCTTTATCCAGAGTAGGTATATTCTCCATTGGGTACATGCCTGGTCTTTATTATTATTATCACTAGAGGCCCAATGCACGAAAATCTGTGCAAGAGTAAAGAGTAGGCCTTCCTTCCCCTGGCTGCTGGCACCAGCTTCCCTCTGGCACCTGGGACCTAGGATTCCCTCCTCCGGCTACTGGCAGGCACCCGGGACCCGGGCTGGCTTCCCTCCGGCCCCAGCTTCGTCAGGAAGGATGTCCGGAATGACGTCTGGTCTAATTAGCATATTATCCCTTTATTATTATAGACTAGATTATTTAAACAGGTTTATTGAGATATAACTCACATACCACACAATTTGCCTATTTAAAATATTTTACTATATTCATCACCTCAAAGCTCCTCTCCAGCCCCTCCCCATCCTTAAGCAATCATTAATCTATTTTTTTTTCTATAGATTTCCTTTTTCTAGACATTTCATATAAGTGGAATGATACAATATGTGGCCTTCCATGTCTGGCTTCTTTCACTTAGCACAATGGTTTCACGCTTCATCCATGTGCTATTATGTGTCAGTATTTCATTCATTTTTTAAGGCTGAATAATATTCCATTTTATGAATATACCATATTTTATTTAGCCAGTTGTTAGTTGATGAAAATTTGGGTTGTTTCCACCAATTGACTATCATGAGTAATGCTGCAATAAACACGAGTTTTTAAAAATATTTTTAATTGATTTTTAGAGAGAGAAGAGGGGAGATAGAGAGACAGGAACATCGATGAGAGAGAAACATCATAGGCTGGTTGCTTTCTGCAAGCACCCTACGAGGGATCGAGCCCACACCTGGGCATGTGCCCTGACCAGGAATCAGTGGGTGAGTTCTTGGTTCCTGGGACGATGCTCAACTGCAGAGTCACACCGGCAGAGCTAAACACGAGTTTTTATGTGGACAACTATTTTCATTTCTCTTGGGTATATACCTCAGAGGAAAATTGCTGGGTCCCCTGGAAATCATTTGAAAAACTGGCAGACTGTTTTCCAAAGTGACCACACCATTTTATAATCCCACGGGGAAGTGTAGGAGGGGTCCAGTTTCCCCACACCCTTGCCGACACCGCTATTATCTCACCTTTTGTTTTTTTAAGGGTGATGCTGACACTAAGCATTTATTTATGTTATTTTTATTGATCTCAGAGAGGAAGGGAGAGGAAGGGAGAGATAGAAACATCAATGAGAGAGAATCATTGATAGGCTGCCTCCTGCACGCCCCCCTACTGGGGATCAAATCTGCAACCCAGGCACGTGCCCTTGGCCGGAATCGAACCTAGGACCCTTCAGTCTGCAGGCCGAGGCTCTATGCACTGAGCCACACTAGCGAGGACTTACCTCACTGTTTGGTTTTAGCCATTCTAGTGAGTAGGAAACGGTACCTTCCAGTTTTGATTCGCGTTTCTCTAATGACTGAGGACCTTTGCATGAGCTCCATGACCATCTGTGTAACTTCCATGGAGAAATGGCTATTCAGGTCCTTTGCCCACTTTTTCATTGGGTTATCTGTCTTTTTAAAAACTGAGTTGTGCCCTGACTTGTTTGGCTCAGTGGATAGAGTGTCGGCCTGCGGACTGAAGGGTCCCAGGTTCGATTCTGGTCAGGGGCATGTACCTTGGCTGCGGGCACATCCCCAGTGGGGGGTGTGCAGAAGGCAGCTGATCGATGTTCCTCTCTCATCGATATTTCTAGCTCTCTATCCCTCTTCCTTCCTCTCTGTAAAAAAATCAATAAAATATATATTTAAAACAAAAAACAAAAAACAAAAAAACTGAGTTGTAAGAAGGTGCCTGGTCTTTTAGGGGAGCTAATATGTAAAGCAGCACACCCCAGTCTTGGGTCATGTGGTCCCTAGGAGTTTCACATTTGTACCATGTTATTTTTAAACATTTCCACAAAGTGTACATGTACCGATGATCAGTCCTGGCAGAATAATTAAACCCCCAGATTCCTTTCCATCACTCAGCCCAGAGTGGTCACACGAGTAACGTCATACTCCTCAGGGGCCAATGCCATCCAGTCCTCCAGAGGGAGACCAGTGACCGGTCACAGGGGACAGGGCCACATCCCAGGGCCCTGAGCTGGACACATCCAGCATGCCCTCAGCCTCCGACAAGAACACCAAGTGAAGGAAGCGGTTACTGAAGATCGGCCGGCCTCCCTCATCGCCCCTAAACCATTTTGGGGATGGAAGTCCCTGACGAGGGAGCCAGGACAAGGGGAACAGGGAAACTGCGACAGGTGGTTAAATGGCCGAGCAGAAAGTCACAAAATCCCATCTGCCCTAACGAGCACACTTAGGAGTAAATGGTTTACTCGTCTCCTCCCCACCCTGAGGGTAAATAGCTTAAGACCCAGGGAGACAGAGAGCAGCTGTCCAATCAGTGTGGTTTGTGCCACCACACCCCAGGGCGAGAGGAAGGTGAGGGAATCTCCCTTTGCCAGCAGCCTAATGAATATTCCATTGAGATCCTCCTCTAAGACCTCCCCAGAACGCCAGCCTCTAAACCAGGGGTGGGCAAACTTTTTGACTCGAGGGCCACAATGGGTTCTTAAACTGGACCGGAGGGCCGGAACAAAAGCATGGATGCAGTGTTTGTGTGAACTAATATACATTCAAAGTAAAGGAGCGGAGGGGAGAGCAAGAGAACCCGATAGAACAGCCGGATCCGGCCCGCGGGCCGTAGTTTGCCCACGGCTGCTTTAAACCCTCAGAGGAAGGACTGAGGTGTATCTCCCTCCCAGGAGCCAGCCCGCACCCCCCCCTCCCCCAGGCATCTTCTCCTAAGCGCTGAGGGTCCCCACGAGACTGGCAGTGGGCAGCAGCTCCCCCCCCCCCCCCCCCCCCCCCCCCCGAGCCTGTCTCGAAGGCCCCTTTTCTCTGACTTCCCAGTGAACCGAAGCTGCCCCGCCCAGGCTCCCTTCTTTCCTGGAACATTTCTAGAGAGCCCAAGTCCCCGCCCCGCGCCTGCTGCTGGCTAAGCCCTTTCTGTTTCCCTGGCCCGGCTTTCATGAACGGACTCTCAAGACGACATGAAGAGCTTGGCCAGCGGTTGAGCACCGACCTATGAACCAGGAGGTCACGGTTCGATTCCCGGTCAGGGCACATGCCCGGGTTGCGGGCTTGATCCTCAGTGGCAGCCGATCAATGATTCTCTCTCATCATGGATGTTTGTAACTCTCTCTCCTTCTCCCTTCCTCTCTGAAATCCATAAAAATATACTTAGAAAAATAAAAGTAGAATTAAGGAAAAAGAATGTCGAGTGACACCAAATCTTAGCAGCATTTGCGATCATGTATTCATTGAACAAGCCCGTGACATTTTGTGGGTGGCGAACTATGAGAATAATTTGTAAATTGTTGACTTCATTTATTGCCTCTGTAAATGCACACTTTCTGATTGGAAAAGAGACCACCTGTATGACCATGAACTCCTCAGCATTCTTCAGGCTAAAGATAATCTACTCCATTTTATTTTTTTTTAATGTGTTTTTATTGATTTTTAGAGAGAGAGTGGAAGGGAGAGGGCTGGAGAGATAGAAACATCAATGAGAGAGGAACATCACCAATCAGCTGCCTCCTGCACGCCTCACACAGGAGATCGAGCCCGCAACCCGGGCATGTGTCCTGACCAGAACGGAACCGTGACCTCCTGGTTCATGGGTCAACGTTCAAGGACTGAGCGACGCTGGCCGGGTTCCACTTCACCATATTTTGTTATTATTTATCCTGCTCTCTCCAGGGTCTTCTTCAGCAAATCTGCAACTTGCATGGAGCATGGGCTACACTGTGGACACGTGGTTCTATTTTATTTTATTTTATTTTAAATATATTTTATTGATTTTTTACAGAGAGGAAGGAAGAGGGATAGAGAGTCAGAAACATCAATGAGAGAGAAACATCGATCAGCTGCCTCCTGCACACCTCCCACTGGGGATGTGCCCGCAACCAAGTTACGTGCCCTTGACCGGAATCGAACCTGGGACCTTTCAGTCCGCAGGCCTACGCTCTATCCACTGAGCCAAACCGGTTTTGGCAACGTGGTTCTATTTTAAACCTCACGTCGGTTGTGGGGGCAGAGGCCAGCTCACCAAAGCTCCCCTCCCTCCTCTGACTCGTGCACAGCCCCTCCTTTTCTGATAGGGAAGAACCGTAAGGCTGTGGTAAGTGCCGTTCCCTCTGGATTCCCCACCCCCCCATCTATGTGGCCTTGCCCACTCCGGCCCCAGTACATCAACTGGTTTTCTCTCCCGGCTGTTCTTCCGTGAGCTGGGCGGTTCGCCAGTCATTCCTAGCCCTCAGCTTCCAGTGCGCTTTCCGCAGTCCTTCGTTTTGCTGCTTTGGGGTTGTCTGCTTACGTGTCCACTTGTTCGGGAGTCATTGGGCAGGTGCCCCCTGTATGTGGGTGCTGTGCGCAGACGAGCGGGGTCACGGTCCCCGCCCCCACGGAGCTCGCAGGCCGGTGGGGCGACACGTCGTAAACAAGCAAGGGGCTCCAGGCGGGAAATGCTGTGGGTGCAGAGAAGAGCGTGCCGAGGTGGAGAACAGGATGCAGAGAGAAGGGCTGCTTGGCTCAGTGGGAGGCGCGCTCTGCGGGGAGAGGGGCGCCTGGCAGAGGAACGTCCGTCACGGTCACGGTCAGCCTGAGTCAGGAAGGGGCTTGGCCAGCGTGCCGTTCAGAGGAGACCATGGGACAAAGCTTCGGGGGCAGGTGAGCCGGAGGAGGCGGACCGGGTTCCTGGTCCCAGAGGCGGGCGTTGGTGTTGCCGGGTGAGCGGGAGGTGAAAGGCCACGCTTCTCCAGCGACGGACCCGGCGCAGAAAGAGGACTGCTCTCCGGGGCTCCCCTTGGCTGACAGCGTATCATTTCTGCTGAAGGACAGCTTTGTCCGGCCCCAGCTCAGCGACCTCCAGCTCGCAGTCTCTTTCAGGGAACTGCTTGGTAATTCGGGGTTCTCTCTAGCCTAGCTCCCTCCTCTGTCCCCAGGTGGCATCTGGGTTCAGGCTCCCACACCGTCCTGGGGTGGGGAAGGCCCTTTGTGGTCCTTGGCCTTCTTGTTCTTCAATTTTTAGAAAAAATCCTCATTGGAGGATATTTGTTCCATTAATTTTCAGAGTGGAGACACACAGAGAGAAACATCGATTGGTTGCCTGCAACCGAGTTACATGCTCTTGACTGGAATCGAACCCAGGACCCTTCAGTCCATGGCTGACGCTCTCACCACTGAACCAAACTGGCCAGAGCACGGCCTCTGGTTCTCGCTGGCCCCCGGGGAGGCACCCTGTCCTGCAAGGCCACCCCACTGGGCCAACTTGGTGGAGCCCCGTTCAGGCCCCTTGGACCCCTAGGCATCCTGGCCATTCTCTTGTTGCCCCCCCCCCCCCCCCCCCGCCCCGGGAAACCTCTCCAGCCTGCCTGCCTCAGCACCCGGGCTCTGCTACCCAACCCCTCAGGGGCCGCCCTGTGGACTCAGGAGCTCTCTCCGGGAGGTGCCGCCTTGGGCACTCGGCCCTGAGAGCCATTTGCCTGGATTCTTTCAGCCTTTCTGTGCTCTCCCATCCCAGGAGCCAGCCCAGCAGGCAGGGTGCTGGGTTTCTTCCCAGAGGCCCCAGGGGTGGGCAAACTTTTTGACTCGAGGGCCACCATGGGTTCTTAAACTGGACCGGAGGGCCGGAACAAAAGCATGGATGGAGTGTTTGTGTGAACTCATATAAATTCAAAGTAAAGGAGCGGAGGGGAGAGCAAGAGAACTGGATTGAACAGCCGGATCCCGGGCCGTAGTTTGCCCCCGGCTGATTCTGGCCTGTTAAGAACGCTGAATTTTGTTTTCTCACCTGTAGGTGGCGCTCTGCCTTTGGGGTGGGCAATGGCTTTGTGCTTCCCCTTGCCCGTTCCGAAGGCAGTGAGTTACCAGAGTCCTGGGAAGTACAGCAGGCTCAGCATATTCCACCCGGGGCTTAAAAACGAGCTCCATCTAAGCCAGCATGCCAAAGTGAGATTTCCCTTCACCTCCCCAGCCCCCAGCCTCGGGTGCTCGCCCCACAAGCACCCCTGTCCTCTATTCTAGGGGCCTGGGGAGGGAGCTGGGCCTCCGACAGCAGAATGGGGAGTCAGGAGGCACAGGTATGAGTTGACTGAAACCAGCTACTTGGCGGGCAACAGGCTGTGGATCCTCAACAAAGGGCAGCGGGAGGCCGCCCCCCTCACCCCCCCTGCAGACTTGAGGCGGCCTGAGGCCTCTCTTGCCTGCTCCCCGGGGACCCTCCCCTTCCTCTCTGCCTCCTCAGCTCTTGGCATATTTATCTCAGCTCTGGGAGCTACAAACGAGCTCTCTAGATCTGCATCCGAACCTTCCATCTGAGCCCCGCAGACAAGTATTTGCAAACTTGGTCCCTGGTGCAAGTGGGTGACTCAGGCCCCAGGGGGGGGAGAGGCATGAGGTCCCTGGAAGGACTTTCAAGTGGGGGTGGGGGTGGAGGTGGGGGTGGGGATGGAGAGCTGAGAGGCATAGTCTCTGGCAAGTGCTTTGAAATCTGATTCTAGAGCCTTCTAAACATTCTAAAACTTCTCAGTGGCTCCCAGGGAGCAGAGAGGAGGGAGGGAGCCCAGGCAGGAGGCTGGAGCGGAGGGTGGCCTGGCCTGGGGGTGGCCCTGGAGACGGAAGGGCTCTCAAGTGGTCTGTTTTGTATCCGTGGCCCCCACTGTATTGTGTGCCCCCTGAGTCAGGGACCTCATTCTATTTCCATATTTCAAGGACCCTTGGAGACTAGTTGTGCATGTTCGTGGAATTCACAAACCGCTATTTCAGTCCATTAACCTTTCTCAGCCTTTCGGGGTCATCTTGATTATATTTTTGTTCTGCCAAAGACTAGCCATTCCACATAAATTTTGATTAACGGCAACAACTGGCCAAAGAAAGCAGATGTCTTTTGTAAACGCTCTCAGGACCTATTTTATCTGCAGGAGAGCCAGCTCCTCCGAGGGCGCCTCCAGGAAGGGCCTGCGTGGAAGTGAGGAGACAGGGAGGGAAGCTGTGTAATTAAAGGGGAATGCGCCTTTGCCGCCTTTGCCGTTCCTTCTTGAAAGGTGTCTGGTTTCTCTCTGTAGCCCAAAGCCAGCCAGTTCCAGCCCTCGTTTGGGAAAGTCAGCCTGCTGGGCCTTGGCAGAGCCCACGCACGCCGTCTCCCTCGCCCCCCAGCAAGGGAAGACTTGCTGAAGGGATGCCAAGGTCAACGGAGACACACCCCTGGTGCCTGGGTGCCTCCCGCCGAGGTTTGCTGTCTCTCTGGTGGCAACTCGGCTTGGACTCGATTGCACCATCTGCATTGGGTCTGCGGGACAGGAAACTGTGAGGCAATAATCCATATATAATTAGCCCGGCCCACCAGCCCTTTTCATGTCTGTAACCCCCACAGCATACTCTTGGGAAACAGAAACAGTGTCAGAACTCCCAAAGGAACGCGTTTACAAACTCTAGGACTGCTCGGAGCGAAGCCTAGCGCTCAAGGCAGAAAATCAAGTTCTGAGCAAACGGACAGCGAGCACAGTTGGCTGCGGGGGCCACTCTCTGGAGCCGCAGCCTGGCACGGGGGGGTGGGGGGAGCGGGGGGCGCTTCTTAACCTAAAAGGAAGGCGATTCTTCAGCCACAGTGTCCGTGGGCCTGGCTTGGTTTGCAGCTGCGATGAGGAATAGGAACGCGGGCAGGACCTCCTGAAACAGGCCCATCAGGAAAACGTATTCTGAAGTCAGAGGGCGTCCTCAGCACTGCCTGGGGGTGGGGGCGGGGGGGGCGGGGGGGCGGGGGGGGCTTTACAACAACAGGGCGGATGCAGGACAGGGGGTTTCTCACGGGCCCCGCAAAGGGAGCACACGGGCACCTAGATCGGGGGCTCCTAAACCTGGATGCCTTGGCACTCTTAGAAATTATGGAGACCCTGAAGTGGTTTCTTTTTTCTTCTTCTTTAATGTGAGCTCTGTCTGCTGGTATTTACCGTATTCAAGATGGAAACAGCCCTCACCGGTTTGGCTCAGTGTACAGAGCATTGCTCTGCCGACGGAAGGGTCCCAGGTTCGATTCCGGTCAAGGGCATGTACCTTGGTTGTGGGCACATCCCCAGTAGGAGGTGTGCGGGAGGCAGCTGATCGATGTTTCTCTCTCATCGATGTTTCTGACTCTCTATCCCTCTTCCTTCCTCTCTGTAAAAAATCAATTAAAAAAAAAAGATGGAAACAGACATGTAAGAGACACAGCGACACTGAGCCCTCTGCCCTTAGCTGAGACACAGCATCCTCACACGCCTGGAAAATACTGCTGTGCACGTGCGAGCAAGTGGAGGAGACGGAGCGCACCTCAGCTTTCTTCTAAAACAGCGCGCTGACCTCACAGACACCTTGCCAGGCTGTCAGGGCCCCTCAGGGTTCCCGGGACCACACTTTGAGAACTGCGGATATGAAGAACTAGGAAGGACTCCCGGGTCCCTGCTGGAACACCACTGAAGAAATGATTTCTGCGCACAGGGGGACGCGCAAGTAAAACCTGCGCCCAAAGAAAGGGCCGCAGCCCCACGTGGAGCAGGGGGTCCCTCTCAGAGGGATTACAGATACAGCCCCCAGCGCCGCAGGAGAGCAGCAGAGCGGAAGTCACGTTTCCTCCTGCGGGTGCTAAGTCTGCTTTCTTAGGTGCACTCAGCCCGTGTCTTGGTCGCTGAGATTTAAAAACCGTGACCACGCCTATTCCATCCTGAGCACTCCTGTGTCAGGTGCTCTCTGCGCGCGCATGGCAGTGCTGGGCACTTTAACGCCATTCCTTACTATGCATATTTTACAGGTTAGGAAGTCAAAGTTGAGGGGATTAAGTAAATCTCCAGGATGTAGGAGAGCAGGGTTTCAAACCCAGGATGCCTTTTTGGCAGTCCAGGCGCTTAACCATAAAACCACAGTGCATCCTGTAAACACTTCTATTATTCAAGAGCCCACAGGGAAGGGCTCACACATCCAGATCCACCAGGAAAGGGCTCACACATCCAGATCCACCAGGAAAAAGCCCACACATCCAGATCCACCAGGAAAAAGCCCACACATCCAGATCCATCAGGAAAAAGCCCACACATCCAGATCCACCAGGAAAAAGCCCACACATCCAGATCCACCAGGAAAAAGCTCACACATCCAGATCCACCAGGAAAAAGCCCACACATCCAGATCCACCAGGAAAAAGCCCACACATCCAGATCCACCAGGAAAAAACTCACACATCCAGATCCATCAGGAGAAGGCTCACACATCCAGATCCATCAGGAGAAAGCTCACACATCCAGATCCACCAGGAGAAAGCTCACACATCCAGATCCACCAGGAGAGGGCTCACACATCCAGATCCACCAAGAGAAGGCTCACACATCCAGATCCATCAGGAAAAAGCTCACACATCCAGATCCACCAGGAGAAAGCTCACACATCCAGATCCACCAGGAGAAAGCTCACACATCCAGATCCATCAGGAGAAAGCTCACACATCCAGATCCATCAGGAGAAAGCTCACACATCCAGATCCACCAGGAGAGGGTCCACACATCTAGATCCATCAGGAGAAAGCTCACACATCCAGATCCATCAGGAGAAGGCCCACTCATCTAGACCCATGAGGAGAAGACTCACTCATCTAGATATGTGTCACTGGCCAAGCTCTCTTGCCAGGTTGATTTGACATCCCATAAGTGAGTGTGTTGGTGGTTGGTGTTGTATTAGAGCCTGTGGAGGGCACAGAAATATTATGTGGGCCCCAAACACAGCCCCTGTCTTTGAGTTCACAAGCATAATTGCACAAAGATGGAGTGTGAACTAACAGCACAAGTCAGTATTTGGCTAACGCCACACAAGAAGACCATCCTTGGCATCAGTGCGGAGGCTGCTGGAAGCCAGAGAGAATTGTGGAGGAGGAGGGTTTTGTCTTGGGCTTAAGGGAAGATGTCAGTTGACAGGGAAGAAAATGGACTTGGATTCAGAAACTCGCCTTCAGCTGGAGTCCCAGGTCTCCCATCAATCAGATGCATGAACTTGAGCCCTTCCAGAGCTTCCAGGCCTTGGGAGCAGCGTGCAGCGTGGACGTCTCCTGGCACCGATGCCAGCTCCAGCTCACCCGCTGCACCGCTGGGGCAGCATGTCGTCGCGTTTCCTGCTCCCGCTCATGGGCCCGTCCCCAGAGTCCTGCTACCCCGATCGATGTGCACGTCCCACCCCTGGCGCTGGCCTCCCAGCCCGCGACACTACTCGAAGTCTCACACTTTTCTAAGCTGCTGGCAGCTCACACTTTTCCTAGTGTTTCCCAACTGAGTCATTCTCCCCGAACCTCCTTTGAGATCTCCCAGACCTCTCTGTGACTCCGGACCCCCCACTTCCTGTTCTGCAGCCCTCGGCAAGTCGCTTTAACCTCTTGTGAACCTCAACTTGCTCACGCGTAAAACCCAAGACGAAGATGCCTTGCGGGGCCGGTGGGAAGGTTACCCAGGACCGTGCGACGCGGGGCACAGGGCAGGCCTTGCCGCATCAGAGACGCTGCTTACCGATGTACTCCCCATCTCTGTGCACAGCACCTATGACATAGTTGCGGGCAATGCACGTTATGAAATGTCATGTTGGATTAATTTATTTCCCTGTTTCAAATTTCAGATCATCGGGAAACTGGGTCATCATGGAAACATAAAAAAAGAAGTAGAGAAAAAAAATACTGCCAGTTGCGCTCACCCTCCCAGGGGGAGAGGAGCGCTGGAGAGTTTAAACTTTCTGTTTTTACTAAATAGCGCACACCCCTACGTACACCTACCCCCCACTTGCACCCCCTTTCACACTAGAGAACAGTACTCATGAGGACGAGCGACATCCAGTGTGTAATGCTTTACTCGGGGACAGAAGCTGTGTAGTCAGAGAAGACGGTTTTTGACTCCAGCATTGCTGTTTTCCAGAAGAGAGGGAAAGGGGAGAAGAGGGAGGGCGGGAGCCGCTCGTAGGAAACTTCAGTGCATCACTTTGACAGGCTAATAATTACTGTTGGTTTCCTGCTCCACGCTTTTTCTTATGTGGGTTGGGAATCTCAAGCTAAAAGAAATAATAGTTTGCAGTTTTAAGAAGTTATTGATGGCGATGGCCAGAGGGAGGGGGCGGGGGCTGGGTGGGGATGAGTAAAGGGGGGATGGGGGAATCTGTAATCGTGTCAACAATAAGTTTAAAAAAACGTATTGAGGAGAAATGAAGGGCTTTGATTTTCAGTGGAATACGGGTGTCAAAAGGCCTGTGTGGATAGTCAATGTGACTGAGACTCACCCAACGTTGACTTGGGGGAGGGGTTTTTGGTGATGATTTCAATATTACCAATATTCATATTGGTAGAGCTTACTTATTTATCTTAAATGTTTTAAATCCTCCCCTTTGGAGTGAGGATATTTTTTCCTTTGATTTTTTTTTTTTTTTTTTTTTTTTTTTTTTTAATATATTTTTTATTGATTTTTTACAGAGAGGAAGGAAGAGGGATAGAGAGTTAGAAACATCGATGAGAGAGAAACACCAATCAGCCGCCTCTTGCACACCTCCTACTGGGGATGTGCCTGCAACCAAGTTACATGCCCTTGACCGGAATCGAACCTGGGACCTTTCAGTCCGCAGGCCGACGCTCTATCCACTGAGCCAAACCGGTTTTGGCTCCTTTGATTTTTTTAAGTATATTTCTTTATTGATTTCAGAGAGGAAGGAAGAAGGAAAAAGAGAGAGAAACATCAATGATGAGAGAATCATTGATTGGCTGCCTCCTACACGCCCCCTATTGGGGATGGAACCCGCAACCCAGGCATGTGCCCTTGGCCAGAATCAAACCTGGGACCCTTCAGTCCACAGGCTAATTCTCTATCCACTGAGCCAAGCCGGCTAGGGCTTCCTTTGATTTTTAGAGAGAGTGGAAAGGCGGGGAGGGTAGAGAGACAGAGAGAGAGAGAGAGAGAGAGAGAGAGAGAGAAACATCGATGAGAGAGAGACATCAATTGATTGCCTCCCACACGCATCCTGACCAGGGATGGGGATCGAACCCTCAACCCTGCGGAGGACAGGCCGATGTTCTAACCACTGAGCAACGCCGGCCAGGGCTTCTATTTATTCTTCAGTTACCGTTGGCCTTCGATATTCTATTAGTTTCAGGTGTGCCTTACGGTTTGCATGCCATGGTGACATTATCCATTAGGGTTTCATAACTACCCTTTGAAGGAGGTTTTCACTCAGGATGCTTTTAGCTGAAATAACAGATGACCCAATTCAGAGCTAATAAAGAGAAGTTGGAAGGTGCTTTTTTTTTTTTTTTTTTAGCTCACATGAAAAGAAGGCTAGAGACAAGCTTTTCTCTACCGTCCACCTTGTCAAATTGTTCCTAAAGCTGGTGGGATGGCTGCTCGTGGTGACCGGGCCTCTGAGGTTTCTTGCCCACACCCGGGCCAGCTTTGGGCAGGACCATTTTCTTAAGAGCAAGGATGCCGACTTCCCAGAAGCCTCCAGGGCGGCCGCATTGGCACAGCACGGCTTGGGCATGCCCACTGCTGAACCAGTGGATAGCTTTGGTTGGCTTAGGCTAATGAGCCGGGATGTAATAGATATCGAACACCGAACCACAATGTCCTCCACATGCGTCCATTCTCTAGATCAGGGGTTGGCAAGCGGGAGCCTGTGCTCCAGGTCTGGCTGCTTGCCTGTTCTTCCGAACAGCACAGAGGCCAACCACACATGTGGTCGCAGTCTGCGTCCACTCAGGAGACAGGCGCACGGAAAGTTTCATCTGAAGAGTTATTAACGGCCCGACCGGGCGGCTCAGTGGGTGGAAGCACCATCCTGTGTGCCAAAAAGTTTGTGGGTTCGGTTCCCAGCCAGGATACATGCCTAGGCTGCGGGTTGGATCCCTGGTCGGAGTGTGTATGGGAGGCGACTGATCAATGTTTCTCGCTCACATTGATGTCTCTCTCTCTCCTTCTCTTTCTCTAAAAAAATCAATGAACATATCCTCAGGTAAGGATTAAAAAAAGAAGTATTATGTACCTTGGTTGCGGGCACATCTCCAGTAGGGGGTGTGCAGGAGGCAGCTGATCGATGTTTCTCTCTCATCGATGTTTCTAACTCTATTCCTCTCCCTTCCTCTCTGTAAAAAATCAATAAAATATATTTAAAAAAATAAATAAAAAAGAAGTATTAACTATAAGGAACTCTATGTGGTGCCCTAGGGCAGTGGTCGGCAAACTGCGGCTCACGAGCCACATGCGGCTCTTTGGCCCCTTGAGTGTGGCTCTTCCACAAAATACCACGGCCTGGGCGAGTCTATTTTGAAGAAGTGGCGTTAGAAGAAGTTTAAGTTTAGCCCTAACTGGTTTGGCTCAGTGGATAGAGCGTCGGCCTGCGGACTGAAGGGTCCCAGGTTCGATTCTGGTCAAGGGCATGTACCTTGGTTGCGGGCACATCCCCAGTAGGAGGTGTGCAGGAGGCAGCTGATCGATGTTTCTCTCTCATCGATGTTTCTGGCTCTCTATCCCTCTCCTTTCCTCTCTGTAAAAAATCAATAAAAAAAAAAATGAAGAAGTTTTAAGTTTAAAAAATGTGGCTCTCTAAAGAAACTTCAATCGTTGTACTGTTGATATTTGGCTCTGTGACTGATGAGTTTGCCGACCGCTGGCCCAGGCCGAGGGAGAGGACCCCAGAAGAGGCCAGCTGGGAGGGGGTCAGCGGTCAGTGGAGAAGGCGCGGGTCAGCTCACCGAATAGCGGAGAAGCCCCCGCCGCGGCCAGGCTGGCGCTGGGCCCTGGTGGCAGCAGGTCCCCCTCCGGCCTGCGGGGCAGGTGCAGCGGCCCGTGGCGTGGCTGTGCTGGACACGGCCGGGGACCTCTCCCCTGACGTCCCTGCAGAGGGTGCTCTCCTCAGAGAGCTGACCGCACGCTCGCGGGGAAGGAGAAGCACTTACAAGAATGTCCTTGTTGATCGCCGAGCGCCCATCGAAGCCGAGAGGCCGTAACTTACTGACGGATACACGAGGCTCGAGCACGTTGATGTATTGTGCCCGGGGCCAATGGCAGACAGCGGCCAGTGCTAGGGCTCTGGTGACGTGTCAACAATGTCACCGCAGCCCTGGCTGGTTTGGCTCAGTGAATAGAGCATCGCCCTGCGGACTGAAGGGTCCTGGGTTCGATTCTGGTCAAGGGCACATGCCCACATTGCACGCTGGATGCCCAGTGGGGGGCGTGCAGGAGGCAGCTGTTCAATGATTCTCTCTCATCATTGATGTTTCTCTCTCTCCCTTTCTCTTCCTCTCTGAAATCAATAAAATTATAAAAAAAACACACAAAACAAACAAACAAACAAAAGCAATGTCACCGCAGATCCTGACGCTCTCCATCTTCCCCGCACAGGGCTGGCCCCTTCTCCCCTCCGAGTTACAGGGGCTGTGGCCGCCATAGATGCCTCAGCCGACAGTACGACCTCACACACACAGAACGGAGGTGTTCCTGTCCGGCTGGCGGGGCTCAAAGGTTGAGCGTCAACCTCTGAACCAGGAAGTCACGGTTCAATTCCTGCTCAGGGCACATGCCCGGGTTTTGGGCTCGATCCCCAGTAGGGGTCACCCAGGAGGCAGCCTATCAGTGGTTCTCTCTCATCATTGATGTTTCTCTCTCTCCCTCCCTCTCTGAAATCAATAAAAACATTCTCAGAGGGTCCCAGGAGACTTCCCATCCGCGCCCATGGTCAGGAGTGGGTCACACGCCCTCCTTCTGGTTGTAAAACAGCTAGGACACAAGGGCCTCACACCTTTAGCGTCTTGGTTGGGAGGGGGCTTTGCCCGCGGAGGAGGGAATGCCTGCAGGAAGGCAGCCAGCCGTCTCGGCCTCAGGCCTCTCTCCCCAGCCTCCTCCATCCCCAGGCCACGGCTCTTGGGAGTCACGAGGTACCCAGGTGTTCTTGAAGCCACAAGGCCTGCACGCTCCCCCTGGCCAGGTTACCCAGTTCTTGGGGAAAGACAAAGGGCTTCTGCAGTCTCTCTCTCTCTTTTTTAAATATATTTTATTGATTTTTTACAGAGAGGAAGGGAGAGGGATAGAGAGCTAGAAACATCGATGAGAGAGAAACATCGATCAGCTGCCTCCTGCACACCTCCTACTGCGGATGTGCCCGCAACCAAGGTACATGCCCTTGACCGGAATCGAACCTGGGACCCTTCAGTCCGCAGGCCGACGCTCTATCCACTGAGCCAAACCGGTCAGGGCTCTGCAGTCTCTTTTGTCACCTTGACTCTGATACTGTCATTGAGCAGCTCCTGTCTCTCCTGCCACCGGATGGGTTACCTGTGACCTCCCCTCTCTCAGGCTCCAGCTCTCAGTGAGGAGGAGTTTGCGAGGTAAAGCGGTGGGCTTTTGTGCCAGACCATACAGTTCGTACCCAAGTTCTGCCCCTTATTTGCGTGACTGTGGCAAGGTATCTCATTTCTCTATGCCTGAACAAAGGTCTCACCTTTTAAAGGAGGATAATAGAAGTACCCGTCCCATAGGTGTGCTCTGAGGAGTCAATGATAGAATGCAGAATGGTTTTGGATGCATAGTGAGTCTTTAACAAGCATTATTTTGTCAGCTATTATTGTTCCTCACTTTATATCCAAGGAAATCTAAATTTCTTAAGTGACCCTTTAAGATCCTACAGGAAATGGCCCTAATAAAATCGTTCCAAACTTATATTAAAATGGACTATGGTCCCTATTAAGCCATGAACTACTTGAGGGAAGGAATACATTGTATAAGGCCAGGATGTAGCACCATCTTTGGCTAAAGTAGTTTCTGTTCCCATACGGTTTTCACTCAAGCAAAGAAGTCTTGTTCCTTACACAGCTTCGGTCTGTTTCTCCCTGAGCCTGGTTCTCCTGTCTACAGTGTCCTTTCTCTGCATCCCCTCGCCCCATCCTTCCACGCTCCACTCAGAAACAGTCTCCTCCGTGATGGGATTTCTTTCCCACCTTCTTTTTTTTTTTTTTTAACATATTTTATTGATTTTTTACAGAGAGGAAGGGAGAGGGATAGAGAGCCAGAAACATCGATGGGAGAGAAACATCGATCAGCTGCCTCCTGCACACCCCCCACCGGGGATGTGCCCGCAACCAAGGTACATGCCCTTGACCGGAATCGAACCCGGGACCCTTCAGTCCGCAGGCCGACGCTCTATCCACTGAGCCAAACCGGTTTCGGCTAAATTAATGTCTTTATTGATTTTCAGAGATAGAAACATCAATGAGAAAGGAGCATCACTGATTGGCTGCCTCCTGCATGCCCCCCTACTGGGGATTGAACCTGCAGCCCAGGCGTGTGCCCTGACCGGGAATCGAAGAGGCACCTCTGCTTTCTATCTGTACACGTGGCCTTGCGTCCTTTTCTCTTCTGGACCATTTGAAGTTGCCAAGACTGCGATACTACACTCAGCATGCATCGCACAAGAAGGACATTCTACACCAGGGGTGGGCAAACTTTGTGACTCGAGGGCCACAATGGGTTCTTAAACTGGACCGGAGGGCCGGAACAAAAGCATGGATGGAGTGTTTGTGTGAACTAATATAAATTCAAAGTAAAGGAGCGGAGGGGAGAGCAAGAGAACCCTCCGCTCTTTCGGCTCCGCGGGCCGGATAGAACAGCCGAACGGGCCGGTTCTGGCCCGCGGGCCGTAGTTTGCCCACGGCTGTTCTACACACTCACATATCCTTATCTCAGTCAAGAAAGGTAACATGGGTTTGAAGACACTGCTGACCATACAGGTTTTTTTTTTTTTTTTTTTTTATATATTTTATTGATATTTTACAGAGAGGAAGGGAGAGGGATAGAGAGCTAGAAACATCAATGAGAGAGAAACATCGATCAGTTGCCTCCCGCACACCTCCCACTGGGGATGTGCCCGCAGCCAAGGTACGTGCCCTTGACCGGAATCGAACCCGGGACCCCCCAGTCCGCAGTCCGACGCTCTACCCACTGAGCCAAACCCGTTTCGGCTGTTTTTTTTTTTTTTAATATATTTTATTGATATTTTACAGAGAGGAAGGGAGAGGGATATAGAGTTAGAAACATCGATGAGAGAGAAACATGGATCAGCTGCCTCCTGCACACCTCCTACTGGGGATGTGCCCGCAACCAAGTTACGTGCCCTTGACCGGAATCGAACCCGGGACCTTTCAGTCTGCAGGCCGACGCTCTATCCACTGAGCCAAACCGGTTCCGGCAATACAGGTTTTATTTATTTTCCTGGGCTGTTCAGAAAAGCGGCTGGAATTTGTTGTGCCTCCTGCCCGAGAGCCACTGAGCACCAGCGGCTGAACAGCGGGTGGATGTATCCCACGGGGGCGTCGGCAGCTTGACCGTCAGCACCGTGGCTCCAGACACCAGGCAGGGAGGCCCACAGCAGCGGGGACCTCGGTTCTTGCTCTGCCTCCTCCTGAGCTTGTTCCCAAAGCCAGGCAAGTGCCCGAGGCGGGAAGGCTGAGCCTGCTCGTGGGGCCGTGGTTGGCGCTGCGGGGTCTGCCCTGTGGTTGCGAGGTGTATTCCTCTAGCGCTGCCGCCAGCAAGTGCCACTCTGTTCACACAGACACTGATGTCTCACAGTTCCGGAGGCTGCAAGTCCAAAGGGAAGGTGCCGGGAGGGCCGTGTGCTCTCTGAAGGCGCTGCGGGGATACTTATTCCGCTCCCCTGGCCGCTGGTGTTGGGGGCCGTGCTCGCCACCCCCGGCTCGCCGATGCTACTCCGGCATTCCCATATGGCCGCCTTCTCCCTGTGTCTGCCTCTCCTCTTCTGCTCAGGACCCGGCCATACTGGACTGACCCCCCACCCTCCAGTATGATGTGATGCTAGCAAACTGCATCCGCAACGACTGTGTTCTCCGATAAGGTCACATTCTGAAGTAACGGGGGGCTGGGACTTCCATACCTCTTTTTAGGGGACGTAACTCCACCCATAGCATGGGTCTTGGGCTAACACCTCTGAGTCTCTGTTTTCCTCAAGGTTTGCAGCAAAATTTCAATGAAATACAGGAGAGTTCGTTCCTGGAACGTTTGCCTTTGGAGTTTCTAATATACGATTTTCATCCAAGTTTTTCCAGTGGTCCCCAAGCTCCCCGTATCCCTTCCTTTTTTGGGATCCAGGCTCCAGGTAAGGGTCATGCATCGTATTTTGTTGTCTTGTCTTATTCTCCTTTAATCCAAGACAGTGTTTCTCAAACCTTCGCGCCTGTGAGAATCCCCCGGAGAGCTTGTTCCAACACTTTTCCAGGGGCCGGCGCCAAAGACGGGGAGTCACTAGGTCAGAGTTTGTGTCACTAGGTCAGAGGGGAGGGCGTGAACGGGCGTCTCTTTGTTTGTTTGTTTCTGTTTTAATCCTCACCTGAGGATATGGCTTTCATTGGGGGGAGAGAGAGAGAGAGAGAGAGAGAGAAAGAGAAGAGAGAAGAGAGAAGAGAGAAGAGAGAAGAGAGAAGAGAGAAGAGAGAAGAGAGAAGAGAGAAGAGGGAAGGGAGGGAAGGGAGGGAGGGAGGGAAGGGAGGAAGGGAGGGAGGGAGGAAGGCAGGCTGGTTGGTCGCCTCCCACCCTGGCTCAAACCCGACCCTCTGGGACCCTCTGGTGCACAGGATGACGCTGTAACCAAGTGGGCCACGCCAGCCAGGGCGTGAACTGGCACCTGTAACAAGCTGCTAGGAAATGCCAGAACGGCTGTTGCCAGGGCCACACGTTTGCAAACCACCGATCCAGGAGAGAGTCACACACCTTCCCTGGAGAGGCCGGATGGTGAAATACTTGCCGTTTCGCGGGTTCTGCTGCAACGGCGTGCTGCCATTGTAGACGAGCGAGCGCAGCCACAAGGACAGTGCAGACACAAAGGGTGTGTTCCAATGGCACTTGACTGTGTTCCAATGACACTTGACTTTCAACACAGCCTCCTGCTGGCCAGAGCGGGCCCTCAGCCTGCTGTGTGCCCGCCTGACCCCGACAGTGCTCCCGTTTCTCCCCTATTTGGAGGCGGGGGGGAGGGATGTTCCAAAGCACTCACATTTTTGAACTGTCCAGTTCCTTTTTCTAGCAGAATGCTTCACAACCTGGATTTGGTTTCATTCTGATTACATTTAGGTTCTATGTTGGCGAGAATACCACAGAAGTGGTATTTAATGCCGCCACCCTTTAATGCAGTTCCTCGTGTGGTGGTGACCCCCAACCATAGAATTATTTTCGTTGCTACTTCGTAACTGTAATGTTGCTACTGTTATGAATCGTAATGTAAATATCTGTGCTTTCCGATGGTCTTAGGCGACCCTGCTAGCAGTTCTCAACCTGTGGGTCGCGACATTAGAAAGGTTAAGAACACAGATATTTACATTACTGTTCATAACAGTAGCAAAATTACAGTTATGAAGTAGCAACGAAAATAATTTTATGGTTTGAGGTCACCACCACATGAGGAACTGTATTAAAGGGTTGCGGCATTAGGAAGGTTGAGAACCACTATAGTAACTATAGGCAAAAACTGTGAAAGACCTTGAAATGGACCAAATATACTAGTGCTGTTGGGTAACTTGAATAGAAAGCGGGGCATTGTCTAGTGCAGCTGTGGGCAAACTACGGCCTGAGGGCCGGATCCGGCCCGTTCGGCTGTTCTATCCGGCCCACGGAGCCGAAAGAGCGGAGGGTTCTCTTGCTCTCCCCTCCGCTCCTTTACTTTGAATTTATATGAGTTCACACAAACACTCCATCCATGCTTTTGTTCCGGCCCTCCGGTCCAGTTTAAGAACCCATGGTGGCCCTCGAGTCAAAAAGTTTGCCCACCCCTGGTAGTGTGTCTCTGGGTTATCTAATTGGCTGCGGGTCTGTGCCTTCCATTGCCTTTGAGCTCTTTTCCAGCTCTGTAATTTGTGGACTGCTGATGGTATTGTCTCTTCATTCTTCTCTTTAGAAATGCAAATGGTGTCCATTAGACATACAGTTGATTTGTGACCTGCGGATGTTGATCAATCTTCTATTAGGCAATTGAACGTCAGCGTCCTGACTGCCTATATATAAAACGTTGGGTTCTCTCCGCAATCTACCTTAAACCAGTTGTGACATGTTACTGGTTCTTACATTAATTAATGAGTTAAATAATACCTTTGACATGTTCCTTCCACATCTGCATCTGAGTCATAATTATACTCTGGGCTTCCATACTAACCGTTAGCAGTATTTTTCATCACAGCACTTTAGAAAGCAGAAGTGTTGGTTCGTTACAAATGTTGGTGATACTAATGTAAATCACTGGATTAAGGTGGTTCTACCAGACCCTGCCCTTGTAAAGATGTATTTTCTCTTTATTAGGAAAGAAATACTTTGAGACAAAGTGCTTATTCCAGTTTGCAATAATGTTTTCACCTGGTGGTCTGAGTATCCACTGAAGATCTTGGCCCGTGTCAACCATAACATTGGGATTGAAAAACATGACCCTGACGGGGAGAATATGCCACTCCAAAATGTGCTACTTTGGCACCTGGGTTATTTTGAACTGGAGGGCAATCGAGACCCAGGGGACTCAAGAAAATCCTTCACCTCTCCCATAACCGCCTAAAAGAATTTAGACAGAAGCCTGACTTAGAAAGAGAGCTATTACCACAGATGACCTTTTAATCTGAAAGACTTGCCTGCAGCTCGGGGCAAATCTCTGGTTTTCAAACTCCGGCTCTTCCTGTAGTTCTGGGAATTGCCGTCCTCTCCCGTGAAGCCCCAGGCTTAACTCATCCCATTCCTTCGCTTAGGATGGCATATAAGCCTCCATTGCCTGACCTTTGGGGTCTCAGATTTTTATGGGGCTTCCATATGGCCGAAATGAAATGTGTTCCTCCTGTTCATCTGCTTTATGCCAATTTAATTAGGAGGCCAGCCAAAGAACCTAGAAGGGCAAAGGACATTTTTCTGCCTGGACAAATCCTTTCTTGATGTCCCCACTTGGACATGGGAGCCACTCCCTTTGAGCCACTCCCACACCTTCTTTCTTGGGCCGGATCACTCTGCGGCAGCGTAGCCACAGGCTCTGGGACTGTCTGGCTTGGGCGCAAACCGTGGCTTGTTCACTTACTAGCTTCGTGACCTGAAAGTCACTTAATCTCTTGGTGCCTCAGTTTCCTTTAAGTATAAAACGGTGCGATAAAGATACCTTTCTTACTGCCAAAACCGGTTTGGCTCAGTGGATATAGCGTCGGCCTGCGGACTGGAGGGTCCCAGGTTCGATTCCGGTCAAGGGCATGTACCTTGGTTGCGGGCACATCCCCAGTAGGAGGTGTGCAGGAGGAAGCTGATAGATGTTTCTCTCTCATCGATGTTTCTGACTCTCTATCCCTCTTCCTTCCTCTCTGTAAAAAAATCAATAAAATATATTAAAAAAAAAGATACCTTTCTTACAGGATTGCCTTGGGGTTAAAGAAGCTAAATGAAAGCACCAGTATGTTGCATCGCACCTAATGACCTACTCAACACATGTTGGCTATTATGGAACCATGGTTAGTGTGCGTGTGTGTTTCAATTCCAGCTTTGCCACATCTCCAAGCGTCTCTGGGTTAAGTTACTGAACATTCGGTGCCTCCACCCCACCTGTTACCAGGCTCCCACCTCTGAGATGTCCGGATTCAAGCAGCGCCGGCCGCGTCAGGGACGGAGCAAGCATGAACAGAGGACATGCTTCCATCGCGGTGATCCTGGATGTGGTGTTTGCTGCAGGAGAAGGTGAGTGGAGCTGAAGACTTTTTACTTTCACTCTGCCTGGCCCCGAGGCGGTCACATGGTATGGGGTCCACACCACGTTTGAACAGAGGGATGGATACAGCTTTGTTGAGTGGCACTCGCTGGACAGTTACCCTTTTGCCTCCTTCATAGGTCGCGGTCCCATGTTTGTGCCTCCCTTTTCTTTGCAGGCGTCACGCGCTCAGGGAAGGACGTTCCCGCAGAAGGTCGTGGGAGGCTCTCTGGGCAGAGGTTGGCGAGCCCGGCGCAGGGCTGCGCGATCTGAGCCCGTGGGGCAGGACGCGGAGGAACAGCTGTGCGGTGGCATTCACGGCTGGGCGCTGAGCCCTCTCCCGGCCCGACCCGGTCCGCCCAGGTTGGGAAACGGTGGCTCTTAAGTTGAGAAGCGCCCACGTGCCGGCGGGGCGTTCGCTGGGAGACACTGAGGCCGCGCCGGGCAGACGGGTCTCCGCCCACACCTGCGCCCGCGCCCCGCCATGCCGCTTCTCACCCCGCGCGTGGGGCGCCCACGTGACCGGGCCTGGGCGGAGCCGGCGGGCGGGGATCACCTGAACAAGGGAGTCACGTGAGCGGGGCGGGGCGGGGGCGGTGCTGGCGGTGGTCACGTGACGCGGTTCCGGGGCCGCCGCCGCCGCCGCCGCCGCCGCCGAGCCCAGCCGAGCCGCGCGCCCCTCGGCTCTCACTCCGCTCCCGCTCCTCTCGCGCTCCTGTCCGCCTCCACCCTGGCGGCGCATCCATGTCCCGGGCGCGGCCCCCGGCAGCCGCGCGCCGCTAACCCCGCGCCCACCGTGCAGCCCGGGCCCGGCGCGATGGGTGCTGCCGCCGGCCGGAGCGCCCACCTGGGGCCCGCGCCCGCCGGCCGCCCGCTGCGCTCCCTGCTCGCGCTGCAGCTGCTGCTGCTCGTCGGGGTCCCGGGGGCCGCGAGGGCCCAGGGCGCCGAGTTCCCCGAGCTGTGCAGGTGGGTGGCCCGCCCGGCGTGGGCTCCGCTCGCGGTGCCCCGGCGCGCCGCGGGGCTGGGTGGGGGGCGGGGGCGCTCGGGAAGGGTCTGGGGTCCCCGAGGCGCACCTCTCGTCCAGGCTTGGGTCCCCCCCGCCCCCGAGGGAAAGTTGCCCGCGTGGTGGGGAAGGAAGACACACCGCAGGCGGGGTGGTGCGGCGGGCGGGGGCGCGCCGTGCTGGCGCTGGCCGGGGGCCGGTGCCGGCCACTTGTGGCTGTCACTAAGTCCGGGCGGCTTTGTGTGCGGGCGGCGGGCCGGCGCGACCCGTGCGGGGGACCCGCCGCGGGCACCTCGCGCCCGGCGCCGGCCTCGCCGCGGAGCGCCTGCGAAAGTTGGAGGCGCAGGAACTCCGGGCACGGCCTCGCTTTGTTCCCGCTCCAAGTTCCACCGGCGGGGCCGCGGACGCCCCTTCCGTGGGACGCTCGCGCGCGCACACGGCCGTGGAGTTGGGCTTTTGGTTTTTTTATTTGCCGATTGGTTTCCTCCATGTGGGTTTTCCATTTTTTTTTTCTTTTAAGTGTCATTTCCACCGAAAGCGACTTTCTTTTTTCTCCCTCTCTTTTTTTTGATGGGGGAATGGGGTGTATTGGCTTTCAAGATTTCACCCTTCGCTTCTCCGAGCCCAACTTCCTGTCTAGTTGCTCACATGATGTCATTGTCTCGTGCAGATTATTCTAGCGGAGCCTTTTGCTCGGGGAACCATGATTGTGTAATGTAATCGCCGGTCTTGTCGACGGCTTTTCGTTTTCTGCGATGGCGAGGAGCCCCGGGGAACGTCTGTGCGGAGAGTGTTCTGACCAACCTCCTGCGGACTGTGGAGGAGGATGGAAAATCCAGCGGGGACCCCCCCCCACCCCCCCGCTTTGGTGTAAAGAAAGCAGATGGAAAGTTGAGGGGGCCTGGTGGCCAGCCCACGGTCCCCCTGGGCACTAGCAAGTTCCTTCCCAGGAGAGAGTGAGGGTGAGCCCGCTGTGAGCCGAGCTGTGAGCTCCTGGTGGGGCTTCGTGGGGGCTGCTTCTCCCCATGCCTTACTCAGAGATGGCCTTACTGGCGCCCCCACCCCCAGTTCAGAACTGGGAGACGTATTTTCCCCAGGAGACGGAGGCTGAGATCCTCTTTCTCTCCCCTTTATTTGGCGGGGGGAGGGGCCGGGAGGGCGCGTTTACTGCACACGAGTTTATGGGCCAGTTCGGCGCCCTGACCCACACAGTTGCTCAGGTAATGAGCACAACACACAGCAAAGGCCTGCAGCGTCCGCCAGGTCGGGCTGAGGCTCCCCTGCCCGGCCCCCCGAATAACGGCTGCGGTGACCAGCCTTATCTCCCAGACATTCGTCCTGCTGGGCTCGTGATGTCCAAGTCCTGCTCTTGTTAGCAAATCGGAATGTATGTCTTCATAGTTAAGGTTAAACTTGGCCTCAAGGGCGGCCCCATACTGCGTTGGCTGGCTGGTGTGGGGGAGGGGGGGGCTTGCTTTTGCTTTGGTGTAGTCACTCCTGCGCTCCTGGAACCTGCCTTCATTAACTTCATCTCCAGGTGGAACACGGCCTCCTCGCTGTGGAGCAGAAAACGGCCTTTGTATCTTTAAATACTTCTCTCTACTGTTATAGGTGGGCATAACTTACCACAGGGAAGAGTGCCTGCAGGGCGATATGCACGGTTAGCTGATAAGCGTGCCCTGGGCGGGTGTATCGGAGGGGATCTTTAAAGTGGGTGTGCTTCGTTTTTCTCAGGACGAAAACCCCTCCGTCCCTTTAGGGCTGGGGCACGTTTTTCCCTTTGTCTGTGGCTGCTCTGTGCTTAAGGAGACCTCTCCAGAGCCATGTGCAGTCTCTCAACCCAGTACCTGCCAAGGGGAGTTCTTCCATTGGTTTGTTTTAAGTGGATACCTTGGCCTAGATCCTTGTGAAGGCATTTTCTTTGGGGGGTGTGTGTGAGAGAGAGAATAATCGTTGTACTTTTTTGAGATAACACTGGCTAAAAGTTCCTTAACTCCAGCACACACTTACTGGAAGATCGGGAATGTGAGCTGATCTTTTTTTTTTTTTTTTTTTAAATCCAGTAGGAAAAGTTCTATGAAATGTCACCAAAGCAGGATGGATGAAGCTGCCCTTTCAATCCACTCCTGGGTGTCCATTTGGCTGAAACGTAAACAGCTCTCCGAGGTGTGAAAGTGGGCTTGGGAAGGGTCACCGTTTCTTTGTGCTGCTCGTCTGTGGAGGCAGGCCCTGGTGGGCACAGGATCGCACGCCAAATGCTTTTCTGTGGGATATTTTCTATTGAAAGTGTCTCATTCATTGTGGTTTGGTGCCCAGGGCAGTCCCTAGACACCCCTCCTCCGAGCCACAGGTTTGGAGTGCCCAGACGCTGTCCAGGCCTCACTAGACCCCCCCCCCCCCAATAGTAAATTCTCACCGCCTCTAAAATACGGAGTTGGAGTTGGAGTTCTGCGGATACAACCTCTCTAGAATCCCAGAGGGACGTTCATCTGCAATCCCTTAGGGCCAGCGGGAGGGGAGCTTGTCCCGTGCCGGGCCCTCGGATTGGGGGACAAAGCTTCGGGGTGAGGAGTGGCCCTGACCATTGTTGGGGTCAGGGTGGTGGGCAGGGTGCAGTTCCTGGCGCGGTCTGTTGTGGGAACGATTTCAGCAGCAGCTTGAGCTGCGCCCGTGCGCATGGAGAGAACAGAAAGGCAGGGACCGCACGTTTCCCAGACTGTGTCTGGCTCCACGTGGCACTCACTGAAAGCGCTGGTTCTTTGGGGCGATCCAGTTCTAGTTTCTGGGTGTCAGGAGGACTCCTGTCCGGGTGAGCCCTGTGCCGTGGAAGAAGTTGGCGACTCTTAACTGCAGAGTCAGCTCTTTGTCGGGAGGTGGTGGCTATTAGGAGACCTTGTTTTCCGAGGCCAGCGTGAGGTCTTGAGGCCCGAGGACTGTTGTGCTGGCGAGGAATGTCTGAGGGTCTCAGGACCAGAGGGGGAAGGGGGGGGAGAGAGAGAGAGAGAGCGAGAGAGTGTGCAAGAGCGAGCAGAGGCCACACAGTCACCAGAAGTGACTACCATGCCCTGTAGCTTTCCTCACTGTGGTGTGAGTCTCACTTTCTAAAAGTGTTATCTTGCACGTACAATAGGTGAGCTTCCACCCTTTATTTAAGGTGTTAACATCCTTAATGAGTGAGGTCTTAACAGTTTGTACTAGTTATAAACTAATGCATTGGGCTGGCTTGATTTACGGAGTTAACCACTTTAAAATTTATTCAGAACAAGTTTCCCCCCAATTGTTTGGGTATAAATCCTGGAAGTTTTTATTACATTGAGGACAAGAGGATAATGAAGCCAGCTGGGAGTTGAGGTTGGTTTAGTTGCTGTCTCTAGATTTTTTTCCCTGCATTTTTTTTTTTTTTTTTCCGAAGGAACAATGCTTATATGCTTAATTTGGGCCACATGTTAAACTTGGACCGCATCCATTTGTGTGTGTACATTTCTTGCAACAATAAGTGTGTAGAAGTCCAAGATTGTTAATTACGGGTATATTAGACCACATGCATTAATTCTTAGAACAACTTCCGGACAAATTCCCAGGCAATGAATTCCTGATTGGGCTCCACATCTTTTATCATTGTATCGCAGAGGATTTTTTGAAGGATGGGGTTGAGAAAAAGAATTCCGATGTTCTCATCTTTATTCTGACCTTGGCACATAAAACTGTATTGTGCCGGGCAGAGAGAATTCAACAGGGTTCCAGACCTGGGACTTGGGGCAGAGAGTTGCTCATTACTTTGCAGGCCCTGTTCGTTCCTTCCTTTTTACAGCTCGTCCCAGGAATGGAGACTTCGCGGGAATGCCCCCACTTGGTCGTGGGTGGTGTGTGAGGTGGATGGAGCGGAGAGTGGGTCTACTCACAGGTCCTTCGTTTTCCTCACAGCTGGCTCGTGGCCGGTGAGGGACAGAGGCCCGAATATATGCTACGAGTGTCTCTTCACCTTTAGCCCTGGCAAGGTGACGCAGGATTCGTTTATTCTGCTAGTAGTTCTTAAGCATTTCTTAAGCGGAGGGGAGATCTGGGAGGGGCTCGAGCTGGAATGGAGACATCTCACACGGAATGTCACACTGGGATCCCAAAAGATTGTGTTGGCCTTGGCCTTGGCCTTGACTGCTCTCCCTGGGAGGCAGCGGCCATGGACACCCTCCTCCCCTTATTTTTGTTAACTTTAAAGAACATGTCATCTTAGTCTTGATTTTGTTTTCAATCCAAGAGTAATTTAGATGTTGCTAGTTTTTGGCTATCATGAATAAAAGCCATTGTGAATATTTGAGTACAAGATTTTGTACATGCATTCTTTTTTTGGTTGGGGGGGGCGGGCTTGGAGGGAAGATACTTGAATGGTGAGTGAGCGTTTAACTTTATGGAAGCTGTCAAACCGTATTCAGAAATGGTTGTCCGTTTTGTGTTCCCACCAGCAATTTGCTCCACATCTTCTGCCAACACTTGATGGTATCAGTCTTTTCCGTTTTAGCAGCTCTTGGGGTTTGCAGTTGTATCTGTGGGTTTTAATGTTCGTGTCCCCGCTGGCTCTGATGTTGAATATGTTTTTTTATTTATTGTGATGCCTAATGATGAGTGTCTTTCATGAACTCTTGACTATTCGGATGTCGTGTGTAGTGTCTGTTAAAAAGAATCTTTTGTCCCTCATCCCTTAAAATTTTTTTGGGGTCATCTTAGTTTTAAGAATTCTTTTTTCATTCTTTTCCTTTTTATTTTATTTTTATTTTTAAAAAAAATATATTTTATTGATTTTTTTACAGAGAGGAAGGGAGAAGGATAGAGAGTTAGAAACATCGATGAGAGAGAAACATCGATCAGCTGCCTCCTGCACACCTCCTACTGGGGATGTGCCCGCAACCAAGGTACATGTCCTTGACCAGAATCGAACCCGGGACCCTTGAGTCCGCAGGCCGACGCTCTATCCACTGAGCCAAACCGGTTAGGGCTCCTTTTTATTATTTAAAAAATATTTTTATTGAATTTAGAGAGGAAGGGAGAGAGAGATAGAAACACCAATGATGATAGAGAATCATTGATTGTCTGCCTCCTGCACGGCCCCTACTGGGGATCAAACCCAGGACCCTTCATTCTGCAGGTCGACACTCGATCCACTGAGCCAGACTGCCTAGGGCTTAAGAATTCTTTATGTATTCTGGGTACAAGTCCTTTCTTAGGTATATATAATATGTATTATGAATATTTTTCCCCAGTCTTTGGCTTGCTCCTTTTTATTTCTTTAATATATTCTTTGAAAAATAGATACTTTAAAAAATTTTGATGAACTCCAACTGATGTTTTTTTTAAAAAAAATAGTTTTAAATCTTTGCTCACCTCAAGGTTTCTCAGCCTCAGCAGCGTTGATATTTGGGCTGGATAACTCTGTGTGTGGGATCAGCAGCATCGCTGGCCTCTACCCACCGTGTGCCAGGAGTGCTGCCCCCGCAACCCCAGTTGTAACAAGCAGAAATGTCTTCACATTTCAAATGACTCCTAGGGTGGAGGACAAAATTACCTCCAATTGAGAATCATTGGTCTACCCTAAGGTCAGATAGATTTTTTTTCCTGTGATTGTTTCTAGCAGTTTTAAAATTTTAACTTTATGTTTGCCCATGTGATCATTTTTTGAGTTAATTTAAAAAATGTTTTTATTTTTTTTTTTAGCTAGGAAGGGAGAGGTGGGGGGAGAGAAACATCAGTCCTGGGGCTGCCTTTTGCATGCCACCCCGACTGGGATCGAACCTGAAACCCAGGCGTGTGCCCTGACCGGGAGTGGAACCGGCGACCGTTCGGTGCACGGGACCGCACGCAGCAAACGGAGCCACAGCAGCCAGGGCCGAGTTAGTTTTTGTGTGTGATGTGAGGAAAGGGTGAACTTACTTCCCCCCATTAATATCTCTGTTTCTATTTGCTAGTACTTTATGTAGGATGCTCGCAGCTGTTTTTAAGAGCGATTGGGCTGTGATTTTCTTTGCTGTGCTGTTCTTGGCTGCCTTGAGTATCAAGCATATGTTTGCTTTGTGGAAAGAGCGAGGTAGATTTTAGTATCTCATGTGCCATGGAACAGTTTCTGCAGAGGACCGACATCTTCTTTTTCTTCCATTTTGGGAGAACTCACCAGTGAAACTGGTGCCTTTGTGAAGGAGGAGTTTTGCCTATAGTTTCAGTTTTATCTGCTTTATCTACTCAGATTTTCCACTTCTTCTTGAGGCACTTTTGGTAGTCTGTTGTTTTCCTAGAAAGTTTGTAATTTTAATTAGGTATTCATATATAAGTATGTAGCAGGCTACTTCTCTACTTCTGAAAATACTGTTTGTGTCTGTAGGTAAATTTAAAAAATTCCTGCTCTTTATTTATATAAAATTTCCCCCTCAATCACATTTCCTAAAGATTTACCTTTTTTTAATCTTTCCAAAAGAAACAGCGTCTCTATCACCATTTATTTTCCATGCTCTTAATTTCTGCTCTCTATTACCAGCTGCCACCTCATCCTTCTTTTTCTAGTTTGAGATGAATTTAAAGCTGCATGCTTCTTTGTCCCGAAGATCACACCACTCACAGGCTTTGATACGTCGTTTTTAATCCTTCAGTTCTGAATATTTCCTTCTGGGACCCAAATGTTCTAACTGTGTCCACTTCCTGAACTCACCAAGTTTTTAGACGCTGTATCCCCAGGTGAATGGATTTCCCCCCTCATTGTGGCCGGTAAACGCGGTAGAATTTATTGACATTTCCCTTGTGGCCTAGCACCTAGTCAGGCGGAGTGTTGTGTGTGTTTGGAAACAATGTTCTCTCTCTGAGTCAGAGTTTCATTAGTGGGGCTGGGCTGGGTCAGCCTTTCCTTAGCCTAACCTATTCTTTGTCTTGCTGGGTCTGTCTTTTGCATCTGGCTACCACTTTGGACGGGGCTCCGGAGAATGTCTTGTGTCCTGTGTCCCAGCTTAGCAATTCTCCTGTGTTTGTAAGCCCTTTAACCTCTCGAGTGTCCAGTGTGTGTGTGTGTGTGTGTGTGTGTGTTTATGTCAGCAAGGTTTCCAGTGGAGGTATATTTGCCACGGCCTGTTCTTGCTTCATGGACGGCTCTTGGAAGAGGCTGTAAAGTTCTGCTCTGTGAAGGCTGCTCAATCCATTCTCGCTCCCTGGGTCCAGCTTCTTTGTTGGCATTTGTAACATGGATTTCGTGGTGCCCTGTGGCCACTGGTGATTCCCGAGAGAGCTCGGTGCAGTCCAGCCCCCTCCGGCCCCCCCTCCGGCCCCCTCCGGCCCCCTCCGGCCTGCAGCTGCACGGAGTCAGATGGAAGCAGTTGCTGGAGCTTGGCTATAAATTGTTTTTGGGGAGGTCGGGGGATGGGCAGGGCGTTCCTCTGGCTGGTGTGTCTCCATGGCTTTTCCGCCCTCCCCATTACGACCCCCAGCCTGTTCCTGCCAGGAGACAGCTGCTCGGCCCCTGCGGATGGCCGCTGGCAGGGTGCGGTGTGTCCCGCCCGCAGCTGGAGCGGGAGAGCTGGATTATGGAGTTGGCTGGGGCAGATGGCTTCCTTTCTCTGGCCTCAGTTCCCTCCTGCGAGATGGGCCCTGCGTTGGGAAGTTGCTGTCCTGGTTTTGAATCCAGACTCTTCCCTTCACTAGTTGTGGGGCCTCAGGCAAGTCAGTGATCCTGAGGTCTTCCGTCCTTGGAACCCACCGGTGCTTTTAGGGCTGGCAGGAGAGTCCGAAGGCTTGGAGGTGGCGGGCTGGCCCATCTCAGGCTTCCCACATGGCGGGGAGGGGCGGCAGTGAGTGCCTTTTCTCTCTGAGTCGGGGCTGCTGTGTTAGATCAGAGGTATTTTTAGCCCGTTACTCTGTACCCCCGAGTTCCCATTAGTGTCTTGGGGCTTCTGCCTCAACCAGAACACATTTCTCATTTATCTGTTTTATGCATTGGCACCCCACGTAAGAATCCTTTGGAGAAAGCAACGTTTCCATCTAAAAAAGTTTTCAAACCACTGGACTGTGATTCTCGGGGTCCGTTTTGCATCCAGACTCCTGTGGTTTCGAGGTATGTATCCTCGAGGATTCCTGCAGCCCCGAGGAGCAGAAAGCCCAACTCACATTCCCTCACACAAGGAGGGGCTTGAGGACAGGAGGTGTGGGGTTTGGGCCGGTGCCAGGTGCCATATGTCGGGTGGCCGGGGGCCCCTTCCTGCCGTTTTCTTGGCTTCGTCCTCCCTTCCTGTTGTGGCTGCTGCACTTCAGTCCGAGTGGAGAAGTCCCAGCCGGCCTCGGCCCGGGGGCGATGGTCAGGGGGGCTCCCGCCCTCGCGGGCCTCACCAGGTGGGGACAGGGAAGGAGGACGCAAGCCCATGGGAAGGTTGGGAAAGCGCCTCGCGAAAGGGCTTCGGGAAACCACTGTGCCAGACGAGAAGCAGCTGCTGCAGTGCGGGCGTCGAGGTGCCCGAGCCCCCCCCCCTCCCCCGGCCCGTTCCTGTGGCAGTGTGGGTGTGGAGCAGGGCCTGCGAGTCCTCCATGCGGGGAGGTCCCCGGCCCTCTGGTTCCGGTGACACTCGCCCCTCCGATCCACTCGCGACCTTGGGTGGGATTTTCCTTTTCCTTTTGTGCGTTTCGATCCCCGGGGGCAGCATCCTTTGGAGAACACGAGGCCGCTTCCTCAGGCCCCGGAGCAGATCCTGCACGCGGTTCTGTCCATCCGGCCGGGAGGGTTGGAGGGAGTGGAGATGGTGAAAGTATTTTTTAAAAAAAATATATTTTAAATATATGTCTATTGATTTTAGAGAGGAAGGGAGAAGGAAAGGGAGATAGAAATACCAACGATGACTGATCGGCCGGCTGCCTCCTGCACGCCCCACACCAGGGATCGAGCCTGCCACACGGGCATGTGCCCTGACCGGGAATCGAACCATGACCTCCGGGTTCATAGGTCGACGCTCAACCCCTGAGCCAGGCCGGCGGGGCGAGATTGTGAAAGCCTCCCTGTCAGTTTTGTCCTAGCACCCGGGGGGCCAGGGAACGGCCAGGGAACGTGGGCGCAGTGCAGAGTGGGCGGCTGTCGGGGGAGCTCCCTGCCGTCGGAGCTTGCGCCCGTGCCGGCCCGTGCTCTGCACTCACGTGTGTGCGGCTTGCACACGGAGAGCTGGTCAGGAGCCAGTGACCACCGGGTTTTGACTGTGTATAAAGTCCGTTTGTTGCCATCTCTGCTCTAAAGCGGTTAGATACTCTGAAGCACTGCCTTGCACGGAGGAACAGCAAAAACTCCCCAACAGCCCCTGCTCCTTGCCCCCGGCTTGTAAGCAGAAACCCAAACCACTGGCCTGGGAGAGCTGAAGAGCAGGGTTCCTAGAAGTGACAAGGGTGCATCCCACTGAGTCACTCTCGGGGGGCGGGGGGGGGGGGCCGGCTCCGCCCCCAGCCATCTGCTCTAGAAGTGTGACCACAATCAGAGTGAGGTGCCAGCGTGCCCTCCTGTCTCTTTAGAGGTGGCCCCATAGAGGAGGCAGAGGAGTTAGTGGCGTTGGTTGACGTTCTGAGGTGGGGGGTGGGAGGGGAGAGGGAGGATTTGGGCTGTTCTCAGTGGGTGCACCCCCTGACCTGTCTGTAAGATGGAGTTTCAGCAGAGACCATGAAGGCCATGAGTGAGGGAACCCTGCATCTAGTTGGGGGGATGTCCTCTGGCAGGGGGCATCGCTGACATGCTTGAGGACTGGCAAAGGGGCCCTCCTGGCCGGAGCAGCGAGTGACCGAGAGGAGAATGGGGGGGAGGACCAGGCAGGCTGAGTGAGCAGGGCCCCGGCCTATAGGCCAGGCAATGGCTCGGGCCTTCATTCCGAGGGAGGATTCTGAGCAGAGGAGTGACCTGGGGAGCTGGCATCTTTGATAGACGGGTAAGACGCCGTAGGCTGGACCCAGGGTTGTAGCGTCGGGTGTGGTGGAAGTGGTAGGATTATGGTTGTTTTGAAGGTGAAGCCGAGGTGGTTTGCTGATGGTTGGTTGTGGGGTGTGAGGAGAGAGAGAAGAGAATTGCTTGATGCAGGGGGAAAGAATGGAATCGCCGTTTTCAGAGATGGGGAGGCTGCGGGAAAAGCATGTCGGGGAGAGAAGGAGTCTCCCCTAGACGTGGCTCGGCCATGGTGGTGGTGAGGTGCCTACTAGACATTCAGCAGGGAGGTCCTGTGGGCGGTGTGCCTCCGGGTTGAGGGCAGTGCTGTGGGCTGGGCACCCCATGATGGAGCTGTACCCCCGACGGGGAACCAGCAGAGGAGGCTGACCGGGAGCTGCCAGGGAGACAAGATGAGAAACGAGGAGAGTGACGTCACACCGAGCATCCGGGACTGATGGCTGGGTTTGCATGCGGCGGGCTTTGGTGACAGCGGCCCAGGCTTGGGTGGAAGCTGGGCTGGATTTGAGGGAGGAGGGAGGCCAGGACGTGGAGACAGCGGGTCTGGACCAGTCCTTCTGAGGAGCTTGCTGTGAAAGGGCTCAGAGAACCGTGGTCGCTGCCCTGGAATGTGGGGCCCAGGGAGAGTTGTAAAATGGTGCTCGGAGAAGCGAGGGGAGGAGGGAGCGGAGAGGAAGCAGGCAGTCTGTGGGAGTGCCCGAGCCAGGGCTGAGGTGCAGGCACGGGGTGCCGGCTGGCCCTAGTGACCGGAGGGAAGGCAGAGGGTGGGAGGACCGTGCAGGCATCGATGGAGACGTGGGTTTCCAGTTCAGTTCCCCCAGGATCTAGGACGCCAGGTCTCCCCTAAGGCTCGTGATGGGACACCGGGCCTGTTTCCTCTACAGGTTACGTTGACGGGGTGAGCCAGTGTGTGCAGCTCATTCCCTGAGCACGCGGGCATCTCGTTCGTTGCCCAGCGGACATTCCTCTTGTTCTTAAGTCTTTTAGGGTCAGGTGAGATGATGCTGTTCTTTCTAAATGAACGTGTGCGGGGATGTGTGTTTCCTTTCCCCCCCGCTGAGCCCCAGGTGCCAGTCTTACCTGCACCCCAGCCTCTGCAAGCGGGGATGGTTCCTGTGTCACCTCGTCAGCCTGGGGAGGAGCCGGCACCCTCGGTGGCGTATTAGCATCGTGAGCTGACCTGCTGAGCTGAGGGCCCAGGACTTAGGAGGCACCCCTCCCTCCCTCTGAGGGAGGGACTCTGTGTCCGGGAGGGGTGTCTGGGGCCTGGGCGACGCCCGGGCCGGGGCCTGAGCATTAAGGTTCGCGTTCTCTGCCGTGGGCTGGGTGGACTGTCACGGCAGTTGGATGCCGACATCCGTGTAATGAAGAAGGAGGTTTAGCCTCGAATCCAGCCGTGGGCAAACTATGGCCCGCGGGCCGGATCCGGCTGTTCTATCCGGTTCTCTTGCTCTCCCCTCCGCTCCTTTACTTTGAATTTATATTAGTTCACACAAACACTCCATCCATGCTTTTGTTCCGGCCCTCCGGTCCAGTTTAAGAACCCATGTGGCCCTCGAGTCAAAAAGTTTGCCCACCCCTGCTCTAATCCAACCCTTCCTTACGCACATGAGGGACGAAGGATGAGGACATCAGGTGATGACCCTGATTTTTAAAAACTCCTCCCGAGCAGGGTTTAGGGGGACGTGTAGGCTGGTGTCCTGGTGCCTGAGAGCGGAACTGGGCAAAGTCGTGGGGCTGCGAGGCCAGGCCAGTCCTTCGGCAGCTTTGTGCTGGGAGGGTCACGTGCGATCTGTGACAAATTCCACACCTTGCCCTGCTGGGAGGCCTCTTTAGGGACAGCGTGTCCTGTCCCCTCCTCTTGCCCCTCTGCTGGAAGTCAGATTCCGCAGGTCTCTGTGCTGCTGAAGGCTCGGGAGGCCCAGCCGGGCTGTCCTGTCCCGAGTGGTCCCAGGAGGCTGCGGGGAGTGTGTGTGTGTGTGTGTGTGTGTGTGTCTGTCTGTCTGTCTGTCCTGACCCTTCCTCTTCCCCCATCTCTGTCTTGAGCGCCATCAGCTCAGAGGAGAAGGCCCAGGACTAGGTCTCGTCCCCCTCCCTTTCTCCCCTCCAGTGCTTGCCAGTGTCAGGTGACATTCCTTTGGGAGGCCCCACACCCACTTCACCTTTCTTTGTGAAGTTAATTTTTAGCAGTCTGAGTCCTGTTGAGTCCGATGGAAGCCTTCGATCCCAGGCTCTCAGAAGCTCTACGTCACCAGTCTCCATTTTCTTGGCAGCGACCTTTTGGGGTGACTCAGTTCTGTAGATCAGGAAGCTGGGGCTCAGAGAAACCACGCCTGACCCACAGCTGGCCGGGGCGGGGGCCGGGGCGGGGGCCGGGGTTGCCATGCCCCTTTCTGCGTGCACTCACCTCCCTCTGTCTCAGGGGATCGGCAGGTCAGCCACCTGTGATGCTGGTTTTTAAAGCTTTGCTGGGGCCCGCGCCCCTCCCCCCGCACCCCTGCTCTGGGGAGGACTAGCGCCTGGCTTCAGCCGGATCTCCCTCCCTCCTTCTCTCTCTCTCTCTCTCTCTCTCTCTCTCTCTCTCTCTCCCTCCCCCTCCCCCTCCACTGGCTTCCTGCACCCAGACCTGTGGAACCACCAGGGAAAGACCTCTTCTTTCTTTCTTTCTTTCTTTTTTTTTTTAAAATATATTTTATTGATTTTTACGGAGAGGAAGGGAGAGGGACAGAGAGCTAGAAACATCGATGAGAGAGAAACATCGATCAGCTGCCTCCTGCACACTCCCTACCGGGTATGTGCCCGCAGCCAACGTACATGCCCTTGACCGGAATCGAACCCGGGACCCTGCAGTCCGCAGGCCGACGCTCTATCCACTGAGCCAAACCAGCTAGGGCTTTCTTTCTTTTCTCTCTTTCTCTCTTTCTCTCTTTCTCTCTTTCTCTCTTTCTCTCTTTCTCTCTTTCTCTCTCTCTTCCTCTCTCTCCCTCCCTCCCTCCCTCCCTCTCTCTCTCTCTCTCTCTCTCTCTCTCTCTCTCTCCTTCTTCCCTTCTTCCCTTCTTTCCTTCCTTTTCTTTCTCGCAGGCCCGTGTCTTTCCCACAGCTCTGTGGGTTTGTTAGAATAGGAAGTGAAGTGCTTCCTGTATGAGCGTTGGCCACGCTGTGTCAGATGCGCTTGTCCCCCGGCCTTCAGATCAGGGTGCAGATTGTCACACCAAACCCGATCTTCCCCCTTCAGTGTCAGCGGCAGAAAGTGCCACACTCCGCTGTGAACGTCCATGTTGGGAGCCCTGCCTCCTGCTGTGGCGTCCTCTGCGCCCGCCTCTCCCCCCTTTGTCCTTCCCCGTCTTCCTTTAAAAGACTTGGAGATTTTTGAAGGGTACGGGGCTGGATGTATGAGCTGAGAAACTCTCTGATCATGATAAGGGGCAGTCATGAGCCAAACAATTTCCTCAATGTTCTGTTAAGGACTTGGATGCAGGCCAAAGTAGGAACCCCCCCCCCACTCCTTTTCTTTATTGATTTTTAGAGAGAGGAAGGAAGGGAGGAAGGGAGGGCGAGAGGAGGAGAGAGAAACATCGATTTGCTGTTCTTCGTATTTATGCGCTCCCTGGTTGCCTTTTGTATGTGTCCTGACTGGGGATTGAACCCACGACCTTCGTGTATCGGGACGATGCTCTAACCCACCGAGCTACCTGGCCAAGGCAGGAAAATCCTTTTTGATGTTCACATTGGAAAGGCTTTACATCCCCTCGTCCCCCGGTTTTAGATTTTCTGCTCACTCCAGATTCAGATTCAGAAAAACAGTCCTCTAGCCAGTGGCCACGCTATGGGAATATAGCTCGGTTGTCTTTTTTTTTTTTTAAGGAAACCAAATTACAGATTTATACATGCTTATACATTTTATTACTGATTCTTCTGTCCCGCTTTATACACGGATAATTGTCGGCCAATAATAAAATGTTTACTAGCCATGTGGCCATTGCCGTAGCCCCGGGCTCGGGGCCGGGGAACACAGACATGTTTCAGAAGTGTCCGGCCACGTGGCCACGGGAGGCAGGGAGAGAATGAGGGAGGGTTCGTGAACTCAGTTTCCCAAGATGTTTTTTTTAAGGGTTGGGCACACCATTTTGTAACTGAATTTTTTTTTAAAATATATTTTATTGATATTTCACAGAGAGGAAGGGAGAGGGACAGAGAGCTAGAAACATCGATGAGAGAGAAACATCGATCAGCTGCCTCCTGCACACCTCCCACTGAGGATGTGCCCGCAACCAAGGTACATGCCCTCGACCGGAATCGAACCCGGGACCCTTCAGTCCGCAGGCCGACGCTCTATCCACTGAGCCAAACCGGTTTCGGCTGTAACTGAATTTTAAAGATTTTATTTTAGACGTTAGCTGGTTTTAAAGTGAGAGGACCCCACATTCTATTTTACATGGTATTGTAGTCTTGCAGCACTCAGCGATGGCGTAGGAAAACCTGCGAGGCGTCCAGAAGACACAGTGTCGAACGCTTTAAAAACATGGTCCAGCCCTAGCCGGTTTGGCTCAGTGGATAGATAGAGCATTGGCCTGCAGACTGAAGGGTCCCAGGTTCGATTCTGGTCAAGGGGGCACGTACCTCAGTTGCAGGCTCAATCCCTGCCCCTGGTCAGGGCACATGTGCGAGGCAGCCAATCCATGGGTTGCTCGCGCATCGATATTTCTCTCTCTGTTTCTCCCCCTCCCTTCCCCTCTCTCTAAAAATCAGTGGGAAAATATCCTCGGGTGAGGATTAACGAAAAATAAATATAAATAAATAAGTACACAAATAAATAAATTTAACTTTTTTAAAAAAGATATCGTCCAGTTGTCCCCCTCTAGCTTTTCCTTTAGAATGTCCTCTTTCTCTGGACACATTCACAGAGGTGTGGTCTGGGCTCCGGGAGGCTGTGTTGGCAGCTAGGACTGCCCTCGGCTGCTGAGTCTGGACCAGGGTGGCGCTCTGTGGCATTCGCTGGAGCAACATTGGGCAAGTCGAACGCCTTCCTGTCTCTGGGTTGGTTGACAGTGTGCTACTTGTGTGCTTCCTGCTAATTGGTAATCTGCCAACACCTTTCAGGATATTATGAAATTTAAACCAAATGAGGTTAAAATGGAACCTCTGTGCCATGAACAGATGCGGACTGAGTGCAGAAGTCCGCGATGGTCTTGGCAGAGGCCGTGGGATCATCGTCAGGGGCGGACAGGCCTCAGCTTTCTGTAAGGGGAGGGGGGTGAAATCGATTGTCCACGTTCCGGGCGCATTTCCGCCACACAGATCACTCTCAAACCCGAGGTTCCTTCAAGGGATTTGCCTTGGGCCTGACTTCCGCCCCCTCCCCGGTCCCTGCTGGATCTGATGGTTTGCTTGTGGGCTGTTTTCCGAGTTCCCGATGACCTTTTGTGAAGGGCAGCTCTCTCTGCCCTAAGCAGTCATGTCCAAGGAGAGTGAGCCCGGGACGAGAACAGCATAGACGTGTCCCTTCTTAGGGGGTCCTCAGCCAGCTGGGCACAGAGGGAGGCGAGTGCCGCCGGTGAGAAGGGAATGGTGGCCCCTCCATGGAAACCGGTGGGAGAGGAAGCAGAGGTTGCAGAAGGTGCTGCCGCTGGTATTGGGCCATTCCGCTGTGCAAAAGAGAAAGCAGAACTGGGTGGGGGTGTACGGAGCAGACGTTTAAAACCTGGGGAAGAGCTTGAGGCAGGACAGTTGTCACCCGCCGATCAGAGTCACCTGGGACAGCCTGGACCTCTCCGAGTCCCAGCTCTGCCTCGGGTGGACTCACTAGCTCCAGACATGTTCATGCAACGCCGGACCTGTCACTTCGGTGGCGTTGATGCACGTCATGTTTTGCCAGGTTCGGTGCTGTGTGGTCATTGAAATGAAATGTTCCCTGAAGAGGTAAGGGAACTTTTTGGAGCGTTGAAAACAAGTAAGGCAGTTTCCTGTGGTGGACAAGCATATGCCCCAGGGGTCGGAGGGACCGGGCTAGTTCCTGGCCTCGTCCTCTCCCAACTGAGTGATGTGGGACCAGGGGCTTGCCTGATGCTTCTGAGCTTTGGCCTCTGACTCCAAAGCTGGAACCCGGGACACGTGACTCATGGCAGCAAGTGCCTGGGGGCTCTGCCCTGAAGATGCTCGCACCTGAAGACTGCGATGCGGTTGGGGTCCCTGGCAGGTGTCCTTTCTACCCCGCGTTGCTTCGGTGCCTGCCTGTCATTGTCCCGGGTGGGAGGGCCCTCCTGTCCTGTGTGGCGGTGCGGCGGGTCCCCGAGATCTGGCCTTAAATGGTGGGAGAGGCCAGCGGGGCGGGCGCCAGAGCTGTGGATCCAGGGGGTGAGCCCGCGCGGTCCAGAGGACGTCTGTCTAGCATCGTCAGGGTTGCTTTGACATGGATGTGGGTTTTTTGAGAGTGGGAGGGAACCTCGGCTCAGTACATTTTACACTCTGGAAAATGAGGTGTAGAATGACAAGGATTTTGCTTGCCTTTGCTAATTTTCAAAGCCAAGGTTCTTGCACAGATCGTTTTGTGTCCAGAAGAGCAGTTCTGACTGGGGCTGGGCTGCTCCTTGAAGGATATTAACTGCCTTTCGCAAGGCTGGGCCAGGGGACGGGGCTTCTGGGTGGTGGCGCTCATGGACCATCTGCTTCCCCCCCCCCCCCCCCCCGCCTTTGTGGGCCCCACCTCCCTGGGGCCCCTCAGATAAGAGGCAGGACAGCCTGGAGCCCTGGTGACTTTTGGAGGACTTGACCCTGACATGGGGAGTTAAGTTTCAGGAACACGCCCGTGGGCTCGGCTCTCCTGCCCGCCCCGCTGCAGGAGCTGCCTGGAGAGCAGATAGATTTAAACCATACGTGTGTGCGTTGGAGCACAGATTACATTTCCACACAGCTTGCAAATATTTTCTTCCAGAGGTTTGCTTCTTGCCAAAAAATTTAAATTTTAATGTTACAGCTTAGTTTTCATTTTGATCTAATACGTTGGTCTCGTTTCTTGCTGTCTGTTTTCTTCCTTGCCTCTCCTTGTGCAAGCCGAACGGCTTAGTCGAGGACACAGACTGTCCTGTGACTCTCAGCTGAGGGGTCTCCCCTGGCTGTGACGTGGGCGATGTTCTGGTCACTTCAGGTGTAGAGCACTTTCTAGCACACAAGTTTTCGGACAAAAGTTTATTCTCCCTTAAAGATACCATTAGATTTTATTTAGTGTGTGTAATACTTTTATTGTTTCTGAGGCCATTTTCTGGTTCTCCACCACGATCGTGCTGCCTTTAAATGTTCACATACACGGAGAGGCCGGTTTCGGCCTGGGCCCTTTGATCTGGCAAGGAGTCTGGGATCCTCTGGTTCCAAACACGTAATTTTCTTAAACAGTGCTATCAGATATTTATATGACTTCCAAGCTTATTATGAAATAGTCTTTAAAAAGTGTTTATTACCAGCAGGAGCAGATCTAGATAATAATTTGATCTAACTAGGGTGCATACCAGAACACACACAACAGTTTCTGGAAAATGTTTCCCAAGTTTCCAGATAAATTATTTCAACTAGAGGATTGTTCCTGAGTTCTTTATGGTGGAAGGTGCTAGGCCTGTTCTTTTATTTATTTATTTAAAAATATATTTTATTGATATTTTACAGAGAGGAAGGGAGAGGGATAGAGAGCTAGAAACATCGATGAGAGATAAACATCGATCAGCTGCCTCTTGCACACCTCCCACTGGGGATGTGCCCGCAACCAAGGTACATGCCCTTGACCGGAATCGAACCCGGGACCCTCCAGTCCGCAGGCCGACGCTCTATCCACTGAGCCAAACCGGTTTCGGCGGCCTGTTCTTTCTTTTAAAGCAGACATGAGTCCATTGGACGCAGGATGCTTCAGGCACTGATGTCGGCAGATGCCGGGGTAGCTAGCGGAGAACATGCCCTGGCCCTCCCCTCCTCTGTAAGTGACCGGGGACTGCGCCCACGTGGTGCAGGTTGGGTGCGTGAGTGGCATCGAAGGCGCCAGCCCGGAGGGGCCACCCTATGCGAAGTGGCTCAGTCACCCCCCTGAAAAAAGCCGGCACTCAAGTACTTACCTGGGACCCTCCCTTCCTGCGCCCATAACCACTTATCTCTTGGGTAAATCTTGACAAAGCAAATACGAAATGCTCACAGAGAAGAGACGTGTCATCGAACGGGAGCAACCGTTTTCTTTCTAGGGACCCCGATTTCCAGAGAAGCAGGACAGTGTCCCCCGTTTTGCTCTCTTTCTTCTCTTTTCTGCTCCCCAAACACCCACTCTTCACAGCTCGCTTATTTAAATACCATCTCCACAAGAACCACAGTGGGTTTCTGTTGTTAAAGAGCCGCAGAGCATGTTGGGTGCTGTGTGGATTTCCTTAGCGTTTATTCCTCCCGGCCAGCTCGTTCGGAACGATGCCTTTGCACCCTCTCCCGCATCCTCAGCTGAAGCAGCGAGGCGAGGCTGGCGCAGGTGCACACGGGCGTCCAGTGTCCTGGGAGGACAGTCGTGGCTTCCGAACGAGACTAGCCGTTCCCGTGTTAACCGTGACTAACAGACAAGTTTTACGGATGCTCTGCAGATAGAAACACTGGCTGACAACTTCAAGGAAAGATTCGTTGCTTCAAGTACGAAGTCAAAATGGCTTCCTTTAAAAAAACAAAACAATAACAAAACGGCTTCCTTTAATCGGCAGGCCCTGGCGCGGCCCGGCGGCCCCATGTCCTTGGCCTCACCACCTGCCAGCCGCACGCACCTGCTCTAGCCACAAGGCCGCCTTTCTTTTCCATCAGCCTCGCGGCCTTGCCGCGGCCCGTCCCTCTGCGGAACCCTCTCCCACCACATCTCAGTCGCTGCTCCTTTTGCTGGCCTCAGGCAAATGCCCTCCGAAGGAGTCCCCTCTGCCTGGCTCCTGGGCCGTTTCTGCCCAGGAAGGCGATCTTGCTCCGGCCCCAGCAGCACATACCACTCGGTAGAACTATCCTGTGTGTTCGTCGTCTTGTTTGTTTTCTGTTCTCAGCTGGAACAGACCCCAGGAGGGCAGGGGCTTTTTGGTCTGATGGTCACTGCTGTCCTCAGCCCCTCTGCAGTCCTGAGGCACGTGAAGAGGTTAACGCAGGCCAAAGGGAACAGGCCTTTGGTGATGACTTTCCGCTGCCTGGTGGCATGGACGGCAGGAGATAGCCCGCTCTGTTCCTGGTGCGGAAGGGGGCTCAGTGGCACCTGCTTTCCAGCTGCCGTCCCCCCGGGGCAGGCACTTGACAAGCACACCAGCCTGTTTTGCAGACTTCTACCAGTGCAGGGGCCGCTGAGCTGGGGGAGGGAGAGGCAGTCCGCCACCCTGCCTGACCGCTCCTGTGTGCTTCCCGCCCCCCCCCCCCCCGGGCTTCGTGGCAGAGGGTGTGACCGGCCCCACACCCACATGCAGGAGAATGCTGGGCTCCTTGCTGCCACCAACCCCACTGTGGGGCTCCTCTGTTGCTGGATGGGCTTCTAGGGGGGGACTCTCCTCGGCTGGAGGGTGTGTTGCCTGGTGTGTTCTGCCCAGCCCTGGCCCCGACGCGTGGGGGAGGGCATCTGGGGAGTGGGCCGCGCCCTCTCGGAGGGAGTGCCTACCATCCAGGGGCGCTGTGTGGGGAGCAAACACTGACACTGGTGAGTCTGACCTCCGGCTCACCCCAGGCTGCCGCCGCTCCTGGGCAGGCCAGCTAGGCGGGTCCCAGGTGCTCTCTCCCTTTCGCCAGTTCTGTTCACAGACTCTGCATTCTGCAGGGACGTTCAGCCACATGCCTCCCTTTCTGTCTCTGCCCTGAGGAAATGAGCCCCAGTCTCCCAAGTGGACAGAACATTCTCTCTGTCCCACTGGAGAATTGAGACTCATTGTTTTGACAGAACTGACAAGCCATTATTTTGTCCCAAGTATGCAGATCCATTCATTAACAATTTATTAACTCAAGAGCTACTTTGCCAGAGGTTTGAACATACAATGAGGTGTGTGTGTGTGTGTTTTTAATTCTCACTCAAGGGTGTGTTTTTTTTATTTTTTATTTTTATTTTTAAAACATATTTTTATTGATTTCAGAGAGGAAGGGAGAGGGACAGGAGAAACATCCATGATGAGAGAGAATCATGGATCGGCTGCCTCCTGCACGCCCCACGCGGGGGATCAAACCCGCAACCTGGGCATGTGCTCTTGACCAGAATTGAACCCAGGAGCCTTCAGTCCGCGGGCCGATGCTCTATCCACTGAGCCACACCAGCTAGGGCTATTTTATTGATTTGTAGAGAGAGGAAGGGAGAGGTAGAGAAACATCAGTGATGAGAGAGAATCACGGATCGGCTGCCTCCTGCACTCCCCACACTGGGGATGGAGCCCGCAACCCCGGAATGTGCCTTGACTGGAATCGAACCCGGGACCCTTCAGTCCGCAAGCCGACGCTCTATCCACTGAGCCAAACCAGCTAGGGCTATTTTATTGATTTTTAGAGAGAGAGGAAGGGAGAGGGGGAGAGAGAGAAACATCCATGACGAGAGAGAATCATGGGTCAGCTGCCTCCTGCACGCCCCCCACTGGGGATCGAGCCTGCAACCTGGGATGTGCCCTTGACCGGGAATCAAACCATGACCTCCTGGTTCCTAGGTCGATGCTCAACCACTGAGCCTCGCCGGACGGGCGAAGATATGTTTTTTTAAATTGGTATTTAGAGAGAGAGAGATAGAGAGGGGAGAGAGAGAGGGCGAGCGGTTGAACCTACAGGCTAGGTGCGTGCCCTGACTGGGAACGAACCCGCCATCCTTTGGTGTACAGGATGACACTCCAACCAGCCGAGCCACCTGGCCAGGGTGTGCCCAGTGCGTTTCAACGCACGGGAAATGCTCGTCCCAGTGGGCCAACCTGGGTACGTCTGATTGTGAATCTGATAGTGGACTCATTACACGACTTCGTCTTGTCAGTTCGGATCTGAGCTGTAGCTATAAAAGGAAAACCAGAAGTAGAACCGGCTTTCATGCCACAACTAGTTTTTAAGTAAAATAAACGAAGTAGAAAACACTCGTTGGCTTTCCAGCATTCCAGTGTGATGTGAACGGTTCCTGTCTTATACCAACACGATTCTTGAGCAATGACTTATCTGAGTTGATACTCTTAAGTGGATGGTAGAATTTTAAGAATTTTTGAAGACCGATGAGTCTTGAGGTGGCTTCAGGGCGGGTGGAAGCAGAGCAAGGTGGTGGTTAGTGGTTTCTGCCCTGGCTTCTGGTCAACCTGACGTCGCCGCCTTCAGGATCTGGCTGACGGGAGCTCCGTGGTCCTAAAGCAAATAAGGCTTGAATGTCAAACTATAGAGGAGGTTAATGATTGGCAGATCACTGACGACGACAAATTGGTTTTCTTCCTTTTCAGTTACACCTGGGAAGCTGTTGATACCAAAAATCAGATGCTTTACAAGATCAGCGTCTGCGGGAACGTGGCCATTGCCGCGTGCGGGGCGTCGAGCGCCGTCTGCATGAAGGAGCTGAAGACGGGCCGCTACCGCTCCGTGGGTGAGTCAACCGGCCTGGCGTCACGGGGTGGGCACCGCCCCAGAGTGGCCAGGATAACTCCGTGGCTGTATAGCTGCCTACACAGTTACGTGTGCTTAGACTACATAATGGACGGTTTATGTTTGATCGTAGTTAAAAGGGGTAACAGTTTAAATGTCCACTATGAGATCAGATTAGGTGTCCTCCATTTATTATTATTATTATTTTTTTAAAATATATTTTAATGATATTTTACAGAGAGGAAGGGAGAGGGATAGAGAGCTAGAAACATTGATGAGAGAGAAACATCGATCAGCTGCCTCCTGCACACTTCCCACTGGGGATGTGCCCGCAACCAAGGTACATGCCCTTGACCGGAATCGAACCCGGGACCCTTGAGTCCGCAGGCCGACACTCTATCCACTGAGCCAAACCGGTTTCGGCTAGGTGTCCTCCATTTAGTGCAGCGATTTCCAACCGGTGAGCCGCAAGAATGTTGAAAACATTCAATACCTGGCTCTTCTGTCAGGGGCACTGACCTGTCTTCCCTTAGGTTGGCATATAAAAAACGACAATAGCCAACGCAACCATAGCTTCCCGGTGGGAACGAATCAAGATTATATCTGTTTTTATTTTTTTGGTCAGATTGGCAAAAAGGATATTTTTTGGTGTGCCGCAGAATGTTAGTAATTGTGTATGTGTGCCATGAGATGAGAGAGGTTGAAAATCGCTGATCTGGTGGATCCTGTGTAGTTAATCGTCACGAAGAATTATGCACATTTGTCCTTATTGACCTAGAACAGGGGTGGGCAAACTTTTTGACTTGAGGGCCACAGTGGGTTCTTAAACTGGACCGGAGGGCCGGAACAAAAGCATGGATGGAGTGTTTGTGTGAACTAATATAAATTCAAAGTAAAGGAGCGGAGGGGAGAGCAAGAGAACCGGATAGAACAGCCGGATCCGGCCCGTGGGCCGTAGTTTGCCCACGTCTGACCTAGAAGGATGTTTCCCATGTGGCTCTGCCTTCTCACGCTTTTCTCAAACCCTCTCTTCACTCTTACCCCCCCCCCCCCCATCTCCTCTAGTGTTGGGCCTTTCCCCGTGTAATGTCTGCTTCCTTCTGAGGCTCCTTGATTCTCAGGCAGTGGGCGTTCACATGGGGTCAACGATGGTCATTGGTTCTAGGCTTACGTTAACGATTAAGTAGTCCCAAGGGCCGGCATTCCTAGATTAAACCCGCAGACTTTCTCCTGGGGCCCCACGTGACCCTTCCCCTTGGGGAGGAGGGAACGGGGTTGATGCCTAAATGAAGGACCGACGTCAGAGCAGCAGGTGCCAGGGTCCTTGGGTTTGGTGGCATGGATGCCCACAGCGGTTTGACGGGTGAGGCCTCCTGGGGAGGGGCGGTCCTGAGCCGGATGCTGTGACGGGGATGGTGTGGGAGGTTTGATGCCGGGAGGGGCAGCGTGCTGCGGTGGCTCTGCCTGTCGTGTTTGGATGGAAATGTTTCGAGTAAGAAGAGGAAGGTCTGCAAGGTCAGCTGGTGGAGGCCCGGCTCCTGCTTGGTTTCTTTGTCTCCCGTTGAGGAGACTTAGACAGAAACACAGCGAGAGGGGTCTGCGGCCTGGTCAGACAGATTTGTTGTGTGTGATATACTTAAAACACGGGCAAGTGAGAGGGCCCTTTTCCTGACTGGCCTCTTTTGGTGATTCATGGAGAGAGGCCACGCGTGGGCCTGTGTGCCAGCATTACTCAGGTTTTCAGAAAGCAGAAAAGGCGTTTTCCTCTGGACGGGACTGTGATACTTGACTGTAGTGTTTCTGGCTAATGAAAGTGTGTCCTATAGGTGGTGGTGGTCTAGTATAGTATAATGTAACCCCAGGTGCAGAAAAACCATTGGCGGAGGATTTGTGAGATTGGCAAGGTTGGACAAAACTTGAGAATGACCAAGTTCCGTAAGCTTTGGCCCTGGCTGGTGGGCTCAGTGGTTAGAGCTTCAGCCTGCCTTCCGAAGGGTCGCAGGTTCGATTCTGGTCAAGGGCATGCACATGGTGCAGGTTCCCGGCCAGTCGGAGTGCCTGTGGGAGGCAAGCAGTTGAGGTGGTTTCTCGATGTTTCTCTCTCTCTCTCCCTCTCTCTCTCTCTCTCTCACTCTCTTCCCCCACTTCCACTCTCTCTAAAGTCAATGGAAAAAATATCCTTTGGTGAGGATTAACAAAACAAAAGAAAGAAAGAAAGAAAGAAAGAAGTTCCATAGGCTTTGAAAGCCAGCAGCATGGTGACGTTGTGGGGTGGGTAGTGGATGGCTTGTGATGGTCACGGGGGCGGTGATTTGATAAAACGTGTGTTTAGAAAGCTGGGCCCAGGGGCATAGTGGAGCTTGGTGGAAGGAGAGAGGCTGATGGTAACTGGATGAGCTAACAGCTAAGTTCCAGGTTGACGATGATATAAACCAGCCGTTCTCAATCTCGTTTTGTTCTCCCGGACACATTCCACATGCTTTTCCCAGAGCTCCAAACTCCCGAACTCCCACAGGGGCGGAGGGAGGCTAGGTGCCGTGAACTTGTAGCACCAGCGGTTACTGCCCTGTCCTTCCGCTCAAGGAAGCAAACTGGGGGTGTGGACGAAGGTGATGTTAACATGTAGAGGTGATTTTGAATTAGATCTGATTTTGCTGATAATGTGTCTTACAGTGGCTCTAACGAAATTTGCCTTATAAACTTGTTTTATGACTAAGTTTCTTGTATACCGTGTGTGAGGTATTATGTTTTTAAGTAAAATAATCTCAATTCATTCAGCAACTTTTTTGAAGTAGGTGATTTCATTTCCCTCATTTTATAAATGAGGACACGAAAGCCCAAAATAGATAAGCCGCTTGCCAGAGGCTGGTTGCCAGAGGCTGATGGTTGCGAATGTGACGCTGACAGGCCAGGCCGGAGCCTGTACTTATTTGGGGCTGTGTTGTTTGGAGAGTCAGGCAGTTGTAGAGCTAAAATGGGAACCATGACGGGAAATCTGAACTCCTGAAAACTAGCTTCTTATGAACTTGCTAGAAAGGGGGGGAAAAAAGTGAATTTTGAGAACAGGCACAAAAACTGGAGTTTCCAATAAATCAGAGGAACGGGAGAATTAGGATGGCAATAGATCCAAATATATATACGAGAACTTAATGTATAACCAAAATTTTAGGCGTAATTTAGGCATTTATCTCTTAGCACACAGTATCAGACCTCTCCTTCATGTCATGTAACAGGAATGACAGATGAGTTAAAATTAAAAAGACAATGGAACGCTAGGGGAATAGACATATAATCCAGAGGAGGCAAGATCTTCTCTTAATAAATAAGACAAACAACCTGGGAGAAAAATGGCAAAGTCTAAGGGCAGGCAGTTCCCAAAGAGGAAATCCTGATCGTCAGGGCAACTTCATTAGTAAGTCAGGTGTAAATGCAAAGCAAAGCAAGAAAGAAATCTCACTTTCCTTCAGTCAAATTGGCAGAAGCTTAAATGGTTGCATCAGACAGTGTTGGCAGGGAGCCTAGACGCGGGCACATTTGTGTAGTGCCGTGGAATGGTTGTCTACAGCCCTTTAGGGAAGATAATTGTTGATGCAGTTTCAGAGTGCCCACAGGGCTGTTTTTATACTTAGAAATGAATAGTAAGACCTCAACCTCGGGTTAAATAATAGTACATTATTTTTGATTAAGAAATCAAACATTAGTTCTTCCTTAAGCAAATGATACTGTTGCGTATGTAAATCTAGCCGAGTGGAGCAGCTAGGTTTTGTGGGGCCTGCAAACAACATTTGGTTCCATTTACAACTTAGATGAGTCATCTTCCCCACATTTTAAAATGACTTTTACGTCTTATATATTTGATTTCCTTTGAAAATGTGATCTGACAATGAAACCTTAAGCACTAATAATAATAACTCTTAAAACATGTAACACTGTAAACTTACAAATAGGATGAACCTAAAATTCTTAGTCTAATACAGTTGGTCTAAATCATTTGCTCGTCATAACCTTTGGAGTCATAACATTAAACATGGCATGTATGGAAAAACACCAGAGGTGTTCCCGTTCCTCCTAACATCCTAAATATTAATACTGTGGTTTTAATTTAACTAATCTGCGGGTGAGAAGCTCTATATCCGCGACTGAAAGCCTGTGACCGGCCCACTTCACAGGTAACGCGCCCACCAGGGAAGAATGTTAGTTGAGGGTACTCACCGTCAGAGCCTGGGATTCTGGCTGCCGCCTTGTTGGGGTCTTGGGCAGGACACAGGGAATCCATCTGGTTGTAGGCGCTGTGTCGTGACTTCATTTACTCAGGAGGCTGGCCTTGGCTTCAGGTGACACCTGTGCTGTGTGGCTCCGGGGTGCAGCCTAATGAACCTCCCACCACCCCATGCAGCCCAGTCACTGGAGTGAATTTTGTATCTCTTATTATTCAGATGTGAAAACATATTCTTTTCCTCTTAAGCCCTGTATACATACATATATATGTGTGTATGTACACACATACTTGGTAAAACCATGTCATTCTATTGGATATTTAAGATATCTGGTTGAGTTTTAGGTATAACTCATGTTTTTATCCCATTTATGGTCTCTCCTGATAGTCTAGCAATTTCTGCTAAATTTTAAAACATATTCCTATAACCTACTTTTGCAAATCTTACCAATAGAGGAATTAGTACTGTACAGAGATGTTTGTACAGATTTTTTTTTCGTAGTGCTGTGATAAATAGTATGCTGGGACAGCCTAACTGTATGGGGCAGTGCAATAAATTGTATGTTTTATTCTGATTTACTTGGTTAATTCCCAGATATGTGAATAAAATATTTAAAAACAACTGACACTTAATATTCATTTATTTGAAACAAATACTTGAGTGAATCAGTCACTAAAACAGACACGAACCCCCTTTTGTCCTGGAGGTTACACACACAAAACCACAATGGCTAAGGAGGATATTAGAATGTGACGAATGCTGCAAAAACAAAGGGAAGGGGGGAGAGAGCGCTGGCAGGCTCAGGGGCATGAATGTGCTCGGGCATATTAAGTCGGGTACCTGTTGCCGAGAAAGCCACACTTAAGCAAAGACTTGGAGCTGAGGGAGTGAGTCTTGTGCCTCTTGGGGGGAACAGCCAGTGAAGGGGACAAAGGGGAGTATCTGGGGGTGGGGGTAACCGGTGGTAGCAAGAATAGAAATCTCTTTTCAAGAGTGTTGTTGCTATAGAGCAGAAAACTGAGGCAGTAGCTTGGAGGGAAAACCGGGGTAGAGGATGCTTTTTCAATTTGGTGACACAGCATGTGACAGTCCACTGTGAAGGACACGACACAATAAAGATGGGAAGTGGGCAGCTAGGAAGCCTCGCTCGGCTGGAGCACAGCGCTGACTAGCGCGGAGGGGGCTGCGCGCCCGCCTGGCAAGCCCTGCTGGATGAGTTGGCGGGGCGCCGTGGCCGCCCGGTGGCCGGCCCCGGAGGCGGGATCACGAGGCCTAGCAGCCTCAGCGAGGCCGGGTAGCGAGCTCGGCTGGGCTCGGCCGGGGGCGCCTGGGGTTGCAGGCGAGGCCCGGCCTGCTGGGCTCCGGCGAGCGGGGCCTGGCGCGCAGGGTCTGCACGACCCGGCGCGGCCTGGCCTGGAGAGCGTGGCCCGGCCTGGCGGGGACGGGCGAGCGCGGCCTGGCACGCAGGGTCTGGAGGACTCGGCGAGGCCTGGCTGGTAGAGCGTGGCCCGGCCTGGCCGGGACTGGCGAGCGCGGCCTGGCGGGCCCCCTGGTGCGCAGGGTCGGGAGGATCTGGCGAGGCCTGGCTGGCAGAGCGTGGCTCGGTCTGGCGGGTCCCGGCGAGCGCGGCCTGGTCTGGCGGGCCCTGGCGAGCGCGGCCTGCAGGGCTCGGGACGGAGAGCGCGGTCTGGCGGATCCAGCGCGCGACCTGGCGGAGCCTGCGCGATCGGGCGGCCCTGGCCTGCTGGAGACTGCCGCCTGGCGGACCTGCCATGGCCTGGCGGGGCCTGCGGGCGCGGAAGGGTCTGGCGGGCCCAGGCGAACGCGGCGCGGCCTGGCGGGCTCGGCCTGCAGAGCGCGGTCTGGCGGGCTCGGCGCGCGCATCCTGGTCTGCAGGGCCCGGCCAGGAGAGCGGGGCCTGGAGGAGCCGGAGCGGTCTAGTCTCGGGGGCCCCTGCCAGTGCGGCCTGTTCTGATGAGCCCGGGCGAGCTCGACCTGGTCTGGCGGAGCGGGCCTGGAGAGCGCGGTCTGGAGGACACGGCGAGGCCTGGCGGGCCCTGGAGAGCGCGGCCTGGCGGGTCCGGTACGCAGGGTCTGTAGGACCCGACGCGGCCTGGCCTGGAGAGCTCTGCCTGCTCTGGCTGACCCGGCCTGGAGAGCGCCGTCTGGTGGGCCGGGAGCTCGGGATCTGGTTGGGGGCACCCGGCCTGGAGACCGCGGTCTGGAGGACCGGGTGCGCGCGGCCGGGCGCGCTCTGGAGGACCCGGGGCGATCTGGCGGGCCCGGCGAGCGCGGCCTGGTCTGGCGGGCCCAACGGGCGCGGCCTGCTCTGGTGGGCCCGGTTTGGAGAGCGTGGTGAGGAGGACCTGGCGCCCTCGGTCGGGTGGGCCTGGCGCGGTCCGGCGGGCCCAGCGCGCGGTCTGGCGGGCCCAGCGCGCGGTCTGGCGGACCCAGCGCGCGGTCTGGAGGACCCAGCGCGGTCTGGCGGACCCGGCCTGGAGATCGGGATCTGGAGGACTCGGTGCGGCCCGGCGGGCCTGGGCGAGCGCGGCCTGGCCTGGCGGGCTCGGCCTGGAGACCGTGGTCTGGCGGGCCTGGCGCGCGCAGCCTGGGCTGGAGGAAGCGCCCTGGCGAGCGCGGCCTGGAACTCGCGCGCTCCGATCGGCCGGGGCCCCGCCAGTGCGTTCTGGTCTGGCGGACCCGGCCTGGAGAACGTGGCCTGGCGGGCCCTGCGCGAGGTCTGGAGGACCCGGCGCGGTCTGACGGGCCCGGCGAGCGCGACCCAGCCCATTTGGCGCCGTCCTCGGGAGCTGGCCGTGGGCCTGGCGTGCTGGCCGCCGCCCCGCAGTCCTCGCCCGGCTCTCGTCCGGGGAGGATGGCCTGGCTGGCCGGTTGCCGCGGTGGTTTGCCGCGGTTGCGTGCCGCGGTTCGCTGCGGCCTCTCCTCGTGTGCCCTGGTCGGCAGCCGGTCTCGGCCGCCAGGCGGAGCGGGCAGAGGAGGAAGACGAGATGGATGGGCTGGCGCAATGCCGATGGGGCCTGATGCTGAGGGATGCCGGTGCCTCGCGCCGCGGCGGCAGAGCTCGGCCGGATCCCTCTCGGCCCGAGGCCAGGGCCCTTCTCCTTTCCTTTTCAGGATGGGCCCCGCAGTTATGAGGAGCCCCCAGGAGCTCTGGGCACAGGGCCGGAACGGGCTGCGGTATGGGGGGACTGCAGTGTGGGGGGAGGGTCTTTAAGCTGGGGGGGGTGCGGGCCCGTGCGCGCCCTCTTGTGGCCGCAGCGCACCGCTTTCCACCGCCGCCTCCGCGTCTCCTGGAGCGCTGGGCTGCGGGGGCGCCCGGAAGCCCCGCCCCATCGCCCGGTCCCAGACCCGCCCACTGCGGGCGGAGCTTCGGGCGCTGTCCAGGGCGCTGTCCACAGGGCGCTGTCCTCGGTGCCGGCGCTGCGGCAGGGTTTGTGCGTCCTTTCGGCGGAGAAGAGATTTTAGAGCAGACAGACCTCCGGTCTCCGGCACGCCGGCGCGCAGGCGGGCGGGACACAGAACCGCTGTGCTGTCAGCGCGACGTTGTCGCAGCTCTAAAATCCATTTCCTCTTCTCCAGTTGGCATCTTAATTTTACCCCCTCTTCTTTTTTTAAAGACCTCAGCTGTATGTATTGAATTGGACCAGTTATACTCCTGAGTTCATGATAGGCACTTATCAATAATCCGAGGGCTAACCTTTTAATTTTGTTTATTTTATTTTTTTAAAAAATATATTTTTATTGATTGTAGAGAGGAAGGAAAAGGGAGGCAGAGATAGCAACATCAATGATGAGAGAAAATCATTGATTGGCTGCCTCCTGCATGCCCCCCCACTGGGCCTGCAACCCGAGCATGTGCCTTTGACGGGAATCGAACCTGGGACCCTTCAGTCCGCAGGCCGACGCTCTATCCACTGAGCCACACCAGCTAGGGCTCATTTTGTTTTTAATTAGTTGTTTTAGATAATGTAGTGAATCCTATCTTTAACAAAATGTAGGAGGAACCCGACAATAACCACTATTTATGTGTTCCCCCAATTACTGGAAGTGACCATAAGCCCACCTCTGTATTTAAAAATTTGTCCCTTCTCTCCCTTCCTCCCTCATCCCCCACCCCCAATCTGTGTGTGTGTGTGTGTGTGTGTGTGTGTGTATGTGTGTGTATGTGATGTTTTCAACTTTTTGGGGACTCAAGTGGTAACAGTATCGTATTGCTGAACATCAACTACATTGTTACCTTTCACTGTGGCTTATTCCTTGTACCCCCATGCAGTGTTGTGTGGCCCTACCCAATTCAACCTGCTCTTCTGCTGAGGGCCATTGGGTTGTTTCCAGGTCATTGCTAGTGCGAAACATGCAAGTTGTTCTTGCACTTGTTTCCCGCTGTGAGTGTGCATGGTTTTCTCTTAGGCATCGGCCTGAGAGTTGAATCGTTAGGTCACAGGGCATATGAAAATTCAATTTTAGGGCATGATGCCAAACTGACTTATGAAGTGGTCATACCGGTTTACACTGCCACGCAGCATAGGAGAGCTCTCCACCGTATCTCCGCCACCATTTGGTATTTAATTTTTGTCAATGGAATTGCTGAAATTGGTATGCCATGTGGTCTCGATTTGCAATTCCTTGTTCACCAGTGATGTTCTACATCTTCATGTATTTATTGATGTGTTTCCTTCTGTCTGAATACGTCCTGTCCATTTTATGTTGAGTTATATTGAATCATATGACTTATTCTCTCTGTCTAGAAGGCTTAGATTTTCCTCTTTGCTTTTGATATTAAAATTCATCATAGCTTGACTTGTTGTGCGCCTTAAAAAACACTCTCCTCTTTTTGTGTTCTCTGTCAGGTTATTCATTTTCCTTTATTTCCTAGATTTATAATTTTTTTGGCCTTTGTGAGTTTATATATTCTAGATGCCAGTTCTTTGCCAGCTCTGTGTATTCCCAGTTTACAACTTGTTTCTTTTGTTAAGCTATTTTTGATTAATGTAAAATTTTAAATTTAGTAACAAATTTATCAGTTTTTTGTAGTTAATGCTATTTAGTGTTAAATACTTTCTTACATTAAGATATAAAAGATAACTATATTTTCTACTAAAAATTTGGAAGTTTGGTGTTCAATGTTTACATCTTTAACCCATTTAGAGTTTATTTTTGTATGTGGTGGTAGGTAGTGATCCTATTTTATCGTTGTTTTTTTTTCCATATGGATTGCCATTTTGTTTCCAATTCCATTTATTGAATATCCTCTTCTTTGCCAACTGATGATATATTGAAATTTGATTTGCACAAATGTCTCTCCTATGTTCTAGTCTGTCAGTTTATCTGTTGCTATGCCAACTACCATCGTATTAACCAGTTAACTGCCATGTGTCCAAAATGGAAACCATCCCCACACACCATGATATTTTGAATTTAATTAAAAAAATCAGTTTGCAATGAATATTACAAAAATAAATATATTACTCACAATTTGGGTGTTCCTGAATGTTTTCAGTTGAAAATTCACACAAAAAATTATTTTAAAGTTGGTCTATACACGCTTAGGGCAGGCAGATGGTTAATAGTATGTATACTTTTTATTCTTGATTATTACAGTAATGTCCCAGGCAAACTAAGACATGATTACTCGACTTGTGAGCCATTCTAAAGAATTTTGATTTATAGCACGGGAAGTTACTGAAGAATATCCATGGCCGAGTTATAGGTTCTAAAATACATTTTTAATGATCACACTGGTGCAAGATGGATGGGGTGGGGGGATGGCGAGGGACAAGACAAGAGTGGAGTTAAGGGGACCAGTTAGGCTAGAGCTAGAGGGCAGGTGAGAGATTAGAGTGGTTTTAGTAGTGACAGAAATGGAGAGGTGTGGGTGGATTTGAGATGGAGGTAGAACCAATAGAACTTTCCGATGTGTTGAATATGGTAGAGAGGAAGGTAGGACTCAGTGTAATGTGTTTGGGGCTTGAACCGCTGGGTGGATAGGATGCCATTCCTGAGATGCAGAATTCTGGGGAGAGGACAGTTTGTACGTTTATAAACTCTCAGATGAATTATAGCGCCACTTTTAATTTGCTGATGCTTGGAAATAGCTTTATGGTTATGAATATGTTATAGTTCGTTGATGCTCTTTCCTTTCCGAATAGGCGACTCTCTTTTGAAAAGTGCAACCAGAACTCTTCTGGAATTCAACACAACCGTGGACTGTGACGGGGAGCGACGTGCACGTCACAAAATCCAGAGCAGCATCACCTTCCTCTGTGGCAAGACCTTGGTGAGTCCGCAGGTCACTTTATAACCTTTCGTTAGAAATGTTAGCCCCCTGGGGGGCCTTGCTACAGCGGTTATTCCAGGGAGAATAAGCGAAAAAAATGGAAAGCACAGCAGATAAAAACCCCAACCGAAATCGCCATCGCCATTAAGAACCAATAAGTAAAAAATCCGAAGTCTATAGTTACAACTTTCGAGTGAAACTCGATCCACATCCTGTGTAAAACTACAAATCAAAGTGATGAATGTGTTTAAACTCAAAGCACAGTGTAATGTTTATTGCAGGCATAATTTTTTTCCTTCTTTCTAAAATCTCTTCTCCCAGCATTTTATTTGGATAGTTTTTAGGGCAATGTATTTATTTTTTTAAATGTTTTTCTTTCCTCATTTACATTAAACTGCAGAGACGGAGATCTGTGTAGGACAGCGGTTTTCAAATGATGTGCGGCAGAATGTTTAAAACATGCAGTACCTATTTAGTCGGGGCACTGACCTCTTTTCCCTTGGATTGCCAAATTAAAAAAAAAAAATGACAACAGCCAGCACAACAATAGCTGTCCGGCGTGAATGAATCAAAATTATACCGATTTTTTTGGTCAGATCGACAGAAAAATGTATTTTCCGGTGTGCCGCAGAATGTTCGTAATTTGTTTATGTGCGTGTCATGAGATGAAAAACGTTGAAAATCGCTGATCTAGGAGAAGTTTTTGCTAGTGGGTAGTAGGCTTCCCAACCTTTTTGGGTATTCCTAGTGTTGAAAAGGGACATAATGGTTTAAAGTGTGATTTGTTCTTGCTGTCTCTGTATTGCATGGGAGTTTTAAACATTTTTAATCTTTAGTGGTTAGTGAGGGACTTGAAGTAAAATAATTGCTAGTTTTTAGGGAAAGCAGTTGGCGTACAGATCCTATGAAGGTTCTCTAATCAGAGTAAGAGCCCAAGTATTCAGAAAAATCAGGGTGCGTAAAACTCACGTGGCCACCAGATTGCTCTGAAATACTATTTTAGAATTTGCTGTGACTGTTATGTTCTCAGGCCCGTCATGTCTCCTCTCAAGGGTTTTTTAAAGATAGAACTTACATGTTTCGTTTGGACCAGCCTACCAATTGCACTGCTGTCCATGTCGAAACCCTGGGAGAAAAGCCGGCTTGCCGCTCTGTGAAACGCGGAGGTCCGTGTTCCCGAACGGGCTGGCTCCTGTTTTAATTTTAACCGATTTCCTTCAAGAATTCTGTGTTCACCATGAAAGAACCAGAATTGTGGAGAACTCCAGATTTGCACATGGGTGTGTAGCGGTAAATTCCCGCCGGGTCGGGCATCACCCGGCCGCGCCGTGGCTAAGTTTGGAGTCTACCCGGGTTGAGGCGTTGGGGGTGGGGGGTGGGGGGGGCGGTCTGAAGCGAGGCTGGCGTAGGAACTCAGCCGGGCCTGGGTGGGCCTCCTCCCTCGCTGACAGGAAGCATGAGGTCACATTTTCTGGCTTTGATTTTGTTGGCATTTGGTTAAGAGAACATTTGGAGTTTGAGAGGATCAGGGCTCTGAGGGTTGCTTCCCAGGAGTTTACTGTACTCGCATAGCTGGGGCAGTAGAACAGTCTTGGCCCGATTCTACCAAAATTCCAGCATGATTTCATGAAGCCTTTGTCTCAGAGTTTTTGGGTTTGGGAACTTGGTGATGACCTTGTCGAACTAAAAACGGTTGCGTTTGCCCGCTGCCCCCGTGTTGCTACTTTTAAAATGTTCGTTTACGGTTTCTAACTTTATTTTATTTTTATTTTTTTAAAATATATTTTATTGATATTTCAGAGAGAGGAAGGGAGAGGGATAGAGAGCTAGAAACATCGATGAGAGAGAAACATCGATCAGCTGCCTCCTGCACATCCCCTACTGGGAATGTGCCCGCAACCAAGGTACATGCCCTTGACCGGAATCGAACCTGGGACCCTTGAGTCCGCAGGCCGACGCTCTATCCACTGAGCCAAACCGGTTTTGGCTATTTTATTTTTTTTTTACGGTTTCTAACTTTAATAAAGGGAACCTGCCCGTGCGCAGCAGGGTAACTTTAACTTCGTTCTGACAGGGCACGCCCGAGTTTGTCGCCGCCGCGGACTGTGTGCACTACTTCGAGTGGAGGACTTCCGCCGCCTGCAAGAAAGACACGTTCAAAGCCAAGAAAGAGGTAGCCTCGAGGTCACGTGCTTGGAAAGTACATGCTGGGCCCTTCAGACTGGAAATACTGGTTCAGTTGTTCCTGTTGTGCTGGGTGGTTCTGCGCTTAGGACAGGGCTCTGCGGCCCACAGGCCGTGGTGGAAATCGAACGGCCCACCTGCAGGCAGGTTCCTTGTGGGTTTCTGGTGCCGTGCAACGCAGGACCGAGGGACCCGGCGGAGCGGGGTGTAGGGTGTCCACGGTGCCTCCCGTGCCGTCTCCGCCCGGAGCCCTGGGGTGGCTGCGGATGGTGGCTCCCGGCCAGGTGTCCTGAGCCCTCCAGGTCTTCGCCAGCTCACCTCAGAGGCTGGGTGTCTTACCGTTCTTCCGTTCTTTCTTGGTCAGATCATTCTTTAAAAAAAAAAAAATTTTTTTTAAAAAATTGATTTCAGAGAGGAGGGGAGAGGGAGAGAGAGATAGAAACATTAATGGTGAGAGAGAATCATTGATCGGCTGCCTCCTGTACATCCCCTCCCGGGGATTGAGCCCGCAACTCGGGCACGTGCCCTGATCGGGAATTGAACCGTGACCTCCTGGTTCATGGATTGATGCTCAACCACTGGGCCACACTGGCCGGGCCGGTCAGGTCATTCTTGTTGCTCCACGAAGTGTCCTGTTCCCTCTACTAGGGGCCTCCGAAGGTGGCTCCGCCGCGTGGCTTTCCCTGGTCGCGGGGGAGAGGAGAGCGGTAGCACCCTTTCCGCTTCACTCCTCCCGCCGCCCGGGTCGGTCGTACCCGTGGTTTCCTGTGCCCGCCTGGACAGCGGTCTTCGCGGGCTGATTATTCTCACTTTTCGCCGTTCGTTTCCCGTTCTGAGGGATTGGGTTCAAAGTCTTAGGAGTGAGGAACTGACCAATGGGAGTTGTTTTCACTGATGGCTTAATGCCGGATCGTTCAAGAAGGGCAAAAGGAGATACATTCGCTTTTAAAAAGTAAAGCCAGCGACACGAGGAATGACGAGCGATCACAGGCCCGCACCTACGGCAGTCCGGGACAGAGGACGGGGTCCCGCGGCGTGGAAGAGGCCACGCTGCCTCGCGGAGGAGCAGCCGGAGGCTCAGAGCAGAAAAGCTTCAAGTGTGGGAGGGGAGAGGCCCAAGGAAATGTCACCCGTCCTTAGGAACGGCGTCAGGGTTACGCTTTAAATTGCAAAACGGAGGGTGAGCTGTTGGCCAGCACACGGTGCGTGGCAGGAGGAGCCTGTCGGGGCTGCAGGGTAGCTGCCTGCTCTCCCCGGAGACCTCCACCTCCCCGGCCCCCCGAGCCCCAGCCTGCCAGCGAGGCTGTCTTCCTGCCTCCGCGGCGCGGCCTCTCCCCTCGCTCTCCTGAGCTGGCAGTGGCGTCTCCCCCGACCTGGGGAAAACGCCTTTCCAGGTTCAAGGAAGAAAGAAGTAGCCGTTTGTCTCCCCCCCGCTTGGGGCGGCGGGTGGAAGTCACACTGCAGCCCGTGGCCCAGCCCTGCCTGGTCTGTGTTTGTACAGCCCAGAGCGAAGAATGGCCTTCACGTTTTTATGGGCTGTGAAGAGACAAAGAAGAATGCAGGGCAGAGGCCTACGTGACGCGAGCCTGGCATATTTACCATGTGGCCTTTGCAGCAGACGGGTGCCCTGCTCTGAATTGTTCTTTGGGGCGGAGGGGGGAGGGCCAGCTGTTTTTTCTCAAAACAGTGACATTTAATTTCTCTTCGACGTGGATCTGAAGGTGCAGGAGAGACGTTGCAGTCGGCTCTCTGCTCGGCTCGGGGGCGGGGTGGCAGCTGGGCCTGATCCCTCTGGTGTCCAGGCAGGGAGGGCCCGTTGGGGGCCGCGCAGGAGGAATTTCTTGCGTTTTGAAAGGCTGCTTGCTTTCAGGGGCCCCGGGGACTTAAAGGTCCGGAGGGCGCGTCCCTGCTCACGACCTGAACTCCTTTCTGCCTCCCGTGCCGGCACCTTAGAGGGAGGGCCCGAGGAGCACGTGGCCGCTGGCGTAGCCTGCCATCACTGCCCCAGGTCACAGTGCCCCCGGGTCACAGTGCCCCCCGGGTCACAATCGAGTACCTCGCTTTACCCTGTCTCGGGGATGGATTGCGCTGACCGGCTGTGGTGCGACTCCAAGAATTGTTAAAACACTCAGCATTTCTTTTCCTTTAATTTAAATTCTTCATGGTTGAAAGTATTACATTTGTCTCCTTTCCCCCCCCATTGACCTCTCCCCGGCTGCCCCCGCCCCCCAGCACCTACCCTCGCCCCCTCCTCTCTGAGTCCATTGGTTGTGCTTCTCTGCATGCACACAACACCCAGCACGTCTTAAAGAAGAAATCCACTCGGTCTAGGGCTGTTGCCGCCACGATGTCCACACCTCGCTCAGATTTCCTGGTTTCTTTGTTTGTGCTGCTCTGACGGCGGGAGTTAACGGCTGTTCTCGGCTGCCTTTTACCACGACCGCCCTGGGCCCGTTCAGTGGACCCCGGGAGGGTTTTTTTAGATTGTAATTTCTCTAAAGTACCACGGCCGGCCGCCCCCTCCCCTGGCACTCTGGGGAGGGAACCCAGGGAACTCAGACCTCAGCAGCCGCACAAGCACCGTCAACATACGGCGTGAACAAGGTCCACTCAGTGTGCGGAGTGGGGGGCCGGCCGCCCCTCCCCCAGCGGCCGCGTTCCTGCTCTCATGAATGTCTCCATTGCTCTGCTCCGTGGGGCAGGAAGTGGGAGGCCTCTCCCCAGGAGCCCGGCTGTTTTCCGACGTGCACTCCAGTTCTGTGGGCGCAGGGCTGGGCGGGCCCCGCAATTCCTTCCTGGCCCGCGCGCCGGCCAGCGGTGGCTGGCTGCCTGGAGCGGGGGTCTGAGCGCCGGCTTCTCACTGGGATCCCCCGAGCCCGTCCAGAATGGCGAGTCCTTGCACACGTGGCCGGCCTCGCCTTCCCCCCAGCCGGGGCCGCTGTGCCTTGCTCTCACAGGCTTTCATTTTGTAGCTGGAGCGGCGCCCCGCCTCCACTCTGACCCGCTCCCGTTGGCGTCGCTGTGTGAACGTGCCGGGGATGGCACACGGCAGATTCGCAGGATTAGGGGCCCTGATTACTTTCCCCGGGCCCAGGGACGGGCTGCAGGGAGACCTTCACTTTAATTTAGGTAATTTTTAAAGCGTGTGGGCCTGGCCTTTCTGCAGGATGTAGCCCGAGGCTTGGCGTCTGGCCCCTGTGAGTCATGTTCTCCCAGGACCAGATGTGCCAGCCCCTGTGGTTATCGGCGGGATCTCCGATCACGGGAGACTCTGCTTTAGGGATCTGGTCGGAATGAGTGCGCGTGTCCCCTGAGGCTGCGAGGAGGTGCAAGTGGTTGGTTCAGTCCGTTCGCTCTCCATGAAATCTCGGGGAACGGGGCTGGGGAAAAAGGTTAGTGGGTCAGAGCGTTCCTGCAGGCCTGATAGCATCTTTCCAAGAAAGATTTGAAAGCTAAATATTAGGCAGTTAACCTTTGCGAGCAGCCCTGCCTGCGAATGGCTTCCTTGTGAAAGACTTAAGTCTCAAGAACATCGTGGCTGGAAAGCGGTGAAGCAAACTGCTTTGAAACGATTGCCGAGAACACGAGTCTTCGGTGTGTTTCTTCGCACGGGCGATGACAGGGATGCCAGGGTGTTGTTTTTTTTTTGGAAATAAGACTCACAAGGGGGTTTCAAAGGCAGACCTGGCAGGAGGTGGTGTTATCTGGGTGAGCAGGGCCTTTGTGAGTCTCGGCACGTGTCTAGGCGCAATGCTCTCTGCTTGAGAAGGTTAGGAGCTGGAGAGCCCGGAGCCGTGTCAGCTGCAGTGGGCTCCTTGACATTTTGGAACTAAGAGGCCATTCGTTCCTAGAGACGAGGGTGTGAGTGGTCATAAGTGAGAATCCAGGAAGGACGGGCTCAATGCTCGAAGGAGGACTCTGTCTTCATCAGTTACTGAGCAGGTGCTGGTGCAGGCGTCGTCCTGAGCCCGTCTTTCCGGGCTTCAGCAGGGACAGCCGTGTGCTCAGCCAGCAGGCTCTCCTGTGGGAGGAAGCTAACAGGTAACACACACCAGCGCTATGAAGGGAAGGAAGGCGGGGAGGCACAGAGCACTGGGGAGCACTGCTTTAGATCAGGGTGTCAGGACAGGCTCCCCGAGCAGGTGACGGTTCATCCGAGACCGGAGCGAGGTGGAGCGAGAGCTGTGTGATTCCAGGGAGATGCGAGGGAGTGTCGAGTTCCGTGGGCCGAGCAGCACCCGGGAGCCCCGAGGCTGCGTCCTCGAGGTTGGAGGGGACTCGCTCTCAGTGTGGATCTGAGCAGAGAGTGATGTGACCCGAGGCAGCTTGGGCAGGACCAAGCTGGTGGTGGTGGGGATGTGGGCCGCAGGGCAAGGCGTGTGTAATCCGGAAGCAAGGACCCGCTAAAAAGGTGGTGGGTCGCAGGCCAGTTGGAAGGTGTGTGTTGAAGACTGACTCTATCCTCTCTTCTAGGTGCCGTGCTACGCATTTGATGGCGAGTTCAAGAAGCACGATTTAAACCCACTGATCAAGCTCAGTGGCGCTTACTTGGTGGATGACTCGGACCCGGACACGTCTCTGTTCATCAACGTTTGCAGAGACATAGGTCTGGACCTCGGGGGGCGTGGGCGAGGGGTGGGGAAGGGTCGCTTGGCAGTGTCCTTGGCTTTGCCCTCCGCCTGCGTTCACCTGCTTGGAGCCACGTGGCCGTGAGGCCTCCGAGATCGCGTTGGTCCCCACAGACGTCTCTGGGCACAGCCCACCCCTCGGCCCAGGAATCCCATCCCTCACGCATTCCCTCCACACTGCGAGTCCAGCCCCGTGTGCTCTCTCTGCCTGACACTTGGGGTTTTCAGATTCTCAAGTAAATCTTACTTCCAATGAGATGGGGGCGGGGCGGGGGGTGGATTGAATTGGTGTGTGGGCGCTGAGCACGGCTGGAGGAAACGGAGTCCGGAGTTCCTGGCCGGACTGGGGAAGCCACGCGTGCCTGGCTGTGGGTCCCTGAGGCCCTTGGCTGTGAGCTGCAGGCTGGGAAAAGGGGGAGAGGGGTGCCCAGGGTCCTCGGGCACTTGGTCATGACCCATATTTCGTTCTGGGACGACTTCTTGGCTGGGTGTCTCTGAAGCTGCCAGGACTGGGTGAGAAGCTTGGTGTCTGCTCAGCCACCTGAAGGCTGGGCCCAGCCTTGATCCAGAGAGGCCGTGGGCAGCTGTGCTAAGCCCGGCTGGAGCCTAGCTTGGCGTTTGCTTCAAGGGCTGTGAGCTGTTAGTCCTCTGCTGGCTTCGCTGGTAATGAGTGAAAAACAATTCTTCCCTGTCTCCCTTACGTTCTTATTCCTCACGTCGTACTAGTACATAGGACTTGGGCCTTAGAAAAGTTTTTAAGAAGGAAGCCAGCCCACGCGAGGGCTGTGGGCAGCAGGCACATGAGTGTGAGCGTTCCCTACCCTGTGCGTGGACATCACACGCCACTGGCTCACTGCTCCTACGTCGTTCTAAAACGGGGGCTGCACGGCTCCCCAGGGGCCAGCGCCGGGCAGGTGTGTGGCAGGTTGTTCGTGTCGTTCTTTTGTGCTCCAAGGACGGCTCCTGTTGTTGTTCTGGAGAAAGGTCGGTAGACAAAGTCTTCATCTTCAATGGGCCTGTAACTCCAATTTGGTGATCAAGTTGGATTCTGAAATAATACGCGATTATTCAGATTCACTGGATATAGTCTTTTTTTTTTTTTTAAATATATTTTATTGATTTTTTACAGAGAGGAAGGAAGAGGGATAGAGAGTTAGAAACATGGATGAGAGAGAAACATCGATCAGCTGCCTCCTGCACACCTCCTACTGGGGATGTGCCCGCAACCAAGGTACATGCCCTTGACCGGAATCGAACCCGGGACCCTTCAGTCCGCAGGCTGACGCTCTATCCACTGAGCCAAACTGGTTTTGGCTGGATATAGTCTTAAAAGAGCTTTTTTCTTTGCAATTGACTGGCAGTTTGAGTTGGGTTCCGTGACTTGGATTCACACGGATCACCCACACGGAGTGTCTTTACCCCGACACTCTCCAGCCCAGGAGACGGCTCCGGGCCTCACACCGTGTGATGAAAGTGACCCCGAAACCACGAACAGCGTCGCTTTCCTGCCGGCTGCTCAACTGCACGCTGCGGGCTCGGGCCTCACATTGGCCTTCAGTCCCCCGAGTGCTCCGTCCCCCGTGGGCCACTGCGGGCGCAGAGCCCCGGAGCCGCAGACGCTCGGGGTGCACTAACCGCCCGGCAGGGAAATCTCAGGATGTGGCCTGAGACCGACGTGTCCTCCCCATCGTCTGTGACTCCTCGACCCTGTGAGGCGGCTCAGGGGCTGGGGAGCTGTGGAGTTAGGTCAGAGGTGTAGCGGAGGTCAGTGGTGGATCTAGGACCTGAATCCAGAACCATCTGTGGGTTCTCTCTCGAGTCTGCTTGTCTTCACACAGACCCACGGAGTCCCTGCCTGTGCTAGTCTGTTTATAGATTGAGGGGGGGTCATTCCAGGAGGAGGGGGCACATTCCTCAAGGTCAGCAAACACGAGAGCCCCTGCTTAGCGGGCGCCTCTCACGTGCCAGAGGCAGGGCGAGTGCCCTGCATTCCTTCCCCGACACGTGCCTGCAGCCCTGCAGGTGGGGGCCGCTGCTCTCTCCTCCTAACGCGCAGGCAGGTCACTGATGTCCAAGGTCTGCGAATGGAATGTGGTCCAAACGTCTACCTTACGTTACTTATGGAGACTTGGAAAATGTTGATCTTGGTTTTTTTTTCTTTCAAGGGACCTGGGGCCCGCGGGTGAGTGTGGTGACCCTTTGATGCATAATCCACATGCCATGTAATGTTTTACAGACTCTCTCCGGGGCCCGAGCCCGCAGCTGCGCGCCTGCCCCCTGGGCACTGCCGCCTGCCTGGTGCGCGGGGGCCAGGCCTTCGACGTGGGCCAGCCCAAGGAGGGGCTGAAGCTCGTGAGCGAGGACAGGTCAGTGTGCGCGGGCGGCTGCCCTGCTCAGCAGGAGCCTGGCTTTGTAGTTGGTTGCACGATGATGCTTGCAAAACCATGGCTTCCCACAGGCTTGCAAAAACACTAGTCATCGCGGTGAGTCACCGAGGCTGCCTGACTCCTAATCACTTGTCTCCCAGAGCTGTGAGAACGTGGGTCGGGATGAGCGCACGGGGCTGCCTCATGTGACAGCTTCATGTGACAGCTCCCTGCAGGTGTGTGTGACGCTGGCCATGGCAGGTCCCCGGTGAAGTTCACTGTGTCCACCCTTATCTGCTCTTCAGAGACACCATCCTGCAGGGAGAGGGCAGGAAGGGCAGTGTGCTGGCTCCCTTCCAGGGCGCGGGGCCTGCTTCCTGCGGGGGCACCGGCCCCCCAGTCCCCCCAGCCCCCCCAGACCCGGTGCTTCAGTCCTCATGATAAGATGTGCTGCTTGCACGTGCTCTTCCGCCTCTGTGCCTGACTTGGCAGGGAGACGCTTTCCTCCGTGGGCGCACGTGACCGCGGCTGGCACTGGGGTGGAGGGTTTTGATGGCCCCCCGGTGGCAGGCCCTTGATGGACACCTCGTGGGCTGCTCTGCGTGGAGCTGTGGCTCATCAGTGCTGCGATTACAGATCGCCTGCGGAAATGGAGCATGCCTGAAATGTGAAATGTCGGGGAGGCTTCTAGGTGTGTGTCTGCGTTAGTTTGCAGGGCTGCTGTGAGCAAAGAGCCACAGCCGGGCGGCCAGCCGCGGACAGTTATTTGCTCTCAGTTTGGAGGCCCGCAGTCCAGGGCGCCAGGGCTGTTTGTCCCGTGGCCTCGCTCCTTGGCTGCGGGCGGCCGTCTTCTCCCTGTGCCCCCGTGCTTCCCTCTGTGCCTGTCTGTGTCCTGGTCTCCTCTTCTTCGGAGGACACAGTCCTGTCTGATGAGCGCCCACCCTGACAACCTCGTCTTAATCCCCTCGTTGAATACCTCATCTCCAAAGACGGTCACATGCCGAGGGGCTGGGGTTAGGGCTTCCGCGGGAGCTGGGGGAGGGAGGACACCACGCAGCCCATAACGTTGTTCTCCGTGACAAATGGGGGACTCTTTGTACCCGGACGACTTTGGGAGAAGTGGGCATTGGATGAAAGCCTGAGCGAGTCCTCAGAGGAAAGGCAGGCCCTGTGTTTTCGGCCGTTCTGTGGCCGGCTCACCAGGAGTGCGGGTGCGGGCCCGAGGTGAGAGACCCCCCCAACCCCCTCATGAGGCCCTTCCCGCCGTGGCCAGCCGGCCAGCACGCTCCGCTGTCTTCAGGTGACAGAGACGACCTTGGCTTGCACGGAGACGGCGTTGTTTGGGGAGGAAGTGGTCTTGCGGGCTGTGGAGCGATGGCTTGACCTGCTCAGCTGTGTGTGTTTGGTTTTGTTAGAGTGTAATGTTTTTTGTTTGACTCAAACAGCTTTTCGTAGTATTTAAATTTACACGTTGCTTGTTTTATTTGTTTTTTAAAGAAAACAGCACTAAATGGAAGTTTACTTTTAAATTTATTTTCCTTCCCCAAATGGAAATGAATTAAAGTGTGCTACGTATGGCTTCTTTTACATTTTAATCTCCCTTCAGTTTCCAGTGTCCCCAAATGAATGCTCAGGGCCCCCGGATTAATCTGAATGCCTTTAATTTGGAAAAGATACTTTGTAACGCTCCTGTCTCTTGTGGCCTCCAGGCTGGTCCTGACCTACGGAAAAGAAGAGGCAGGGAGGCCAGACTTCTGTGAGGGCCATAGCCCGGCCGTGACCATTACCTTCGTCTGCCCGTCGGAGCGCCGGGAGGTGAGGCTGGTCTCCCAGGACGTCCCAGCGCGCCCACTAGCCGGGCTGCCTGGGAGCGGGGGCTGGGGCCGCGGCGGGCGGTGGGTCTGTGCGGGCCGAGCGTGTGGACTGTGGGGAAAACGTGCTTCCCGGGATGGCCGAGCGGGCGAGGCTCCCGGAGAACAGCCGGCCGTTTGCTCTCTCCGCCACCTCGAGGGGCCCCTGGGTGTTCACGTGGGACGGACGGGGTTTTGCTCTACTGTTGTGGGAGACGATTCTCATTGGTTCGTGGACAGATTTTAAAAATGTTCATAGCTGTGCTGATTGGAGTGGGTTTTGGAAAACCATCCCTACCACCCCAAACCCGTGACTTCATGGCCCTTATTGTTTGGGGATGAAACCAGGTAGGGGTAGCTAACGAGTTTCCAGAACCGTGGTCAGAAACGAGCAGTGCAGATGCCGTGCAGACCTGGGAGGCTCCGAGCAGGGCGTTGGGGGTCCCGCCCGGCGTGGAAGAACCGGCCGGCCGCGGGAAGGCCCCCTGCGCTCACAGGGGAGCGGTCACCCTCCCTGCCTCCCCCTCCCCGCCGGCCTCCCCCTGCGGAGCTGCCAGCAGCCTGATTGCTCTGTCCTCTGGCTGTTTACGCAGTTGAGCACAGCTGTAAACTCCGTGAGGGTAGGGCGGTCTGGGTTGTCCTTGGCCGCTGCCCAGTGGTGTTGCATGCACGTGTGGCTGTGAAGTGTTTTAGCAGATGTGGGTGCCGATGGACGGGAGACAGCCCGGAGGAAGGGCAGGGCTTCCCCCTGATTTATTCCTGTCTCCTCCGAGCAGAGGGAGTGAGGAGGAGGGGAGTGCTTGGGCCGGGGAGCCTTCCTCCCCTCCCCCCAAATAAACGTGGAATGTGCCGTGGCAGCGGGCCAGCTTTGTGCGCTGGGGTGTGGGGACAAAGGTTTCGTCCCAACCAGCTTTCCGCGTTAGGTCCCCAGACTCCCAGGGCCCGCGGTGGCAGCTCACAGGGGACCCGCCTGGCCGCCCCGGGCTCGACGTCAGTTCTGAATGCGAGGTGGAGGGGCTCTGATTTATTCCTTCCGTCCGTGCCTACGCATGGGAATGGAAACCTTCTCAGGCTGCGGAGGCCGTCTCGGGGCCGCGGGCTCCCCGGCTCCCCCCCTCGTTTGCACTGCATGCAGTGAGGACCTGTGCGCTCGGAGAGGGGTGGGCGCCCCCTCTCCCGCCCGCCCCTCCCACCCTCTCTTCCCAGACATGAGGCACCGCGGTGTCCGCGCAGGGGCTGGTTTGCTGCTAGGAAGGGAAGGGTCCCCGCCCAGCCTCGCTGCTCACGGGGCGGCACTCGGGTTACATGTGGTGCCTTAATTCTCGAAGGTTTACTTAAGCGTTTGCGCTGGCTGGTGGAATACTTTTCGGAGCTGGGAGTTTAGTCAACGTGTACCTTGTAGGTTTCTTTAAAAAAGCTTTAGTGAATATACAGATGGTAAAAGCCCCCGTTTTAAGCACAGGAACAGAATTAGGCAACCAGTGCCCCCGTCTGATGCTCGGATGTGTCCATCACCCCGAAAGAGACCTTGTGTGGCCACTGCCACCCCTGCCCCAGCCTGGCAGCCACAGCCTGTGGCCTTGGCTTTGTGGGCATCTTGTGCAGTGACCGTCCAGGGCAGTGACCGCACACTGTGTGCCTTTGTGTCCGACTTCTCCTGCGCGGCCCAGCCGCCGTCGGCACGTGTCCGACCTGCCCGCGCCGAGGGCTGAAAGCACCGGCTCTGAGTCAGACAGACGGAGCCGGACGCGCCCCTTCGCAGCTTATTCATCACATGACCCGTGTTTGCAAACCCGCACGGAGGACTGTGCCTGGCACGGAGCGGCGCCGGGTAAACATTGGCAGAGCGGCGGCTCTCGGAGGCAGCAGCCCTGCCTGATGCCGAGCAGCCACACACTCTCGGCGACGGTTACGGACGGCACTGCCCTCCGGGAGCAGGGACCTCCCGGCCTCCGTCCCTGGCCCACCGCAGGCTCGGCCAGAGCTCCTGTCTGCCAGGCAGGGCCCTCAGAGCGCAGTGTGTGGGTGAGGCCCCGTCCCTGGGGCAGGAGCACATGGAGGCATGCCCAGGCCCCTGGGACAGTCCGGAGAGGGGTTCAGGGCCGTCTCCCTAGAGCAGCCGTGGGCAAACTACGGCCCGCGGGCCGGATCCGGCCCGTTCGGCTGTTCTATCCGGCCCGTGGAGCCGAAAGAGCGGCGGGTTCTCTTGCTCTCCCCTCCGCTCCTTTACTTTGAATTTATATTAGTTCACACAAACACTCCATCCATGCTTTTGTTCCGGCCCTCCGGTCCAGTTTAAGAACCCATGGTGGCCCTCGAGTCAAAAAGTTTGCCCACCCCTGCTAGAGGCTCCCAGGCACAGCGATTCCCACACAACTTACGGGGTGTGGGGGGAGGTCCCTGGCCCGGGCTCCCCAGCTCTTCTGATTGAAAGGTGCTGCTGCCTGCCCTTTGCCTCACTCGCCTGGCTGCTGCCGAGGCCGAGGGTGTCGGGTGACATGGGTTCAGGGTGCACTGGCCGAAGCCCGAGTGTGACCCTGAAGCGGGGGGCAGGGGTGCTGGCGAGTCACTGGGGTCGTGGCCAGTCAGAGAATCCAGACACGTCCAGGCCACTCAGGATGCGGAGCAGGGACAGGAAAACGTAGAAACCCGACCGCCGGCTTCCGAGGCTTCAGAAGCGAGGAAAACCAGTGTTTAAGCTGGATGTTCACAAGTGAAGTGTGCACCTTCCCAACCCGTTTCCAATAGGGCACCCTCCCCAAGCTCACGGCCAAATCCAACTGCCGCTACGAGGTTGAGTGGGTCACCGAGTACGCCTGCCACCGGGATTACCTGGAGAGCAGCAACTGCTCCCTGAGCAGCGCGCAGCACGACATCGCCATCGACCTGTGGCCGCTGCGGCAGACCCGAGGTGAGCGGCGCCGGGCCGTGGTGCGCGGGCGCGGGAGCGGCGCTGTGGCTCCTGCAGCGGCGGCTGCGGCGGGGCCTCTGCTCACGTGTCCCCTTCTCTCCAGGCCGTTCCTACACTGCCGATGGGAAGGAGTATGTGTTCTATGTGAACGTCTGCGGAGAAGCTGAAGCAGCCCCGAAGGCCTGTAATGAGAAGCAGGCTGCGGTTTGCCAAGCGAAGAAGCCTGATTTCACTCAAGTCAAAGTGGCAGGAAAATTCCAGAGCCAGACTCTCCGGTGTGTAAACAGCCTTCCCGCGCTTTTCCAGCGCATTGTGTCTGTTCTTGTAAAACTTAGCCGACTTCCCGTGGCCCCTTCCTCCTCCGTCCTGCAAAGCCCGGGAGCTGGGAGGACGGCGTCCCTCCCGCCGACCTGCCTGGGGCGTGGGCCCTGGTCACTGCGCACCGGCTGCTCTTCCTGGCTGGACAATGCGACGGCTCCTGTTAAAGCTGTTTGTTTTACAAGCCATTGTTTGGAAGGAGCCGCACTGTAGGAAACGCACTTGATTAGTTTACAGTTGAAGCGGCTTTTGTACTTAAAGATTTATCGTTCCTCGCTTTCCGTTGTCTCTGGCGCTTGGAGAACCTGGAATGCCGTGAGCATAACGTAAAGATTTTAAACAGCTAAGAGAACACACCCAGCCCAGTTCCCGTGGCCCCTGACCTAGTGGTCATCGAGATTGGGCGATAGGAGAGGCCGTTCCCTGGGGACGCGCATGGTCCAGGGCCCGCAGGGAAGGCCGCCCGATGGCTTGTCTTGTACGAAATCCAGGGAGGGAAGGAGGAGAACGGAGGGGCGTGCAGGCTCACGGCAAACCCTCGGCGCTGTCCTGCCGCCGTGGCAACTTTGAAGTAAGAGGACGATAAGCCTGTCCATTTGGAACTCATTTCCTCTCGCCGTTTTCCCCGGCTGGCGAGAGCGTGCTGTTCTGTGTCAGCACCGATTTGTCGGGGGGATGCGAAGGGCTTAATGGAGAACGGTTTAAAAACGCAGGTTCCTGTCGGGGTTCTGCTGAACACCCGTGCATGTGTGTTCCCCAAATCCAGGTACTCGGACGGGGACCTCACCCTCATCTACTTCGGAGGCGACGAGTGCAGCTCGGGCTTCCAGCGCATGAGCGTCATAAACTTCGAGTGCAACGAGACCGCGGGTGAGTGTGCCCCCCGCGGGTGAGTGTGCCCCCCGCGGGTGAGTGTGCCCGCGGTGAGTGTGCCCCCGTGGGTGAGTGTGCCCCCCGCGGGTGAGTGTGCCCCCCGCGGGTGAGTGTGCCCGCGGTGAGTGTGCCCCCCGCGGGTGAGTGTGCCCCCCGCGGGTGAGTGTGCCCCCCGCGGGTGAGTGTGCCCGCGGTGAGTGTGCCCCCCGCGGGTGAGTGTGCCCCCCGCGGGTGAGTGTGCCCGCGGGTGAGTGTGCCCCCGTGGGTGAGTGTGCCCCCCGCGGGTGAGTGTGCCCCCCGTGGGTGAGTGTGCCCCCCGCGGGTGAGTGTGCCCGCGGGTGAGTGTGCCCCCGTGGGTGAGTGTGCCCCCCGCGGGTGAGTGTGCCCCCCGCGGGTGAGTGTGCCCCCTGCGGGTGAGTGTGCCCCCCGCGGGTGAGTGTGCCCGCGGGTGAGTGTGCCCCACACGGGTGAGTGTGCCCCCCGCGGGTGAGTGTGCCCCCCGCGGGTGAGTGTGCCCCCGTGGGTGAGTGTGCCCCCCGCGGGTGAGTGTGCCCCCCGCGGGTGAGTGTGCCTGCGGTGAGTGTGCCCCCCGCGGGTGAGTGTGCCCCCCGCGGGTGAGTGTGCCTGCGGTGAGTGTGCCCCCCGCGGGTGAGTGTGCCCGCGGGTGAGTGTGCCCCCGTGGGTGAGTGTGCCCCCCACGGTGAGTGTGCCCCCCGCGGGTGAGTGTGCCCGCGGTGAGTGTGCCCCCCGCGGGTGAGTGTGCCCCCCGCGGGTGAGTGTGCCCGCGGGTGAGTCTTGTGCCTGCTCAGGCGCCGGGCACGGGTGTTCCTGGGAGTGGAGGGCTGAATGGGGCAGCCAGGCGTCCCCCGGGCGTGGCACCTCAGCCCCCAGCCAGCGACACGCATCCTGTTTCCACTTTCCCCCCTCTGTTTGCTTTGGGAGTGGGCCCAGCGCCGGGCCTGCTGGGACGGAGGCTCTGCCTTGGGTTCCACGCTCACCAGCGCGGGTGTGGTTCCTGCAAGGTGGGTCTGCTCACCGACCCCTTTTCTTGTGCAAACTGAGGCCCAAGGGGACCCTTTAAGATGGTGGCCCCGTGATAGCGACTGGATTTTGGGATCCCAGGAGGTCGTAGGGCAAGTTCGGTTTTTCCGAGCGATTAGGAGACACCTCCTTTTTGAAAAAAATTCATTTTTGTTGACTTCAGAGATCAAGGGCGAGGGCGAGAGAGAGAGAAGCATCAATGATGAGCGAGAATCAATGACTGGCTGCCTTCTGTGCACCTCCTACTGTGGATCCAGCCCGCACCCAGGGAACGTGCCCTGACCGGGAATCGAACTGTGACCTCCAGGTTCAGGGGTCGATGCTCCACCACCGAGCCCCGGCGCTGGGCAGGAGCAGCTTCCTGGAGGTCACAGTCTGCATCTGCAGAGGAGACGGGATCCCTTGTCATCAGGGAGCGGGCCTGCCTGACGACCTCCAGGCGGTGACCCCAAACTTGCCGCAGGCCGGCCCCACCTCAGCCCCTAGTGCTGGTTCTGGAGCCGCCTGCCCCACAAGCCCACGAGGCCGCCAGCCCCCGGCCCTCCTGGCCCCGCACGCAGTTTGTGTGTTTGTGGCAGCGCTGGCCATTTGGTCATGGGCAGGTTTTGACATGGTTCACTGCAGAGCCCAGGAGAGGCAGCTGTGTGTGACGGGAGGGGGGCCCTGAGAGCCGAACCTGGGATGCGAAGGAGCTGGGAAGAGGTGGTGAGCAGGACCGAGCTCCCCTAAACTGCCCAGCGGGCCCCAAAGAGGGGCCTCGTGCAGCCAGGGGCGGCCTCGCCCACACGCTCTTCCTCCTGCTCCCCTGCCCCTCGCGCCCGTCAGCCCGCTCCCACATGCACCCTTGCTGACTGCGAAGACGGTGGCCAGCCCTGTAGAACGTCCACGTTCTCCGCGAGCCATTCAGCACGCGTTGTGTTCGTACTTGCTTGTTTGACCTTGTGAGGCGATGGACACAGGGGCCCGGGAGGCGCTTCCTGGCCAGGCGCCGAGGGAGAAGGGAACGGCCAGGGTAAGGCAGGGTGATTCGGGGGGCCCTGGGTGAGTGCCGTCACCCAGAACCTCACCAGGAGGGAGGCCCCGAGGCCCGACCTGGGATCTGGGGAGCCCCCAGGATTGAGGCAGTGAAGGAAAGAGGAGGCCCTGTTTGGGGGAGCCCGCAGGAGGGTAGGAGTGAGCCAGGCGCAGAGCAGGGAGGCTGTGGGCGCTGTCTGTGGCAGAGGGAACAGCTCACTCAAGCCATGAATTGGGGTCGAGGTGAGCAGCTCCAGGGTGTACGTTTAGACTGTGGCTAGAGATGACCCCAGAAGGGGGAGTGGGCAGCCCCGGAGCAAGCGCCTACGTCCTGTGGAGGAGGTGACGTGATCCAGAAGTGAGTGTGGGGCGCAGAGACGCCCGGCAGGTGGGGGACATGGCTCTACTGGGTGTGGCCTGCGGCTGCGCCTCCCATCTGGTTCGAACGCCCTCTGCCCTCCCAGGTTCACTGTCTCCATCGTCCTCCCCTTCCAGGTTTCCAGGAGACCCTCTGTGGCCCCCTGCCCCCCCGGTCCCTGTCCCCGGGAATGCAGCCTGCTGCTTATCTGTGTCCCTGGATTCTCAGGCACTTGGCGTGCCGGCCCCTTCCCCAGCCAGGCCTCCCGGCCTCCCCACTGGCCGCTGCTCGGCTGTGGGTGACTCCTGTGGGCCAAGTCTCCCTCCCTTGTGGTTACCTCTTGGCCTCGTTCTGGGCGTTTTATAAACGGCTTGGCCAAGGTCTTTGGGAGTGCGCTGATCTCATCCGGGCACGCTGGGAACACGGAGTCGCGATCCAGAGAGATCCCAGCGGAGGAGGCGGAGGCGGGGAAGGGCACACAGTTGGGGACTCACGGGAAGGGGTGTGGCTGTTGGTGCAGATGAGCCAAGGCGTGAAAAAAAGACTGCAGGTCCCTTTCTCTTCCCTCCTTCACTTTTTTATTATGAAGAGTTTCCACAAGAAAGACCATCACGAGAAAGAAAGCTCATTTCCCTGCCATTCAGGTTTAACGGTCATTCACGTTTGCCAGATTTGCTTCGTAGAAACCATACGTCACTGATGGGACATGGCACTCCACTCCACCTTCAGCCCTAATGCCAGCAACTCGGTGTTTCCTGGCCGTTCTCATGGCGACGGGGACCAGGAGGTCGCTGGGGAGATGTCGGACGCTCTGGGGGGGGTTTTGAGCCCGCGCCCAGGTCGGCCTTGCGGTATAACATGTGAGGCTGCTCGCACCTCTGCCACCCAGGGCCTCCGCTCCCGTCACACCGTGCACGCTGTGACATCATTTCATTATTACCTTGTCCACATCCACGTTGGGCGGTTTGAGAGGAAATCCTTAGACGGCTCTGTGCTTACTTACTAGATAACTGTAACCGTAGAGCTTTGCATGTGAACGGGTGCTAATTGGCTGTGTGTATAACGTGGCTTTTAATTTAACTTGGATCTCCGTGAATTATTGATGCTTACGAATCTATGGCCCATGCACACTCTTCACACGTTTATTCTTTTCGCTGTAATATACTTTGAGCCATTTGTTTCAATAACTTACGTCTAGTTTGCCGTAATAGGGTACCGTATTTTTGTCAAATAAGGGCCTTGGATATTTTTGGGGGAGGAGTCATGTATTAGGAGAGGCTAGTAATAAACCTAAAAATGTAAGCGACTCATCACCTTCGGGTTTATTTTCTTTAGTTCGTTCACGCCATTGCAGGGTCTGGCGGCGTAAGGGGCTCACTCGGGCCTTGGTGCCCTCCGTGCTGTGTGGCTGCTGTCTGCAGACGTGGCCTCTGCGGACCCTGCAGGGTGAGAGGGAGCAGCAGTTCTTCTTTTTAAGTGGCACGGGCCACCCTCCATGGCAGGGGGCTGGGGCCGTAGCTGAGCTGGGAGCCCAGAGAGGACAGTAATCCCTGGTGGGGAGGAACGGCACTGTCTTATCACAGAGGGATGGAGGAGTGGGTGCTGTCCACTCAGCCAGGGAGCAGCTCCGTGGCTCCCCTGGAAGAACCACGGCCTTCAGCTGGTCACGGAGTCCACATGCTGGGAGCCATGTACATGCCGTGCTGGGAGGGGGCCACGGAGCGGGGAGAGCCAGGACCGTGGGATTGACAGTGAAAAGCTCGTACAAATGCTCGCCCACTGCACTTCACAGCAAACAGAAGAGGCTGGGGAGAGGGGCGTGTGGCTGCCTCGTCCTCTAAAAGTGTTGGAGGAGTTAAATAAGAAGACAGGCAAGGTGCACCCCGCTGGTTCTACAGGGACTCCCACAGATCCTTAGCGAGTTTCAGATGCAGAACCCGCTCCGAGTGGGGCGGGCGCTGGGACCCTCATGGCTGAATGGAAGCGTGTGTCAGCTCAGCTGGTGAAGGGCACGCAGCCGTTCGAGGAAACGGAACTGTGTTCCAAGCAGAGAAGTGAGTCACCGGCGGGAAGCGTGGGTGGATGAGCAGTGGACCCGCAGCAGGCGGGGGCGCGTTGTCAGCAAGGAGGGGACGGCACTGCTGCTTCGAGAGACGGGCTTTCACGCACTTTATTTATTTTTTTAAAAATATATTTTATTGATTTTTTTTACATAGAGGAAGGGAGAGGGATAGAGAGCTAGAAACATTGATGAGAGAGAAACATCGATCAGCTGCCTCCTGCACACCCCCCACTGGGGATGTGCCCACCACTGAGGTACATTCCCTTGACCGGACTCGAACCGGGGACCCTTCAGTCCGCAGGCCGACGCTCTCTCCACTGAGCCAAACCGGTCAGGGCCTTCCACGCACTTTCAAAAGGGGGACGTGGCCGCCGTAGTGCGAGGCAGCGTTGCTGTGCTCACGAGCCTGCGCCGGGGCCAGCCCGTCTGGATTTGATTCCTGGCTCCTCGCGCTCTAGCTGTGAAACCATAGGCAAATTATTTAGCCGCCTGAATCTAGTAAACGGGGCTAGAATTGTACCTGTGCCATGGGGTTCTCAGGATTAAACATGCCAGGTTTTATAAAGTGCTTAAGTCGGAGCCGGTTCCTGCAGCCAGCCCCCACGGCACACTCAGACGCTTGCCCGGTGCCTGGCTCGGAGTGTGCGCAGTGCAGGGGAGCCGCTGGTAGCATGACTGTGCTGTTTGTCATATTAAATGCTTAATAGGAGCTGCAGTGAAACCTCGTTGTCCCTGGGTACAGAAATCATTTCCCTTTCCTGGAGAACATTGCGCACTGTGGGCACCACGCCGCAGAGAGGCGGAGCTGTAGGACGGGGGAGGACTGGGGGGAGGATTGCTAACCCGGCAGGGGAGGGAGACAGCCTGGTGCCAGCGCCCACCCGCCGGAGGGGCCGGGGGGAGGAGTCGGCACAGCTCGCAGACCCCCCGGCTCCGTGGACCGGGGCGACCCGGGAGGAGCTGGCTTCCTGGGCAGAGCTGAGCTGTGGGGCTCCTCGTTGGGAAACGGGGGGCTCCCTGATGGGGTGGTCAGCAGACTGCAGATGCGAGCAGGGTGTGGGAGACACGTCCTCATGCAGTCCCCAGAATGAAGGGTGCTGGCGCCACCTGGAGGCCAGCCTGCAGCTTTGCAAGGCGACGCCCACAGCTGCTGCAGTGGGGGGACCGTAGGAAGGGTCCCTCGCCTGCTGCCAGCCCCAGGGAACGTGTCTTGCCCACGGCGACCCCACTAAGCCCGGGGCACTCCTGGCACAGCTCTGGCCGCCGCCTCCCTGTCCGTGGGTCTGGTCTGGCCCCGCGGCTGGCGGAGCTGACGGGCTGGCGGAGCCGAGCCGACCACAGGCCTCGTTAGCACCCTCTCAGGGCCCCATCCAGCGTGTGTCAACGGCCTGCGTCCTACCAAGATGAAAGGGGCGCAGGCTGCTCTGAGGGTTGGGGTGAGCTGAGCCTCTGCTCTCATCTCAGCCTCTGACCCCGGCTTTGGGGCTGGGGTTTGTTTATGTTCAGCTGCGTGTGGGTTGCTGGCTGTTGGTGACCCATTCGCCGTGTTCCCGTTTCTTCCCTCGCTCCTTTGACATCCCTGGGTTTAGGCATATAGTGGAGTGTGTGTGTGTGTTGACAGGGTTAGAGACCTCCCACTGCCCCCTCCTCTCCTCCTCCCAGCCCCTCCCCGTCCCCCAGGCCTTCACCGCCCTATTGCCGTGTTCAGGGCTATGCATGTGAGTGTACAAGTTCTTGGGCTTGTCCCTTCCCGTCCCCCACGTCGAGGTCTGTCGGCCTGTCCTGCCTCCCTGCTTCGGGTCTTCCTTTGCTGGTCAGCTCGCTGTGTTCATTGGGTGAGTGAGTGTTCCTTTTTCTTTTTCCAATTGCACAGGAAACGGCGGGAGAGGCGCTCCCGTGTTCACCGGGGAGGTGGACTGCACCTACTTCTTCACCTGGGACACGAAGCACGCGTGTGTGAAAGAGAAGGAGGACCTCCTGTGTGGCCTCACCAACGGGAAGCAGCGGTACGACCTGTCCGCTCTGGCCCGGCACGCAGGTAGGCCCCTATGCCCGCAGGTAGGCCCCTGTGCCCGCAGGTAGGTCCCTGTGCCCGCAGGTAGGCCCCTGTGCCCGCAGGTAGGCCCCTGTGCCCGCAGGTAGGCCCCTGTGCCCGCAGGTAGGGCCCTGTGCCCGCAGGTAGGGCCCTGTGCCCGCAGGTAGGCCCCTGTGCCCGCAGGTAGGGCCCCGTGCCCGCAGGTAGGGCTCTTGTGCCCGCAGGTAGGGCTCTTGTGCCCGCAGGTAGTGCCCTGTGCCCGCAGGTAGGCCCCTGTGCCCGCAGGAAGGGCCCTGTGCCCGCAGGTAGTGCCCTGTGCCCGCAGGTAGGGCCCTGTGCCCGCAGGTAGTGCCCTGTGCCCGCAGGAAGGGCCCTGTGCCCGCAGGTAGGGCTCTTGTGCCCGCAGGTAGTGCCCTGTGCCCGCAGGTAGGTCCCTGTGCCCGCAGGTAGTGCCCTGTGCCCGCAGGTAGGTCCCTGTGCCCGCAGGTAGGGCTCTTGTGCCCGCAGGTAGTGCCCTGTGCCCGCAGGTAGGTCCCTGTGCCCGCAGGTAGGTCCCTGTGCCCGCAGGTAGGTCCCTGTGCCCGCAGGTAGGGCTCTTGTGCCCGCAGGTAGTGCCCTGTGCCCGCAGGTAGGTCCCTGTGCCCGCAGGTAGGGCCCCTTGTGCCCGCAGGTAGGTCCCCGTGCCCGCAGGTAGGGCCCCTTGTGCCCACAGGTAGGTCCCCGTGCCCGCAGGTAGGTCCCTGTGCCCGCGTGGGTCTCAGCCGCGTGCGTGTTGGGGCGCATTTTCCCGTCTCCTTCCCCACGAACATTGGGAAGGGCCGTCACTGCTACGTCCATTGCCAGTGCACCCAGCGTGGCCTCTCCCTCCCCTCACGTGGCGGCAGGAATGATGAGGCCTGGCACTGACTCACGCAGGGTGTCTGAATTTGGGGTCGGCATCACTGTCTTCTCCTTGGGGTGTTTTGAGCTCAGTGCCTACTGTGTTTCAGGCTTGTGCTTTGTTATTAGAAACTTAAAAAAAACCCTCACCCGAGGGTATTTTTCCCATTGATTGTTAGAGAGTGGAAGGGAGGGAGGGAGGGAGGGAGAAGGGGAGGGAGAGAGAGAGAGAGAGAGAGAGAGAGAGAAACATCGACGTGAGAGAGCCACATCGATTGGTTGCCTCCCACATGCTCCCTGCCTGGGACCAGGGATTGAACCTGAAGCCCAGGTACATGCCCTTGACCCGTAATTGAACCCGTGACCCTTTGGTGCAAGGGCCGACACTCTGACCACAGAGCACCACTGGCCAGGGCGAAACTTTTTTTTTTTTTTTTAACTTAAATTCTTGTTGCTAAGAGAGCAGATCCTCCAAGTTCCCATCGCGTTTGTAACTGGTGAAGGGTGTTCCCTCAGCTTCCTGTGTCATTCCGCAGCATGTCCGTGTAGCAGGTCATGTTGTGCACCTGAAACGAACACAGTGTTACATGTCAATTCTATCTCAGTGGGAAAATTTAAAAAACAAACAGCCGGCTGGGTTCCCACCGAACAGGTGGCTGCCGGGCTCAGAGGGCGGGGGCTGGGGTGAAGGTCGGGGCCGGGCGAGCTCATGCGTGGGCCTCAAGCTTCCCCTTGGCCTCACTGCTCCTTCCCATCTCTGCGGTGGGATCAGGCTCCTCTCCCACCTCCGGTTCTTTGGTGAGGCCGAAAGGAGAAAGGGCGTGGGGGCCCTTGGGACACAGCCTTGGTGTGCGAGCCTCGGTGTGCGGGCCTCCGTGTGCGGGCCTCGGTGTGCGGGCCTCGGTGTGCGGGCCTCTGTGTGAGGGCCTCGGTGTGTGGCGCAGGCAGACAGACGTGTGGCTGCACAGATGCTTGCTGAGCGTCTGACACCTGCGGCAGGGACCACGTGCTGGGGACCCGGCAGCAAACCTGACATGCGTGCCCCGTGCCCGTGGGCCTTAGAGCTGAGCAGGCAGAGAGCCCGGATGGCGAGGATGGGGCTTCACGGGGAAGCCGAGTCCGGCTGGGACATTCTGGTTTTATCTCGTTCTCAGCAGCGCGGGCGTTGGGTGTCCGCAGAAGCAGGCTGCATCTGTGGGGTAGAGACGGGACCTGGGACAGGGCGTGAGCTGCCTGAAGTCACATCAGGACCAGCTGTGACGGGGACTCGCGTTGGGAGTCCCGCCCGCTTGGGAACGTGTCATGTTAAGAGACGGTTCCTCTCGCGTGGAGCGTGGGCGAGCCTGCCTCGGAGCGCGGGCCTGCGGGAGTAGATGGACGGTGCTCGGCGCCAGGGCCCTCGCGCTGCTGGGACGTGGCCCCGGTCAGCTCTGTCGCGTGTGTGTTCGTGAGGAGGTTGGCTTTCCGTGAGGTGGAACGAGCCCTCAGCTCCGATCGCAGCCCGGTGTGAGGACTGGTGTGGCCACGTCCGGCCGTGCTGCTGACCCTCTCCAGGGGCTCTTCTCACGGTCAGATGGGTGTGACAGCAGGTCCCTGTATGCAGTCTTTTTAGGAAACATCACGGCACGACACCCCTAGGGTCTGCACTCGTGGGCGCCTGCCCTGCTCTGGTCTGCACTTTCTCAGCTCTTGCACCCACTAGCCCCCGGGAAGCTGTGAGCTGAGCCAAACTCCTTCCCTGTCGCTTAAATGTCCTGCTCTACAGCTTTCACCCACCCCCGAGACCCCAGCTTCCAGAGGGGCTGTCCTGCTCGCTCACTCGCTCATCGTGGGTTCTTCCAGGGTAGTGACATGGATGCCACTCCCCCACGTGACGTGGATGTCACTCCCCCACGTGACGTGGATGCCACACCCCCACGTGACATGGATGTCACTCCCCCACGTGACATGGATGCCACCTCCCCCCCACCTCCCCCCCCCCACGACATGGATGTCACTCCTCCATGCGATCGTAGCAGCACCTTCGACACCCGGGCTCTGGGCGCGAGAGGAGCAGGTGCCATCTCGCCCCCCTTCAGTCCGCGTGGTTCCTTCCCGGCTGTTCCTGCTGGTCTGTCTGCCCCAGGGCTGGCGTCCTCCGGGAGGACCCTGTGCTCTCAGCACTGAGCAGGTGCGCCCCCTGCTGCTGAGGATCTTCGTGTTTCTGTGTCATGTCTGACTGCCTCGTGAGCTGTTGGAGTTCGGGGGCCACACGTGTCCCGTGTGCCTTCTCGGTGGTTGACGGAGGGCTGTTACTGACGGCCTGGTGCCTGTCCGTCCCGAGCGGGGCTGGCGTCCGGACTTGGTTTCGGTTTCTGATCTCATACGTAGGAGAATCTCACCGTTTAATGGTCTGTCCCCCTGTTACCCCTGCTGCCCGGGAGGTGTGGGGCGCGGTTTACGGTTTATTTCTGTCACGTTAAACAAGAAGCCGGAGGACCTCGGGGCGTGGCTGTGCCTGCCGCCGCCTGCCCAGAGCGGGAGGCCGAGGGCTGGCGGCCACGTGCTCGCTGAACCTGGTGGCCGTTCTCCCCTCTGCGCCCCCCCCCCCCCCCGCATCGTCTATGGAGTGACTCACGGGAAACAGTCGCTGCCTTTGACGAAAGAAGCTCCTTTTACTTTATTTTTTCACAGAACCGGAACGGAACTGGGAAGCCGTGGGTGGCAGCCAGAAGGAAGGCGAGAAGAAGCACTTCTTCATCAACATTTGCCACCGGCTGCTGCCGGAGGGCCAGGCCCGGGGCTGCCCCGAGGACGCGGCCGTGTGCGCTGTGGGTGAGTGTGCGGGCACCGGGCGCGCCCAGGGCGGCGAGTTAGGAAACCTCCCGGGGTGCCCAGCTCCATCGGCGTTCAGCACCTCGGGCTGGTGAGGACACAGGGTTGATGGCCGCAGCAGCCACGGCGCGTCCGGGGCGGAGATGGGCCTGCGGTGGCCGCGGCCTCCTGATGGCCAGTTCGTGGCCGGAGCGGAGAGAACCTGTTGAAAATGCTTGGTTATCTGCTCGCTCTGTAACCTGAAGAATCACATTGCTAGTACTCGTGCAAAACTGATTTTGATTATTATTATTATTTTTAAAAATATATTTTATTGATTTTTTACAGAGAGGAAGGGAGAGAGATAGAGAGTTAGAAACATCGATGAGAGAGAAACAAGATCAGCTGCCTCCCGCACACCCCCTACTGGGGATGTGCCCACAACCAAGGTACATGCCCTTGACTGGAATCGAACCTGGAACCCTTCAGTCTGCAGGCCGACGCTCTATCCACCGAGCCACACCGGCTAGGGCTGATTTTGATTATTTTAACAACTTGACTGCTTGGTCTTTCAAACGTTATGGTGGAAGGCCACTGGCATCTGATATTGTGGCCTTCGTCTGAGAGCGCTGTCCCCAGGCCCCTTCCCTGGGCTGGGCTGGCCTGCCCTGCTGGCACGCCTCAGATGGGCATGTGTATGTAGCGTGGTAGTGTCACTTAGGAGTCACTCGAGTCTGTTACACACGTGAAACAAGGAGTCGTGAGCCCATGTGGGTGTTAGGAGTCACCCCTCTATTCAGAAGGTGCTGTGTCTCTCCGAGCAGGTCCAAGCGTGGCCTTTATTTAAGGATGTGGCCCAGAGTTTCAGAACTTGATAGTAAAAATCAACCAAACCACGAATTATGTGGCCACATTCTTGGCTGGCTGAACAGGTTTAGTTACTTTCTAGCCTCCTGGCTGTGCCTTTAAAAGCCCTGTGTCTCGGGGCAGCTGAGGCCCCCGAATGGGGGAGCAGTGTTACTTGACGCAGGGGCGGGAACCCCTTTCCTGCCAAGGGCCACTTGGATATTAACGGAAACATGTTGGTCAAACATGTAATTAACTCCCCACCCCTAATGCCTTGTCAGGGCCAGACCAAATGATTTCGGGGCCCTTATATGGCCCACGGGCCATTTCCCACCCCTGCTTTACGGGATGGTGTGACGGGGTGTAGCCTTCCCACCTCCTGTGGGCACAGGGGACTTGGTTTATCATTCTCGCACTTTCCTGCTAAGCCTGGAGGTGGCCTTTGGGGTCTTTCTACGTGGCTGCCACCACCCGGCCGCTCTTGTCACTCAAGGAAAAGTCGTTGACCATCTGGCCAGGGCAGGCGGGCCGAGAAAGGGGCATGGCACACCTGCTGAGTGTTGGTACCTCTTTGTGTCATTGCCGTTTTTAACCGTGTCTTCTGTCTCCTCCCCCCCCCCCTTTTTTTTCCAGATAAGAATGGAAAGAAAAGTCTGGGCAAATTTGTTTCTTCTCCCACAAAAGAGAATGGGAACATTCTACTCTCTTATGCAGATGGTGATGTGTGTGGTGATAAGAAGAGAATAAAAACTGATATAATACTTGTGTGCAAGCCAGGTAAGAGCTTAAAAAAAGAAAAGATGAAACGTATCTGTGGCTGTTGTCAGGGGTGTGCCCACGCTCTTCGTTGCTGTTTCTTGTGGGCACTGCTGGGTGATGAGGCCGAAGGGGTGGGGTCAAGCGTTTCAGGGTCCGGAACCCTTAATGGTGGTCAGTTGGATTTGATCCCCCACCCCCTGCCCAAAACCAGCCCAGAAATGGAGAAACCATATGGCGTCGGAGGGCATCGTCGGAATTTTCCTGAAGAGCTACGTTCTGCGCATGGCTTCTTGCTTAGGACTGATACATAGCAATCACACAGCCGCCTCACTCCGGGGAATGGTTTAAAAAGGCTGTCGGGCCCAGCTGGTGTGGCTCGGTGGTTGAGCTTTGACTTATGAACCAGGAGGTCACGGTTCGATTCCGTGACAGGGCACTTGCCCGGGTTGCGGGCTCGATCCCCAGTGGGGGGCTGTGCAGGAGGCAGCCCATCAATGACTCTCTCTCATCATTGTTGTTTCTGTCTCTCCCTCTCCCTTCCTCTCTGAAATCAAGAAAAATATATTTAAAAAAAGTGCTGTCCTTGGTTTCACCACGGAACATAATGCATTCTTTTTTTTTTTTTTTTAATATATTTTTATTGATTTCAGAGAGGAAGGGAGAGGGAGAAAGAAATAGAAACATCAATGATGAGAATCATTGATTGGCTGCCTCCTGCACGCCCCACACTGGGGATCAAGCCCGCAACCCGGGCATGTGCCCTTGGCTGGAATCGAACCTGGAACCCTTCAGTCCGCAGGCCGACGCTCTCTCCACTGAGCCAAACCAGCTAGGGCAATGCATTCTTTACTGTTCTTTACTTACATTGTTTTACAGGGTCAAAACCTATAGAGAGAGAGACACACATTTTTGTGTTTTTCATGTAGTGTTTTGTGAATAATTTTCTATGTCACAGTCATATGTATGATGTTCAGGGACTTCCCTGTTGAGAGTGCTGAGAGAGTTGATCATGGCTCCGTCTTACTATCTTTTTTTTTTTTTTAAGTATATTTTATTGATATTTTACAGAGAGGAAGGGAGAGGGATAGAGAGCTAGAAACATTGCTGAGAGAGAAACATCGATCAGCTGCCTCCTGCACACCTCCCACTGGGGATGTGCCCGCAACCAAGGTACATGCCCTTGACCGGAATCGAACCCAGGACCCTTCAGTCCATAGGCCGACGCTCTATCCACTGAGCCAAACCGGCTTCGGCGGTCTTACTATCTTCAAACGTTGCCCTTGCTGTTGGACTAACAGCATGTTGCCGCTGTCGCTAACCATGCTGTTATATTTCCTCCCCTCCTCCCGTTGAGGTATTTCCTTTAGATAAATTCTCAGCTGTGGAATAAGCTCAGGGGCTAGGAGTATTTTTCTTTTTAAAAAAATATGTTTTTATTGATTTTAGAGAGAGAAGGAGGGAGAAGGAGAGAGAAAGAAACATCGGTGGGCTGCCGCCTGCACGCCCCCTGCTGGCGATAGAGCATGCACCGTGAGCATGTGCCCTGACCCGGAATCAAACCAGCGACCTTTCAGTGCACCGGTCGGCACCCAACCAAGCCACCCAGCCCGGCTAGGACTATTTTTTTGAGCTTTTTAAAAACTTTCTTTTTTTTTCCTTTTTTTAAATGATGGCATAATATGCATAGTATAAAATTTATATGTTTTTTTGAAATTGTAGTAAAGTACACATAATGTGAACTTCACCATTCTAACCGTTTTAAGTGGACAGTTCATTGGCATGAAGCACGTTCCCATTGTTGGGCAACAGTTACCACTACCATCTCCAGAACCTTCTCATCTTCCCACACTGACACTCTGCCCCTCAGTGTCCCCGCCGCCTCCCCTCCCCCTCTGTGGGGTTGACTCTGGGAACCTGGGTAAGTGGGCCCGCACAGTATCTGTAGGACCATGTGCACAGTATGGGGACGGGTGGTGACGGCTCTGCCCCGCCCGCAGGAGAACTGGAAAGTGCCCCGGTGCTGATGGACGCCCGCGAGGACGGCTGCTTCTACGAGTTCGAGTGGCACACAGCCGCCGCCTGCGTGCTGTCCCGCACCGAGGGCGACAACTGCACCGTCTTGGACTCCCAGGCAGGTGTGTATCCCGTGTGCCCCAGCACCTGGCGGGCAGCGTCCCCGGGACCTGCTTGGGCTTTTAAAAAACGTATTTCCTACGAGGGTTTTAGAGGTGACCTGCTTTAGGATGATATTAACATGTGGGACCCACATCCTGAAAACCCGGTGTCTGAGGTCACAAGAAACTTCCTTAACTTCATGGTTAAGGTAGGTTTTGCTGATCGCGAAACCTGAGGGGGTCACAAGGAAATAAGTCACGTGGAAAAGGCTTTTCACGCTGGTGTCTGGCCAGGAAGCTTGCCCGAGAGACTTCACGCAGGCCCTGTGGTACCCATCCCGCGCAGAGCATCCGGGTTATGTGACCAGCAGTTGTGGGCTTTGCATGGAACTTCATGTTGGACAGTGTAAGCGGAGTGACACCTCCCAGCACAGGCAGGGGCTGCTTCTGTGCCCGAAGGCAGGGCCCTCGTCCGCCCGCCGGTCTCTCTGCCGCCGGGCGTCTGGGAAGAGCGTGGGCGAGAGGCTGCGCGGAGGTGCCTCTTGTCTGTGCCCGACTGACCTGCACCCTGGGCTGCTTCTGCTCTTTCGAAGGGTTCTCTTTTGATCTGTCGCCTCTCACCAAGAAAGACGGCTACAAGGTTGAAACGGCAAAGTACGACTTCTACATCAACGTTGTGCGCGGCGGTGACCGCGGGCGCCTGCCAGCCGGGCTCCGGGGCCTGCCAGGTGGCGAGAAGGCAAGTCTCCAGTCAGCAACCCCGAGGTTTCTTGGGTAACAGATGTTTATTCAGGGACAGGTGTGCTCTCTGCGTTCAGAGGCTGAGAAAAGATAGCTTGCGAACCAGAGGATGCTGGGAGTTCTGTTTCCCTTGGCAACGAGGAGCGGTTTCCATGAAGCCCGCCTTCGTGTGGCTGGCTCCGCTCACTTGTTAGACAGACATTTGTGTATTTCTCTGCTCACTAGTGCAAATGAAGGGGCTGCGCCTTCAGCCAGCTGTGGGCTTGGGTTCCCGAGGGGGGTTGCCCTCCCCCCCTCCCCCCTCCCCCCGGGGCTTAGCATCCTGGCGGGGGTCAGGGTGGTCTGTGCCCTGGGTCCTGGCCCAGCTGCTCCCCTTCCTGCACGCCGGCCCTCCTCCCGTGCCAGCGTCGCAGGAGACTGCTCTGGGTCTCTTTTCTGAGAGGCGCTTGCTTGTTTCAGCGATGGGAAGGCTTGGAACTTGGGCCAGAGCAATGCTAAGCTTTCCTATTACGATGGGATGATCCAGCTGAACTACAGAGACGGCACGCCCTACAATAACAACAGACACACTCCCAGAGCCACGCTGATCACCTTCCTCTGTGACCGCGACGCAGGCGTGGGCATCCCCGAGTACCAGGTAGGGAGGGGCTGTGGGTCCCTGAGTACCAGGTAGGGAGGGGCTGTGGGTCCCCGTGTACCAGGTAGGGAGGGGCTATGGGTCCCTGTAGGGAGGGGCTGTGGGTCCCTGTGTACCAGGTAGGGAGGGGCTGTGGGTCCCTGAGTACCAGGTAGGGAGGGGCTGTGGGTCCCTGTGTACCAGGTAGGGAGGGGCTGTGGGTCCCTGAGTACCAGGTAGGGAGGGGCTGTGGGTCCCCGTGTACCAGGTAGGGAGGGGCTATGGGTCCCTGTAGGGAGGGGCTGTGGGTCCCTGTGTACCAGGTAGGGAGGGGCTGTGGGTCTCCGTGTACCAGGTAGAGGTAGGGAGGGGCTCTGGGTCCCCGAGTACCAGGTAGGGAGGGGCTGTGGGTCCCTGTGTACCAGGTAGGGAGGGGCTGTGGGTCCCTGAGTACCAGGTAGGGAGGGGCTGTGGGTCCCTGTGTACCAGGTAGGGAGGGGCTGTGGGTCCCTGAGTACCAGGTAGGGAGGGGCTGTGGGTCCCTGTGTACCAGGAAGGGAGGGGCTGTGGGTCCCTGTAGGGAGGGGCTGTGGGTCCCTGTGTACCAGGTAGGGAGGGGCTGTGGGTCCCTGTGTACCAGGTAGGGAGGGGCTGTGGGTCCCTGTGTACCAGGTAGGGAGGGGCTGTGGGTCTCCGTGTACCAGGTAGAGGTAGGGAGGGGCTCTGGGTCCCCGAGTACCAGGTAGGGAGGGGCTCTGGGTCCCCGAGTACCAGGTAGGGAGGGGCTGTGGGTCCCTGAGTACCAGGTAGGGAGGGGCTGTGGGTCCCCGTGTACCAGGTAGGGAGGGGCTGTGGGTCCCTGTAGGGAGGGGCTGTGGGTCCCTGTAGGGAGGGTCTGTGGGTCCCCATGTACCAGGTAGGAAGGGGCTGTGGGTTCCGGAGTACCAGGTAGGGAGGGGCTGTGGGTCCCTGTGTACCAGGTAGGGAGGGGCTGTGGGTCTCCGTGTACCAGGTAGAGGTAGGGAGGGGCTCTGGGTCCCCGAGTACCAGGTAGGGAGGGGCTGTGGGTCCCCGAGTACCAGGTAGGGAGGGGCTGTGGGTCCCTGTGTACCAGGTAGGGAGGGGCTGTGGGTCCCCGTGTACCAGGTAGGGAGGGGCTGTGGGTCCCTGTAGGGAGGGGCTGTGGGTCCCTGTAGGGAGGGTCTGTGGGTCCCCATGTACCAGGTAGGAAGGGGCTGTGGGTTCCGGAGTACCAGGTGGGGGGGGCTGTGGGTCCCCGTGTACCAGGTAGGGAGGGGCTGTGTGTGCCCACGTGGGCCCATGCACGATGCTGTGAGAGATGGGTCCTGTGAAGGCGGGAGGAAAGAGAAAGTGTCCTCGGGGCTGGTGCCTGTCTGGACTGAGACGAGGCTCTCCCCGTAGGTGGGGTGTGAGCTGGGCGTCCCTGGGGATAAATGGCCGCATTGTCTGGCTCCCCAAGAGTGGCACTGAGCCTTCACTTAGAGACACAGCTTTCAGTCTGGCCTCCTGGCCGCGTTACCCCCTGTTGAGATTGTAACGGGTCCTTTAGGTCTGCCGGGCCCACAGGCAGTTTCCATCTCCGAGCTGTCCCTGCAGCAGGCCTTTCTGCTCCGATCGCCCGCAGCCCTGTTGGGTGGGTCCCAGACACACAGGCATGGCAGCCATCCCTCCTTCCCACGTAACAGCCTGGGATCGTCTTAATTTTTTCCTGGACGCTCTTCCTGTTGTTAAAATGAGGGAACGGAACCTTTCTTTCCTGCAGTGTTTATAGAGGACATACCTATCTTTGTTTTGTTTAACCCTGACTTCGCATGACATTCCCTTCCTCTGCATCCTCCCTGTCTCCTGTCGCGACAGGAGGAAGATAACTCGACCTACAACTTCCGGTGGTACACCAGCTACGCCTGCCCCGAGGAGCCGCTGGAGTGCCTGGTGACGGACCCGCTCTCCATGGAGCAGTACGATCTCTCCAGGTGCGGGGGCAGCCGGCCCTTGGCCTCGCCCTGGCCCGGTCCAGTTAGTGCGGAGGTCTGGCATGTAGGCCCCGCCGGGAGCCTGGCACTGAGCCGGGGGTAGGGAGTCCGCTCTGGGCTGCAGGAACAGGCTGGGGAGGTGACGCGGAGTAACCGTGACAGCGGGCTGGCGGCCTCTGGATGTTAGCGGGTCTCTGCACGCAGCCTCTGTCTTCAGCGGCGTCATTTAAGTCCGTTGCTATCGGTGCAGAGGGGGGCGGGGCGGGGTGTGCCGGGGTCTGCGTTTAGCCAATGCCACGCTGCCGGTGCGTGAGTCACGGCGAGCAGCTCAGGAGTGTGACCGCGAGGGTGTGTTCTCGGCGTTTCTCTAAACGCTTAGAAGTGAGTTGTCAGGCTTCACAAGCATACGCTGCTCTGGAATTTTAGGCTGGCCAAGTCTGACGGCGACCCCGAAGGGAACTGGTACGCCCTGGACAGCGCCGGAGCGCACGGCACGTGGCGCAAGTACTACATAAACGTGTGCCGGCCCCTGAGCCCGGTGCCGGGCTGCGACCGCTACGCCTCCGCCTGCCAGATGAGATACGAGAACAAACAGGTGCGCCCGCCCGCCTGCCTGCCCGCCCGCCTGCCCGCCCGCCTGCCTGCCTGCCTGCCTGCCTGCCTGCCCGCTCATCACCTGGTCTCCCTTGGCGCCCCTGCCCGCCCGCCTGCCTGCCCGCCCATCGCCTGGTCTCCCTTGGCGCCCCTGCCCGCCCGCCTGCCTGCCCGCCCGCCTGCCTGCCCGCCCATCGCCTGGTCTCCCTTGGCGCCCCTGCCTGCCCGTCGCCTGGTCTCCCTTGGCACCCCTGCCCGCCCGCCCGCCTGCCCGTCGCCTGGTCTCCCTTGGCACCCCTGCCCGCCCGCCCGCCTGCCCGTCGCCCGGTCTCCCTTGGCACCCCTGCCCGCCCGCCCGCCTGCCCGTCGCCTGGTCTCCCTTGGCACCCCTGCCCGCCCGCCCGCCTGCCCGTCGCCTGGTCTCCCTGGGCGCCCCTGCCCGCCCGCCCATCGCCTGGTCTCCCTTGGCGCCCCTGCCTCCGGGGGCCTCGTGGTTTGTGGGTTCCAGGTCACAGTCGGGCTGGCCCGGAAGCGGGCCTCTGAGCGGGAGCGAGGCCTGCCTGGTGTGCGATTGTGCAAGTCGTTGTTCAGATTTAAGCCCTGAGCGAGCCTGGGGGGTGGGGGGGACCTCTGATCATAGTACGGGGCTGAGGAAACTCCGGTCGAGTGTGTAGTCCAGGGGTGGGCAAACTTTTTGACTCGAGGGCCACCATGGGTTCTTAAACTGGACCGGAGGGCCGGAACAAAAGCATGGATGGAGTGTTTGTGTGAACTAATATAAATTCAAAGTAAAGGAGCGGAGGGGAGAGCAAGAGAACCGGAGAGAACAGCCGGATCCGGCCCGCGGGCCGTCGTTTGCCCACGGCTGGTCTAGTCTGAATTCTAAAGTGCCTTCCGGTGGCCGGCAGACATGGGTGAAGAGTGGTTTTTGCTTCCAAGAGCTCTTGCTTCTGGCTAATGAGGGGGGCACTGGCTCAGGAGCGTCACTGGGGGTGAACTAGATCTGAGCATTTGCTCTGGTCCGGACTCCGAGCTGCCCGACGTTGTCGGGAGAGTGCGGTTACTGCCAGGAGTTTGGTATGGTCCCCTGTGCTCTTTGCCCGTTGAGTGTTTTCATTTTTTAAAAATATATATTTATTGGTTTTTAGAGAGAGAGAGGAAGGGAAAGGGATAGAGAGAGAGAAACATCAATGAGAGAAACAACATCAATCGGCTGCCTCCTGCATGGCCCCTGTTGGGGACTGAGCCGGCGAACTAGCCTGTGCCCTGACTGGGAATCGAAACGGTGACCTCTTGGTTCCTGGGTCGACGCGCAACCACTGGGCCACGCCAGCTGGGCTGCGCGGCGAGTTTAAAATAAAGATGGGCACGTGCTCCTTTAAACTAGCACATCGGGACGTACTTCCCTGGGTGGGTTTAGAGGTGTCTGGCGTGGCTGTGGAGGTGAGGTGAGTGCCGTATGGGGTTTTGCACACCAACGTGTGCACTACTGGAAGCGGTGGCCTCAGTACAGTCAGCGCTCGATGCCCACGGATTCCGTATTTGCAGACTCGTCTCCTCGCATTTGTTACCCCCAAATCGATACCCACAGTCATGCGGGACATGGCACAGTGGCCTGACCAGTACATCCCCCGCTGCGGTGGAACAAGGGGACGCCCCCCATCCTTGTCTACTTTCTGCCCTCACGACTGGAGGGTGGGGATGTGAGGGGCGGGGTGGGACTGACTCTGATGAGTGTCAGGGGATGGCCTTGGGTAGGTCACGTGTCTGAACATCGTTTTCCTGTAGTAAAGGCAGTGGAACGTACCAGCATGAGTGCTTGTGAGGGTTTAGCAGGGGTCCTCAAACTACGGCCCGCGGGCCACATGCGGCCCGCCGAGGACATGTATCCGGCCCGCCGGGTGCCGCTGCCTGTCCTGCTTAGCAGCCGACGCGTCCCGGGCCCGCAGTGCGCACAGGAATTTGTTCATAGTTTTTTCTTTAAACTATAGTCCGGCCCTCCACCGGTCTGAGGGACAGGGAACTGGCCCCCTGTTTAAAAAGTGTGAGGACCCCTGGTTTAGGGTCCTATTCTGCGTGAGCTTTGTGTGCAGAGAGGTGCAGGGCTCCCCTGCGTGTAGGAGCCGGTTCCCTGCGCGCGCACTCCGTGCTCACGGGGACTTCACGGACTGTGGAACGGAGTGACGCGAACCCTCTGCACAAACGAACGAGGCCGCCAGGGGCCCTCACACACATGCTGTTTGCAGGGGGTGTTCTCTGAAGTCGTCTCCATCAGCAACCTGGGCGTGGCCAAGCTCGGCCCCCTGGTGGAGGAGAGCGGCAGCCTGCTGCTGGAGTACGAGAATGGCTCGGCCTGCACCACCAGCGACGGCGTGCAGACCACCTACACCACGCGGATCCACCTCGTCTGCTCCAGGGGCAGCCTGGTGAGGCGCTCGGCGGGGCGGGGCGGGGCGGTCCGGGCTCTCCTGTGGCCAGGACCTCCGGTGTGTCTCTTCACGGGGGCGAGCGAGTCTGGTGGGTAGAGGAGTCAGGTTCTCTCTTTCAAAAGCGTGGACTTGGACTCACACTTGGGTTTGGGTCCCAGTTGCACCCTTTACTGCTGGCAAGAGCTCAGGTAAATGTCTTAGCGTCCAAGCCTGAGCGGGAATGCCTTCAGAGCAGGAACAGGGAGGACGCACCTTGTAATTGGATGACGCTCTTTGAGCACCCAGCCTATCGATTGACACCTAGCCCTGAATTTGACCTTCCAGAACACCCACCCGATATTTTCTCTCATCTGGGAGTGTGTGGTCACGTTCCTGTGGAACACGGAGGCCGCCTGTCCCATCCAGATAACGACGGACACAGACCAGGTACGTGTGCCGTCGGGACCTCTCGGCGAGCTGCCCTGACGTTCCATCCGCTGTCCGGCTCTGCACACACCCCTCCCCTCCCTTTCCTAATCTAACCAGCATCACCATGGAAACACTGACCAGCTGCCTCCTGCATGCCCCCTACTGGGGATCGAGCTCGCAACCAGGCATGTGCCCTGAGCCGGAATTGAACCGTGATCTCCTGGTTCACGGGTCAGCGCCCAGCCACTGAGCCACGGCAGTGGGCATGAGGGTTGCATTCTCTCTGGGGCTCCCGTCGGGAGGACATGTGGGCTTGGGAGGCACTGTGTGTGCTCTGCCCTCCAGGACTTGGTTCGAGTGTGTCTCTTCCCACCTTGTTCACGCAGGCCTGTGCTATAAGGGACCCTAACAGCGGGTACGTGTTTGACCTTAACCCGCTGAACAGTTCCCAAGGCTACGTGGTCTCTGGCATCGGGAAGACTTTTGTGGTAAGAATTCTGTGTGAATCCCAGTTTGCTTTGAAGTGCGACAGTGCGCGGAGGTCACCGGCAGCTGGTGTTGTAATTTACAGTAGGTGAGAGTGTTGTTGGCAGTAGGTGAGGGTGTGGGTTACAGTAGGTGAGGGTGTAGGTTACAGCAGGCGAGAGTATAGGTTATAGTAGGTGAGGGTGTGGGTTACAGTAGGTGAGAGAGTAGGTTACACGATAGGTGAAGGTGTTGTAATAGGTGAGAATGTAGGTTACACTGGGTGAGGTCGTTTACAGTAGATGAGGGTATAGGTTACATTAGGCAACGGTATAGTTACGGTAGGTGAGAGTGTAGTTACAATGGGCGAGGGTGTAGTTACAGTGGCCGAGGGTGTAGTTATAATGGGCCAGAGTGTACTTAGCTGCCTTTAAGGATGTGAGAGGCAGACGAGAGCCTCGCTGAACCCCGTAGAAAACAGTCTAGATAACATGAATCTCTACAGAACATGCTAGAAGTGAAGAGCCCCGATTACTTGGCATTGCACCGACTGGCCATTTCTGAAGTAGGAGATCCTAGCTTTCAGAAACCCGCTTTTTGCCTGTAGTTGTTAATTTCGCGTACGTTTCCACACACACTTACCAGGCAGAGAGCGGTCTTTCCTTCCGTCTTCCCACGGGGGGGCCTGTTCCCCTTCATTTTCGTGGGATGACGGTAACGTCTTTAAGAAGTCTGGGGTTATCCCATCACAATGACTTAGTCAACATGTTAGCTGTCTGTCATTTCTCTACTGTGCCTTAGAGTACTGTAAAACTAGGGCTTACCTATGTCCTCTGTCACATGTGGCGCATTGTTACCGGAAATGCCTCTGAGCGTTTGGAGGTGCAGGGCCATATAACACGTGCCACGCCTTGGAGGCAGTCCGTGGGCACTGGGCCTTGATCTTTGCCTGAGGTGCCGACTCCAGGACTCGTGCCCACACGTGGGGCGTTGGTGACCAAGCAGTGGGCACCCGCTGCCCAGCTTGGCCGGGGCAGGGTCGCCGGCTCTCCCCCGTGGCGAGGTGCGCAGCCTGAGGGTGTGGGTTTGGTTCTTCCCGTCTGGCCTGCAGTTTAACGTGTGCGGCACGATGCCCGTCTGTGGGACCCTGGATGGAAAGCCAGCTTCCGGCTGCGAGGCGGCGACCCAGACGGCGGATCTCAACAACCTGAAGCCAGAGCGGCTGGTTGGACTCGAGAAGAGCCTCCAGCTGTCCACGGAGGGTTTCATGACGCTGACCTACAAGGGCCCCTACTCCGACACCAAGGGTGAGCCCGGAGCCTTGCTGTTGCGGCCGAACGTGTGCTGGCGGTTCTGTGACTGTCACCCTTTCTGAGAGCGTAACGGCAGGGAGTCCCTGCGGTGTCCGAGTCCCCTCGCCTCCGGCACACGTGTGCCACACTGACGTGCCCTCGTGCTCACCCAGGCCCCGACGGGAGAGGTGGCCGGACCCCTGCCGCCCATTCGCCCCTCCTCCCCGCGTCCTTCATCAGTTGTCCCTCTGACGCGGGACGTTATCACTTTTTTAAAAAATATATTTTTATTCATTTCAGAGAGGAAGGGAGAGGGAGAGAGAGAAACATCAATGATGAGAGAGAATCATTGATTGGCTGCCTCCTGCACGCCCCCTACTGGGGGTCGAGCCCGTAACCTGGGCATGTGTCCTGACCGGAACTGAACCTGGGACCCTCAGTCCACAGGCCAACGCTCTATCCACTGAGCCAATTGGCCAGGGCCCCTACAGTTTTCTTCTCTGCACTGTGTCGCACAGCAGGGACTTGGTATCCAAGTGCCAGCCCAGTCTGAGTCCGTGCACCGGGCCTCCATTAATAAGTAATAGTACAAGAATAAACTCTGTTTCGTGTGCTCACACCCATAAACCTGCTCTTGCCCTGCCCTGTATGAGGCCAAGACACTAGGTTCACATATCACCCCACCTGCACGTAGGTCACTGTCGCCATGAATGTGGCCACTCCGGGTCCGCTCAGGCCCCTCGACGCAGACCTGGCGCGGCGACGTCCCTGTCTCCGAGGTGGCCTCAGGGCTGGTTCCAGTGGAAGGGCTGTCGGGGCGGCGCTGTGATGGCCGCTGTTTCTCACAGTCTGTCCTTCTTGTTCCCCAGCGACTGGTAATTCTTTTATCATCCGCTTTGTTTGCAATGATGACGTGTACCCAGGAATCCCCAAATTCCTGCATCAAGACATTGATGCTGGCCTGGGCATCCGAAGCACTTTCATTGAGTTTGAAACGGCGCTGGCCTGCGTGCCTTCTCCCGTGGACTGCCAGGTCACAGGTAAGGCCTGGGGGACCAGGAACCCAGAGCCCAGTCAGAAGTGTGTGCGTGCACGTGAGTAGGTGTGCATGTGAGTGTGTGTGCACGGGTGCATGTATGTACATGCATGTGAGGGTGTGCATGTGTGCACATGAGTGAGTGTGTATGTGGCGTGCTTTACTTTACAGGCAGCATGCCATGTGTGTGTGTGCACATTTTCTTTGAAGGATGCCTAGATTTGGAATCTTCCCCTTGAAGAGAATCTGGGATAGTTAATGGTTTTAAGTTACAATTTGGGATCAGAATTATATGCTTAAGAACAGAGAAGAAAACTTGGGGGAAAATAAAATACGCTCTCAGAGCTCCTTATCCGAGGGAGAAAGACTAAAAAGAGAACCAAGTTGTGTAAGGTGGGCCCAAGGCTGAGCTGTGTCCCCGGGACCCGCCCCTGTGCCCTCTGGTTGGCCCTCCGCACCGCAGCTGCCAGGGTCAGGGCGGGCTGCGTTTCTGCAGGAACCCTCGGGGCTTCCTGGGAGCCAGCCCCCTTGCTGCTGCTGCTGCTGCTGCTGCTGCTGCTGCTTTGTTTGTTTTTTTTATTCTCACCTGAGGATGTTTTCCCATTGATTTCCAGAGAGAGTGGGAGGGAGGGAAGAAGGCAGAGAGAGGGGGAACATCGATGTGAGAGAGACACATCAGTTGGTTGCCTCCTGCAGGCACCTCGACCAGGGCCAGATCAAACCTGCAACCCAGGTACGAGCCCTTGACTGGCCATTGTACCCACAACCCTTCAGTGTGCAGCCAGCATTCTAACCACTGGGCATCCCGGCCAGGCCCCCTCATTTCTGTCCTGAGTGCCAGGGGTGCCTGTGGGTCTCCGCTGGGCAGGAGGGCTGCACTCCCAGCCGACGAGGAGGCCTCGCTGCCCTGCGCGTGCCCATGTTTCAGACCCGGCCGGGAACGAGTACGACCTGAGTGGCCTGAGCAGCGTCCGGAAGCCCTGGATTGCTGTGGACCCCTCGGCGGACGGACAGAAGAGGACGTTCTACCTGAGCGTGTGCACGCCCCTCCCGTACATCCCTGGGTGCCGAGGTGAGTGTAGGGCATTGGACTCCAGTTCCATCTGCCTTCCCCCTCCCCCACCCCCAGCCCCACCCCCAGCGAATACCCCGGCTCTTCCAGGCAACGCAGTGGGGTCGTGTCTGGTGTCCGAGGACGACAGCTGGAACCTGGGTGTGGTGCAGATCAGTCCTCAGGCTGCTGGCAACGGGTCCCTGAGCCTCGTCTACGTCAACGGCGACAAGTGCGGGAACCAGCGCTTTTCCACCAGGATAACGCTGGAGTGTGCCCAGACATCGGTGAGTGTGCCAGACAGTGGTGCGTGTGCCCAGACATCGGTGAGTGTGCCCAGACAGTGGTGCGTGTGCCCAGACGTCGGTGAGTGTGCCCAGACGTTGGTGAGTGTGCCCAGACAGTGGTGCGTGTGCCAGACATCGGTGCGTGTGCCCAGACATCGGTGAGTGTGTCAGACGTTGGTGGGTGTGCCAGACATCGGTGCGTATGCCCAGACATCGGTGAGTGTGCCATACGTCGGTGAGTGTGCCAGACAGCGGTGCGTGTACCCAGACATCGGTGAGTGTGCCAGAAGTCGTTGAGTGTGCCAGACAGTGAGTGTGCCAGACAGCGGTGCGTGTGCCCAGACATCGGTGAGTGTGCCCAGACATCGGTGAGTGTGTCCAGACATCGGTGTGTGTGCCCAGACGTCGGTGAGTGTGTCAGACGTCGGTGAGTGTGCCAGACAGTGGTGTGTGTGCCAGACATCAGTGCGTGTGCCCAGACATCGGTGAGTGTGTCAGACGTCGGTGGGTGTGCCAGACAGCGGTGCGTGTACCCAGACGTCGGTGAGTGTGCCAGACAGTGGTGCGTGTGCCCAGATATCGGTGAGTGTGTCCAGACATCGGTGAGTGTGTCCAGACATCGGTGTGTGTGCCCAGACGTCGGTGAGTGTGTCAGACGTCGGTGAGTGTGCCAGACAGCGGTGCGTGTGCCCAGACATCGGTGAGTGTGCCCAGACATCGGTGAGTGTGTCCAGACATCGGTGTGTGTGCCCACACGTCGGTGAGTGTGTCAGACGTCGGTGAGTGTGCCAGACAGTGGTGTGTGTGCCAGACATCAGTGCGTGTGCCCAGACATCGGTGAGTGTGTCAGACGTCGGTGGGTGTGCCAGACAGCGGTGCGTGTACCCAGACGTCGGTGAGTGTGCCAGACAGTGGTGCGTGTGCCCAGATATCGGTGAGTGTGTCCAGACGGCGGTGCGTGTGCCCAGACGGCGGTGCGTGTGCCAGACGGCGGTGCGTGTGCCCAGACGGCGGTGCGTGTGCCAGACGGCGGTGCGTGTGCCAGACGGCGGTGCGTGTGACAGACGGCGGCGCGAGTGCGACCAGCAGTGTGTCTCGTGTGTCGGCTCCGTTCCTCAGGTCCCTCCCATCGCTGAATCTTCTAACGCACCACTTGCCTGGGTTTTCACGGGTCCAGGCCTTTGGGGTCCGCTGGAGCGTGCCCTCCCAGGGCCGTGGGCTGACAGCGCTGTCTCTCACGGAGCTGAAATGCAGGCTGTTCACGTGGCTGTCCTTCCCTCCTCCTCCCCGTCGCAGGGCTCGCCCACGTTCCAGCTGCTGGACGAATGCGAGTACGTGTTCGTGTGGAGGACGGTGGAAGCCTGCCCGGTGGTCAGAGCGGAAGGTAGGCCCGGCTCGCCGGCAGCGTGAGCGCAGCAGGGGCCACGCCCTCGCCCAAGCCGCAGATGCGAGACCCTGCGATGACGGGCACGTGTGTGGCCGTGGAAAACGCACGGTGGGCAGATAGCTGCTCTCTTCTTCCACTGTCACCTGGGGAGTTTCTCTTCTCAGTGACCGTTGACAGACACTGTCACGTTAGTTCCAGGTGTACAGTGTACGATTAGAATGAACAGATAATATCTTTTTTTTAATACCATTTTTATTGAGTTCAGAAAGGAAGGGAGAGGAGAGAGAGAGAGAGAGAAACATCAGTGACGAGAGAGAATCATGGATCGGCCGCCTCCTGCACGCCCCACACTGGGGATCCAGCCTGCAGCCGGGGCATGTGCCCCGACCGTGACTTGAACCGTGACCTCCTCCTGGTTCAGAGGTCGATGCTCAGCCCCTGAGCCACCCGGCCGGGCTACACAGATAACCTTTACCCTCGAGTTACGTGACTCCTGTACGTTGCCAGCTTGACCCGCGGTGTTTTCCTCAGGGGCCTGGGTTGATGGTTGTGGCTTCTCACACGTGAGCACATGAGTATGGGGCACTTACTGTTTTGTTCGGTTACGTGGATCCTCATCTTGTGTCCTCGGCGTTTCTAGAAAGTTGTCTGCCAGGCAGTTCTCCACACGTGTCTATGGCAACAAAAGGAAACAGCGTGGGCGTGTGTGAGGCCTATTTCGAGACGGCAGTTGTCTGATGGGAAGTGGGTAACTTCCTGCTGCCAATGGGAGTGACCGCGTTGTTCGGTGACGCCTCCTGCGTCCTTGCAGGAGACAACTGTGAGGTGCGAGACCCCAGGCACGGCCACCTGTACGACCTGAAGCCCCTCGCCCTGAATGACAGCGTGGTGCACGCCGGGGAGTACACCTACTACTTCCGGGTCTGCGGGAAGCTGTCCTCCAGCGTCTGCTCCACCGACGACAAGTCCAAGGTGATCTCGTCCTGTCAGGAGAAGCGGGGCCCGCTGGGATTCCACAAAGTGGCAGGTAGGGGGGCTCTCTCTGCTCTCGCTGCACGCAGAGCCTGGGCTGCGGGCCGAAGGGGCCAGGCTGGGGTGCCTCTTTTTGGGCAGGAGGACGGCTGCTGGGTGGGTGCCCACGGGGAGGTGCCTGCTGGCTGACTTTCTTAGCCAGAGTGTGCACTGACGGAGGCCTTCGAGCTTCGTTTATTTCATTCATACTTAGCAATGCCGGTTACGGATCCCAAGACCTTGTTTTTTATCTGATTTGTTTTTTTAAAATGTGTCTTTATTGATTTCAGAGAGGAAGCGAGAGAGAGATAGAAACATCAGTGATAAGAATCATTGATCGGCTGCCTCCTGCATGCCCCCTACTGGGGATCGAGCCCACAACCTGGGCATGTGCCCTTGACCAGAATCGAACCCAGGACCCTTCCATCTGCAGGCCGACGCTCTATCCACTGATCCAAACCGGCGAGGGCAGTCTTGTTTCTTTTCTCTATTACAACAGTGGGGCCTGCTGAGCCAGCCAGGGATGGGTGTTCCGAGGCAGTACTTTCTAGAATCGAGTCGGGGGACCCGTTCAGGAAAGGGTTTGGCTCTGAGACTCACAGGCAGGTTGTGGGTCACCCTGCTGTCTCAGCCGTGGGCAAGTGGTAATAAGTTGAAGGACATTTAAAAAGAAGTCCAAGGAGCGGCTGTGGGTGTGGCAGCCCCCAGGGCCACGCGGAGGTGTGACCGCTGTTTGCTGACCAGCTGAGGAATGGCTGTGTGTCGTCCTGTGGTCAGTCTGGGCTGCTGCAGCCCTGGGCCGAGAAGCCTGCTCTGTGCCTCCTGCTGTGACGTGGCAGGAGCAGGGGCACGGGCACAGCCGTGGGCCGGCACCTCGGTCACCTGCGGCTCGGGGTGCGTGATGCAGCGGGTGTGCCGTCAGCGTGGCTCCGGGCACGGCTGAACCGATCCCCGCTAACCGGCCGCCTCCCGAACAGGCCTCCTCACGCAGAAGCTGACGTACGAGAACGGGCTGTTGAAGATGAACTACACCGGGGGGGACACCTGCCACAAGGTGTATCAGCGCTCGACGACCATCTTCTTCTACTGCGACCACAGCACCCAGAAGGTGAGCGGGAGCCGGGGGAGGTCTGGGCGGCGGGGCGCCCTCTCGCTGCCCCCGCGTCAGGCCGGCAGCAAGCGCCCCTCCTAGCTGCGCTGAGCTGAGTGTGAACGGTGCGGGGCCTGTGGTGAAACCTGGATGAACGTGAGCGCGTTTCAGGGAACGTGATCATCCCTGGCCACGTCCACCCTTAAAACCCAGAGCGTGAACGGACGGGAGGCTCCGTGTCACAGCGTGTCTGTCCCCCTCCAGCCCGTGTTCCTCCAGGAGACCTCCGACTGCTCCTACCTGTTCGAGTGGCGCACACAGTACGCCTGCCGCCCTTTCGACGTGACGGAATGCTCCTTCAAGTGAGTCCGGCCTGGGCCGTGCCTCTCGGGCGGCCGGAGGCGTGACTTCGTGAATTGCTTTTCATGAAAAGAAACAGAAACGGGTCTCTCGGTCCTGGCGCCCTGCTCCTTGTTGCGTCGCGCTCTCTGCTTGGACTCAGTGTCCTCCTCTCGGGGCTGCGGCTGGTGTCGGCGCGGCTCCCAGGCGGTTTCCCGCCCCTCGCTCCTGTCTGACGGGACGCGGAGCGCGCACCAGCGTGCCAGCCAGCTTCCCGCTGACAGTGGCTGCCATGCGCCTTCTCCGTGGTCTGAGCTCGGAGAGCACCCACTTCTCGGGCTTGGTGTTTGGAGGTTCTTGTTAATACATAATTTTAAAAAAAAGTGTTTTTTATTGATTTCAGAGAGGAAGGGAGAGGGAGAGAGAGAAACATCAATGATGAGAGAGAATCATTGATTGGCCGCCTCCTCAACGCCCCCTACTGGGGGTTGAGCCCGAAACCCAGGCATGTGCCCTTGACTGGAATCGAACCCGGGACCCTTCAGTCCGCAGGCTGATGCTCTATCCACTGAGCCACACCAGCCGGGGCTCGTTTTGTTGAACTATGTCTTTGTGAATTTGAGTTGTCGCTGATGTGACGGCTGGGGGTGTTGGTCCAGTCTAAAGTCCGGCCCCTGGGGAAGATCGGATTCCCAGACAGCGTGCCAGCTGCTCAGGTGGACACAGCTGACCCTGACCGCATGCTCTCCTCCCTGCAGAGACGGGGCCGGCAACACCTTCGACCTCTCGTCCCTGTCGCGGTACAGTGACAACTGGGAGGCCGTCACCAGCACCGGGGCCCCCGAGCACTACCTCATCAACGTCTGCAAGTCCCTGGCCCCGCAGCCCGGCGCGGGTGAGGACGGGCGGGGGCTGGTCAGCGTGGGGACGAGGGGCCCGGGCTTCTGGGGTGCCGTCCTCCCTGTGACACGCAGGGCTTCAGCCAGGAAGCGCAGGAGGGTTATTTCAGGGTCTCAGTGACCGGTCCCTGGGGTGGCCCAGGATAAACCAGTGCCCAAGGCTCTGCTGGGGACGTTACGGCCTTTTGGAACGTGAGGAGGTGGCGGTGGGCGGAGGTGATCAGGGCGGCAGGTGATTCTCAGCAGGGAGGAGGTGGGAGGGCGTGCCGCGGAGAGGTGTGTGCCGGCTGTGTCTTGAGAGTGGCGTGGGCGAGGGCCTTTTTCCGAGGCAGGAGCCAGCCCCCCCGAACCTGAGTGTTGAGAAGTCGGGGGGCCAGGCGCCATCTGCCCTGACCCTTGGCGTTTACACAGCCCTGCCCTGCCCTGCCCAGCCCACGCTGGCGGCCCGGTGCCAAGGCTCCGGTTCCTCCTACAGAGCGGTTTTCACCGGGGCCGCGGCCCCTTCCCCTTGCTCTGTGCTGGGCAGGCTGGCAGCACCGTGGTCCTAACCCCTGAAGCGGGGCAAGTTCTTTCCCCGGGGCCGACGGCACAGGCGTTTGGGGCCTGGGAAAGGGGCCGAGTCCTCGGTGCCTCTTGCTTTAGGACAGCGGGCGAGTGTAGGGCACGGCCGTGTCCCTTTAGCCTCATCTGGGTGTTTTAGCTTCCCCGTTTCGAGGCTCAGGAGGAATTCAGGCCGTTACACCCGGATCCCTGCACCCCGAGCCTCTCCCCGTCACTCTGTGAGTGAAGACTCGGTGGTGGTGTCTGACTGGCGTGAGAGAAGCAGGTTGTTTTCGTGATGGCAGGTGCAGTCTGAGCGTGCCTGGCCTCCCTCGCCAGGAGTTAAATTCCAGACGGAAAAGGCCCGAAGGTGACCCCGTGTATCTCCCACTGCAGAGCCGTGCCCGCCGGAAGCGGCCGCGTGTCTGCTGAACGGCTCCAAGCCCGTGAACCTGGGTAGGGTGCGGGACGGTCCTCAGCAGGAGGACGGCATCACCGTCCTGAAGTACGTGGATGGCGACTTGTGTCCTGACCAGATTCGGAAAAAGTCGACCACCATCCGGTTCACCTGCAGCGAGAACCAAGTGGTAAGTGACCCAGCGTCCTCAGCCCTGGGCCGCTGCCCTGGGGACGGCGGGGGGCGGGCCGGGGGAGGGCGTCTGCCTTCCCTGGAGGTGGGAGTCTCAGAGCTCAGGATGGCAGGCGTGGCAGCCGGTGAGTGGGCAGCGGGCGAGCGGGCAGCGGGCGAGCGGGGAGCGGGCGAGCGGGCAGCGGGCGAGCGGGCAGAGGGTGAGCGGGCAGCGGGCGAGCGGGCAGCGGGCGAGCGGGCAGAGGGCAAGCGGGCGAGCGGGCGAGCGGGCAGCGGGCAGCGGGCAGAGGGCAAGCGGGCGAGCGGGGAGCGGGCGAGCGGGCAGCGGGTGATGAGGCAGCATCACGCCGGCCCTGTGGTCCTGGGCACTTCTCTCCTCCGGCTCCACACACGCCAGGCCTGGCCGTTCTGGCTTCAGAGTTCATGGGGTTGAAGTTTCACTCGGCACCCCAGGGACTGTAGGGAACCGATACTTGGCAGCACGCCCTGGGTCTCGTGGGGGTCACCTTGGGAAGCGGAAGGTTGGCCGGACCTGGTCAAGGCAGCACTTCCCCTTCGCCCCCGTGGACCTGGTTCAGAACTTTACCCCACGAAGCTGCTCACCCATTACTGCTGTGAGCCCTGCCGGCCTGTGGCGGGAAAGCGGGCGGAGGCGGGGCGGGCGGGGGGGCAGGGGCTGGGCGTGGCCGTGCCCCGAGGTGTGGCCGCCAAGCGGATCTGAGCATGCGTGTGGTGGACGAGAGGCTGGAGACGCGGAGCAGGCTTGGCGGTGTGTGGCGGGCAGAGAATTCATGGTGGCTCTTCCGGTCTTGTTCCTAACCACAGGTCTTAGTTCACTTGCTTTTTAGAATGTTATCGCTCGTGTGCTCCTGTGAGCAGCCCCCTGAGCATCTTTGTCCGCCCCGACTCCCCCTCACCCTGTGGGAACCCCTCAGGCCCCGAGTGGGTTTCCGGCCTGGGTGCGTCTCCCTCGCCCCATGTGTGCGAAGCCCCCAGTGTTCCTCAGGAGCACAGGTCCTGCTGGGTGCACGATTCCAAACACAGACCTGCCCGTCAGCAGCCTCTGTCCCGCCCTAGAACGCCAGGCCCATGTTCATCAGCGCCGTGGAGGACTGCGAGTTCACCTTCGCCTGGCCCACCCCGGCCGCCTGTCCCGTGCGGAGCAACGTGCACGGCGACTGCAGAGTCACCAACCCCGCCACAGGTGAGACGTCACCAGCCCCACCTCAGGGAGGGACCTGCCAGTCACCGGGGCCCACGGTCGCCTGTGCACGGGCACAGGGGCGGTGGGCCCCGCGCCTCGCCCGCCCTGGGGGGGCCGTGACTGGTGGCAGCTCGCCTGTGGCGGAGTTGGTGACGGTCTCGGCCCTCGGCAGGACACATGTTTGACCTGAACTCTCTGGGTGGCAAAGCCGGACACACGGCCGCGTACAGCGAGAAGGGGCTCGTCTTCATCAGCATCTGCGGGGAGAACGAAAACTGCGCCCCCGGCGTGGGTGAGTGCGGCTCCCGCGGTCTCGCCCCTGAGGCCGCCCCAGCCTCCGTCCCTCCAGCCAGAGGGCCGAGGACAAGCGGAGGCCACACGCCCTCTCCCGCGGCGGCTGCTGGCGGCACGCGGCCACGTGATGGGATAGTGCGTGGGTGGCATTTGCTCAGACCCTCTCGGACCCTCAGGACCACGGTGTCGGCGTGGACTCGAAAGCCTGCGTTTGCGGGAAGAGCTCAGGACACTGGCCGTGTGCCTCGTAACCGTGTGTTTCTCCTCTCCCCCGGCCCGGCGCAGGGGCCTGCTTCGGGCAGACCAGGATCAGCGTGGGCAAGGCCAGCAAGAGGCTCACCTACGTGGACCAGGTCTTGCAGCTGGTGTACGAGGAGGGCTCCCCCTGTCCCTCCAAGTCCGGCCTGCGGTACAAGAGCGTCATCAGCTTCGTGTGCAGGCCCGAGGCCGGGCCCACCAACAGGCCCATGCTCATCTCCCTGGACAAACGGACCTGCACCCTCTTCTTCTCCTGGCACACGCCGCTGGCCTGCGAGCAGGTGGTGAGTCCGGGCTGCACGTGGACCTGCGGAGGAAGGCCTGGGGGCCCCGGGTGTCCTCCCAGCGGGTGCCTGGGTCTCTCGTCCCCTCCGATGGCCCGTGGTCATCGGTTCAGCGTGCTCAGTGTTCTGTAGCGGAGCGTTTGGGGCCCTGAACCCGCCTCTCGTGCTTTTTCGGTGGGGGTTAAGCTGTTAAACGCGTGTGGGTGACGTACAAGGCCTAGGCACGTCCTGCCGACTCCAGCGGTCTGCCTCTCTCATAGACGGAATGCTCCGTAAAGAACGGCAGCTCCATCATCGACCTGTCGCCCCTCATCCACCAAACTGGGGGCTACGAGGCGTACGACGAGAGTGAGGACGAGTCCTCCGACACCAACCCCGACTACTACATCAACATCTGCCAGCCGCTGAACCCCATGCACGGGCTGGCGTGTCCCGCGGGGGCCGCCGTGTGCAAGGTGCCCGTGGACGGGCCCCCCATAGTAAGTGTGGGGAACGCGGGGGGAGACCATGCCTGCAAGGTTTTCGACAGCACGCCTGTGCGCCGTGCTGCTTGCTTCCCCCGGGGAATTCCTCCAGCAGAAGGCGTGGAGACCGAGCGGGACCGTGTTCCGGGAGCGTGGCGAGGAGCAGCGTGGGGCTCTGCGTCAGGCCGCCCGCCGATGAGGGTGGCCAGGTCTCGGAGCTGTGGACAGAGATGTGAACACACGTGTAGCTACATGTTTGTGTGTCACGGGAGGAGAAATATTTACGTAAAGTGCAAGAAAGAACATGGAGAGCTTGGTTTCTGTGGGTGCACATCTTGTGTCGTTAGCGTTCTTCCCAAACACAAGCACTTTTTTTAAAAAAAATGTGTTTTTATTGATCTCAGAGAGGAAGGGAGAGGGGGAGAGAGACATCGAAGATGAGAATCATGGATCGGCTGCCTCCTGCAGGCCCCCTACTGGGGATCGAGCCCATAACCTGGGCATGTGTCCTGACCAGAATTGAACCGTGACCTCCTGGCTCACAGGTCGGCGCCCAACCACTGAGCCACACCGGCCGGGCCAAGCTTTCTTTAGGAAACCAGGGACAGTTAAGGGCTGGCGCAGCTTTAACAGCGACACGTTCTGCCTCAGAAGTAGTGGTTTTATACTCACGTTTCCAGTATAGGTCTGCGTCTCCAGAACCTGTCTTCACGGGTTACATACATGTTCTGTCAAACCCTCGGTGGGGGGTGGTATTTAAAATGCACCTCAGAAGTGGAGTGTTTCTCTGTGTGCTCTAAGTAGCGAGCTCCTGTGCTCACATGCCTTCCCGTCATGTGACAGGCGAGCGTGTCTGCAGCGTCGTCAGGAGTGGGCAGGGGAGTTGCTCGAGGGACTGGCAGAGCCGCCGCCTGTGGGTGGGAGGGGTGAGCCAGGCCCCGGTGGGAGCCCGTTGGAGTCCTCCTGCCCACAGTGCAGGTTGGGGTCTCGCTCTGGGTCACTTTCTGAGACGCCCCATCTGCTGTGTTACTGCTCAGCTACCCTTTTTCAGATTCTAAAAGCTAGTAATTTCTCTAACCAGAGCGGGTGTTGTGGTCTGAACATGCCCCACAGTGATAAAGTGTTACAGCTTCATTTTCACACTCATTGTGCACACACACACATTCTTTATCACACACACACACACACATTCTCTATCAGACACACACACATTCTCTATCTCACACACACACATTCTCTGTCACACACACACATTCTCTATCTCACACACACATTCTCTATCACACACACACATTCTCTGTCACACACACATTCTCTGTCACACACACACATTCTCTATCTCTCACACACACACATTCTCTATCACACACACACATTCTCTATCACACACACACATTCTCTATCACACACACACATTCTCTATCTCTCACACACACACATTCTCTATCACATACACACATTCTCTGTCACACACACATCCTCTATCACACACACACATTCTCTATCACACACACACATTCTCTATCTCTCACACACACACATTCTCTATCACATACACACATTCTCTATCTCTCACACACACACATTCTCTATCACACACACACATTCTCTATCACACACACACATTCTCTATCACACACACACATTCTCTATCTCTCACACACACACATTCTCTATCACATACACACATTCTCTGTCACACACACATCCTCTATCACACACACACATTCTCTATCACACACATTCTCTATCACACACATTCTCTATCTCACACACACACACATTCTCTATCACACACACATTCTCTATCACACACACACATTCTCTGTCACACACACACACATTCTCTATCACACACACACATTCTCTGTCACACACACACATTCTCTATCACACACACATTCTCTATCACACACACACATTCTCTGTCACACACACACACATTCTCTATCACACACACATTCTCTATCACACACACATTCTCTATCACACATACACATTCTCTATCACACACACACATTCTCTATCACACACACACATTCTCTATCACACACACACATTCTCTATCTCACACACACACATTCTCTATCACACACACATTGTCACACACACATTCTCTATCACACACACATTCTCTATCTCACACACACATTCTCTATCACACACACACATTCTCTATCACACACACACATTCTCTGTCACACACACACACATTCTCTATCTCACACACACATTATCACACACACATTCTCTATCACACATACACATTCTCTATCACACACACATTCTCTATCACACACACATTCTCTATTACACACACACATTCTCTATCTCACACACACACATTCTCTATCACACACACATTGTCTGTCACACACACACATTCTCTATCACACACACATTCTCTATCTCACACACACATTCTCTATCACACACACACATTCTCTATCACACATACACACACTCTACCACACACACATTCTCTATCACACACACATTCTCTATCTCACACATACATTCTCTATCACACATACACATTCTCTATCACACACACACATTTCTTTATCACACACACACATTCTCTATCTCACACACACATTCTCTATCTCACACACACACATTCTCTATCACACACACACATTCTCTATCACACACACACATTTCTCACACACACACACATTCTCTATCACACACACACATTCTCTATCACACACACACATTCTCTATCACACACACACATTCTCTATCACACACATTCTCTATCACACACACACATTCTCTATCACACACACATTATCACACACACATTCTCTGTCACACACACACATTCTCTATCACACACATACACACACATTCTCTATCACACACACATTCTCTATCACACACACACATTCTCTATCACACACATTCTCTATCACACACACATTATCACACACACATTCTCTATCACACACACATTCTCTATCACACACACATTCTCTATCACACACATTCTCTATCACACACACACATTCTCTATCACACACACATTATCACACACACATTCTCTGTCACACACACACATTCTCTATCACACACATACACACACATTCTCTATCACACACACACATTCTCTATCACACACACACATTCTCTATCACACACATTCTCTATCACACACACATTATCACACACATTCTCTATCACACACACATTCTCTATCACACACACATTCTCTATCACACACATTCTCTATCACACACACATTATCACACACACATTCTCTATCACACACACATTCTCTATCACACACACACATTCTCTATCGCACACACACATTCTCTATCACACACACATTATCACACACACATTCTCTGTCACACACACACATTCTCTATCACACACATACACACACATTCTCTATCACACACACACATTCTCTATCACACACACACATTCTCTATCACACACACACATTCTCTATCACACACATACACACTCTACCACACACATTCTTCATCACACACACATTCTCTATCACACATACATTCTCTCACACATTGTCACACAGTCACACACACACACACACACAATCACACACACAATCATAACATTCTTTATCACACACACTGTCACCCACACACTATCTCACACACACACTATCACGCACTCTTTATCACACACAATCACACACACACTATCATACACACACATTCTCTATCACACACACATGCACACGTACACACTCACACACACACAGAGTCCTGTGCTCACATGCCTTTCCTTCATGTGTTCATTTACTCCAGAATCCCTACTGAGCAGCCCGGGTGCTGTGCTGAGCTGAGTGTGAGAGGTGGCGGGGAGCAGGGCTGTGCCCTCCTGGGGGCACCTCCCGGTGAGCGGGCGGTCGCAGTGCAGTGCTGGGCGTGAGAGGGTCAGCGTGGGGCACAGACGGCGGTTCCTGCCTCTCGCCGCCGGGTCCCAGAAGACCCTGCGACATTCTCAGTGTGACGGAGAGAAACAGCCTGGAGGCTTGGAACATTCCAGGGGGAGATGGAGCCACTATTTCTAATCGTGGGGTCAAAGCTGATGACCCCTGAAGCACTGCATTTTCCGTGGCGCAGCTGAGTGCCAGGACCTGCCGAGTGAGCTGCTACAACCGGCTTTCCTTAGACGCTGCTCGTTCTCCAAACAGACGAGGAGTAAACTTGGCCGTTTTGTATTCACCTGGGGCACAGTGACCGTCCTGAATGTGGTTTGCGTTCTTCTTTGTTTAGGATATTGGCCGAGTCTCAGGACCTCCGATACTCAATCCCGTGGCTAACGAGGTCTACTTGAACTTTGAGAGCAGTACCCCTTGCTTAGCCGACAAGAATTTCAACTACACCTCGCTGATCTCCTTCCATTGCAAGAGGGGTGTGAGCATGGTGAGTGTGCCCGCGAGCATGGCGCGTTGCCATGTGGGGGCAGTGGCGGCTGCAGTGTGCGGGAGAGGCTGAGCTGGAGCCCGCGAGGCCTGTTTCAGATCCAGGGTGCCGAGCTCACGGTCTCCCTCGGGTCCCACGTCCGGCTGGCGTGCATCTGCCTAATTTAGGGAGTGAATCCAGCCGTGAGTGGCCCACCCTGAGTTACAGGGCAGGTGCACACAGGGGCTTATTGTAACCTAAGAACACGAACGGCCGCGTGCACGAGTGGGTATGAAGCTCCGCCTCGCAGCGAGTGCAAGGGTCATGACTTGGTTTACCAGGGGTGGGCAAACTTTTTGACTCGAGGGCCACAATGGGTTCTTAAACTGGACCGGAGGGCCGGAACAAAAGCATGGATGGAGTGTTTGTGTGAACTAATATAAATTCAAAGTAAAGGAGCGGAGGGGAGAGCAAGAGAACCGGATAGAATAGCCGGATCCGGCCCACGGGCCGTAGTTTGCCCACGGCTGGTTTAGACCCTGACGCTGGTGGCTGATTCTGGTTGGGAGTCTGGCAGACTTTCAGCCGCCGTGATCCCCTCGCATTCATAAGTTAGCGAAAAGGGAGACCCCTGGAGTCAGCACAGGTCCAACAAAGTCGTGCACTTGACTTCTGAGGAGGTTATTGATTCCTGTTCCGTGTACATTTAAAAAATAACATTTTACTGAGCCTTTGCGTGTGCGTTTCTCCTGATAACGCCCCCCCCCCCCGCCCCCGAATAAGAGATAAACTGTAATGATGGCCCCCATTTCTCTGTGGGTCAGAACTGCCAGGGACGTGCCTGTGCCCACAGCTCGGCAGCCGGGCTCTCCCACTGAATGTTCATTCCAGGTTTAGAGAGACTTTAAGGCAGCTTTCTTCCCTCTGGTTTTTATCTTTAGTTGAAATGTTTTTTCCACATGAGTCTCTAGGAAAAAAGCTTCTCAGCAGAAGCAAAAACTGAAATTCCCGACCAGTCCTGCATCTGCTCTGGGGCTGTTGCTGAGCGAGGGAGTAACGGCAGGATTGAGGCCCGCACTGCGTGCCGGCTGGGGGCTGTTGCCTCGTTGTAAATGTCCCGTGTCGAGAAGGGGGGCGCTGCCTGGGAGCGCGTAGAAGTGCTTGCTCCCCTCCTCGCCAGGGTCTGTTTCACACACGTCTCTGTCGTGACATGGACAGGCCTCCCCCTTTCTCGGCAGGTCACCCCGGGACCTGGTGGTCTGCGGCCAGCACCTGTCCCTGGGTGCGGGGAGGGTGCCGCAGCCCCAGGCCCAGTCTCGGCCCTGGCAGGGTTGTGAGCAGGGGGAGGCGCCGGCCTAACCCACGAGGCTTGTGCTCTCCCACAGGGGACCCCGGAGCTGCTGAGGGTTAGCGACTGTGACTTTGTGTTCGAGTGGGAGACGCCACTGGTCTGTCCGGACGAGGTGAGGACGGAGGGCTGCTCCCTGATGGACGAGCAGCTCGACTACAGCTTCAACCTGTCCAGCTTGTCCAGGAGCACCTTCAAGGTAACTCCCTGGCCCTCACCTCTGCGCGGGCATGTGTCCCGGGTGGGCATGGGGGTGGCGCACTTAGCCACCACCTGGGGGCATGGACGGGCCGGCCTGTGGGCATCCTGGGGGCATGGACAGGCTGGCCTGTGGGCGTCCTGGGGGCATGGACGGGCTGGCCTGTAGGGGTCCTGGGGGCATGGATGGGCCGGCCTGTGGGGGTCCTAGGGGCATGGACAGGCTATCCTGTGGGGTTCCTGGGGGCATGGACGGGCCGTCCTGTGGGGGTCCTGGGGGCATGGACGGGCAGCCTGTGGGGGTGCTGGGGGCATGGACGGGCCGGCCTATGGGGGTGCTGGGACGTGTGGCCAACCAGCCACGCTGACACAGCTGTGCCCCTGGGTCGGAGCTCTCACTCCATAGGGCCTGTGAGGATTCAGTGACCCTGTGGGGCCACCGGTGAGGAACAGGTGGCTCGGGACGTGCTTGGGACTGCGTACCCAGGGGCAGGGCCAGGTCTCTGGTGGCTGGCGGAGGCCGTGTGGAATGCCACGCTTGCCCAGCTGACTCTAGGAAAGAGGCGGCTTTCTCACTGGTCCCAGGGGGGCATGCAGGGTGATGGAGGCCCCCGACCGGGGCACCTTGGAGCTGGCGTGGGCCCCGTCTGCTCCATCCTGCGTGACACGGATGGTTTGTTATGGTGATGAGGCCATGGCCAGCTCAGGTTACTGGTGGTTGGGGGTCCTAGGCCTCCAGGCCTGTGATCTGGGCGTGACCGAGTCGCGCAGCTGTGGGCCATGCCTACAAGACTCGTGCCTCCTGGGGGAGGTCGTGCCCTGGACCCTGTAAACGGAGATCTGGCCCAGGCTCAGGCCCTCCAACAGGTGTGCAGTGCAGTAGGTGGAGTCTGCAAAGGGCGGGCAAGCCAGGAAGGGACGGTGCACGCTTACTCGGGGAGCGCCCACTCTGCTTGTTAGCATAGGCCTCACCACCCCCGGGTCCCGCGGGGACGGGGGAGACGGGCTCCAGGAGTGGTCTGAGCGGCCTGAGGTCTCACAGCTGCTCTCTCTCCCAGGCCCAGCTGCAGGGGAGGCCGGCAGGTGCTGCCCCAGTAGGCAGGAGGAGAAGCAGGCTGGGCTGGGTGGAGGGAGGTGGGGGGGCAGGAGGAGAAGCAGGCTGGGCCGGGTGGGGAAGGTGGGGGGCAGGAGGAGAAGCAGGCTGGGCCGGGTGGGGAAGGTGGGGGGCAGGAGGAGAAGCAGGCTGGCCTGGGTGGGGAAGGTGGGGGGGGCAGGAGGAGAAGCAGGCTGGCCTGGGTGGAGGGAGGTGGGGTCCTTTCCATGCCCCGGGGAGGTGCCCAGCGAGCAGGCAGAAGGCCGGGACTGGGGCAAGCGGTGAGCCCGAGGCTGATGGACATGCGGGTGCAGCCCTGCCTCCTGCCTCCTGCCCACGCTGCCTCCCTGCAGGGGCGGCCCACTCACAGCCCCACATGGTGTCCCCTGTCCAGGTGACTCGAGACTCGCGCACCTACAGCGTGGGCGTGTGCACGGCGGCCGCGGGCCTGGACGAGGGCGGCTGCAAGGATGGAGGCGTCTGCCTGCTCTCCGGGAGCAAGGGCGTGTCTTTCGGGCGGCTGGCCTCCATGAGGCTGGACTACCGGCACCAGGACGAGGCAGTCATTTTAAGTTATGCCAACGGAGATACCTGCCCTCCAGGTAAAGCTTGGCGGCGGGGGCATCTGCGTTCCTAGTAAACGTGGCGTTAGACCTGCAGCGGGAGGAAACGGGAGGGGAGTGCCCACTGTGAGCGCCACGGCAGTGGATGGGACCCGGGGCGTCGCGTCCCAGCAGCCCCGGGAGCGGAGCTCAGGCTGGAGACACTCAGGCCCCGGACTGCTGGCCACACCGGGCGGGAGGCCCGGGGTCTGAGGGGTCCGGGGGGCCCTCCTATAGGGGTCCTCCATGGGCAGCTCCAGGTCACACGTCGTCGCGCCGCTAAGCACAGTGATGCTGCTTTGGCAACCCGGGCTCTGCTGCTGTCCTTCTCTCCAGAAACCGAGGAGGGCGACCCCTGCGTGTTCCCCTTCACCTTCAACGGGAAGAGCTACGAGGAGTGCGTGCTGGAGAACAGGGTGCGGCTGTGGTGCGCCACCACGGCCAACTACGACCGCGACCGCGAGTGGGGCTTCTGCAGGCAGTGTGAGTACCACAGACCGCGAGAGGGGGATCCCACAGGCAGTGTGAGTACCAGGGACCGTCAGGGGGGCTTCTGCAGGCAGTGTGAGTACCACAGACCGTGAGGGGGATCCCGCAGGCAGTGTGAGTACCACAGACCGCGAGAGGGGGATCCCGCAGGCAGTGTGAGTACCACAGACCGCGAGAGGGGGATCCCGCAGGCAGTGTGAGTACCAGGGACCGTGAGGGGGATCCCGCAGGCAGTGTGAGTACCACGGACTGTGAGGGGGATCCCGCAGGCAGTGTGAGTACCAGGGACCGCGAGGGGATCCCGCAGGCAGTGTGAGTACCAGGGACCGTGAGGGGGATCCCGCAGGCAGTGTGAGTACCAGGGACCGTGAGGGGGATCCCGCAGGCAGTGTGAGTACCACAGACCGTGAGGGGGATCCCGCAGGCAGTGTGAGTACCACGGACCGTGAGGGGGATCCCGCAGGCAGTGTGAGTACCACGGACCGTGAGGGGGATCCCGCAGGCAGTGTGAGTACCAGGGACCGTGAGGGGGATCCCGCAGGCAGTGTGAGTACCAGGGACCGTGAGGGGGATCCCGCAGGCAGTGTGAGTACCAGGGACCGCGAGGGGGATCCCGCAGGCAGTGTGAGTACCAGGGACCGCGAGGGGGATCCCGCAGGCAGTGTGAGTACCAGGGACCGTGAGGGGGGGATTCCGCAGGCAGTGTGAGTACCAGGGACCCTGAGGGGGGGATCCCGCAGGCAGTGTGAGTACCAGGGACCGTGAGGGGGATCCCGCAGGCAGTGTGAGTACCAGGGACCGTGAGGGGGATCCCGTAGGCAGTGTGAGTACCACGGACCGTGAGGGGGGGCTCCCACAGGCAGTGTGAGTACCAGGGACCGCGAGGGGGATCCCGCAGGCAGTGTGAGTACCACAGACCGTGAGGGGGATCCCGCAGGCAGTGTGAGTACCACGGACCGTGAGGGGGATCCCGCAGGCAGTGTGAATACCACAGACCGCGAGAGGGGGATCCCGCAGGCAGTGTGAGTACCACGGACCGTGAGGGGATCCCGCAGGCAGTGTGAGTACCAGGGACCGTGAGGGGATCCCGCAGGCAGTGTGAGTACCACAGACCGTGAGGGGGATCCTGCAGGCAGTGTGAGTACCAGGGACCGTGAGGGGGGGCTCCCACAGGCAGTGTGAGTACCAGGGACCCTGAGGGGGATCCCACAGGCAGTGTGAGTACCAGGGACCCTGAGGGGGATCCCGCAGGCAGTGTGAGTACCACAGACCGTGAGGGGGATCCCGCAGGCAGTGTGAGTACCACGGACCGTGAGGGGATCCCACAGGCAGTGTGAGTACCAGGGACCCTGAGGGGGATCCCACAGGCAGTGTGAGTACCAGGGACCGTGAGGGGGATCCCGCAGGCAGTGTGAGTACCACGGACCGTGAGGGGATCCCACAGGCAGTGTGAGTACCAGGGACCCTGAGGGGGGGATCCCGCAGGCAGTGTGAGTACCACAGACCGTGAGGGGGATCCCGCAGGCAGTGTGAGTACCACGGACCGTGAGGGGATCCCGCAGGCAGTGTGAGTACCGTGTGGACACAGCTGGCTGACGGCGCACAGGGGCAGTCAGCCGAGCGGTCAGCGGGCTCCCCCACCAGCTCCAGAGGCTGAGGCCCACACGGTGTCCAGCACTGGTCATTCCTGCCTCAGCGAAGTGACTGCTCGTCACAGGCCTGCAGGTGGCAGGTGAGTGACGGGAGAGCCTCCTCCGTAGACTTTCTGCACGTGGCAGGCCTGCGGGGCGGCGATGAGCAGTGAGCCCGACGCAGCGCCCTGACTGCTGCGCGGTTCACAAGAGTCCCCTCGTGTGTGGGCGGTCCGACGTGAGCTCCCGAGGGGAAACACGTCAGGAATGACAGTTCTCTGGCCGCCAGGGAAGAGTGGTGTCTGTGAGGAGCGTGCGCGCTGGCTCTGACGGGCCTGCTGCTGCTCGGTGTGAGGCTCACAGGGCCGGCACGCCTCCCGGCCCGGGCGGCACGCACGTGGGGTTCAGGTCCTGCCGGGCTCTCATGGTCACTAGCACTTCGCTGCTTGTTGTTACCATGGGCACCTTAGACAAGCGGGACCCTGCCCTTGGGGAGTGGCGCTAGTGGCAGGGATGTTACAGCAGTGAGAGACACGGTCTGGTAGGGGTGAGTGTGTGTGAGTGACACAGCACCATCTGCGGGGGCAGCGTGGGGCGGACCAGGGGCAGCGTCGGGGGAGCATGGGGGGGCCAGCGGCATCATAGGCAGGGTTAGGCAGTGTAAGGGAGGTCTGGGGCAGCATGGGGGACTAAGGGCAGCGTGGGGGGGTGGGGGCAGTGTCGGGGGGGTGGGGACAGCTTAGTGGGGGGCGGGGACAGCTTAGTGGGGGGTGGGGACAGCATGGGAGGTGGGGGCAGCTTAGTGGGGGGTGGGGGCAGCTTAGTGGGGGGTGGGGACAGCTTAGTGGGGGTGGAGACAGCTTAGTGGGTGGTGGGGGCAGCTTAGTGGGGGGTGGGGGCAGCTTAGTGGGGGTGGGGGCAGCTTAGTGGGGGTTGGGGGCAGCTTACTGGGGGGTGGGACAGCTTACTGGGGGGGGACAGCATAAAGGAGGTCTGGGGCAGCATGGGAGGTGGGGGCAACTTAGTGGGGAGCAGGGACAGCGTAAGGGGGGCCTGGGGCAGTGTGGGGGACCGGAGGCAATGTGGGGGGCAGGGGCAGTTTGAGGACAGCCTGAGACACGGCCGTGTGTGGTCTGATGGTCCCCCGCTGCTCCCCAGCCAACAGCCACCGGACGTCCGCTATCATCTTTAAGTGCGACGAGGAAGCCGACATCGGGAGGCCACAGGTCTTCAGCGAGACGCGTGGGTGCGAGGTGACATTTGAGTGGAAAACCAAAGCAGTCTGCCCTCCCAAGAAGATGGAGTGCAAGTTCATCCACGGGCACAAGACCTACGACCTGCGGCTGCTGTCCTCCCTCACCGGGTCCTGGTTCTTCGACCACGAGGGCGCCTCGTGAGTACCGCCCCGCCAGCCGCCAGCCGAGGCGGTCTGTGGCTGAGTGGGCCGTCTTTGAAAAGCTGTGTTAGCCGCACGCAGGTGCTGCGGGCGCCTTCGCTGTCATGCATGGCCTTTTTTTTTTTGAAACATTTTTAAAATTGATTTCAGAGAGGGAGAGAGAGAGAGAAACATCAATGATGAGAGCCCTAGCTGATTTGGCTCAGTGGCTAGAGCCTCAGCCTGTGGATTGAAGGGTCCCAGGTTTGATTCCAGTCAAGGGCACATGCCCAAGTTGTGGGTTCGATCCCCAATAGGGGGCATGCAAGAGGCAGCCGATCAATGATTCTCGCTCATCATTGATGTTTCTCTCTCTCCCTCTCCTTTCCTCTCTGAAGTCAGTAAGAACATAAAACATATTTTAAAAAAAGAAAGGAAGAACTATGCATTAAAAACAAAAAGAAACATTAATGATGAGAGAGAATCATTCATCAGCTGCCTCCTGCTCGTCCCCTATTGGGGATCGAGCCTGCAACCTGGGCACGTGCCCTTGATTGGAATCGAACCCAGGACCCTTCAGTCTGCATCTGTCGCTCTATCCACTGAGCCAAACCTGCTAGAGCAGGCGTGGCCTTTCCTGAGAGCCACGGAGAGAGCTGCCCCGGTGAGGGGCCAAGGCTGACCGCCCTCTGGTCTCACAGGTACTACATCAACTTGTGCCAGAAGATAAACAAGGGGCCCCTGGACTGCTCGGACAGGGCCAGCATCTGCAAGAAGAGCGCCTCTGGGGACGTGCAGGTGCTGGGGCTGGTGCACACGCAGAAGCTGGACGTCAGTGGTACGGCCGGGGCCGCGGGCTGCGGGGGCGGGGGGGTTCTCCAGTGCCCGGGAGGGTCCGTGCAGACTGGGTGGAACTCGCAGGCGCTATTCCCAGGACCGTGTCTCAGGCCTCCCGGCGACTCCTGGGACAGGGAAAGAGGGGCCGCCTGGCACCGTGCTGAGAGCGGCTGTTAATGGAGGCCCTGCTCTGTGCACTCTCCCGCCTCCGGGTTTGGCGTTCCTGTCACATTGAGGCCACAACTAGTCATGCAGCTGGTGAGCAGGAGGCTGGGATCGGACCCGGTCTCTGTGTGAGCAGCGGGGCGGCCAGAGGCCCTCACCGGGCGGCCCAGGTGCCGGTGACCCGGCGACGAGTTTCCAGAACGCCCAGCTTTTTTCCGTCCTGGTCCTTGGCGCCGATTTTGATTCCTGACTTGGAAGGTTTTCATGATACACGAGAACGAACGGCTTTTCCACCTCTGTGTGTTTCAGATGACAAGATCACTGTGACGTACTCAAAAGGCGACGCGTGTGGTGAAAACAAGACTGCGTCTACCGTCATAGAGCTGACCTGTGCGAAGACTGTGGGCAGGCCTGCCTTCAGGAGGTGAGGGGGCTCCCCGAGGGGCGTGGCGGGGGCCCGGCAGCGTTTCTCTCTCGTTTTCCCGGCTTGTGGCTGTGTGAGCAGGAAGAGGATGCCGGTGGCCGTGCCCGGGAGGGGTTGGCACTGAGACTTAGGGCCTGGGCTGGGGGGGCAGGGCTGCTCCCCACAAGGAAAATGGGGGACACGCAGTGACTAGACGAAAGCAACCACGTGAGGCGGCATGTAACTGCCCTCCGTGTTTGGAAGTCATAGAGCCAAAGGGGCGTTGATGGGTGCCAGCCAAGGCCGGTGTTCAAGTGCGGGGCCCACGGGCAGGTGAGGTGGCACCTGGGAGGCTCTTGGAATTTGCTAGAATTCTCCAGGCAGTTCTGCATCTGGCGTGAGGGCAAGTGTGGCCAGCAGAGGGAGCATGTGAGCTGCTGTTTGTGAACAAAGGGTTCTCTCCAGAGCTGAGCTTGCCAGAGGGAAGGCCCAGGAATGGTCCATTGTCCGCGGAGTGGGAGTGGGCAATTTCTGAGTCGCAAACACCTGTCAAGTAAAAATTCAAAAACCTAGGAGCAATTTTTTTCAGCTTTTCGACGTTGCACGGTTTCTAAGTTTAAGAAATTGTATTAAGCTATTTCCTACCTTTTCGCGTGGCTGACGTACTGGCTGGTCCTCTTTCCTGATACGGTTTTGAGGAAAGTGAACAAAAGAGCCGTCTTAGCCAGAGCTGCCTGCCCGTCCCAGGGAGGCGGGAGGCCCCGGAGTCTGAAGGCAGGGGCGGGGATGGGGGAGCCCCTGCGGCTGTGTGCCATCTCCTCCGAAGCCCGCCTGGCCCCGCTGGCCCTGGGTGTGACTGTCCTGCACCCCCTCCAGGTTCGACACGGACACCTGCACCTACCACTTCAGCTGGGACTCGCGGGCTGCCTGTGCCGTGAAGCCCCAGGAGGTGCAGATGGTGAACGGGACCATCACCAACCCCGTCACCGGCAAGAGCGTCAGCCTCGGAGACATTTTCTTTAAGTGAGTGAGCCTTTTCCTCCGGGCACTGCCGTGCGTCCCACGTGGACTCGGCAGCCGGGTCTCTGCCTGGCGGGAGCTCCACAAGGTAAACAGGCCGGGGCCCGAGTTCCCGATCCCAGGCTGTCGGCACGGCCTGCTTCAACCAAGGGAAAACTGCTCAGCTCTCAAGTCTTAACACCAAAGATGGTGAATTCTCTCGAGTGTGAAAATAAAGGTGCCCCGCCCCCTCACTTGATGATAAGCCCAGGGGTCGAGCCACGGCTTTCAGAAACAATGTTTGATCAGGGATCTATGGGCTGATCGGCTTCTGAATAAATGATCAGCATCTTGGCAGTGTCACTGGGACCTTCTTGTGGTCAGGTGGCCAGGTGTCTGTCAGGGCGGGGGCAGGGCGAGGTGGGTGTGTGCTATGCAATTCGAAGAAGGCGCACTGTGCAGAGTGCAAGGTGGTGGGGGTGGAAGTCTGCCCACCGGGGTGTCCTGCGGTCTGCACTCGCTCCCAGGACTTCGGGTCTATAGTAAACAGCTTTCTTTTTAAACATAAGTTTTTGTTGATTTCAGAGAGGAAGGGGGGGGAACTAGAAACATCAATGATGAGAATCATCAATCAGCTGCCTCCTGCACGCCTCCTACTGGGGTCCCAGCCCGCAACCTGGGCACGTGCCCTGACCGGGAATGGAACTGTGACCTCCTGGTTCATAGGTTGACACTTAACCACTGAGCCACACTGGCCAGGTGTGAACAGCTTTTTTAAAGGACTGCGGAGTCACTGCTGCCTTTTCTGTCTCTCCAGGCAGTTCAGTGCCTCCGGGGACATTCGAACAAACGGGGACAAGTACCTGTATGAGATCCAGCTTTCTTCCATCACGAGCTCCAACAATCCGGCGTGCTACGGAGCCAGCGTCTGCCAGGTTAAATCCAACGACCAGCACTTCAGCAGGAAAGTGGGAACTGCTGATAAAACCAAATACTACATTCAAGGTAATTGCATTTTCCCATTGTTCCGTTTTACTTCTCGAAGGAAGAGCTTTAAAATATTCATGAAGTCCCTTCAGTTGAAATCTCAGATCCTTTTTATTTTATTTTAATGTCTTGATTCTAAAATTAAAAAAATAAAACCTAAGCCCTGGTACTGTTCTTGCCTTGTGTGCAGCCACCCCAGTGGATTGAACAGAGTCCCAGGGCTCCCCTCTCTGATCTGTCTGCCTCACACTAACCTCCCGGCCTCCCCGCTGTGGCTGACGGGACAGTTCCAGTCGCCTACAGAGTGGGGAGTGGACTGAATCCACACAAGGCTCCCTCACTTCTAATACCAACTGCTAGTTTGGGGGGGCTCCCATCACCAGCCTCAGGTTTGATAATTCCCTGGAAGGGCCCTGAGACTCACTGAGAGCCGTTAGTCCTGGTTGTAGTTCGTTATAGTGAAAGGATGTAGATTAAAATCAGCCAAAGGAAGAAGCACGAGGGCAGGTTCAGGAGGGAGCCAGACCCCCTGCTGTTCTCTCCCTGCGGGATTGGGGTGTGTGCATTCCCAGGTCAGCGTGTGACACAGTGCGCCCAGTATTGCCAACCAAGGAGCTCACTGCCCCCTGGGGGCCAGGGCTTTTATTGAGGCTCCATTAGGTAGGTATGGTTGGTTGGTTAATTGAATGGTTGGCTGGCTGGCTGATTGGTTGATTGACTGGCCGGTTGGTTGGTTGATTGGCTGGCTGGTTGATTGGCTGGGTGCCTGATTGTTTGATTGGTTGGTTGATTAGCTGGCTGGCTGATTGGCTGGTTGGTTGGCTAATGGAATGGTTGATTGTCTGGCTGGCTTATTTGCTGGCTGGTTGATAGGTTGATTGGTTGGTTGGTTAATTGAATGGTTAGCTGACTGGTTTATTAGTTGGCTGGTTGATAGGTTGGTTGGCTGGTTGGTTAATTGAATGGTTGACTGGCAGGCTAGTTGGTTGGTTTATTAGCTGACTGGCTAATTGGTTGATTGGCCGATTGGTTGATTAGCTGGCTGGTGATTGGTTGATTGGTTGGCTGGTGATTGGTTGATTGGCTGGCTGATTGGTTGATTGGCTGGTTCGTTGCCTGGTTGATTGATTAGCTGGCTGGTTGGTTGGTTGGTTGGTTGATTGGTAAATTGTATGGCTGATTGGCTGGCTGGTTAATTAAATGGTTGGCTTGCTGGCTGGCTGATTGATTAGCTGGCTGGCTGGTTGGTTGATTGGCTGGCTGTTCGTTGATTAGCCTACTGGTTTGGTGACTGGCTGGTGTATGGTTGGCTGATTGTTGGCTGATTGGTTGATTAGTTGGCTGATTGGTCAGTTTGCTGGCCGCTCACTTGGTTTATTCCAGTCTCCGGGTAGGCCAGTACCCCCTCGCCAGCTGCCACTCCGGACCCTATTGTTACCTGAGGACACAGCCAGCCCTCTCACAGTCAGGGCCCAGGCCGCCTTGCACACGGACTTAGGGAAGAGGCCCACGTGCGTGCCAGGTGGCCTGTGAGGAGAGCACACGTGGGACATTTGATGGGGGACCCTTCTGCTTGGTTTTAAGTGTCTGCAAACTTTGTAAAACTTTGAGAAGATCAGCTGTTATTGAAATAGTGATGATAACAGTGCTGTGTTGTGTGCTCGCTTTCCATTCTGACAGATGGGGATCTGGATGTGGTGTTTTCCTCGACCTCCAAATGTGGGAAAGATAAGACAAAAACTGTCTCTTCCACCATCTTCTTCCACTGTGACTCTTCGGTGAAGGAGGGGATCCCCGAGTTCAACCACGAGACCGCCGACTGCCAGTACCTCTTCTCCTGGTACACCTCCGCCGTGTGTCCGCTGCGGTAAGTGCGGCGTCCCGGCATGGGTGGGAGCCTGCTCTCCGTCACTTTCCCCTCTGGATGGACACTTACCAACTTTACCCACCTCCTCGCTCAAAACTCAGCTACAGCTTGTGTGTGTGTGTGTGTGTGTGTGTGTGTGTGTGTGTGTGTGTGTGTTTTCCACCTAGTGTTTTATTGTGGAAAGAATTCACACATGAACAAGTCCAGAGAAGTGGTAGAGGTAAACCCTACTAGCCAGCACCTGGCTTCAGCAGTTGTCCACGTCCTGTCTCCTTGGTCCACTCCTTGTCACTGCGCGCAGCCCCGGCCACTCCCAGCAGTACTGGGGTGCGTGCACCGTGGGCCCCTAGTGCCTCTCTCTTTTCATGTCCTCTCCCAGCAACGTGTCCCCCTTGGTGGTCCCTGGGAGGTGGCAGCTTTATCCCACCTTTGTTCCCAGCTAATCTTTCGTTTTCTAGTACAAACTACTAGATTGGCTGGTTGAAAGGTGGTTGTGAGTTAATGTCACTTTAACTCGAGGGAAGCATTTTCTGCCCGAGTGAATGAACTTTCTACAAATCTTGAAAATCCGCCAGAGGCCAGGTTTTCATGGAAAAATCCCGTTTCTGCCCCGAGAGCTTCTTGGTGCGGGAAGGGAGGTGGCAGCCTCTGTGGCCTCGGGAGCCTGCCTCTCGCGTGCCCACCCTGGTTCCCTGGCCCAGCCACGGTGCCAGGCTTAGGGCCTCATCCAAAGCAGAGCACATCCGTGGCTTTCCTCCTCGATGCACTTCCTTTCTGTCTCATCCCCGTTTCCATGTTAAGCTTTGTGTTCTCTGTCCTGAGACAAGGTCAGGAGAAGACCGAGTTCTTGTCTTGTGACTGCTTTCCCTCACGGCTCGGGGAGGACCCTGCAGCAGCAGCAAACGATGGCAGGGACCCTGCCAGGGGAGCCCAGGCCCCACCTTCGAGACCTTAAATCTTACCTGGGTTTTGTTTTTTACTTCCTGTGGGCGCTAGTCCAGCAAAAAAAAAAAAAAAAAAAGTCAGCCTTGTCCTGACTGTCCCAGGAGCACGGGTGTGAAGCAAGTCTCGACAAGTTTCCGTACCCTGGCGCCGTCTAAACGGCACACCTGGTGCACTCAGTTAGGAACAGGGACAGGAGAGTCACTGAGAAGTAGAAAGACATTTGGAAACGGAGTCACACTCCTAAGTCCTCACGGGTCACAGAAGGAACCAGAAGCAGAAACCAAATCACATCGGGGCCTGGGTGGCGGGGAAGTCAAGCCCAGGTGCGTGGAGGTGTCCCCGGCGCCGGCTGGTCCTGGCTCGGGGGGTCTCTGGCTCTGAGGGCAGAGTCTTCAGAGCATCTCCTAGGTCCCTCCAGCTCCTTGCTTCTGGGCCCCGAGGCCCTACCGAGGGACAGGCCAGGACCGAGGAGTGCGTCCCCCAAAGCTCAGCTTTCTCATTTCCTCTGTCCCCGTGGCCCCAGGCCGGGTGTTCAGCCTGGCTCCTGATGCTTCTGCCTGGACTCGCAATCCAGACAGCTTTGAGTTGGGGCTTCGTGTCTGGTAGATCTCGTGTGGTGGCGTGACGTGTGGTGTGGCAATCAGGGCCACTCCCGAGGTGGGGACTGCTGGTCCCCGCTGTGGCGGCAGGACCCCCGAGTGACGAGCCTTCCTTCCAGGGCGGGCTTCGACAGCGAGGACGCTGGGGCGGATGCACCGGCGCGCACGGGGCTCTCGGAGCGGAGCCAGGCGGTGGGCGCGGTGCTCAGCCTGCTGCTGGTGGCGCTCACGGGCTGCCTGCTGACCCTGCTGCTCTACAAAAAGGAAAGGCGGTAAGGAGAGGCGGGTGGGCAGTGGGCAGAGTCGCATCAGGGCTCCGTGGTTCGGGGGCCCCAACAGCAACCAGAGCCCAAGTTAAAACCGGAGGGGGGCTTCCAGTTGCGTTTTATAAACGTCTGCGTTTCTGTGATGAGGTGTCCCGGGTGCCCAGAGCCGTGACCCTGTCCCAGGTGCTTTGCCCTCCTGCCCTGGCCGCGCTCTGGCCTGGCCGGCCGGTTCCCGGGACGCCTGGGTGTGCAGAGGGGCAGCAAGCTCAACGCCTGCCGCGAGCAGACTTCCCCCTGGTCTAGCGCCCTCCCTCCCCTTGTCCCTCGTGAAGTCATCGCTTAGAGGCACCTGCTGCGGGCAAGGGCTGCTCACTCACCCGTGTGACTTTCCGTCGGGTTTGCACGTCACACGTGACTGAGGCGTGCAGCTGGGAGCCCTGTGGTGCAGCCCTGGCCCGGGCAGAGGAGCCGGCCAGCTCAGGCTCCCTGTCCTCTCTCATCCGCGTGAGCCAGAGGCAAGCAGAGGGCTATGGCGCGAGCCGTCCGGGGGTTAGTCCCCACGCGGTGGCCCACGCAGCCTCGGTGCAGCCTTGGGGTTCAGGAAGGTGTCCCGTCTCGTTCATACGTGGAGAAGAGGAGGCACCGATGTTCGATAGCTTGCTCCAGGCCTCGCTAGACCGCCAAGCGGTGGGGCAGGATTTGAATCCACTCCTGTCTGATTCCATGGTGTTCTGGCCGCCGTTCTGGGTTTAGTGCACCTGTGTGTGGAGAGTCATGGGGGGGGGGGCGCCCCCACCCTGTTAGGCTGGGAACCCTGCTGGGTCCACCGGGAGTAACTGGTCTCTTGCAGGGAAACGGTGCTGAGTAAGCTAACCAGCTGCTGTAGAGGAAGTGCAAACGTGTCCTACAAATACTCCAAGGTACGTCCTGCGCCCCGCCCCCGCCCCCCGGAGAGCTGTGGGGAGGGGGGGGCTGTGCTGTCAGTCGGTGCTGAGAAGAACGTCCTAACCAGCAGACGGACGTAGAAAGGGAAAGCCATCAGTGGCTTTTAGTCCGTCTCGCTCCTTTATCCTCCCCGCGGAGGCGGCTGGTCTCCGAGCGCCTCGCGTTCGGTGGCTCCTGCTTTTGGCCTGTTCTAAACCCGTGTTCGCGGTGGCGTCAGCTTTGTGCCTCTGGCGTTGGGATGATTTCCTTCAAGATACACTTTTAGGAGAGGGGCATCGTTTGGACCAAAGGGCATAATGTGCTCACGGCTCCTGATGCCACTGCCAAGCTGCCTGCTAAAGGCTTATCTCAGCTGGACCCCGACTCACGTCCTTCCCCCCCAGCCCGCCCCGCCCAGGGCGCCGGGCTCCTGATGAGCCGCGGGGGAGCCCGGACTCACCGCTGCCTTCCTGCCCCTGTGACGCCACTTCCTGGCTGGGCCACGCAGCTGAGTGGGCAGAAAGGGGGCCTGACCTGGCTGGGCCACGCAGCTGAGTGGGCAGAAAAGGGGCCCTGACCTGGGTGGGTGGGGAGGAGGGTGTGCGGGAGCGGACCTGGCTGCAGGCGGCCTCCACGGGCTCTGTTTGGTCCCCAGCAGGTCAACAAGGAGGAGGAGGTGGACGAGAACGAAACGGAGTGGTTGATGGAAGAGATCCAGGCGCCGGCCCCGCGGCCCGGGAAGGACGGGCAGGAGAACGGCCACGTCACCACCAAGCCCGTGGAGGCCGCGGCCCTCGCCTCCCTGCACGGGGACGACCAGGACAGCGAGGACGAGGTCCTGACCATCCCAGAGGTGCGCGTGCACTCGGGCAGAGGGACTGGGGCCGCAAGCACCCACCCAATGCGCAACCCGCCGAGGAAGATGCTCCGTGACACCCGGGTGGGGCTGGTGGGCGGCGAGAAGGCCAGGCGGGGGCCGCCCCGGGCCGCGGCGCCGAAGCCCGGCCCCCCCGGTGGCCTGCGGTCCTTCCACGACGACAGCGACGAGGACCTCCTGAACATCTGAGTCCGGGGCCGGGCCGGGGCTGCTGCCCGCCGGGCGCCGTCGACCACATGAGACTCCAGCTCGATGACGCTTCTGTCGTTTTTGCCTTTAACAAAAACTGGTTCAAAAGGGAATGATTTTTGTGAAGGGGGAGAGAGAGGGTGAGCAGGTCGGGCACCCCTCGTCCGTGGCGGGTCACGGCCCGGGATGAGGCATTGGTCCGGTTGGAAAGGGTGGTGCTGGGACTCGGGTCTGTCCCGAGTCCTCATTTAAGGGTGTGGCGCCGGGCCAGACGCACCTGGGGACAGAGGGCTTTGGGAGAACCCTTGCTGCTGTAGGCCCTGTAGGTGTTTGACCGTTATATTTAGCATTTACCTCTCTCTTCCTATTTATTGACTCTGACAATTACTCAGGTTTGTGAAAAAACAAAAAAACAAACAAAAAAACAAAAAAAACACACAAAAAAAACAAAAACAACAAAAAAACAAACCTCCCCCTCAGTTTCTTCCTGCCGGTGGGGTGCTCGGCCACCCGTGGTCCCGGGAAGCTGCCTGCGGGGGTGGTTTCATATGCGATTTTGAACTTGTCGACATGTATCCTCTGAGTTAGAATACTCCGTCTGTCTCCTTTCCTCTCGGCTTTCCGTTTCCTGCGGGCACACGCACGTGCGTGGCCCCCGAGTGCCTGGGCTTCGAGGCCCCCCCCCCCCCCCCCCCCGCCATCCCATGCCTTCAGTCGGTACCGGCTCGGCTTCTGCATGACGCCTGAGGCCTCGGTGCGCAGCGCACACTTGTCAGTGTTCCTCTCGCTGGCTGGTGCCCTCAGACGACCCGCCCAAAGGTTGATTTTTGTGAGTCGAGATGTCAGAGGAGATGACGGGACAGGTCTCGCCTCTTCCGGTTCTCTGACGCCAACGTTACTGTGCTTATTTTTTAAAGAAAAAAGTGTTTATCAACCATCCGACCTATAAGAAGCCTTAAATAAATTGCACAGTGTGTGACTTGCAGAATTGCATGCGGGCCGGCGGGTGGGACTCCCGCCTTGGCGTTGGCACGTGGTGTCCGGGTGGGGGCGGCCGAGGTGGGGGCCCCAGCCACGGGCGGGCGGGCGGGGTGACTGCTCTCTCCCCGCTGCCGGCTCTTCTCGGGGTGTTTCGCGGATGGCTTTCCTCTTATTCTGGAATTGTACATAGTGGTAGTCACCCGCTGCAGGCAGACGCCTCCGGGCTCATGGGTCTGTACTCGGTTTGGCTGGCTGATTTGATTTCAACTTGAGTATTTTTTAAAATTGATTTCTTTCCTCATTTTTTTTTCCAATCAAATTTACTGTAACGTAAAGTATTCAATTTCAATAAAAGATAAATTATTAACTGGGTGTCACTGCTTTTTCCCCTGGAGAGTGGGACGTTGCCGAGCTGGCTGCCCGTCCGCTGCCCGCCTGCCCTCCTGTGGGGGTACCGGGGCCGCGTTCGGGCTCAGCTGCAGTGGGCGGGTGACCCCTCACGCAGCACCTCCGTCCTCTCTGGGGTCGTCCCCACGTGCGGGACTGACGGGGTCCGCCGTGCCCCTCAGCGTCACCCACGTCTGGGTCAGGCCTCTTTCCGAGAAGGCAGACTCGGGGGTCCCCGCTCACCAAAGCAACCCCGTGGGTGGGTCCCAGGGTCCCGGGAGGCGGCCTGGGTGCAGCCCTGTTCGAGTGGCTTCTCCTGCACACACCCGTCTTGCCTCTGGTTACGGACCAGAGCGCCTAGGTGCTCACGGGAAGCAGACAAAGCCGTCAAAGTGGGCTTCTCGGAGTCAGCAGCCTTCCCTTCATCCCGTTTTCTAGTGATCCGATTGGAGTGAGTTCCTTACTGTTTTTCTTAGGATTTCACAATGTTGTTCAGGTATCAGAACCACCGGGACGGTGCTTCTGACCCATTCCTCCTCCTTTTTTTAAAATAGATTTTTATTGATTTCAGAGGGGAAGGGAGAGGGAGAGAGAGAGACAGAAACATCAGTGATGGGAGCGAATCATTGATCGGCTGCCTTCTGCACGCCCCCTGCTGGGGATCGAGCCCACAACCTGGGCATGTGCCTTTGACCGGAATCAAACCCGGGACCCTTCCGTCCACAGGCCGACGCTCTATCCGACTGAGCCAAACTGGCTAGGGCTCATTCCTTCCTTTCTTCTCCTCATTCGAGTGCTGGCATGTCGGGGTGGCGGAAGCCAACCCCAGAACGTGACCTTACGCAGAGTAGGGTCCTCACACCCATGACCACGTTGCAGCGAGGTCGGCGGGTGGGCCCTAACCCGCCATGACTGGTGTCCTTGCAGAATGGAGAAATGCAGACACAGACACACACTGAGGGAAGCGGATGTGAAGACACAGGGGGAAGACGGTCAAGTGCAAGCCAAGGCGAGCAGCCGGGACAGCCCTGCCCGCAGCCTCAGGAGGAGCCCACCCTGCCCACACCTTGACCTTGGACTTCTGGCCAAAGAGCGGTGAGGCGGTAACCCTCTGTTTCAGCCTCCCAGCCCATGGTGCTCTGTTACGGCAGCCCTAAGGTGCATCCGACACTACAGGCCCGGCCCCGGCTTCCTCGCGGGGCCCGGCAGTGACGACACACACGGACGGCGACCACGGCAGTGCCGCGCCCAAGAGCTCGGCGCCCATCTCGGCCGCCGTCCCGTGCCCGTCCCACGCCCTCCCTTTTTATTCTTGGCATTTATAGAAAACATGATGCAGAAAATCCACTTGCTTTCTTGTCTTTTCATTCATTCACGGAGATGGTCTGTGTCAGGCCGGGAGTCCCGGCACAGGGCGGAGCCGTGTCTAAGGCCCACGGTCCCCCGTCTCTTCCCCTGAACGGCTTGGAGTTTGCGCCAGAGGCCAGTCTGGGGAGAGCTTTCAGTTCCGGCTGGGGGACTGACCGGGCCCCGGGGGGACACAATCGCTGTGACACGGCTGCTGGTTGGCTTTGAACCTGAGCCAGGACCTGCGCTCTGAGCCCATCCTCTGCCCGGGGCCCCGTCGCCCCCTCTGGTTCGGTCTGCACGCTCCGAGCACGCTTCGCATTTGTAAATGGCTAAGGAAACAAAGGCAGGGTAGGATTGCATGACACGTGAGAGTCGGATGAGATGGAATCCGGGTCCCTAGTGAAGCGTCAGTGGGAGCCCCACCCTCGCTCGCTCGCATGTCCGCGGGGATGCTCTGGCACCAGGACCGCACGCGTGACGCGGCAAGGGGCTGACCCTGAGCCTTGGTTTCTCATGTCTGATGCCTGGGTAACTCAGGTGCTGGCAAGGGTCACGTTACATGCTTGGTGAGCACCTGGCCGGCCTCCAAACTCGGGCTGATGGCACCAGCCAGGCCCTTCGTGACGGGCCGTGGCCGCAGTCCTTGGTGGCTTCTCCCCTTTGCCATTAGGATCGCCTGAAGCAGGGCTGGGGGAGGGGGCAAGGGAGTGATGCAGGGCAAGCTAAGGGTCCCCCAGTCTCTGGTGGGGGTGGGGCAGCTCCTGCACAGAGCTGGGCAGCTGCTTTCTCCATGGAAAAAAGTGAGCGGTGGGGTTCAGGTCAGGTGTGGTCTGGCCTGGCCGCTGGGGGCGGGGAGGAACCCCGCTTTCTCCCCGTGATGCGTGGAGAGCTGGACCTTCAGGCTTCGGCCACTCCCCACGCAGAGGACCCACGTCAGGGGAGCTGGCACCCCCGTAGTCCTCTTCCTGTGTCACTGTGGGTTATCCCCCAAAAGCAGTTCTCTGACACCACATTAACTTGACCCGACACCGTCTTCCTGGAGAGCGTCAGACCCCATAGATCAGGCCCCACTGCAGGTGCCCATCAGAGGCAGGAGGGCCCCAGCTCCCACAGTTCCGCCTGCGGTGGCTGCAGACCGGGGTTCCCATGACCCCTCCTTCTTGGATTCCGTTATTTGCTAGAGCAGCTGGCAGGTCTCAGGGTGGCGCTGAGTTTACGGCTTAGCAAAGGGCCCAATGAAGGATGCAGGTGAGCGGCCAGGTGAAGGGATGCACGGGGTGAGACCCGGAGGGTCCGAGCCCAGGAGCCTCTGTCCCTGCGGAGCCGGGGCCTCCCTGCCCCCCTCCTCCCACCCCCACCCCATGTGAACGTGTCCTGGACCTGGGAGCTCTGAGCCCTGCAACACGGGTTCTCACGGAGGCTTCCTCGTGGGGCAGGGCCCGTGGCTAGCTCACGAGGATGGGGGTGGTCTCTCCTGTGGCCAGGAGCCATCGAGGCGCCCACCAGAGCCCCCCGTTAGAACAAAGGCACGCCTCACCCGGGGGCTCCTGAGGCAGGCAGACACCCAGACAGACTGCATTTCCTGCCTCTCCCAGGGCCGTGCTGAGTATGCTGGGGACCCCCACCCCCTCCCCCCCCTGGGCTCCCCCTCTGGCCACGTGGGAGGGCATCTCGGAGCTGCAGTCCCCCAGGAGGGGCCATGCTTGCTACCAAACCACCGGGCTGGAGGCAGCTCTGGTGCCCAGGAACGCGTGTCCCAGGAACGAAGGGCACCCCTGTGCACCTCCACCTGTCCCTCCTGTGCGCGTGGAGGGCCCCCGAATGTCGTGTGTCCTGGGGCTCCTGTCAGCAGCCCTGGCCTGGGCCCACGGGGCCTCACCGCGGAGGCCAGAGGGCCCTGGGCCGTGTCCTGGGGTCAGGCTGTTTCAGGGCAGCTGGGAGCCTGCCCGGGAGACAGCGACACTGGTGGGGTCCCAGGAAACCCAGCCATGCCGAGTCGGGCGAGGACGGCGGGAAACGGGTCCGTCTGGGGAGCTGGGCCCTCGCACCCCGTTCCGTCCCACGCGCCCCGGCCAGAGGACGGTTACCTGCAAAACCGGAGCTGTTTCCGGTGCGGCCGTGCTGCTGCTGCCCAGGCCCCGCCATCCCTGGGCTCCGCGTGTGCCGTGCAGGGGCGGGATGGGCAGGCTCTGCCTGTTTGAGGGGTGGGGGCGGAGGGCCTCATGGCCGGCTCCCAGCTCCGCCCCCTGGGGAGCAGGCCCTGAGGAGGGCAGGGTGGCCCGGGATGAAGGCCTGGAGCCTGGCTGCCCCCGGCCCTGGCCCCCGTGCGTGCTGGGGGTCATCTGGGCCACTTTGCCGGCCGCCTCACTCCTCCTGCCTTGCTTCACCGCCTGCCGACCCCCCTGCACCCTGCCGACGGCATGTGAGGCCGAGGGCCGGCGGGGGCTCCCTCTGCCTGCTGCTGTCCCGTGGGGAGTCCGCCCCGGGGACACTGAGCCGGCGGAGTTAGGACGGCCCATCCCTGTGTGCAGAGCCCGCTCCACCTGCCGTGTGCGGGGACCTGGCGAATGTTTGTTGAGTCAACAAATGAACCAGCACACGGACGTGAGCCAGAGGCGGCTTCCCTGGCCGGAGCTCTCCCTGGGCAGCCGGGCAAGTTCGGTGGAGAGTGAGCTTGGGGCGTTGCTGCCTCCCAGCCTGCTCCCCCAGGTGCGGATGGGGCAGCCACACAGCGGTGCTGCAGGCGGCTGGGAGAAGGGCCCGCTGCAAGGAGCCCGCAGGGACCACTGACCTGGCCACTGCCCGCGGCGGGCTGCTCCGCGATGCCGCCGCCACGGCCGCCGCGCCCACGTGGATGACGCTCTGGAGCAGGTCCGGGAGTCGGCTGGTCCCAGAAGCAAACGTTTCTCCTCCTCGCGCTGCTCTCGGCATCGTTCCCCCCCATCTACGTGGGCATCGTGTTCCTGGGCTTCACCCCCGAGCACCGCTGCCGGAGCCCGGGCGTGGCCCAGCTGAGCCGGCGCTGCGGCTGGAGCCCGGCCGAGGAGCTGAACGTCACGGTGCCCGGCCCGGGGCCCGCGGGCGAGGCCTTCCCCCGCCAGTGCCTCAGCTACGAGGTGGACTGGAACCGGAGCGGCCTGGGCTGCGTGGACCCGCTGGCCGGCCTGGCCGCCGACAGAAGCCTCCTGCCGCTGGGCCCCTGCGGGCACGGCTGGGTGTACGCCACGCCCGGCTCCTCCGTCGTGACCGAGGTGAGAGCAGGCCCTGCGTGTTGGGGAACGTGTGGGTTTCAGGGAAGAAACAGACACCAAATTCTCAGCTTTGGCTTCACGGCAAGACAGAGGGCGGAGTTCCGTGCAGTAAACAGTGGGTGCGGGTCAGGCTCACCGGGCACCCTGCATGACCCTTCTGGACCTGCTGCACCGGACAGGTGTGGGCCTTGGCAGGGCATCGGGTCACGGCCGGCACCTGGGCAGCGGCTCTGTGTTAGCCAAAGCCGGTCTGGACGAGGCCACCGCTTCCCAGAAACGAGAGGCAACGGGATGTCAGTGTCACCACCTTTGGGGCTGGTCCCCTCCCCCTGCCTGGCCGGCACGCTGTCCGGGGGGCGGGGGGAGGAGGAGGGGGCAGAGGGGCAGGTGCTGGGGCCACTTGCTTTTTGAAGGCGTCCTCCAACGTAGCGGTCGCCAACCTTTTGGACCTCCAGGACCACCAGGGTCCGCGGACCACCGCCTGGAGACCGCTGCTCCGAAGACATAGCCCGTGAGAGGCCTGGCCGCCCAGGGACACTGACTGGGTGCCGCCGGGACTCCGGAGCAGCCCCAGGAGGGCACTGGGCTCTGTGCTGAGACACGCTCTGCCTGTCACGGCCCAGGCGGGTCCCCTCCTGGCCTGCGGGTCTGCTCCGAGCTGTCGCTGCTCTGCCACTGGGTGTGGTGCTGGGCGGGGCACAGAGAGCAGAGCCACGAGGCCCCCTCCAGGTCTGCAGTCGGGGGGAGGGCGGGGGGAAGGTGGTTGGTGAGAAAAGACCCCATGTGGGCCGATGCAGAGGGGCCGTGGGCTCTGAGGGGGGGTCACAGCGGGCTGAGCGGCTCCGGGGCATTGGATGGAGCTGCGAGGAGAGGGCACAGCAAGGGGAGGGAGCCGGAGCTGTTGAACCGGTTCCGTCTCAGGGTTCGGTAGAGCAGTCTTGGGGGACGCGGACACCTGGCTAAGTTAGACTTCACATCAACAGCGCACCTTTTCAGGGTTATTGTCCCAGGTACCGGGCGATATCTGTTACTGGCAACAGAGGCTGGGCATACCCACGTGGCGTGGGGCCTGCTTATACTAAAAGGAAGTGTTCACCCCAATTCACGGGCAGCTGCGCACCTGACGTTTTTCTGCTACACCCGGCAGCCCTGCCTTTGGCCCAACAAAGGAGTTTGGTGTTCACCAGGCGGCGGAGGGAGAGGATCACACAGCGGTGGGAGGGGGGTGGCCTCCCCGGAGGCGGGGAGGGTGTGAGGAGGCTGGGAAGGAGCCCCAGCGAGCAATGCCAACCACCATGGTTGTCACAGGGACAGAAGGAAGAAGCGGCTTAAGAGACACAGCCTGGCATGGGCTGGGAGGAGGAGGGATCCACTTTGCTCGAGGGTGTGGCTTGGGGGGAAGGGTGAATGGAGCCACTGGCTGTGTGTGGGGGGGGCGGGTCGAGGGGAGGCTGGTGAGGGGTGCCCTGGTGGGAGGGGGCACTGCAGGGGAGGCTGGTGAGGGGTGGCCTGGTGGGAGGGGGGGAGGAGGCTGGTGAGGGGTGGCCTGGCTGTAGGGGGGAGGCTGCAGGGGAGGCTGGTGAGGGGTGGCTTGGAGGGAGGGGCGGGCTGCAGGGGGAGGCTGGTAAGGGGTGACCTGGCGGGAGGGGGGCTCTCCTGGAGAGGAGGGTCAGATGTCAGAGGACAAAAGGACCTTTAGAACGGGTCACTGTGGGTTCCGAGTGCCCGAGGTCTAGATGACCTGAACACTGAGCGATTCCTGGAAATACTGACATAGCCAGAGGGGGAGGCGGCTGCAGGAGAAAGCGTTCCTGGGGTGCAAGTGAGGGCGGGGGCGGGGGCTGGGGCGGGGGCTGTGTGAGGCTCCCCTGGAGCTGATGTAGGTGATTGGACACTGGGGGGGGCTCGAGGTCAGGAGGTCAGGAGAGGCTCCAGGCAGCAATGGGTCTCCCTGCCCCTGCTGCCTGCCCCTCCGCTCCCCCTCCTGAGCCGGCCTGCCCCTGGGAAGCTGCAGCTCGGCCTGGTCTGGACCTTGGAACTTGCTGGAGGGCTGACAGTGAGCTCACGTGTTTGAATGCCCAGCCTCACCTGCCGGGGGACTGGGGCAGGGGTCAGTTGGGGGGGGATGTGCAGTTTCTGCCTTTGACACCCCCCTAGGAGGCCCTGCCCCCTCGGCCACGCACCAGCCCCAGCCCCAACCAGCCTAGGGGAGCCTGACCTTGAGCATGAGCTCAAGGTGAGAGCAGTGCTTGCATCGCTGTTGCCAAACTCGCCTGACCCTGGTGCACCAGCTCCGGCGGGGACTCGGGTGGTGCTGGTGACTGGGCAGCCCTGGCGCTGGCCCTCCGGCTGAGCGGTGACGGCCCGGGAGCCCCAGGCTCTGCCCCGCGGCCCGCCGGCTTCCTGCGGGGATTCGGGAGGCGGGGGCATGCAGGCGTGTGAGCCCTGCAGGTGACCTAGACACAGCCCTCCGGGGAGCCGGGCGCCTTTCCTGGGGGGCGTGTTCGCGGGTGAGCTGCCCCACCTCCAGCTCGGGGCGCTCGGCTTGTCACCCCGTCTGCGCGGTCCTTTGCTCCCGGCTCCCCCCCGTAAGGGTGATGGCCACATGGCCCGGGAGCATGGCAAGCGCCTCCTGCCGGCTTAGAGGGGACGCGCTGGCCGGGGCTTCTTGTGGGCTGGGCTGCGGCTTAGAAAGCGCCGGGGGCTGCCGGGGGAGCAGGGCGCTGGCGGAGTTTGGGGGGATGGTGTGGAGTGCAGCTGCAGGGACCTCCCAGGGCCCCCCCCGCTCGGCAGGGGTCCGCGTGCTGAGGGTGGAGGCTGAACCCCTGGCTCGCTGACCTGTTCCGCTCGCCCCACCAGGCGCGCACCTGTGTCCTCGTGTTCCCGTGGTCAGAGCCCCAGGTGCGAGTCACGGGACCCTGGGGCGGGCGGGGGAGCGTGGAGAGGAATTCCAGGGGGTTTTCCGGGGTCGGGGCTCTGAGACAGACGTCCTTCTTTCTCCCTGAGGCCCGACCTCACGTGAGGAGCGAGGTCCTGACCTCTGAGCGCTCCGCAGTGAGCCGAGGAGAAGGAAGGAGGGTCCCCACCGTGGCCTCAAAGCCCTCACGTCTCACCGTTGGGAGCAGCGCGTCCTGGCTCCGCTCAGAGCTGCGGGACCCTCGCAGGCTGGTGCTGTGTCCTCCGCGGGTTAGGGGACTCCCGCACACGTGGGCACTCACCACTCAGCTGCCCAGCAGCAGGGCCTTCTCAGCACCAAGGTGGGTCCAGGTGCTTCCCACCTGGCCGAGCAGCCAGACCTGCGTCCACCCCTCAGCCACCTGCTGCCTGTCCACTCGTTTGCATTTTCACGTGAGGTTTGTGGGAACTGAGGGCCTGAACTAATAGGGAGGCGCCTGGCACATAGAAGACTCCTCTTGCTGAAGGGTGACTCAGTTTCCTCATCAGCCTATCCTATATACCAGTAATAAAAGGCTAATATGCAAATGAGCAGAACAACTGGTCACTATGACGTGCACTGACCACCAGGGGGCAGATGCACAACACAGGAGCTGCCCCCTGGTGCTCCCACAGGGGGAGCGCCGCTCATCCGGAAGCCCTGAGCTGGGCTCATGGCTGATGCATGCAGCGGCTCCGGAACAGCACCAAGGATGTCTGACTGCCGGCTTGGGAGCGTGCCTAAGCCATCAGTCAGACATCTCCGGAGGGCTCCCGGACTGCGAGAGGGTGCAGGCCGGGCTGAGGGACCCCCCTAAGAGCACGAATTTTGTGCACCGGGCCTCTAGTAGGTTAATAATAATAGTACCTGTCTCATAGCCCTGTTGGGAGAATGAATGAGATGATAATATGTGTAAAAGGCTTAGATACAGGAAATGCTAGTCATTTTAATGTGCCATTCGCGCGGCCTGCCAGAAGGTGGCAGCCCTGCACACTTGGGACAAGAACATCTCGGTTGTACATGCCTTTCTCTCACATTAGTCTTTTCATTGGGAATAGGTGGCTGTCCCCACGTAACTGCCTAACGGGCCCGGAGGGGCACCCCGCTTGGCTAACTTCCTTCTTTTTCTCTGGACGCTTGTCCAGGATGGGAAGCAGAGGCATCCCTGTGCTTGTCGGGGCACAGCGGGCGTACCCCGAGGGACCTCAGCCCACAGGCAGTTTGCCCGCTGGGAGGAGACAGAAACTTCTGAGCAGCGGAAACCTCTCCTCCCAGTGCGAACACCGACACCACGGCCAATGTCCCGAGCCTCCAAAGTCCTGTCGTTTTCTAGCAGTGACACACGGCAGTCTCTGGATTTCCCCCGGGGAATGACTTGGTGGTCCCCTGTCTGCGTGCCACGTTCCGTCACGTGGCTCTTCGGTTCTCGAACACGGATGGAGGGGCCTGGCGGGCCCCGGGTGGGGAGAGAGAGTGCGCGGCTGGGGCTCGTTAAAGACAGAGGGCGAGCTGGAGGGAGCAGCCAGCGCACGTGGGGAGACGTGGCTGGCGTCTCCGCCTCGTTTCGTCTGCGTCCTCGATCTTGGGACGAGGACAGTGACGGCAGCAGTCACAGCTCCCTTCGCCGAGGGCCTGCTCTGGGCCGGAACGCCACGAAGGACTCGCTGTCCGTGAGCTTCGAGAAGCCTCAGACAAGCCAGTGTGGAGGGACCAGCATCGCCATGCTCACCCACAGGGGAATGGAGGCCCCGGGGGTTGATTACTGGAGGTCCCGCAGCTTCCACCGCAGGCTGCTTCCTGAGCCGCTCACTCGCCACTGCCCCCTGCTGGCCCCTGGAGGGGTGGGCAGCGCTCGGCCAGGCCAGCACCTGGCTGCACCTGGAGGGTGTGCAGCAGCAATCTCTGTTGGCCACCTCCAGGCAACCAGGGTACCTTCTGTGAGTCACTCTCACAGGGACCGGGGAAGGAAGTGCCCCTTAAGGGCCTCCCAGGGCCCCTTCTCTGATTTTCACGCCCCTCTATTGCTCTAGCACATTCTAAGGCGTGAGGTGCTTCCCTCCCGCCCGCCCGTGGGGTCCTGGGTCCTCCCGCCAGGCCGTGACGCCCTCCCACAGAGAGCATGCCCTTGACCTTTCTCTCCTCTGCAGGCTCACCAGCGCCTGCTCTAGCAGGGCCTCGTCACACACGTGGGCGCCACTGGCGGGGCCTCCACCAGGACTTCCCCTTCTCTGCGCTGGTGGGATTCCCCGCGGCCTTCCTCATCTTCGTCACCATGGACCGCGGTGGCCGCATCTACCCACTGGGCACATCTACCCACTGACCGCATCTACCCACTGACCGCATCTACCCACTGGGCACATCTACCCACTGGGCACATCTACCCACTGACCGCATCTACCCACTGACCGCATCTACCCACTGGGCACATCTACCCACTGACCGCATCTACCCACTGAGCACATCTACCCACTGGGCACATCTACCCACTGACCGCATCTACCCACTGACCGCATCTACCCACTGGGCACATCTACCCACTGACCGCATCTACCCACTGAGCACATCTACCCACTGGGCACATCTACCCACTGACCGCATCTACCCACTGACCACATCTACCCACTGACCGCATCTACCCACTGGGCACATCTACCCACTGACCGCATCTACCCACTGAGCACATCTACCCACTGGGCACATCTACCCACTGACCGCATCTACCCACTGACCACATCTACCCACTGACCGCATCTACCCACTGGGCACATCTACCCACTGACCGCATCTACCCACTGACCACATCTACCCACTGACCGCATCTACCCACTGGGCACATCTACCCACTGACCGCATCTACCCACTGAGCACATCTACCCACTGGGCACATCTACCCACTGACCGCATCTACCCACTGACCACATCTACCCACTGACCGCATCTACCCACTGACCGCATCTACCCACTGGGCACATCTACCCACTGACCGCATCTACCCACTGACCGCATCTACCCACTGGGCACATCTACCCACTGACCGCATCTACCCACTGAGCACATCTACCCACTGGGCACATCTACCCACTGGGCACATCTACCCACTGACCGCATCTACCCACTGACCGCATCTACCCACTGACCGCATCTACCCACTGACCGCTCTACCTACTGACCGCATCTACCCACTGGGCACATCTACCCACTGGGCACATCTACCCACTGACCGCATCTACCCACTGGGCACATCTACCCACTGACCACATCTACCCACTGACCGCATCTACCCACTGGGCACATCTACCCACTGGGCACATCTACCCACTGACCGCATCTACCCACTGACCACATCTACCCACTGACCGCATCTACCCACTGACCGCTCTACCCACTGACCACATCTACCCACTGACCGCATCTACCCACTGACCGCATCTACCCACTGGGCACATCTACCCACTGACCGCATCTACCCACTGACCACATCTACCCACTGGGCACATCTACCCACTGACCGCATCTACCCACTGAGCACATCTACCCACTGGGCACATCTACCCACTGGGCACATCTACCCACTGACCGCATCTACCCACTGACCGCATCTACCCACTGACCGCTCTACCTACTGACCGCATCTACCCACTGGGCACATCTACCCACTGGGCACATCTACCCACTGACCGCATCTACCCACTGGGCACATCTACCCACTGACCACATCTACCCACTGACCGCATCTACCCACTGGGCACATCTACCCACTGGGCACATCTACCCACTGACCGCATCTACCCACTGGGCACATCTACCCACTGGGCACATCTACCCACTGACCACATCTACCCACTGACCGCATCTACCCACTGACCGCATCTACCCACTGACCGCATCTACCCACTGACCACATCTACCCACTGACCGCTCTACCTACTGACCACATCTACCCACTGACTGCATCTACCCACTGGGCACATCTACCCACTGGGCACATCTACCCACTGACCACGTCCGGCCTGGCGGGGGGCACCTGCCTCGCATGGCTTTCATCTAGGAGGTGCGCTGTCCGTCTTGGACATCTTCCAGGGACCGGGACGGGGGACAGGGTTTTTACTGACCAATAAGCTCCTAGAACAGGAACGGAAACAAAGGCAGGTGTGACCTTAGCCTGCTCGCTTTTTAAAGTTCTACAGCGAGGTGCCACTTACACACAGTGAGCACAGTGTAAGTGGACAGGCGATGCGCTGTCCTGTGTGTGCGTGCGCCGGGTACCACGACCCGGGTGAAGATGCAGATTCCCACTCTCCAGAGCTGCGGCGGGAGCAGTGCGGGACCCTGTGGCCGGAGAGCTGGGCCTGGCGTTGGGCGGGAGCGGTGGGAGCGAGGTCAGGGGTCCGCCGAGCCCGGGGGCCTGCGTTTTATCTGTGTGGGAGGGACAACTGGAGGCTTTGCGACCCGACGGCAGTTCTGGATGGCCCCTCCGGCTGCTGCAGAGCGTGGCCCGGGGCCCAGGGCCCAGGGCGGGTCTCCGAGGCGATGCTGTTCATGTCTAACAGAGCCTCTTGCCAGGTGAAGGACCCCAGAATCTGTGAGCGAGGCCCTCCCGCTAGGTCTGCATCTGCATCTTCATCTTTTGCAAGTTGGGGGGGGGGGTGGGGGTGCCCCGCTTGGGTTCTCCACTAGGAAGGGCGCGCAGGAGGCCAGGAGAGACGGGGTCGGGCCCAAGGTGAGCTCGTCCTAAGCCACGGTCCTCTCTCCTTGGCGGTGCGCAATGGCTGAGTGACAGCAAGCACCTCTCCCTGAGTAGCTGGTATTTGGGGGCCAGGGTCAGGGTGACCGCTGTGTGACCCCAGGGGCCTGAAGAATGAGCTGCATTGGGGGGGTCCAGGTGCGGGGGGGCCGTGCCCAGTCTTCTGATCAGTCCCTAGTAGGAAGTGGGCTTCAGGGAGTCAGGACCCCACCAATTATCAGGGGGGAAAAAATACACATAACCAGCACATTGACAAAGAAAAGACTGGAAAGAATGAGAAGTGTGACATAAAAACTGATGACAGAACGGAGACCAACACTTGTACGTTTAAAGGAATGCAAAGAGGGCAGCCCCTTTACTGAAAAATAAAGGTGAATTAAAAAGGCCTTGACAGCCCTAACCGGTGTGGCTCAGTGGATAGAGCGTCGGCCTGCGGACTGAAGGGTCCCAGGTTCTATTCCGGTCAACGGCATGGACCTTGGTTGCGGGCACATCCCCAGTGGGGGGTGTGCAGGAGGCAGCTGATGGATGTTTCTCTCTCATTGATGTTTCTAACTCTCTATCCCTCTCCCTTCCTCTCTGTAAAAAATCAATAAAATATATTTAAAAAAAAAATAAAAAGGCCTTGATGTGATGACGAAGCAAAACCCAGTTGGCAGTGTAGAGGTGCCGCTTCCCCAGGAAGGGGGGGGGGGGGGGGCGGAGCGAGCGCACGGCAGCGGGCAGTGGATGCTGACAACACAGTGCGGCCTGCTCTGGCCAGGCTGGGTTTGTGGCAGAAGGTGCTTGCCGAGCGCAGGAGGGCCTGCGTAATGCTGAAGGAGGCACCCCCCAGCCGTGGCCCGGGGCGGGGGGGGGGGCCGCTGGCCGCTCTGAGAGAAGGGGCCACGTGGGAGAGCGGATGGCGGAGCGTGGTGTGCGCTCCGCATTTCACAGGAGCCGTGGCTGACCCGTGCTCCCCGCTGTGCGACTGGGTGGGCTCACGCCCCGTCGGGGTCTCCAGGCTGATGATGGAGGTTTGGCAAGGCGTGCCCCCCTTTCGCCGGTAAGATTTCCCAGGACACGGACTGTCCCTTCTTTCCAGCCCAGCGTGCGGGCTCGCTGACCACGCGAGGAGGGGATGGTACCCCCGCAAGCTGAGGCGGGCACCCCACCGCTGTGTCCCTGGCTCCCGCTCCCGCTTCCCGGGGGGGAGGAGGTGTCGTTCCTGGAAGGCGGCGGCGGTTACACCCCTGCGGGAGTCCCGTGATGGCCGACAGGACGGAGTGGTGGCCTTCGGACGAAGCCTCCTCCTTTCTCATGAATTTGACTCCTGCCTCTTGCAACTGCTGGATCTTATCAACTGAGAACAGACACGAGGACACAAATGGCAGTCAGAGCGTAGTGTCAGCTTTGCTACTGATGAGGCTGAACTGAGAATAAGGAGGGGGCGCTTCCGTCTCTCCCCAAACTGGGACCTGGGGATCTCCCAAGACCCCAATTACCCACTTGGTGGGAGGCAGGCTGGCTAGTCACATGCCAACAGCGGCCATGCCTGGGCCAGTGAGCTCAGCAGGGAGAGGGGAGGAGAGAGAGGGAGGGGAGAGAAGGAGGGGGAGAGAAGGAGGGGGAGAGAGGGAGGGAGGAAGGAGAGGGAGGGAGAGGGAGGGGAGAGAAGGAGGGGGAGAGAGGGAGGGAGGAAGGAGAGGGAGGGAGAGGGAGGGAGGGAGGGGGAGAGAAGGAGGGGGAGAGAGGGAGGGAGGGAGGGGGAGAGAGGGAGGGAGGAAGGAGAGGGAGGGAGGGGGGAGAGGGAGGGAGGAGGGAGAGGGAGGGAGGGGGGGAGAGGGAGGGAGGAGGGAGAGGGAGGGAGGGGAGAGAGGGAGGGAGGAAGGAGAGGGAGGGAGGGGGGGAGAGAAGTGAGGAGGAGAGAGGGAGGGAGGGAGGGGGAGAGAGGAAGAGAGAGGGAGGGGGAAGGAGGAAGAGAGAGAGAGAGAGAAACATGGATGTGAGAGAAACATTAATTGGTTGCCTCCTACATGAGCCCTGACCGAGACCAGGGATTGAACCTGCACCCGAGGTACATGCCCTTGACCAGGAATCAAACCTGCAACCCTTGGGTCTCCAGGCCGATGCTCTAACCCCTGAGCCGCTGGCCAGGGCCAGGCATCTGTGTAGTTAGCTGTCCCGCCCCTGTAAACGGTGTGGCCTGGTCTGACGGCTTCCTGTGGAACCTCCCTCTGAAGCGGTGCTGAGCGGGGGGGGGGGGGGGGGGGGGGCGGGGGGAGGGGCGCTGACGCTGCTTCTTCCCAAGACCAAGGGGGTCGCTGTGCCAGAGACCATGGAGGCGCAGGAGCTCGGAGGAGCCGGGCTGTCAGTCTGCCCTGCGGGGCGTCTCCGCTCGCCACTCCGTGCAGTGAGGCGTGGCAGGGCTGGGCGACAGCTGTCTTCTCATGGCCCAGAGCTGATACAGGAGCACAGCACGGTGGCCGCGGACTTTGTAAGGAAGGAGCGGAGGGCACACGTAAGCATTTTTTAGAATCCTCACCGGGGGCAGTTTTCCCGTTGATTTTTAGAGAGAGTGGGAGGGAAGGGGGGAGAGAGAGGGAAACATCGATGTGAGAGCCACATTGGCTGGCTGCATCCCGCACGGGCCGGGGGTCGAACCCGCAGCCAGGTCCCTGCCCTTCACGGGAACTGGACTCGCAACCTTCCGGTGCCCGGGCCGGCGCTCTAACCACTGGTCCGCACCGGCCAGGGCGAATAGGCAGTTTTGGTTGACGGTCCCTGCTCTAACCTGTGGGGCAGGCAGCGATCTGTCCGCGATGCCGCCTGTGGGAGCACCGGAACCCCGCTCAGCCGAGTTCAGGGCTCTCCGCTGGGAACCGTTTTAAAGTCAGTCTCCTGTCCTTTCGCTAATGGTGGGTGCCGACACCCCATGACTTTCTTCACAAAGAATGACTTAAGAGCTTCATTCCCCTGACGGGACGCGTGCTGTCATGGAGTCCCAGGTCCTGCTCGGGAGGAAGGAAGGAAGGAAGGAAGGAAGGAAGGAAGGAAGGAAGGAAGGAAGGAGGAGGGAGGGAGGAAGGAAGGAAGGAAGAAGGAAGGAAGGAAGGAAGGAAGGAAGGAGGAAGGAAGGAAGAGGGAGGGAGGGAGAAAGGAAGAGGGAAGGAGGGAGGGAGGGTGGGAGGAAGGAAAAGGGAGGAAGGGAAAGAGGGAGGGTGGAAGGAAAGAAGAAGGAAGGAAGGAAGGAAGAGGGAGGGAGGGAGGGAGGGAGGAAGGAAGAGGGAGGGAGGGAGGGAGGGAGGAAGGACAGAAGGAAGGAAGGGAGAGGGAGGGAGGAAGGAAGAAGGAAAGAAGGAAGGAAGGGAGAGGGAGGGAGGGAGGGAAGGAAGGAAGGAAGGAAAGAAGAGGGAAGGAGGATGGGAGGGAGGAAGGACGGAAGGAAGGAAGGAAAGAAGGAAGGAAGGAAGGAAGGAGGAAGGAAGGGAGAGGGAGGGAGGGAGGAGGGAGGAAGGAAGGAGGGAAGGAAGAGGGAGGGAGGAAGGAAGGAAAGGAAGGAAGGAAGGAAGAGGGAAGGAAGGAAGGAAGGAAGGAAGGGAGAGGGAGAGAGGGAGGGAGGGAGGGAAGAAGGGAGGGAAGGAGGGAGGGAGGGAGGAAGGATCGAAGGAAGGAAGAAGGTAAGAAGGAAGGAAGGAAGAAGGAAGGAAGGAAGGGAGAGGGAGGGAAGGAAGGAAGGAAAGAAGAGGGAAGGAGGAGGGAGGGAGTGAGGGAGGGAAGAAGGAAGGAAGGAAGAGGGAAGGAGGGAGGGAGGAAGGACAGAGGGAGGGAAGGAAGGTGGGAGGGAGGGAGGGAGGAAGGAAGGAAGGAAGGAAGAAGGAAGGAAGGAGGAAGGAAGGAGGGAAGGAAGAGGGAGGGAGGGTGGGAGGGAGGGAGGGAGGAAGGAAGGAAGGAAGAAAGAGGGAGGGAGGGAGGGAGGGAGGAAGGAAGGAAGGAAGGAAGAAGGAAGGAAGGAGGAAGGAAGGAGGGAAGGAAGAGGGAGGGAGGGTGGGAGGGAGGGAGGGAGGAAGGAAGGAAGGAAGAAAGAGGGAGGGAGGGAGGGAGGGAGGAAGGAAGGAAGGAAGGAAGAAGGAAGGAAGGAGGAAGGAAGGAAGAGGGAGGGTGGGAGGGAGGGAGGAAGGACAGAGGGAGGGAAGGAGGGTGGGAGGGAGGGAGGGAGGGAGGAAGGAAGAGGGAGGGAGGGAGGGAGGACGGAAGGTGCTGGCGAGGTGGTTTCTCAGCCCCTCCCGCCTCGGTCCGGACTCTGCAGTAGGACACACGTCCCTGTGCCGCAGAGAGTGGTCTGCGCCGTCAGACAGGCCTGGCTTCAAGTCTGGGCGAGGTCACTGACTGGGCCACATGCCTGTGGGAATGCCACTGCCCCCACAGAACCGTCACTGCCTAGCCTGAAAACAAGCCCCAGAGTTCATTTGGAAGGTCGCTGGGAACACTGAACGAGGCGAAGTAGCGATGGTCACTAACCCATGCTTGGCACACAGTAGGTGTTCCACAGACCTTAGGCCGTCTCCATTATCTTGCAGATGGTTAATTTCCTCTGCGGCTCTAAAAACCTGGTGTGCCCAGTCACAGAGGGAACACACTCAGCGCCGCTCCTGGTGCAGGGTCTTGGCTTAGGGCCGTGGTCGGCAAAATGTGGCTCCCGAGCCGCATGTGGCTCCCGAGCCGCATGTGGCTCCCGAGCCGCAGTTTGCCAACCACTGGACTGGGGAACCGGTGGTGGAGCCCAGAACCTGGGCCTTTAGGGAGCTCTTCGACGAGGCCGCGGCAGGCACCCCTCCACGCACTGTGAGAAGTTCCGCATCTCTCAGTGCTGATCGGGGCCAAATAATGAACCCAATAATGACCCAATAATAACCCAATAATGACCCAATAATGACCCAATAATTAACCCAATAATGACCCAATAATGACCCAATAATAACCCAATAATGACCCAATAATTAACCCAATAATGACCCAATAATGACCCAATAATGACCCAATAATAACCCAATAATGACCCAATAATTAACCCAATAATGACCCAATAATGACCCAATAATAACCCAATAATGAACCCAATAATGACCCAATAATAACCCAATAATGACCCAATAATTAACCCAATAATGACCCAATAATGACCCAATAATGACCCAATAATAACCCAATAATTATCCCAATAATAACCCAATAATTAACCCAGTAATAACCCAATAATTAACCCAACAATGACCCAATAATTAACCCAATAATTAACCCCTTCTCTGCGTCGCTCCCTGGTTCTCTCTTTTTGTTTGAGAGTTAGGCCCGTGTACAACTTTGAGCAGTTTCTTCGTCAAGACATGGATCGTTTATTTACTTCACCTTCAGTTTTTATTTCTGGTTCTGACAGGTCAGCAAAGCCCAAAGGAAACTAGATTTACCTTCAGATCCAGAATCAGAGCGAGACGCTTTGCCGCGCCCGAGGGGCTGAGAGGATGATGGCGCTTCTCTTCCTCACACGTGGGGCCCCCAAACCAACATGAACCCCAAAGGACACTCAGGTGCGTGTTTCACGTTGGTTTATTCCTTTTCAGGTCCCCATGCCCTGGCTATCTTTAACCACTCACTCTTTGCTGTGGGAGTGCTGCCGGTGACCGTTCCCGGGTGTTTTAAAGCTCCGATGGAATTTAAATGCTGCCGGGAAAGGGCCCTGGAATAATACTGCTTCAGTCGCTGTCGGAAAGAAAATGTCTGTGTTTGTAGGTATCTATGCTGCAGAAGTATTTTAATGTGGACTAACTGGGGGCGGGGGGGTGCCTGGTTTTAAATACGGCGACTCCCCAGCAAACTCCACACCTGTCACACGCACACACACGTGCGTGAGGGGTAAAAGGCGGCTGTTGTTTGTAGCCACAGGACCCTGACCTTTTAGGAAAGCAGTTCTGCCTCCTGTGCTCCGGGGTCTCTTGTTCCGTTTCACTCTCGGTTTTGGTTCTTGTTGGGGATTCTAGAAGGTGAACTCGTCTGCCTACTGTGAACTATCGCCGTCAACCCAGGCGGGGCACAAGCAGGTCTCCAGCCGTTTGTATGGAAAATAGCACAATAATGAACAAATCATAAGAATAAACCGTTTCCCTTATGTCCCGCGCCAGCACAGCCAAGGGTTCGGCGAGCCTGAGGGAGGGCTGGTGAAGGATGAAGAAAAGACAGACAAAGAGAATAAGCTGGGTCTAGGACTCTAGGTGGATCTTCTGTGCGGACCGAGGCCACAGAACAGATCCAGACTGCAAGCTGATGCTTTATTTTATAGTCAGAGGTGAACAAGGTAATCTACAATGTTCTTGTAAGTTTCACTGGTTTTGGCAGCACTTGCTGCCCCTCCCACAGCCCATTAGCTGCCCAGGAAAGATCTAGGGAGCAGTCACAAGATCAAGCTTTATGCTTAGAGGACTGTGCCCTCCAAGCTGGGACTTGTTTGCGGCTTTGCCGGCAGGTCAGTCTGAGGCTTAACCCTACCAGGGGTCCCCAAACTTTTTAAACAGGGGGCCAGCTCACTGTCCCTCAGACTGTGGGAGGGCCGGACTATAGTTTAAAAAAAACACCTATGAACAAATTCCTATGCGCACTGCGGGCCCGGGACGAGTCGGCTGCTAAGCAGGACAGGCAGCGGCACCCGGCGGGCCAGATACATGTCCTCGGCGGGCCGCATGTGGCCCGCGGGCCGTAGTTTGAGGACCCCTGCATAACCGCTCCCTATACCCTTACAACTGTAAACCTACTTTTGCCCCACCCTATATACCAGCGTTCAGTTTACCACCAGTTATATAGTAACCGGGTCACGTTCTGGTTCAATACTAGTGGCTAGAGCACTGGGAAGTCCTAGGTTCAATTCCGATCAAGGGCACGGTTCAGGTCGAGGTCGCGGGCTCCTCCCAGCCCCAGCTCTTTCCCTCTCTCTTCCACACTCTCTAAAAATCGATGGAAAAGTATCCTTGGGTGAAAAAAAAAAAAGAATTGACATCCTTCCTGGAGTACACAAACATGTTTATTTAAACATTTCTTTATCTGTGAGACAAACCACAAAGACAGCTAATAGCCAGCCTTCAGATCGCCCTGGGGAAGAAGTTGCTAACGCTCGTTGGCGGCGCCCGAGAGGCCTGCGGTTTGTCATGGACGCGTGAGCCCCGCTGGCTCAGCTCAGTGACGCGCTCAGCGCCGGATCCGCGTATTCGGTCCCGAGCGGTATCTGCTGTTCCTTCGAGAATGGACACGGGCTACTTGGAAACCCGGAACTTTGGCCTTGGCAACAAATAAATAAATAAAATAATAATTTAAAAAAGCCTTGCCTTCCTAATTCTTTTATTGGAACCCATCTGAATACATGGGGAGGGGAGGTGGGTGGGGGGGGACCTTGCGCGGCATCTCAGCTTCTCCAGAGCAAAGCACTTACTCTGTATCTTGTTTTTCCGACCAAGTGATTGTACGCTGTGGCAACAAAGCCAGGGACGCCTGTCCCGCTGCCTTCGCCCGTGTTGTCATCGGTCGGAGCGTGTGGCGGCCCAGCAAGTCCGTTGGCGCCACTTCCCCGCAGGCTCCGGGGACGGTTAGCCGCTCGGGGCAGGGAGCGTTTCCAGGAGGCGGCTGCGCCCGCTGTCTGTTCAGACCCAATGCTGCTGCTCGCTTAGCCTCGGCGTAGATGACACCGCTTTATGGGCCCTGGGACCCCCGGAAGCTTTATGACAGCATCCCCGGGGGAGGCCCGTGTGTGGGTTTCAGGCTTTAAATCATGTTTTAGACGTGTGTTAGCGTCCCCTCTAATCTCTCTCAGCATCCCTCGACAGAACTTCTGAGGGAGGCTTTAGACAACGAGGGCTCATCATTAAAAACACCAAACGCGCGGCCTCCCCGCCGAGGGACCAGGTGCACCCGGTTGTGGGCGAGGCGCTCAGGTGATTGTAGGAAGCGCAGCGGGCGGGTCTTGGTGCTGTTGGTCGGGACCGTGGAGTGCGGGCCTCTAGAACAGCAGGGGCTCACGCAGGACACACGTTTCTTTCTCACAGTCAAGAAGTTCGAGGATGCCCGCCCCGGACCAGTGGGGGTGCCTACAGCCTGGCCCAGGGCCTCTGTCTCGTGGCCGGGCCGGGCAGGGCGTCCCTCCCCAGGTCCCAGTGGCCACATGACCCACATGCAGGAGGCCAGGCGGGTGGGGACGAGGCGTGCACCCCCTTTAGGACACGCCCCGATTGCAGGGTCTGCACCTCACTGGCCAGCACACCTGGAGGAAGCGGGACTGGGGCTCCATTCCTGAGGAAGCAGGTGAGTGGATATGAGGGGTCAACCAGCTGTCTGTGCTCTGGTTGTTGGGGTGCTGACCCTCCAAAACCAATGTGAGGGTCTGGGAGCAGAGGGACAGAGGCAGCTTCAAGAGTCCTGGTGTCATGTGTGTGCGTGTGCATGTGCGTGTGTGTGTGTGTGTGTGTGTGTGTAGCAGTGGGGCTCTCCACCGGGAGGGAGTCGTGTGCTGGGGCACAGGGCCGCCACCATGGGGTGAAGGGCCACCATCGACCGCTGGTGTGTGGGCCCCAACGTGGTGCCCACGGGCCACCCTCTGCGGTCCCTGGAGGCCGAGCCCTCTCTCCGTGGTTGGAAGAACGCCTTTCCCCGCTCCAGGATCCCGGTCCCCGTCACCAGCATGAGTCACGCCGTCTCTGACTCGTCACCAAGGCTCTGTGAACGTTTGCTGGTTGAGCTGTGGGAGGCCAGGCTTCCGTGGCCTGATCTTGGTCCCCGTCCAAACCTGGCTTTTGGGTCAAGGGTCTTGAAAACGTTTATGCTCTCAGCGCCTCCGACCTCCCTGCCGCCAGAGCCCTGGGACCCTCTCGGGTGCACCCCAGGCGCCCAGGTTTCCGTGTACCATTGGCTGAAAATTAAGATTCCCAGAAGGGTTGCTGTGGGCGGGGACCTAGCAACAAGCCACGTTGAAAACTCAAGAAGCCCTGCACGTGCTTCCGTTCTCGAAGGAACACCAGGTACCGCTCGGAACCGAACACGCGGATCAGAGGACAAGGCCTGTCCGGGACGCCCACGGCGCCGCTCGCAGGACAAGGCGCCTCAATGTGGAGGGTGCGGTGGCCGGAATGACCTCGTAAAACAGTAGTCACCGTCGGTTGGAATAAGGCAAGACTGTAAGAGTCCGTGGTGGGGCTCAGAGGGAACAAGTCTAGGGATCGTGCCAGGGGAAAGGCACATGAGTTTCCAATAAAGTTTACAAGGTGTTCTGTTGAGTGTTCAACACGACTAATGCGCGTTCTCCGTCCAGGCTGGCTTAGGCCCGCCGCTAACAGGCTCAGATAGGAAACAGATGTGCCGGGGAGGAAGGCGGGCCTCAGTGTGGGATGTTCAGGGCTTGGTCACTTTATTTATTTTATTGGGGGGTGGGGGGGTTGATCATTTTATTTTTATTTATTTAAATATATTTTATTGATTTTTTTACAGAGAGGAAGGGAGAGGGATAGAGAGTTAGAAACATCGATGAGAGAGAAACATTGATCAGCTGCCTCCTGTACACCCCCAAGGTACATGCCCTTGACCAGAATCGAACCCAGGACCCTTCAGTCCGCAGGCTGACGCTCTATCCACTGAGCCAAACCGGTTTCGGTGAGATTGATCATTTTAAAGGAAAATATGTTGGCCCTCCAGGGTGGAAGTGACCTAGAAACCGAGGTCAGATCTTCTAGGGGTTCAACCCCAGGTGAAGACGATTGCCGGAAACCAATCATTGTCTCACTAATAGAAAGAGGCTGGTCAACCTTGAAGCTCTGAAAGGTCAGAGCCAACCACTCCCTATCTAATGGAGACGATGGTCACTGAGGCAACTTCCCTATCTTGTAATCATGTAAATCCTTACTGATATGATAATCCGCTTATTACCTGCTTAAGGGCTATGGGCGTTTCCCAAAGCTGCTTAAGGGTAATGGGTGTATCCCACAGCCTCAATAAAAGGGATGGCAAGGCCAGAGCCTGGCGGTAGTCTTCCCACTAGAGGTGGACTCCCGCCTGGCCCCCCCATTTTCCCAAATTAACCCTTGTCTAGTCTCTCTCTCCATTTTAGTGTGCGGCCTCCTCCAGAAACTGGACCCTGAGTGGGCCCTGAACCACTAGGGTCGTGTTAAGGGATCCCACAGATGATAGCTGGGAGTAGAGGGTATCGGTTTGCTCGGTCCCCCTGGAAAAGGATGAGCCCGGCGGGGTGGAGGGTGGGCAGGTGGGCCTCCAGGCGACGGGAAGCCCAGGGCGCTGCCCCAGCCAGGACTCAGAATGCCAACCTGGAGCTGCTGCCGTGGGCCCATCTGCCCAACAAGCCACAGAGGGGCCTTGGGCAGGAAGGGTCACAGAACCGTTTATCCCGTGAAAGATTATAAAAATGATATTTCAGAACGATGCAGCCTCTAAATGCCTGCTGAAAAATGCGAACAGTTTCTTCCTACTTTACACATTCTTTTTTTAAAAAAAATGTTTTTATGGATTTCAGAGAGAGGAAGGGAGAGGGAGAGGGAGAGAGAAACGTCAATGATGAGAAGGAATCATTGACCGGCTTCCACCTGCACGCCCCCCCCCCCCCCACCCCGGGGATCAAGCCTGCAACCTGGGCATGTGCCCTGACCAGGAATTGAATCGTGACCTCCTGGTTCATGGGTCAGAGCTCAACCACGGCGCCATGCCAGCTGGGCCTGCTTTATCACGTTCTTAACAAAATTATTGCCAAATTTCAAATGGCAACTTAAATCCTAATACAGAACCGGAGAAATTCTGAGATTCTTATAGGCACTGCTTTCCCCACTTCGCACTGCTCTGTGGACGGCTCTGGGGCTGGGGTCCGAGGGGGCAAAGTAAGGTGGAGAACTTAGGACCAAAACCAGGGGCATGGAGCCGTCTTGTCTTGGAAGCTGGGAAATAAGACGGAAGACGCCCCATCACTTGGAACTGGGAGCTTCTGGGAGGCTTTTCCTTTGCCGGTGTGGTCCCCGCGGACCAGCTGCTCCTGCCGCGGTTGCTGTTGCTCAAAGCGGGAGACACCGCTCAGTGTGTCTGGGCCGAAGCGCTGGAGCCCCAGGACCCACACCAAGGGCTGCTCTCTGGGGACGCGGAAGACGGCTTTCCAGGACAAATGAGACCGGGACTGACCCCACCCCACCCCCGCCACTATCCCCAAAGGCTGACGTGAAATCTCGTTCTAGGCAGGCTTTGTTCTAAAGGACAGTTGTGCCATAGTGGGCCACCCTGTCCGTGGGAAACGGCTGGGCACTTCTGACTTTTGGTGCAGAAATCAGGTTCATTGAGTGGATGTAGCACACGTTCTGCCAGGGCTTCTGTGAGAGCCACTGACGGAAGGATGCGGAGACACACGCTGATGGGAGTGAAAGGAAACCGGTGCCCTTGGCAATGACAAGAACACAACGCCAAGGGCGCACCATGAACAGAGGACGACCCCTCTGCCCTCCCAAGCGGTGGCCTCCGGATGGGACAGCGAGTTGTTGTTGGATATTGTTGAATTGTTTCTACGTTAGTCACCATTGGGAGGTGGCACTCCCACACCCCTCCCCCCTTTTCATCTTTTCTTGGGTCAATAAAGGCCAAAGCCAAGGCATCAAGAAATCCCTCACTGGCTTCCATCCATTGATGTCAATCCATCAATCCACCCACGACCATTAATTCATTTAGCAGTCATTAACATTTATTATGTGCCAGACACAGTGTTTGGCACTGGGAATTCAGTAAGAGAACGACGTAGACAAGATATCTTGCTCATTTAGAACTTAAATTTTAGTTGGGGGAGACAGACTAAAAACCAGTAGACATGAGTGAAGTAATTTCAGAAGGAAATAAAGTCACCCAAAATGATGGGACACAGAGAGAGTTCCCCCACCCCCACCCCGGGGCTAATTTAGTTTAAGTAATTGTGAAAGAAGTTTTCCTTTTTTCTCAAATAGAGAATATAAATGCAGTTATACTGTGGTTCCCGATGGGTGTATAATCCCCTTTTTTCTACTAAGAAAGGACGAATAATATATGGGAATTCTTTGATCTGATGGTCTTTTCCTAGGAACCTTTCTGGTTCCTGGTTACAACACCCCTTCCCAGTGTCCTGAGAGATTTGTGTCTGTAAGGTTCTGTTCTCATTCAGTGAGACGTATTGATGTTAAGCCCCAGTCAAGCTTCAGCGTCGCCTCCTTAACTTGCCATTGCCGGAGGGGAAGGGCCCCCGGCCCTACGTGTCAGCCCGAGGCAAGGGGCTCACTCTTCTGTCGGTCTGCCTCTCGTGGGAACCACAGCTGGGGACTCGTGGCTGCTCGGAGTCCTGTGGCTTTCCAGTCCCCTCGCAGAAGGCGAAAGCAATGCCGTGGTGTTGAGATGGGGTTTGTGGGGGGGCGGGGAGGAGGTCTCACTGGATCAGGAGAAACAATGGGTGGAATCCTTGAACCCACATCAGACTCTGACTGGCAGGCCGTCTGCCTCTCATTGTTGGCCAGACATGGGTGGCCAACCCCAAAACTTTGAAGAGCGACCCATGCATTCTCTGGGTGGCTATAGTGGTGCCTTTCCGTGTCATAGCAAGAGACACCCTCCAGGAAACGGTCTCATCTACTAATGTGAGGAGGAGGGACAGTGGGAGGGGATGTAGATTTCATCTGCAAAAAAGGACATGAGCAGAGACAACCACCAAACGTGAAAAAGATCTAGGCGTTTAAGACAAAGTGATAAACTTGAAATAACCCAGCACGTGTTTCCTTTGAAAAGAGTCCCTTAGCCCTAACCGGTTTGGCTCAGTGGATAGAGCGTCGGCCTGCGGACTGAAAGGTCCCAGGTTTGATTCCGGGCATGTACCTTGGTTGCGGGCACATCCCCAGTGGGGGGTGTGCAGGAAGCAGCTGATTGATGTTTCTCTCTCATCGATGTTTCTAACTCTCTGTCCCTCTCCCTTCCTCTCTGTAAAAAATCAATAAAATATATCTTTAAAAAAAACCAAAAACCCTGACCCAAAGGGAAAAAAAACTCGGGAAAACCTCTGCTGCGTGGTCTCTCCAAGTTTCTGGAAGACAACGGAGCCATGGAAAAGGGGGAAAAGTCATTAATGGATTTATTATTTTTATTTATTTACTTATTTTTAACTAGTAGCCCTGCGCACGAATCCGTGTGCCAGTAGCTCTCTGCGGGGCCTGGCTGCTCTGCACCCGCTGCCCAGAGGCTCTCAGTGGCCCAGAGGCCCATCTGCGGCCCAGTGCGGGATGCTTGCCTCGTCGCCATGGTGACGCAGAAAGCATTCCGCCAGGCTGCTCACACTGCCCGCTCTCAGCGGCCACCCCCGCTGGGACTGGGGGACTCCGGTGGGGCTGAGAGGACTGGGCGCCACCATCTTGTGGCTATGGGCGCTGCCATCTTTGTGATGGAGTGACAGTTAATTTGCATATTATTCTTTTATTAGATAGGATTCTTTTCAGAGACGAGGGAAGAGGGAGAGAGAGAGAAACATCAATGATGAGAGAGACTCATGATCGGCTGCCTCCTGCACAACCCCTGCTGGGGATCAAGCCCGAATCCTGAGTAGTCAAGTCCATAGAGACAGAGAGTAGAAGGGTGGCTGCGTGGATGGGGAGCGGGATGGGCAGGTGGTGTTTAGTGGGGCAGGGCTTCCGTGTGGGAAGATGAAAGCTCTGGAGACGATGGTGGTGATGGCTGCATAACAGTGTGAATGGACGTAATGTGGCTGAACCGTCAGATGGTTAAGCTGGTCAACGCCAAGGGTATTTTATCACAATTAAAAAGAGGTGCGCAGTCAGCACACCTCAGCGCTTGGGGAGTTTCCGCCCCACATGTCAGAGGAGCCGCCCTGGGCCCAGGCCCTCACCACACTCTGTCTGTGTCCAGGCCTATGCATACATGCATACACATTCATTGGCTGATCTCTTCCCACCCCCTGCCTTCCCTCTGAGATTCGACAGCCTGCTCCATGCTTCTGTGTCTCTGGATCTGCTTTGTTCACGAGTTTATTTTGTTCTTTGGATTCCACATATGAGTGAGGTTTAAGCACTGGCCCGGCTGTGTGTCTTCCAGGCTTCCCAGGACCAAAGTCAATAGGAAGTGACCATCCATGTCCTTCCAGATGTTTTGTTTACAGTGTCTTTCTCCAAGAAGAGCAAAGCCTCAAGCCTTGGACGCCATGATAGCCAAAGGAAGGCTGTATTGATTTTGATGGATCCCCAAAGGGTGCCATGGAGTTGGGGTTCCCCACAGGCCTGTAGGTGGAGCAGAGTTTGTGTCCCCCTGTGCATTTCTCTTACTTTGCTCTTGTCGCTGCCCGTCTGACCCCGTTCTGACCAGAGCTCACTCTCACAGCCGCAGACCACCCTGCGGTGCGTCCCTGTGGCTCTGACCCCAGGGTCAGCCGTCAGCATGCTGACTAGTTCAGTTCATCAGAGCTGGCCATTGCACACTGTTGGCCAGGGCTCCCTTGTTGTCATTGCGGATGTGAGGGAGGAGCGCTCTTGTCTTACGTAATCTCCTTGACCCGGTTAGGTTGCAACATAGCCCAGTGAGAGTGCCGTCCCCTCCTAAACACTAGGACCTTGGTTTCTTAAGAGTATGCCAGAAAAAGAAGATATGTTATTCTACGTCCCATTTTCACATAATTAGTACCAGATTTTTATTATCATCATCATCTGGTTTGAATAAATAAAAACAAATAGTTCATTTAATCCGATTACTTTCCAATTTTTTTAAAGGATTAATTGGGAATTAGCATTGTTTCCTAACATGTCAGGAGAGCCTGACTTTTCAGTGACCGAAGGAACCCCAAGTACACTCGTGTCCATTTTCGGATAAACATTTACTAAGTTACTATAGTTCACTTGCTTCATAGAAAAGGAACTTGTGAGATCTTCCCTTGATGGCTAGATGCCTTGATTAGTAAATACGCTGTAATTTGTCTTGGTTAAGAAAGTACGTTTAGCTACTTGCTACAATGACTGGATCAAATATATGGCCAGGAAAGACTGAGAATTATGTATAAACTAGAGGCCTGGTGCACGAAATTCGTGCACAGGTGCAGTTTTTAGGCCTGGCCAGTGATTGAGTTGTGAGCGTCTGGCATGGAAGGGCAGGTCCCAGGTGACCTCTGGGCCCTGGGGAGCACCTGTGCCCCTGGGCCCCATGCACCCCCTCTCTGCCTGAGTCATTGGGGCCACGCCCGGCTCCCTCAGCGCCTAGGAGCCAGGCGGTGCCCCCCCCCCCACCCACTGCCGCCAGTCACTATCTGTTGGGCTATCGGCGGGGCGATCAGGCCTCACTCACACCCGCCTTGGCCTGGCGCCGCCCGCTTACCTGCTTCACCATCCTGCCACAGTCCCGCTTTCATCGGGGCCCAATGGGGCCGGCAGCGCCTTCACTGCCACCCACTGCCAGCACCATGTCACTGATGTCCACTATATTCCATGCCCACCCTGTTCTGTGCCGTTCCCTGGTAGTCAGTGCACCTCATAGCGAACGGTCAAACTCCTGGTGGAACTTCCGGTCCAGGGGACAATTTGCATATTAGGCTTTTATTATATAGGATACAATGACATGTGAGCTACAAAGTGTGTGACCTGAAAAACAGTGCTTCAGAGAGTCAAAACCCCAAGTGATGAGTTACAATGGAAAGACAGATTTTGCAAGTAATAGAAATATTAAACTAAAAACCAAATCTTTCCCTTTAAGTGCGATATGTGTTTCTGAGCGCAAGTAAATGGTACACCCCAAAACTTCCATGTTGGGTACTTGGGACAGAGAACTAGAAAAAGAACCGCAGAATAAGCCCTGAGTAAGAGAAAGGGAAATCAAGGTAAGGGAAGAAAATAATAAGATGGAAAACAGTGATGAAAAAGCAGAGCTGCATGTGTGTGTGTGTGTGTGTGTGTGTGTGTGTGCGTGTGTGTGTGCGTGCGTGCACGTACCCACGTGATAAACATGAAAAGGAAATGAGATGAAACCTGGACTAGTTGTTATGTTTGGTGTGATGGGGATGGACCAGGGGTGGGTTAAGGAGAGAAGCCTTTATTGGTGACCCACATACATTATATGTGCTTTTTTTGTGTATCCAATATGCATAACAAATATGTATATTTAAATACATGCATCACAGAAAATCGGGGAAGTGCCGAAATTATGAAGAAGAAAATTAGAACGTAACATCTCAATCTTAACTCTGTCTCTCCTTGAATCGTTTTGGGTGAAGCTGTTCCACAGTGTCTTAGTTTTGTCCTCGCTTTCTGAAAGCGTGCTTGTGCCTGCACCTGTTTTTGTGGCTCCTGGTTATGTGTGCACAAAAATGATTGCGCGTGCTCCGGGGTGCCCAGAGCCAACAGGCCCGCCAGGATGTGTGCCCTGCGGCGCCTCCAGGCTGCTGAGCGTGTTTCTGGTTTATCTGATTTCTGTTAGGTTATTGTGGGGGAATGTGCATGGCCTCTTCTCCTAAATTCCTTGTGTAACCTCTGGCGCCATGTCTGATTAGCCGGCTTTCCCCCCTCCTCAATCTCTCTCTCATCTCCCCCGCTCAGGGCCTCCAGCCCTTGACGGCCCGCTGTCCCCAATCTCCAGCTCCTGCGCCCACACCTCAACCCCAGGGGCCCCGCCTGCACACAGCACACTCTCCTTTATCCGCCGCAAATCCTGCTGCCCCTTGGAACTGTAGCCACGCGTCAGCTCCGGGGACACTGTCCCCGCTCAGCGGCCGGGACCAGCTCTGGCCGAGGGAGCTTTCCACTCCGCACCGCCGACACCCGGTCTGCCCTTTCCCGCGACCACAGAGCCCCGTCCAGCCGAGGCCGCGGTGACGCTGGCATTGTCACCCGGCGCAGGAATGACTGCACGGAGAAGGTCGCCCACGGGGGACACTGCAGGTGGCACTCTGATGTGCGAGGGAGCGGGACCCACGGTGCGTTCCAGTCACCGCAGCCCGCCCGCTGCTGCGCCCTGGGGCCCCGCCGGCCGTGGCTGGCCCGGACACAGGTCTGTGCTGCAGGGAATACCTGTGACGTGCCACGCGTTTTCCCGGCAACGAGAGAAGGTTCTAGCACACGTGCAAGCAACATGCACACACGGGCTTCCCGGAGTTCTTCCCGGACACCCACAGCGGTGCACATCAGCCACCGGCTGGGGAGCTCAGGGAGCGCGCTGCGCCCAGGAACTCCGGATGTCTCCGTGGTGATGGCTGTGCTGGGAAGGTTCTGGAAGAGCCGTGGATCTAGGCTCAGCCCGGCCGGGTGTTCAGCGGCTTGGCTTTGAGGGGCCTCTGGGCGCCCCCATGTAGATGAGGCCCAGAGCGCCGGGAGGGGACCAGTTTCCATATGCAGCAGACTGGCTTCCAGGACGCGTCCTCCGTCCGTCCCCACGGCCTGGCCCAGGGCTCAGCCTCTGGGGCCCAAAGCGCTCAGCTTTGGACGGGGCGCCAGAGGGGGCTGGCTTGGCATCAGCGGGCGCTGGCTTAGCCAGGGGCCTGGGGGTGAGGAGAGCAGCCCCGGACAGACCCCGGAGGCACAGCCTCACTGTGTCCGGATGACCCTGGTAAGGGGGTGTCCTGGTGCCCCCCGGGCCTGAGGAGAGGCGTTGGTAGTTAAAGACTTGTTATGTGCTGCCCCTGCCAGGGGAGATGAAGGGTCAGGTATTAAAAAGTAAAATTCATGCCCGGCCGGCGGGGCTCAGGGGTTGAGCGTCGACCTATGAACCAGGAGGTCATGGTTGAATTCCTGGTCAGGGCACATGCCCGGGTTGTGGGCTCGATCCCCAGTGGGGGCGGCGGGGGGGAGGGTGCAGGAGGCAGCAGATCCATGATTCTCTCATCATTGATGTTTCTATCTCTCACTCCTCTCCCTTCCTCTCTGAAATCAATAAAAAACATATTTAAAAATAAAATGCAGCCAAGTAATTTGGAGATCTCAGTGGCATCCATGAGTTGACCCCAATCGTGCCATTTAATGGACCCTAGATTCCCATATTTGGGCATTGATTTCCTGGGCGTGCTCTACTCACTGTTTCAGGTAGAATATTAATGTGTGTCTATTCAGCAAAGTAGAAACCACCGTAGATGTTTCAAAGGCAGTTTCATACAGACGCTGTTTACAAACTCGCTGTGCCAAGCGGGGAGAGGGTGCTGTGCCAGGATAGGAGAGGGTGTGGGAGAGGAGAGGGTGTGGGAGAGGAGAGGGCGCTGTGCCAGGATAGGAGAGGGTGCAGCAGAGGAGAGGCTGCAGGCTCCGGGGCAGGTCTCCGGGAGGAAGGCGCAGGAGAGGGCGCTGTGCCCGGGACGTGTTGGGGTGCATGGGGGAGGGGGAGGTTTATGCCTGGGGCGGGGGAAGTGAGCATGCACACTCAGAGAGCGAGCAGTGGTAACCGAGGGCCGGGAGGGCAGAAGGTGGAAGGGAGGAGTGTAGCCACAGTTCACCAGGTGGCCCAGCTTTTGTTAGTAATGACATGGCATGAGGGTGTGAATGAAGGTTGACTATTCGGACAAAGCAAAGCATTAAGGGAAGAGAGAAGCTGTGTGTTGGGATGAAGGGAGAGGGGAGGAGAGCTAACTTTTCATAGTTTATATTTAAAAGCGAATAGATGATAATTAAAACTTAAAAATCAATAAATGTTAACATAAAGAAAGTTATTTAGCTACATGAAGATCAATCAAAGGGAAAAGACAGCTAAAATTGTTGAAAATGACCTTTGAGGAGTTGGCAAGGTAGACGAGGGGCATGTTCTGCTTTCCAGTGTAGGTCTTGTAGTGTTAGCTTTACAAACCTACTCACTATGTTCCTTTGGAAAAATCTGGGCACGCTGTGTTAACGCTAACAACTGAGAGGCGTCTTTATCACACCGGACGGTGCCCCTGTGGCTTACGGAGCTGCAGGTTTGACCCCTGACGTCAGGAGAGGTTCACAGGGACAGAGGTGTGCTCTTCCTCGGGAGGGCATTGGAAGAGGCGCTTCTTCCAAATGAGGGAGAACCCCGAGAGCGAGGATGGCCTGGGACTTAGGGGACAGGGGATTCGCCCTGCAGCTCCCGTGCCTGGCCCTGCCCCCGGCTCCCCCAGGCCCTGCAGCTCCCGTGCCTGGCCCTGCCCACGGCTCCCCCTGGCCCTGCAGCCCCCGTGCCTGGCCCTGCCCCCGGCTCCCCCTGGCCCTGCAGCTCCCGTGCCTGGCCCTGCCCACGGCTCCCCCTGGCCCTGCAGCTCCCGTGCCTGGCCCTGCCCACGGCTCCCCCTGGCCCTGCAGCCCCCGTGCCTGGCCCTGCCCCCGGCTCCCCCTGGCCCTGCAGCTCCCGTGCCTGGCCCTGCCCACGGCTCCCCCTGGCCCTGCAGCTCCCGTGCCTGGTCCTGCCCACGGCTCCCCCTGGCCCTGCAGCTCCCGTGCCTGGCCCTGCCCCCGGCTCCCCCTGGCCCTGCAGCTCCCGTGCCTGGCCCTGCCCACGGCTCCCCCAGGCCCTGCAGCTCCCGTGCCTGGCCCTGCCCCCGGCTCCCCGAGTCTCCCCCGGGTAGGAAGGGGGAGCAGGAAGCCCTCCCCTCCCCTCCCCTGTAGGAAGCACACGTTTGCAGGGTCCCCTCCACACACACACAGAGACCCAGGGGCTGCTCCGGTGGCCGTTCCCGTTCCTCGTACCTCAGGTTCCCGTAAGTCCTCGTTTGGACGGTAACCGACGTGTTTTGAACTTCCTTCACGTGCGATACCGAAGAGACTAAAGTTCTCGGCACGCGTCCTGGACAGCGTGGTACTGCTTTGGCTGTTTTATTTCTTTACGAAAACAGGCTTCCTGTGCCCAGTTTTATTGCTTTTTAGATCTTTTCCGTTTCCCTGGTTCACAAGCCCTCTGTGTGTCTTGATTTGATAGCCACGTGAAGAATGGAATAAAATAAGGAAATACGGAGATGGAACGAAAATCCCAGCAAACCCAAGGCCGTTGTCCGAGGAAAGCTGGGGGGGCGGGGGCCGGGGGCTGCCGGCTCGGGTCCCGCAGGTACATTGTGACTCAGCCGTGGTCGGCCTGGGTTCACGGGGTTCAGAGAGGAGGAAGGGGGACGTGTGTGGGCGTTGCGATGAGAGCAGGACTCTGATTGCAGCCTGGTATGATCAAAGCAGGTGCAGAGCGGACCTCTCTTAGTGTAGTGGGATGTCTTGTTTCTTGACTTGGAGGTAAATCTTCTTTTCTTTGTGTTTTCGTGGCCTGTAAAGCAGAGTCGGAGATGGGAGAGAAACTCATGAGGAGGCTGGATGCCAAAGCCACGGGGTGATAGAGAAACAAACGCAATAAGACACGGGCAGGCCTCCCCCCGTGTGCATCTCGCAGTGAGTTCCAGGTGGGGATGCTCACTGAGAACGCGTGCAGAGCTTGGCGAACAGCCAGCGTGGCTGGCCTGCTTCCTGAATCTCCGCGGAAGAGGGAGACGGGCCTAAGCCATTCTTTAAGGTGCTCTCCTCTCCTCGGTAACCGGGAATGTGGGAAATGTCTAAGTTGAATCTTTTCCAGTTAAAAATGAAGACTGCAAAACCTAGGCACCATGATCATGCAGAACATATTTTAAAAGTCGGTTTCCCATAGCCGAAACCGGTGTGGCTCAGTGGATAGAGCGTCGGCCTGAGGACTGAAAGGTCCCGGGTTCGATTCCTGTCAAGGGCACGTACCTTGGTTGCGGGCACATCCCCAGTGGGAGGTGTGCAGGAGGCAGCTGATCGATGTTTCTCTCTCATCGATGTTTCTAGCTCTCTATCCCTCTCCCTTCCACTCTGTAAAAAATCAATAAAATATATTAAAAAAAAAAAGTCGGTTTCCCATAAAGTGCCCGGGCCCATGTTTTCTGTTCTGTAGGGCAGCTGTGGGGACTTTGTGGATGGTAACTGCGGTTATTAGACACGTACGAAGGGCCAGGCACGGTGCATGGCTCTCTCGTCCAGTCATGACAGAAACCCAGGCCAGGAACTGAGGGCCCCATTTCCGGATGAGGAAATCGAGGCTTGGGGGTAAGGCCACATGGACGGCAATGCGGGGGCCTGGCCTGATGGCCGCGCGCCTCCCTCCTGACGGGCTGACGGGCTGGCTGGGGAAGGCCCGGGGCCTGAGGAAGGAGCACTGTGGAGGGAGCTCAGCATGTACTCCCGGCGACCTGGTGCGCACCTGCTCTGTGCTGGCCCTCGGATAGGACATTGCACAGGATGCAGTCTGTCCTCAAAGCGGGGGGGGGGGGGGGGAGTGTGCTCGGGTGCACGGGACACTGCACTGAGATGGGGGACGGGGGACGGACATCTGGATCCAGGACCTCAAACTGCAATGTCTCCATGCACCAGGCAGAAAGCACAAAATGCACCAGGTCCTAGCCCAGGGGTGGGCAAACTTTTTGGCTCGAGGGCCACCATGGGTTCTTAAACTGGACCGGAGGGCCGGAACAAAAGCATGGATGGAGTGTTTGTGTGAACTAATGTAAATTCAAAGTAAAGGAGCGGAGGGGAGAGCAAGAGAACCGGATAGAACAGCCGGATCCAGCCCGCGGGCCGTAGTTTGCCCACGGCTGCACTAGAGAATAAGGCATGCGGAAATGTGGGGTCCTGGGGGGACATGCCCTCCAAAATGTGGAGCCGTCACTTAGCGCCTGCAAGCTGTCAACGAGAGGAAATGCCTTCTCAGCGTTACCCAATCCTCTGCTTGTTTATTTATGTTACCAGATGCTGGAAATTCAGTGGATGTGGAATTTCCCACTTGAAAAACTAGCATGTGGGCCAAGTTCAGCGCCGAGACGCTGGCGTCCTGCGGCGGCCAGTGCGACCTCTGGCTGAATTCAAAGGCCTCGTCCAGCTCTGCGCTCCCAGCTCCAGGGGCCCAGGCACTGTGATTCCTCAGGATGGCTCCGTCCTGAACGTGTTCAAGCGCACGCATTGTGGCATGGCCAGACCTGGCCCCAGGAGGCCCCGAATGGCGTCTGGATAAGATAAATAACCATTTCGAAGCATACAGCACAAAACAAACTTGTGCGAAGTATGCCATCTACATTTCTCTTAAATTTTTTAAAAAGTTTACTTTTTCAATAGGTCTGTATGGTTCAAAACCCAGAAAGTACCAAAAAGTACGCATGGAGCTCAGCCAGCGTGGCTCAGGGGTTGAGCGTCGCCCTATGAACCTGGAGGTCACAGCTCGATTCCTGGTCAGGGCACATGCCCAGATTGGGGGCTCCGTCCCCAGTGTGGGGCGTGCGGGAGGCAGCCGATCCATGATTCTCTCGTGGTTGATGTTTCTCTCTCTCTCTCCCTTCCTCTCTGAAAAAAAGAAAATAGAAGCATGCATTGGAAGTCTCCTCCCACCTAGAAGCCACAGCCACCCAGCCCTGCACAGCCAATGTCACGGCGCTTGCAAAGGCAGCCAGAGATGCAAGCAAATCCTATCTAATGAAAGGGCAATATGCAAATAGACTGAATGGCTGAACAACCAAACAACCAATCAAAGCGTAATATGCTAATGATATGCTAAGGCTGCTCAACTGCTCGCTATGACGTGCACTGACCACCAGGGGGCAGACAGTCGACTGATGGACCAGTTGCTATAATGTACACCCGGGGGCAGATGCTCCGACCGATAGGTTAGCTTGCTGCTGGGGTCTGGCTAATCGGGACTGAGCGAGATGGGCCAGACACGCCCTGGAGCCCTCCCTGGCCCGATAGTGCACCGGTGGGGTCCCTCAGCCTGGCCTGCACCCGCTCACAACCCGGGACCCCTCAGGGAATGTCAGAGAGGTGGTTTCAGCCCGATCCGCAGACGCAGGGCTCATGGCTGGTGAGCGCTGCTGTGGCAGTGCGAGCCTCTCCCGATCGGGACTGATTGGGCGCGAGCCTGAGGCGGGCACAGTGGGGCCGGGATGAGCGGGAGCAGCAGGTAGGAGTTGCAGGCGGCGTTGGACTGTGGGTTTTGGCCTGATCCCTGCAGGCCACCCAGAGGGACCCCACCTGTGCACATATTCGTGCACCAGGCCTCTAGCGTGTATATATACCTCACACATAAGTATGTTTTCACTCTCCCCAGCAAACGTTAGACGTACACTTTCTCTTTTGTGCTTTTTTCATTAATAATGTGTCTTAGAGAACTGTCCTTGCCAGTGCACATAAAGCCGTTCCATTCCTTTTTGTTTTTGTTGTTAATCCTCACCTGAGGATATTTTTTTCCATTGATTTTTTTTTTAAGAGAGAGAATGGAAGGCAGGGGGAGGGACAGAGAGAGTAGCATCTACGTGAGAGAGACACATCAACTGGTTGCCTCCCGCCTTTGACTGGAATTGAACCCGTGGCCCTTCGGTCTGCGGGCCGGTGCTCTAACCACTGCGCAGACTCACCAGGGGTGCTTCTTTCTTTCTAATGGCCATATGCCATTCTGTTGAATCACGTACCATGGTTTGTATAACTGGTCTCCCAATCAACAGGCATTTGGGTTGTTTCCCGTCTTTGGTTATATTAAGAAGAATTACCTTAAAGGATAGTCTTGCACATATGTTTTGCATATGTAAATTCCAGAAGTGTGGAGTTGCCAGGTAAAAGGGTATGTACCTTGGCGATTTCTAGCCTATTGTCATATCGCCCCTCAGAAAGGTTTCCAATCGGGAATGTGGGACACCACCTCCACATTCTCTCCTATACGGGTGTCCCCCAGCGGTGCGATCATCAACCATCCAAGAGGAAATCCAGGCAGGGAGGGTCTGCCCTTCCCTTCCTCGGAAGGAGGTCACGCATATCACCGGAGATTTAAGAGCCGTTTTTGTGTTGGCAGAATTATCTGTTCAGATCCTTTGCACATGTTTTCCTGTTGGGTGATTGCTTTTATGAATTGTTAGAGCTCTTTCCACATTTATGAATTGTTAGAGCTCCTTCCACATTGGGGGAATTAACCCTTTGTGGAGGAGTACCTGTTTCCTCTAAGTCTGCGATATTATTTAAGCTTAGAGTAGTTTTTCAAAGCACAATTTTAATTTTTATGAAGGCAAGCGGATGGATCTTTTCGAAGTGGGTCCCGGAGTTCGGGCCGTATGTACAAAGCCCTCCCGCCCTGGCAAAGCAGAAGGTGTTATCCTGTAGTCTCTTTCTTATTTTACGGTTCCTTTTGTGTTCTCAAGTCTGATTTTGTGCGAATGGATCTCATTGTGTGGTGTCAGGGGTGGGCAAACTTTTTGACTCTAGGGCCACAATGGGTTCTTAAACTGGACCGGAGGGCCGGAACAAAAGCATGGATGGAGTGTTTGTGTGAACTAATATAAATTCAAAGTAAAGGAGCGGAGGGGAGAGCAAGAGAACTGGATAGAACAGCCGGATCCGGCCCGTGGGCCGTAGTTTGCCCACGGATGGCTAGATTCTCCCTCGTCTTCCCTTCCAACTGGCGGCAGAGTTGGCCGAGAGCATGCAGGAAGCAGCGCATTTGGGCGTGTCAGCTCCGTACCTCCGCAAGTTCTCCACCTCATCGATCGTCTCAGGCAGAGTCTGCCCCCTGGTCTCCGGCAGCAGCAGCACCAGCCCTCCGGCGACCAAGCCAAGCGCAGCTGAAAGGCAGGCAGAGGGGAACCACAGTGAGAGGGGACCCCCAGCCCGCCGGCGTGGCTCCGTGGTTGAGCGCTGACCCATGAACCAGGAGGTCACAGTGCGATTCCCGGTCAGGGCACATGCCTGGGTTGCGGGCTCGATCCCCAGTAGGGGGCGTGCAGGAGGCGATTCTCTTTCATCATTGATGTTTCTATCTCTCCCTCTCCCTTCCTCTCTGAAATCAATAAGACTATATTAAAAAAAGAAGGGGACATTCTGGCGCTATAATTAGAGCCTCCCTTAGTCCTTAAAACTTGTCTGTGTCATTTCCTCTCCTTACGCATTTCTCTGCCATCTGACAGCCCTACTCGCCACCATAAATATTGTGCTGATCCCAAACCCCGCTGGATTACACTGCCTTATAGGGAAATGAAACACGGCAACTCACATTTGAGTCGAGTTTATTCTAGGCGAGGACCTTGCCATAATATTAAGATGCTTGGGAGTTAGAAAATAACTGTGAAAAAAACAACACACCGATTCTAAGAAAAGCAAGAACAGAATCCTGCCAACAGAAAGCACTTAGCGAGGAAAACGAGTCAGAAACCTGGGTCGTTCCTGGCAAGTAAAGTGACGGCTTGCTTTTAAAAGGATTGCTGTGTCACAGGGTGAGCCAGGACTTCGGGTCTTGGATTTCGACGAATTCAGGTGTTTCATACATTTCTGGTCTCTTTTTGCTTTGTCTCCAGCTCTAGTTTTTTGTATATGTCGGGGTGAAGGTGGGGGTGGGGGTCGGGGTGGGGGTGGGGGTGGGTAGCAAACTTGTAGTGTTTTGTGTTTTTAAGTTCCCATACAGTTTGAGAGCTAAGGTTATATTTATTTGTATATTTTAGGCTGGTAACTTTGTAACAGCCTTTCTAAGGTTATATTTATTTGTATGTTTTAGGCTGGTAACTTTGTAACAGCCTTTCTAAGGTTATATTTATTTGTATGTTTTCGGCTGGTAACATTATAACAGCCTTTCTAAGGTTATATTTATTTGTATGTTTTCGGCTGGTAACATTGTAACGGCCTTTCTAAGGTTATATTTATTTGTATGTTTTCGGCTGGTAACATTGTAACAGCCTTTCTAAGGTTATATTTATTTGTATGTTTTAGGCTGGTAACATTGTAACAGCCTTTCTAAGGTTATATTTATTTGTATGTTTTCAGCTGGTAACATTGTAACAGCCTTTCTAAGGTTATATTTATTTGTATGTTTTCGGCTGGTAACATTGTAACAGCCTTTCTAAGGTTATATTTATTTGTATGTTTTTGGCTGGTAACATTGTAACAGCCTTTCCTCAGAGCGGTGCCGTGGAGCCAGGAGGGAGCCCTGTGACGGGGAGACCGCGGAGGGCGGAGCGGGAGAGCGCGAGGCTCCTGCAGGGAACGCCCTTCGCCTTCAGGTCCGACCTTGACCTTGACTTTGTGCCTCTGCGGGCAGGAGGCCGGATGGCTCCCGACCTGGAGCAGTGGCAGCTGCTGACAGCATTGCTCGCTCACACTGGTGTTACTAGCACTCGTTTCACCAATGCTGATGGTATTACTAGTTACTAGTCATACTAGTTGTTCCTACCAGGCACCTGTTTTGAGGTCGAACAACGGAGGCCTCTAGAAAAACAGGTTTCCGTTCAAAGACACCTCCGAGGGTTTCTTACCAAAAACCACCAGGGGGAGCTCCTGCCAGACGCCGGTGAGCCGGTACACCAGGAAGGGCGTGAGGATGCCGCCAATGTCACACATGGAGGAGCAGACCAGGACCCCGAGGTTCCTGCAGCGGAGAGCGGGTTTGACCTCCGACCTTCCCCCAGAGCAGCAGTGTCCCCAGCCGCCCCTCACAGAGACAGTCCCCAAACCACTGAGGCGTCTGGGAACTGGAATCGGCGTTCGCGGTATTTTCCGCTCACACACACGACGCACAGCACGTCTTCCGTTGGTGTTCTGTTATTCTTGTTGTCTATTAGCGTTCTGGAAGCTTTAAAGTGGGGGTGATTTTCCCTGTCCACTTTCATCCCGGCGCCCCTGTTTCTCCGGCCCCGTTGGCGTGGCTTTGGTCCTGGTCCCGGGCTGTTGGGTAACCCTCTCTGGCGGTTCAGGGCCTCTCGTCGCAGCGCAGGTTCTGTTCCACCCCGGCTGCGGGCGTGGGCTGTGACGTGGCTCCTGCTGGGGAGGCGCTGGCCCTCCCTAAGTAAGGCGTCTGCCTTGGCCCCCGTGGTTCCAGCCAAGAAACACCCCAGCATGCGGGGGAGCCGGTGCTCACCTGATGAACGTGGGGTACAGCTCCGCGTTGACCAGGCAAACCATCTCGCAGGCCATCGTGATCCCCATGCGACCCAAGCACGCCACTGTGACTCTCAGCCACTGCAGGTCTGAGGGGAAACACGCCATCACACATGTGCACACCCCTGGCTTTAAGCAGTGTGGGGTGCGGGGGCGGGGGCAGGGGCGGGCAGGGGACAGCCACATCCCAGCGCGGGACGAGAGAGCAAACTTGGTTCTCCAGCGTCAAGGCGATGCCAGCAGACGCTCACGTCTGTTTATCTAACTTCAGACGGAACGCGAACATGCTTTCCCTGAGAGCGCCGTCACCAATGACAGCAGAACTCTCCCGTGGCCAAGGCGGCCGCCTTCCGTCTGTAGAGGCCGCACGAAGGAACAGTGGGGGGGGGGGGGCGGGGGGCATATTCTGAGTGGGTGCGGATACCCGAAGGGCGCAGCCATCGCACCCCGTTGCGGGAGGACTGTGGGGCAGGCCTTTGCTCCCCCTCATTGAGGAGGTGTTTTGAGAGAGGAGAGAGAGGAGCTGGAGACCTGTTCCCTGGCCGTAGTCGCTCAGGGTTTCTCATTCGTTCTGCAGGATGTGTGGGAGGTCCAGGGCGTTGTCTAATTAGCATCTGGGAAGTGCGGGGTGAGACTGAGCCCCGGGCCTCCTCACCCAAAGCCCATCCCTGAGCTCCGGGCGGCCGATGCCTTGTAGCAGGGCCCCCCGCCTCCCCCCTGTCCCATCAGAGAACACTCGGGTGTAATTACATTACGGCAGGCAGCCACTGGGTGCGAGTGTTCTTCTTTTTTTAAAAAAAAAAAAATATTTTTATTGATTTCAGAGAGGAAGGGAGAGGGAGAGAGAGATAGAAACATCAATGATGAGAGAGTCATCGATCAGCTGCCTCCTGCATGTCCCCCACTGGGGATGGAGCCCACAACCCGGGCCTGTGCCCCTGACCGGGAATCCAACCCTGACCTCCTGGTTCACAGGTTGATGCTCAACCCCTGGGCCACGCCGGCCGGGCGGTGCGAGTGTACTTCAAGGCACACGTGTTTGCCATGCAGGTCCCGGACAGCGGGTTCGTTCCACATGGATCTGGATGATCGCTTACATGGTCTTCCTGGCAGAGGGCTGGGTACGCCTCTTCCTAGGATCTTGGCAAGCAAGACCCTCGCTTGGCCCGACACTCACCTTCCGGGATAAAAACCGAGGCCAGACAGGCCGCCCCCGCCACCGTGTTGGCTCCCGCCCAGGGCCAGCGGCGGCCGATGCGGTCGATGGTGAGGAGGATGAGGAGGGCGGCGGGGAACTCCACCAGGGCCGAGTAGAAGAAGTCCAGGTAGATGTTGCTCCCTGCGAGGCCCAGGTGCATGATGAGGCCCTGGTAGATGACGGAGCCGGTGAACCTGGCCAAAGAGGAGAGCTCCGGTCAAGGCTGGCAGGAGCAGCCCCGGGAGGGGGCCTTCTGGGAAGATCAGGGCTGGCCGTAAGTCACCCTTCTTGGTCATCTTATTATTCCCGTTCCCTCCACCCACTGCTTTTTCGCTCTCTGACCCCGATGGCAGCTGGCGGTGGCCTCCGCCCCAGGACAGGGGAGACCTGGGAGAGCATCCTCTGGCCACGTCTGAACGGAAGGAAGACACGTCTTAGGAGCGGGATTTACTTAGTAAAGCTCTGCGGGTCCTTAGTGGCGGGCGCTTCTCTGTGGCCTCCTCATGCAACTGAGATCAGAGGACCGACGGCTTCCTTCACATTTTAGGAAGCCAGAGGGGGCTATGGGCACAGCTCCCTTCTTTTTTATTTTTTTTAATATATTTTATTGATTTTTTACAGAGAGGAAGAGAGAGGGATAGAGAGTTAGAAACATCGAATGAGAGAGAAACATCGATCAGCTGCCTCCTGCACACCCCCTACTGGGGATGTGCCCGCAACCAAGGTACATGCCCTCCACCAGAATCGAACCCGGGACCCTTCAGTCTGCAGGCCGACGCTCTATCCGCTGAGCCAAACTGGTTTCGGCACAGCTCCCTTCTTAATGACTTCTCCTGCCGTGACGCAAGTGACATTTGACGCTGTTTCTACGTTTGTTGACGGAAAGTGTTCATTGTCTTAACGGGAAATATGAGGATAGTTTGCAAGAGCTGCAATTACTCAAAGAAAGAAGAAGTCCGAGGCCACATTTCACGGCTGCATTTTTCCACGCCATGTTGTGAAGGGGGCTTAGCTAATCCCCACGGGCTTTGCTGTGCCAGTGACCGTGGCTCTTCAGGCGGCCGGGGGGCGTCACCCCGTGGGCACGGGAAGGAGGGCGTGGTGGGGGCGGCGCTCAGCCCTCAGAGCAGTGGGCGCCGCCAGGCCCAGGTCCCTGCGTTGTGGAGCCACTGGCTTATTCCTGTGGCTCATTCTTGTTCCAAAGTTACTTCTCCAGGAAGAAGAGACAGGGAAAGGCCCTTTCTTCCCAGCCCTGTGCCGTCGGAGAGCTCGGCAGCCGGCATCGGCTGAGCTTTGCCAAGATGGGCTGTAAAAGGGTGGTTCCCAAGCCCTTCTTCTCTCGGTTAATGCAAAGGCGTTCCCGGCGGGGAGGGCTCTGGCCTTAATATCTAAAAGCCTCCCCGGTGGTTCCAGGGGAAGCCAAGGTTGGGAAGGCACCGACTGGGGCTTTGGGACTGGACGTTGATGCCAAATCTGCCTGAGAAGCGTGACGTCAGGGAAACTGCTGTCCACGGGCCCACCTTGCTGTCCAGGTCGACACGAACACTGGATCTGGGCTGTGTTTGAGGCATCTTGTTCCCCTCCACAAAGTGGGTGATTGGGCTTAGAAGAATTTAGAAGGATTTTATTTTATTTATGTTTTATTTAAAAATATATTTTTGACTCAAAATGGATACAGGACTTAAATATAAGACGGGAAACCATAAAAATACTAGAGGAATCCACAGGCAGCAAAATCTCAGACATATGCCGAAACCGGTGTGGCTCAGTGGATAGAGCGTCGGCCTGCGGACTGAAAGGTCCCGGGTTCGATTCCGGTCAAGGGCATGTACCTTGGTTGCGGGCACATCCCCAGTGGGAGGTGTGCAGGAGGCAGCTGATCGATGTTTCTCTCTCATCGATGTTTCTAGCTCTCTATCCCTCTCCCTTCCTCTCTGTGAAATATCAATAAAATATATTAAAAAAAAGAAAAAAATCTCAGACATATGCCGAAAGAACTTCTTCACTGATACTGCCCCTAGGGCAACGGAAGCCAAAGAGAAAATAAACAAATGGGACTACATCAAAATAAAAAGCTTTTGCACAGCAAAAGAAACCATCAACAAAACAACAAGAAAGACCACTGTATGGGAGAACGTATTTGCAAATGTTATCACTGATAAAGGTTTAATCTCCAACATCTACAGGCAGCTTATACAACTTAATAAAAGGAAGATAAATGATCCAATAAAAAAATGGGCAACGGACCTAAATAGAATCTTTTCTAAAGAAGACAGAAGGAAGGCCAAGAGACATATGAAAACCTGCTCAAAGTCACTAATTATCCGAGAGATGCAAATCAAAACGACAATGCGATACCATCTCACACCTGTCAGAATGGCAATCATCAACAAATCAACAAACAACAAGTGTTGGCGAGGATGCGGAGAAAAAGGAACCCTCGTGCACTGCTGGTGGGAATGCAGACTGGTGCAGCCACTGTGGAGAACAGTATGGAGTTTCCTCAAAAAACTGAAAATAGAACTCCCATTTGACCCAGTAATCCCACTCCTGGGAATATATCCTAAGAAACTAGAAACACCAATCAGAAAGGATATATGCACCCCTATGTTCATAGCAGCACAATTTGCAATAGCTAAGATTTGGAAACAGCCTAGGTGCCCATCAGCAGATGACTGGATCAGAAAACTATGGTACATCTACACAATGGAATACTATGCTGCCATAAAAAAGAAGGAATTACTACCATTTGTAGGCACCTGGATGGAATTAGAGAGCATTATGCTAAGTGAAATAAGCCAGTCAGTGAAAGAAAAATACCACATGATCTCACTCATTTGGGGATAATGAAAAACAGTATAAACTGATGAACAAAAAGATAGATACAGAGGCAGTAAAGCATCAAACAGACTGTCAAATTACAGCGGTAAGGTTAGGGAGAGGTGGGGGAAATAAGAGATCAACTGAAGGACTTGTATGCATGCATATAAGAGTAACCAACGGATGCAAAACATTGGGGGGTGAGGGCATGTATGGGAGTGGGGTAGGGGGGCAATGGTAAGATATGTACACATATAATACCTTAATTAAAAAATTAAAAAAAATAAAAATATATTTTTGTTGATTTCAGAGAGGAAGGAAGAGGGAGAGAGAGATGGAAACATCCATGATGAGAGAGAATCATGGATCGGCTGCCTCCTGCACGCCCCCCACTGGGGATGGAGCCTGCAACCCGGGCCTGTGCCCTGACCGGGAATCGAACCGTGACCTAGCGCATAGATTGATGCTCAGCCCCTGAGCCCCGCCGGCCAGGCTGGCAGGATCTCAAGGGAAGAGTAAGCCTTACCAGTTGTACATCAGGATCAAGGTGTGCTTCCTTATCTGAGGGGTTCGGACCAAGTCAAGGAATGACGGGTTCAGCTTCTCGCCGACTTCCTCCTCAGGTCTGAGGCCCTAGACACAGCGGGAACCATGGGTACGTCGAGCGGTGGTGACCCTGCGTCCCCCAGGGAGGGAGCAGCAGTCGGTCCCCTGCTGAGTGCTGTCATCAGGACGGCTCAGCCCTTCACTCCCTCGCTCCTCCCATCCTTACAGCGGTCCTGGAAGTGGGGTTCGCGGTTGCACCCATTTCACAGGACAGGAAGCTGGAGTCCAGGGATAACCCAGGCACAGACAAAGGCAAAGCTCAAGGGGAGGGGTGGGGCGGCGGGAATTGGGGCCACACGATGGAGCGAAAGACCGAGGAGCGAGGGGAAGAACCTCTCGCAAGACCAGCGCGGACCAGGCTTGTCGGGGGTGTGAGGGTGGCCTCTGGCGGGCGGTGGCCCACGCGTGCTGTGGTCCTGACCCAGCTCTGCAGGGACCCAAACCCTAGGACGGGCACTGCTCAGCCATTGCTGGAAGGGACGTTATCCCAGCCCCCCGAGACCAGAGGGGAAGCGGGGGCAAGGCCTCTGCGCCCCAAATCCCCATCGGAAATGCCCTGTAAAATCTCAGACTCCTCCCGGTACCTGTCCTAGCTCCTCAGTCAGACATGCTTTACGCTTATTCCGACACGATTCCTAACAAGCTTGCCTGTCCCTTCCCAGCCCTGTGGGAGGAGAGGTGAGTGAAGGGGGGAGCCTGCTGGAGGCAGAGGCAAGTGCGGGGGAAGCGGCCCCCAGCCCCCCCGTGCCCCCCCCCCTCCCCTGCTCTGCCCACAAAGGCAGCTGCGCAGATCGGCTCTTCGCTTCCCACCCAACGTTTTCAATTAGAGGAAACGATCCGTCCTGTTTGAAAATCTGCTTTCCTGACCTGGGCATCTTCCCCTGGGGAGGCCGCCCTGCGTGGGGAGGCCACCCTGCGTGGGGGTGCAGACAGACACACAGGCAAAGCAGACATGGGTGCGAAGGGGGGTGGCGCGAGGGCAGTGGGTGGGGGGGCGGGTGCAGGGGTGGGGGAGGGGGGCCAGCACAGGCCTGAGGTGCCCTAGGGGAAGCTCCTCATGTGACTTTCAAATGGCTGTTTGGTTTCCTTTTAGGGTTTTATGTCCCCCCTATTTCTGATGATGGCGCCTCCCCTGCAGGTGACTGTGCTTCTCCCCTCTCTGGAATGTCTGACAGGGAACCACGATTCCTCTCCCATGGAAGGCCCTGTTGCCTGTGGCGGGCCCTCCGATGGCGGCTTTTCCCTGTCCTCCGTCTCCCGCTCCCCTCCCCCCCCCCCCCCCCCGCCCAGCGCTGGCTCACCTGGAGCGCCGCGGGCATGGCCTTGCCGTTCTTCCTGGAGATGTGCCTCATCACCTGCATGGCCTCGGCGTGTCTGTTCTGGGACAGCAGCCACCTCGGGGACTCGGGCACGCACCTGGGTTCCGCGCCAGTGCCAACAGTGCGTTAGCGGAGGGGAACCCCGGGCCCTGCCCCCCACGGCCACACCAGATTTCTGTGAGGGACCTCGCTCAGCGAGGCACCCACAGAGGAGATGGAGTCGGGCAGGGGCTGCCCTGCCAAGGGACACCCAGCAGGTGCCAGGGAAGCCTGCGTGGGCCGGGCCTGCGGGGGACAGGAGCGAGGGACACCTGGGCGGGCAGGGGATGGTGCGCGCCAGGGAAGGCAGAGAAAAATAGGGCGACCGATTTCCTTTTCCTCCCAACGGACGGACGGACGGACGTACCGATAATAGAGCAGGAAGCAGAAGGTGGGCAGGGTCACTGCGAACTGCAGCCACCGCCAGTGGGGGAGCGCGTAGGCCTCCCCCGCGAGCGCCAGGAGCCCCACGGTGAAGGCGACCTGGTAGACGATCCCCACGGTCCTCCGGTAGCTCAGCCCCACGAACTCCGTGACTGCAGGGGGAAGCACGCGGTCAGCGGCCAGGACGTCAGGCAGCCGGCTGTCCCACCACGGCCCGCCCAGAATGACAACCGCAAAGTGTCGCGCAAATTCTAGACCTTTCCATACAGCTCCCTGCAACTTTAAAACGTTCTTTGAGGCCTGTTTTAGAATTATGGCTATGGTGTTAACTCATGTCAAAAATCTCATAATCCCGCATTACAGGGGGTGGTGAGCAGCAGGTCTGACTTCCAGAATAACTTCAAGGATAGAGGCCATTGTCTTTCCGATCCATGCAGAGTTTTGACGTAGGGGAACGAAGGCAGTGATCATTCAAAACCGGAAGGAGTGAGTCCAGCACGGAATTCAGGTTGAGGATGGCTTTCATGTAAATCAGGGGTCCTCAAACTACGGCCCGCGGGCCACATGCGGCCCGCCGAGGACATGGATCCGGCCCGCCGGGGGCCGCTGCCTGTCCTGCTTAGCAGCCGACGCGTCCCGGGCCCGCAGTGCGCATAGGAATTTGTTCATAGTGTTTTTTTTAAACTACAGTCCGGCCCTCCCACGGTCTGAGGGAAAGGTAACTGGCCCCCTGTTTAAAAAGTGTGAGGACCCCTGAATTGTAAACAAATGCCTCCGAGGAACTCATTCTCCCACGTGAGGCCAGCGTCTTCCTGGCCCTCCTGAATGCGTGCACATGGCCTGAGCAGCTCGTGGGGGTTCCCCCGCCTGGAGTCAGCACGCCCCGGCTCCCACACGCGGCCCTTTAAATTCCCTGGGATTTCGCGAGCTGGTTGCTAAACCCACTGGCACCTTAAACATCTGTCACGGTGGGAGTATTTATAACTCAGAGACTGGAAAACACTATGAATCCTGGCTTTCGTGTTCCATGAGCCGGTTCGCCGGCACGCCCCCGCGCACGCTAACAGAACCAGCTCCACGCCACCCGCGACGTCCCGGCGCCGGACGAGCTCTGCACTACGAGGCTGCAGGGGGCAGTTATTTCTACGTCGCAAACGCACTAGGACTGAGATCCGAGATCCTCCACGAGCCACAGAGTTTCTGTTTAAAATGTTTGGTAGTCCTGACCAGTGTGGCTCAGTGGATAGAGCGTCGGCCTGAGGACTGAAGGGTCCCGGGTTCGATTCCGGTCAAGGGCACGTACCTTGGTGGTGGGCACATCCCCAGTAGGAGGTGTGCAGGAGGCGGCTGATCGATGTTTCTCTCTCATCGATGTTTCTAACTCTCTATCCCTCTCCCTTCCTCTCTGTAAAAAAGCAATCAAATATATTTAAAAAAAATAAAATGTTTGGTAATTGTGTCGAAGCCTTCAACCCTTTATAAGCCAAATAGAAACGCACCCTGGAAATACTCCTGTCAGTGACTGTGGATGACCCAAAAGCACTTTCAAACAGAATTAAATGAAGGGAAGAGAGTGCTCTCTACACAGGAACGCCTGTCTGTCCCAGAAGCCTCCTCCCGTCGGCTGGCTTCCCACAGGCCGTGCCGAGGGCCGGGAAAGAGAGGAGCGGAGGCCGAAACAGCTTCAGTTCCTGCAGTTGACTTCCACCGAGTCCTACATATGTGTCCCAGCCACCACATTGCCTCGCGGATCACTGGGTACATGAATTCCTTTGTGGACCTGACATCACTAGAGTCTGTCGTGACAGGCAGCCAACAGTACCCCGCGCCAGCCTTTCTTCAGCTCCCAGGACCCCCCAAGTTCACGTGGCCAGGCAGGGTTTCAGGCACAGAGTCCAGGTCCCTCGTGCGGCACGAGAGCGTTGCTATCGCGTTATTTCAATGTCAAGTCCCTCTCCCTCTATGTGGCTGCTGCTCGAAGGCTGCCGAAGGGAAAGCAATGCCCAGGGTCTGCTGAGGGTGGGCATTCTGTTCTGATGCTGCTTGGAAGAGGCCGTGCTGTTAGCACCCAAGTCTCCTCCTGCACCCCGTGGCGCTGAAGCCTACGTCGGGCTGCTCGTGAGCAGGAGGGAAATGACATCCCGGCCCTGCAGTGGGCTGAGGAGCCTGGACTGGCCAAGCACCGCATGCTCGGCCTCCTCGTGTGCACATCGAGACTGAGTGTGCTTTGCTGGGAGGGCTTTATATGAAGTATTCAAGTCCCTCATGAGTCTAACGCAGCCGTGGGCAAACTACGGCCCACGGGCCGGATCCGGCCCGTTCGGCTGTTCTATCCGGCCCGCGGAGCCGAAAGAGCGGAGGGTTCTCTTGCTCTCCCCTCCGCTCCTTTACTTTGAATTTATATTCGTTCACACAAACACTCCATCCATGCTTTTGTTCCGGCCCTCCGGTCCAGTTTAAGAACCCATTGTGGCCCTCGAGTCAAAAAGTTTGCCCACCCCTGGTCTAACGTCTCTCAGCATTGACGTTCCCTGGCTAGGGCTTGCCGGCTCGGTTTTCTCTCCACGTCCTACCGCGGGGGACAGAAGACACAGATCCCCGAGGAGTTATGTAGGAACCTGGAGGGCGCGGTGTTGGCCCTCGCTGCTGACGCCGTTGCGCTCTCTACAGGAGGAATGCACACTGAGCCGATGGAAAGGAGCTTAGGAATTCTTGACGCAGAAAAGACACATCTCTGGACACCGCCTGGAAGGTGAGTCCATGTGCCTGCCACCGCCCCCCCCCCCCCCCACCTGCCTGCATGCTGGCAGCACCCACCCTGAGCTCTCCCCGCTGCAGTCCCAGCATCTTACTCAGGATGTAGCCGATCAGCCAGCACACCTTGCTGACCAGCCCTTGCACCAGGCGGAACAGTAACACCCAGGGGTAGGTCGGGGCCACGGCCATGAGAACTCCCGACGTGGCGTTGATGAGGATGGTAAGCAAGAGGCAGGGCTTACGGCCGAACCTGCGAGGAGCACACACGGAGAGGGGGGAGACCGAGGTTAGGTGCAGGAAGGTTGTGGGAAGTCACGACGTTACGGAGATCTAACTTCTGAATTATGGATGGACGGGAGCCCGACTCAGGTCGGCCCTGGTCCAGACCTTCCATCTGTGACTCTGCATGCACTTTAGGCACAGCAGCCCCGTTCAGGACCAGGGCACCGCTCAGTCCCACGCTGTGAGGGTTTGAGGGCCAGGGTTATTCTTCCAGAATCTAAATTCTCACAGAGTCCCCGGGGGTTCATCTGTGCATTAACATTGGGGAAGCACGGCTTGCATTTCACTGAGCCTCAGTGTATTCCTCTGCAAAACTGGGAATGATCAAATCTCCTCCCCCTTCCCCCTCACCGCCCCAGACACAAAGAGAGGGAGAAACAGCGATTTGTTGTCCCACTTATTTATGCATCCATTGGATGATTGTTCATGCATCCATTGGATGATTGTTCATGCATCCATTGGATGATTGTTTATGCATCCATTGGATGGTTGTTTATGCATTCATTGGATGATTGTTTATGCATTCATTGGATGGTTGTTTATGCATCCATTGGATGGTTGTTTATGCATTCATTGGATGGTTGTTTATGCATCCATTGGATGGTTGTTTATGCATTCACTGGATGGTTGTTTATGCATTCACTGGATGGTTGTTTATGCATTCATTGGATGATTGTTTATGCATTCATTGGATGATAGTTTATGCATCCATTGGATGATTGTTTATGCATTCATTGGATGGTTGTTCATGCATTCATTGGATGATTGTTTATGCATTCATTGGATGATAGTTTATGCATCCATTGGATGATTGTTCATGCATTCATTGGATGGTTGTTTATGCATCCATTGGATGGTTGTTTATGCATTCACTGGATGGTTGTTTATGCATCCATTGGATGGTTGTTTATGCATTCATTGGATGATAGTTTATGCATCCATTGGATGATTGTTCATGCATTCATTGGATGATAGTTTATGCATCCATTGGATGGTTGTTCATGCATCCATTGGATGATAGTTTATGCATCCATTGGATGGTTGTTTATGCATCCATTGGATGATTGTTCATGCATTCATTGGATGGTTGTTTATGCATTCATTGGGTGATTTTTTGTATGTGCCCTGACCAGGGATCGAACCTGCAACCTTGGTGTATCGGGACGACGTTCTAACCAACTGAGCTACCGGCCGGGGCCTCAAATCTCCTTTTGAAGGCTGTCATGACCCGAACTGAAATACGAGGTGTGGGGTGCCCAGCACACTGACTGGCACGTAGGAGACCTCAACTTGGAAGCATCCACGTGGTTGGGTGAGTTGACTGGGACCCACGGGGACCTCGATTCCGCTTTGAGCTAGTTCCATCCGTTCTGGGAGGCCCTGGCTCCTGAGAGCTCATTGTTATATTTTTCAGACACGCTGTGAGCTAATTGTTCAACAGCCCTCAAAGTTAAATTATACGCTTATAATTAGGTAAATTTCATTTAAAAACGCGTGTAATAAGTATGTCCAACGTATCAGTTCCCAGGTGTGCCACGGTGTTTGACCATTATAGCCGCTCATGAGCTGATTTGTGTCTTTCTGTTGTGTGTACGGGGGGAGCACACAGGGTGGTGCCTGGCCCCAGCCAGCCCTGTGCTCAGTGGCCTCAGCTCGGTAGCTTGCAATGGACCATGTGGGAGTATTTACACCACGGGAATCGGCAAGTGCTACAAATCGGGGCCTTTCCCCTCAGCCCAGCTGTCCAACTTGGAGAGAATACCGCTCGAGGCAGCACTTGAAATTACTGATGGTTAGAACAGAAAACCTGAACTTGGTGAGAGATTCCTTTTTGGGGTCAGGTGATCCTCAAAATCACTCTTCAGGAGGTGGTGGGTGATGAAACAAATTAGATATCAAATAAAAAGTCTATTTTCAAGTTCCCTAACATTGCTCCTTCTTCCTTTCCTTTCCTCCCTCCCTCCCTCCCTCCCCTCCCCCTCTCCTTTTCTTTCCTTCCCACTTTCCATTCGCAAAGCTGACCTCCAGAAAGTTGACTTGGTGTCAGACTCAGTATTCTTATTTACAACTTTTTTGTAATCTGCCCCTCCCCCCGCCCCCGCCCCCCCCCCCCCCCCCCGGTTTTCTTTGAAAAGACACTGTAATTATCTGTCAGGTCATATTCTTTAAAACTCTCACAGAAAACAATCTATTTAAGGTTTGTTTATTCTGTAGCATAAAAGAGATTTCCATGAGCCAAAACCGGTTTGGCTCAGTGGATAGAGCGTCGGCCTGCGGACTGAAGGGTCCCGGGTTCGATTCCGGTCAAGGGCATGTACCTTGGTTGCGGGCACATCCCCAGTGGGAGGTGTGCAGGAGGCAGCTGATCGATGTTTCTCTCTCATCGATGTTTCTAGCTCTCTATCCTTCTCCCTTCCTCTCTGTAAAATATCAATAAAAAAAATATATATATATAAAAAAGAGATTTCCATGAGATTCTTGTATACATCTGAGAACTGTTCAGAAATAGGCATTAAGTATGCAAGATACAAACTGCCTTTTTTTGAGCCCTGGGTGGTTATGTTATCACACACTCTTATGTGCCCACACACAAATAGAACAGAAAAAGAGGCAAAACCAGCAGAACTTCAGACAATTTAAGGGAAAAGAGAAAAGACCCAGCGGTAAGGAAGGACCAGCATCTGGAGGGAGAGCAGTGAGCGATCGGCTCTACCCGGGATGGGAGGAGTACGGAACCCAAGGGGGCCGTGGAGACGGTGATGACTGACGGGGTGATCAACCAGGAATGCACTGTCAGGAGGACGTGGAACTGTTGGAACCGTCTCCTTCTTTGAGTGGATGAGAATAATTAACCCGCTTACTTAACCAGCCCTGAGGCGGCCGCAGCCACCTATCTGCTCCCTTCTGTCCGGGCGAGTGTCAGAGTCTGCACTTTCCAGTGCGGGAGGGGGTGGAGAGGGGGCCGGGAGCCAGCGGGAGGGCCACACACTGGATGAGCGCAGGGGACTCTGGACCCGCCCCTCCCTCAGTGTGTTTCTCCTGACTTCAGGGGTCATCTCCGAACACCCATCCTCAGCTCCGAGGCAGTAAAAGTAAGAGCAAATGACCTTCCTCTTTGCCTCACAAGGCTCCACAGAGTCCCAGGAGCAGCCTTTGAAGGGAGCTGAGCGGATAGTCCCAGAAGTGGTGTGGTGGATGGAGCTGCTGGTGGCCCAGCCTCTCAACACCTTCCCTCCCTCTCCCCCTCTCTCCCTCCCCCCTCTCCCCTTCCCTCCCCCTCCCTCCCCCCTCTCCCCTCCTGCTACCAGAGTGGGCACAGCTTTGAACATGCAGATGCCCCTGCGAGTGTGATAGATGAAGCCATCCTTCAGTTTAACATGATGCAAGTTTTAATACAGCCTGACAATTATAATATCATCAGAGAAAATGGTCCATTTACATTTAATAGTGTATTCACAAGGCTGGGTTTATCTAGATCCTAGATATAGTTGGGATAGTAAATATAGCATAAAGCATATTTACTTTACCATTTAGTTCAGAATTAAATATATATTGTATTTTATTATCCTATCTAATAAAGAGCTAACACGCTAATTAGACTGGACAGCGGAATGACTTTCTGGAATAGTCAGGGGCGGGGCCGCGGGGCCTCGAGGCAGCCAGGGTTGCGAGGGCCTCTAGTATGATAATAATTGTATATTCATAGAACATTATATAGTATATATTTATATAAAATTGGAAATTTATATAAAACTATATAATTATATAATTTAGACATATTTCTAAATCTCGATCTCACTAGGTAACTGATGATGTTGAAAATGTTGAGCACAGTGGCTTGAGCACGGGAAAACACGGGAAAGCACTGTGTGAAAGCAGGCATTGTGGGTATTAAATCGTTAGCCCCGATGGCCAAGTGATATAAAGTGCTTATCGAGTATAAAGCAAATTTTTCTGTTCCTTGTCCTTTGAGGACTCCTGAAAATACCGAACTGGCCATCCACACAGCAGAGATCCATGCTGTAAGGACCTTTCAGCGCAGTGAATCTGGGGTTCCCTAATGATGGCTACATAACAGTTCTGGGGGAGCTGGGAGTCACGCGACAGTAGCACTGAAGACATAGGACATTGAGGGGACCACCTGCGGACGTCCCACCCACAGCGGCTCCCTCGTCTCTCTCCAGCGACACCGACTCTGTGGAAGTGGAGAGCTAGCCTCTCAGTGTAGACCAACCCGCCTCCCTTTCACCCCACGCCGTCCTAGGCTCCATGCCTATAATCGCCGCCGGCCCTGGGCCCGGAGTCCGGCCATCCGGGGCAGTGTGCACCGATGCGGGCACAGGACAGACAGGCAGAGGACCACAGAGCTCAGAGGCCGGAGGCTCAGGACCGGGGGGATGGGGAGGAGGAAGAATGACTTGGGCCAAACCATCTATTACCCTCCCTGTCACCCTCGGCTTCTGCATAGCCCCCGGGCAGAAGCACTGCCGAATCCTGAGCCCTCTCTGTAGGACCCAGAGGACGGAGTAGCACTCGGCCAGGCTTCTCTCCGGGCAGCGGAAGCCTTCCCGCAGGGACGGCTGGACCCCGTGCTTCCCGAGCCTGTGACACCCACCTGTCTGCTATGTAGCCGATCCCCATAGAACCGATAAAAAATCCCACGTTCACGGCCGCCTGAACGAGGTCCAGCATCCAGGAGTTGGCACACACCAGGTTAAACTGCCGAGGGGCCGGAGGGGTCCCGCGTGCGTCCGGAGAGAAAGGAAACAGAACCGGTCAGACCCGCCTCGGCCTGGGGAGCTACCCTCGTGGCCCTGGCGTGGAACCCCTGGGCCGGGAGGCAGTAACCCACTGTTTCCTTGCCACTGTGTTAATTTTCTCCCCACAAAAGCTGTGTCCCGCGATCTGTTGAGCATCCCGCCTGGCAGTAGGTCCTTAGGCTAAACTCCGTGGTTGGCTACATCAGCTGAAATTGGGTAGTTACTTCATTTCTGCACAGAACAAGTCCCCTGTCTAATTTTAGTACCCAGGAGCAAATAGGTGTGTGAGCAGCGCACACAAACTGTCTGGAGAAGGCTGGGCTGTTCCTTGTCTCTTTACTGTCTCTTTAAGGCCGGGGGGTGCGGTGCGTGATGGTGGGGGGCGCACTTTTTTCCTGCCAAGGGCCATTTGGATATTTATCTATTTATTTATTTATTTAGCCCACAACCCAGGCATGTGCCCTTGACTGGAATCGAACCTGGAACCCTTCAGTTCACAGGCCGATGCCCTATCCACTGAGCCAAACCCGCTAGGGCCCATTTGGATATTTATAACATCGTTCACGGGCCATGCAGAATTAAAATCAACTTAAAAATCAGCCTGCTGTATTTGGTCAAACATCTAATTAGAACTCACCCCTAATGCCCTGGCGGACCCAGACCACGTGATACGGCCCCCGGGCCGGACGTTCCCCACCCCTGCTAGTGTCTGGGGGACTGGAAGCGTCCTGCAAAGGCTGTGACATCTGCTCTATCTGGAACGAGAGGCAGTGTGGAAGGAGGGACAGGTGCCGGCCTGGAAGTCAGGGGGTCCCGTTCAGGGCTGACTGCGAATCCCCTCCCACTGTGGCCTGGGGTGGAACCCTTCCCGCCTCTGGGCCTCCGTTTTCCCATTTCTGAGGGAGGGGGTGAGTGTAGCCACGCTGTAAAGCCTCGGCATGGTGTGGGGCTAAAGCTGTGATTTTCAGCATTTCATGCAACTACCAGACCATCTGAGGTCCTTACGAAGGGCCCCGCGAGCTGAATGTCTTCCCACGAGCCACGGGGTCTTTCAGGGAGCCAGGCAGCCGGCATGCTGTGTTCGCAGAACAATCGCCCCTCCCCCACTTGGCTTTGCCTCTAGGAAAAGCACATCTCTAGTTTTTGTTTTTTTCTATATTTATTGAAATGAGCTTTTGCCATTAGATGCTAATGTTGCCTCTGGTTTTTCATAACATAAGGCCGTGGTCGGCAAACCGCGGCGGCTCGCGAGCCACATGCGGCTCTTTGGCCCCTGGAGGGTGGCTCTTCCACAAAATACCACGGCCTGGGCGAGTCTATTTGGAAGAAGTGGCGTTAGAAGAAGTTTACGTTTAAAAAATGTGGCTCTCCAAAGAAATGTCCATCGTTGTCCTGTTGCTATTTGGCTCTGTGGACGAAGGAGTTTGCCCACCACTAGCATAAGCTCCCACCCCAGCTAGCCAGCAAGAGCGCAGTGCATGGGGTCACAGGCACCGCTCAGGTGGGTCCGCAGGCTCTCCGGGGACCCTCTGCGTGATGGGAGCGTGGAGGGGGAGGCCGGGCCGCCAGATAAGCAGGAGGCTTGAACCGTTCCCTTCCCTGGCATTGTTTCCTGGAATTCTCATGGCTTCTGCTTGTCTCTTACTGCTGCGAGTTGCATAAATGAGAATCATGATCGAATTTGACCGGGTTTTAGCTAATCCACTCAACACCCCAGACAAATAAGAGGCTGCGTGTTTTTGTCAGAAACTGGGATTTTCTAAGATACCCTGAGTCCAAAGAGCATGCGTGGGCCTTACTGGCTTCTTCCATAAGAAAAGCTACACTATTCTTTTCCAATTTTAATCTTTATTGTTGAAAGTATACCATAGGTCCTCCTTTCCCCCCATTAACCTCGTCCAGCACGCTCTCGTCACCTGCCCGCCCCCCTCCCTCTCCCCCCCATTGTCTGTGCCCACGGGTTATGCATAGATGCATACAAGTTCATTGGTTGATCTCTTCCCACCCACCCTCCCCTGCCTTCCCTCTGAGGTTCAGCAGTCTGTCCATGCTTCTGTGACTCGGGGTCTATCTTTGATCACCAGTTTATTGCGCTCTTTGCAGTTGGTTTAAGTCCCGTCCCACTCACCTCGGTCACGATGGAGGAGCCGGGCGTGTCGTACACCCAGCCGTGCCCGCAGGGGACCAGCGGCAGGAGGCTTCTGTTGGCGGCCAGGCCGGCCAGCGGGTCCACGCAGCCCAGGCCGCTCCGGTTCCAGTCTACCTCGTAGCTGAGGCACTGGCGGGGGAAGGCCTCGCCCGCGGGCCCCGGGCCGGGCACCGTGAAGTTCAGCTCCTCGGCCGGGCTCCAGCCGCAGCGCCGGCTCAGCTGGGCCACGCCCGGGCTCCGGCAGCGGTGCTCGGGGGTGAAGCCCAGGAACACGATGCCCACGTAGATGGGGGGGAACGATGCCGAGAGCAGCGCGAGGAGGAGAAACGTTTGCTTCTGGAAGAAGTTGAATTCCCCGATGTGCACGAGCACATCGTCCACTGTGGGCATGGTTGCTGCGGGCAGGAGGGGTCCGAAGCGCTTCGCGGGCGGCCACGAATGTCCCGGCCAGGCTGCGGCCAGCTCAGCACAGCTCGGACCAAAAGTCCAAGTGTGAGCGTGAGCTCACTGGAGAGAGAGCTGCTCTGTGCAGACCTGCCTGCAGCCTCCAGCCGGTCCTCCCCCCCCCCGCCGGGTGCTGGTCCCGCTGCTCCCCTGACCACTCCCCTGATGTGCCCCGAGCAAGTAACGGCCAGATGTGTCGATTGCAACATCACTCTCTCCGTTTGTCACTGCCTCCTACCAGCACCACAAACAATCCTCGCTCTGTATCCCGGAGTGAGAAATCTGAGCGCGCACACACCACAGACCTGTTAATCTTTCCCTAGTAACCTACATGTCCGGGGAAGTAACGCTTTCGTGTCTCGCCCACTCGGCCCCCTTCCCTGCAGGGCTGGGAGGTGCACAGGCTTCCTCGCCTGGTGCCACGTGAGTCCTGGACTTGGGGCAGAGCCTGGCCGGCAGGAAGGAGGTTTGCGGACTCTACCCCGGCTCGTGCTACAAACAGTGCGTGGGCCCCGGTTCCGCGCTGTGGTTGCTTGTTTGGGTTTTCGAGTTCTACTTTTTAAAAAAATATGTTTTTATTGACTTCAGAGAGGAAGGAAGAGGGAGACAGAGATAGAAACATCCATGATGGGAGAGAACCATGGATCGGCTGCCTCCTGCATGCCCCCCCTCCCCACTGGGGATCCAGCCTGGCACCAGGGCATGTGCCCTGACCCGGGAATTGAACTCTGACCTCCTGGTTCACAGTTCCATGCTCAACCACGGAGCCATGCCGGCGTATAAAAGCAAGAAGCAGCCCTAACCGGTTTGGCCCAGTGGATAGAGTGTCAGCCTGCGGATGGAAGGGTCCCAGGTTTGATTCCGGTCAAGGGCACGTACCTTGGTTGTAGATTCCCTGGCCTGGTCGGGGTGCATGCAGGAAGCAACCAATTGATGTGTCTCTCTCACATCCATGTTTCTCTGTGTGTCTCCCTCGCCCTTCCAATCTTTCTAAAAATCAATGGAAAAATATCCTTGGGTGAGGATTAACCAAAAAATAAAAAAAATATAGTAAAAGCAAGAAGCAGGGTGCCTGTGGGGACCCGTCAGGCCCTGTGTGGCCTTTGCTGAGGCCGAGGGCAGGCAGGCAGCAGTGGGCAGGGGTCTCCGAGGTACCAAAGCGTCACAGACTGAAAGTGTCGGTCTCGGGGGCACAGACCTCAAAAGCCCCCCAAAGCCTGCTCTGTCGAGATTCCCAGGAATAAGAAAGTTTTCCAATAACTCCTGTTGGGAGCGACCTCAGTGGACAGAGTCCTGAGAGGGCAGGTGTCACAAAGTGGCCTGCCTGTTCCCAAGGTTAGTCATGCATCCTGCCCCCCTTAGGCTTAGAGACCCTTAAGCACAATAGTTTAGTAATCACACATTCTGCCCCCTAGAGCTTAGTTAATCTTCTAGCACAGTTGATTTATAAGCGTAATTATCCTTAAGCAAGAAGCATAGCTGATTATCTCATGGAAAGGAACTTAGGTGGCGCCGGAGGTGTATGTACAGGTATAGCCATTGGAATCTTAGCCAAGATAAGGAGCTTTGTGTAAAGGTCAGTAGGAAACCTGAAACAAAGGGGTATAATTATGTTTACCACATAATAGGAATGATGTATTGTATGGAATGTAACTGACCCTGTATAAATGTATGGTGAGAAATAAACTCGGGACTGTAAGCGGGAAGTGCTACAGTCCTCCCGACCCCATTCTGTTTTCTGTCTGTCTTTTCTCATCCTCTCCCCCCCTTGCAGGTACGGTTCGACTGATGCCGGCAGGCTCCGGCATTTTCTGGCGCCCGAACAGGAGACCTGATATAGGGGGAAATGGAGAAGGACACTGCAATTTAAGAAGAAGGTGCACCGAGTAAGGTCAGTGGAGCAGTGAGTTTATAGTCGGGAGAGATAAATTATGGGACAAAGTAATAGTAAAGAGTTGTTTGTACATGTGCTTAAAAATATGCTTCGCGCTCGGGGAACTAGGGTAGGGCATAAACAGCTTGAGCGCTTTCTGGCTTTTGTGGTAGAAGTTTGTCCTTGGTTTCCAGAAGAAGGGACTGTGAATCTTGAGACTTGGATTAGGGTTGGAAAAAGAATACAAGGTTATTATTCTGCTCATGGCCCGAAGAAGGTGCCTGTGGATACATTTTCTTAATAGTTTTTTTTTTTAAATATACTTTATTGATTTTTTACAGAGAGGAAGGAAGAGGGATAGAGAGTTAGAAACATCGATGAGAGAGAAACATCGATCAGCTGCCTCCTGCACACCTCCTACTGGGGATGTGCCTGCAACCAAGGTACATGCCCTTGACCGGAATCGAACCTGGGACCCTTCAGTCTGCAGGCCGACACTCTATCCACTGAGCCAAACCGGTTTTGGCAAGGATACATTTTCTTTGTGGAATCTTATTCGGGATTGTCTTGACCCCCGCCATGAAGGGAAAAGGTGGAATGAGGGAATGAGGCAAAGAAGTCCATCATGTCCTAGTCTAGAGAGGCTGTCTTTAAAAGACAAGAACCTTTCTTGCCCCAGCCTAGAAAAGTTATCCCTTCCTGAGGGGCTTAATAAATCTCCTGAGCCTTCAGCACCGCTAGGACGGCTGCTGTCTGAAAACCCTCACTTAAAATCAGAGAAGAAAGAGCAGGAAGTGCTGCTAGCACAGAAAGAGGAAAACCCGTATGACGATGAGCCTTGGGATCTTCTTCCTTCCGAGGAAGAAGAGGCTTTAGAAGATGCAGCCGCTCATTATCATGATAATGATAACGGTTGGCTCTTCTTTCAGAGGATGTTGGCAACAGTAACTGAACCAGCCCCCAGTCGTATGGAGAAAATGGAGGAGGAATTAGCTGAGATAAAAAGGGAATTAACACGGCTAAACTGTTCAGAGAAATTGGGAGAAGAGGTAGAAATGAAAGAGGGAGTTAGAGGAATTAAGGAAGAACTGTTACGACTGGCCTCCAAGCTAAAGAATTGTGAGCTAATGTCACCACCTGAGGAAAAAACAATTAAGCTGCATAGTAGATGTTCTACGCCTTCCTCTGGCAGAGGAACGCCTCAGGAGCCCTCCGTCCTAAAAGTAGAAAAACCAGATGAAGGGGAACCGCGCCCAATACGGGTCCCTCCGTCCGAAAATAAAGAGCTATCCTGGGGACCTAGCCAGCTAGGTTTAAATTCCCCTCTGCAGCAGACGTTGCAGAGAGCAGCAGAAAAGGATGAGGACACAGGAGGATTTCATACGGCGTTTCCCATGCTGGAATGGCCAGATGGTCAGGGGCAAATGCAGAGATATCACTCTCCCATTCCACTTAAACAACTAAAGGAACTTAAAGTAGCTTGTTCCCAGTAGGGGCCAACGGCACCTTTTACTGAGGCGCTGCTGGACACTTTAGCTACGGATGCTCTGCCTCCTAATGATTGGAAGAACATGGCAAGAGCTTGCTTGGGAGGAAGAGATTATCTGTTGTGGAAATCAGAATGTATAGAACAGTGTCAAGCTACAGCAGAAATAAACAGAGGCCAAAATATTCCTTTTACCTTTGAGATGCTAGCAGGAGAAGGACCTTATGGAGGACTGAACAACCGACTTCAGTATCCTCCTGGGGCCTCTGCTCAGGTCAGTGCAGCTGCCACTAAGGCATGGAGAAAATTGCCTTCTACAGGAAGGCAAACAGAAGATTTATCTAAAATCAGGCAAGGACCTGATGAGCCTTTTCAGGATTTTGTATCCCGCCTGCTGCAAACAGCAGGACGGCTCATTGGTGATGGAGAATCAGGAATGTTACTGGTAGAACAACTGGCATTTGAGAATGCTAACATGGCCTGCCAGGCTGCGATAAGACCTTTTAGGAAAAAAGGTTAATGAGACAATGGAACTTATGGGAGCCTTACAACCAGGACTTCCCTCACCTTCTGCCATTCCTGCAGGTACTTACAAAATAATTCTTGATCTTAAGGACTGTTTTTATACTATTCCCCTAGCACCTCAAGATTGTAAAAGATTTGCTTTTAGTATACCATCCACTAATTTTCAGGAACCTATGAGGAGATATCATTGGCTAGTTCTCCCTCAAGGGATGGCCAATAGTCCCATGTTATGTCAAAAGTTTGTTGCTCAAGCTCTTATTAGTACTAGAAAGAAATTTCCTCAAGTTTATATTATACATTATATGGATGATATTCTGTTAGCTTATCAGAATGAAGGCATATTGCTAGCTGCATGTGCTCAACTACAAGAAGGGCTTAAAGAAAAGGGACTGGTCATTGCCCCTGAGAAAGTACAGAGACAGTCTCCTTTCTCTTACTTGGGATATACTTTACATCAGAATTGTATTACCCCTCAGAAAATACAGCTAAGAAAGGATGGGTTAAAAACACTTAATGATTTTCAGAAACTGCTAGGAGACATTAATTGGCTAAGACCTTATCTTAAAATCACCACAGGACAACTTAAGCCTCTTTTTGAAGTCCTCAAGGGAGATTCTAATCCTAACTCTCCCAGAGAGCTATCAGAAGAAGCCAGACAGGCTTTACAGATAGTAGAAACAGCTATTGGTCAACAGCAGGTTACATATTTAGACTATTCTCGGCCATGGGGAGCTTACATTCTTGCTACTCAACACACCCCCACGGCAGTATTATGGCAGGAAGGTCCTTTATTATGGATTCACCTGCCTGTATCGCCTGCTAAAGTACTTACACCTTACTATGTTCAAGTAGCTACTCTTATCCACATGGTAAGGACTGAAGCTTGCAAATTAATTGGACGTGAACCGCCTTATATCTGTCTTCCTTACTCTAAACAGCAAGTAGATTGGTTGTTACAACATAGTAACAACTGGGGAACGGCTATGGCTAATTACCCTGGTCAAACAGATAATCATTACCCTCACAATAAACTTCTGCAGTTTGCAAGCCAGCATGCTTTTGTATTTCCCAAAATAGTACAAAAAGAACCTATTACAGAGGCTTTGTTAATTTTTACTGATGGTTCATCTAATGGTAATGCAGCCTACAGTATTCAGGGTAAAGTAACAACTTTTCAAACTACCTATACATCTGCGCAGGTAGTAGAACTGTATGCCATCTTAGCAGTATTACAATGTGTTCCAAATCAAGCATTTAACCTGTATTCAGACAGTCAGTATGTAGTAAAAGCAATGGAAGTAATTGAAACTGTTCCCTTTATTGGGACAACTAATTCCATAGTACAAAGTATGTTTAGAGACATACAGCGCGCCCTACAGCAGCGCATCCAGCCATGTTTCTTTGGTCATCTCAGAGCTCATACTGGACTGCCTGGACCGTTATCAAAAGGGAATGAACAGGTAGACATTGCGACTAGAATAATATTATATACCCAGGAACAATTGGCTGAGCGATCTCACGCGCTGCATCATCAAAATAGTAATAGTCTCAGGCAGCAATTTAAAATTACCAGGGAAGCTGCCAGACAAATAGTAAAACAATATACAAATTGTCCTACTACTCAATCAGTGCCTCATTATGGGGTTAACCCAAGGGGACTAAAAGCTAATCATTTGTGGCAAATGGATGTGACTCATATCTCCAGTTTTGGGCAGGTAAAGTATGTACATGTCACTATAGATACTTTTTCTGGCTTTATTATGGCTACAGCTCAGACTGGTGAAGCAAGTAAGCACTGTATAGCCCACTGTTTAAAGTGTTTTGCAGTTATGGGACAGCCCAAATGTATTAAAACTGACAATGGCACAGGCTATACTGGAAAAAGTTTTCAACAGTTTTGCCAGAAGCTAAATATTACCCATAAAACAGGAATTCCATACAATCCCCAAGGACAGGGGATAGTAGAAAGAGCTCATAGCACTCTAAAGCTACAATTACAAAAAATAAAAAGGGGGGAGTTATATCCCCGGACACCACAGAACTTATTACATCATACTCTATTTATTCTTAATTTTTTAATTTTGGATGTGCATGGGCGATCAGCTGCACAGCGTTTCTGGAATACAGGAACTGCATCCACCTATGCTCAGGTCAGGTGGAAGGGCCCTTTAACCGGACAATGGCATGGACCAGACCCACTGCTCATTTGGGGACGAGGGCATGTTTGTGTTTTTCCCCAGGATGCCGAAAGTGCGAGGTGGCTTCCGGAGAGGCTTGTGCGCTTCGCAGGAGATGGGCGAGCTGGTCAAGGGAGTTCGACAACTGACTCTCCAAGAGCAACCCTACAACCTGGCTCAGACGACGCGGACAGCCGCGGTGCCCACCTGGGGACAGATGAAGAAGTTGGCGGTTGAAGCAGAACAGACGCTGATACAGACTTCTACTCCAAAGACAGGAGTCTCAATGTTCCTGGCAATGATGGCTATCCTAAGCTGCCAAGTACCGAGCGTCCGAGGAGACATCCACTGGGCCTACGTTCCTGACCCTCCTTTACTTCATCCAGCTGAATGGGGCGGACCGTCAGTTCCGGTATATGTGAATGACACTCACACCCTGGGGATGCCTTCTAATGGACATATACGACCAGAACTACATGTGGGTTTTGACTATTTTGGACAAGGGAATGGAATGCCTATTTGTTTGTCATTAGAGGGTGATGTAACGGGATGTCTACAAATGGACTCTGTAGCAATGGCATCGCCCGGCTGGACAGTGTTTCTTAAAGGACTGAGCGGAAAGAAGGGAAAGGTAATCTACATCTCTCCACCCCAGGACTTGCCCCCTTGTGAAAAAGAATCCCTGACTGCCAAGTACGCTGTGCCATGGAAACGCTGTAATGGTCCTCAGGCAGTACAGTATGTACTCCCAGGAACTAATTTCTCCATTTATGACTGGTCTCAACCCAATAGGACAGACTCCTTAGAACTGGGAATGTATAAGGGAATATGGGGATTAAGTAATGGGAAATTCCAATATGGGTTATGAAAGTTAGGAGCAAGTATGGGTACTCCTCTGGTTCAGAAAGATAATAAGGACATCTATTTCCTACCTTATGCGTAGAGTAGGAAAAGGCATTCTTGCACTGCGCACTGAGCTACATAAACTAAAATTAAAAGCCCAACCTACTTAATTTTTAAGGAGGGGGAATGGTTGGGAGCGACCTCAGTTGACAGAGTCCTGAGAGGGCAGGTGTCACAAAGTGGCCTGCCTGTTCCCAAGGTTAGTCATGCACCCTGCCCCCTTTTAGGCTTAGAGACCCTTAAGCACAATAGTTTAGTAATCACACATTCTGCCCCCTAGAGCTTAGTTAACCTTCAAGCACAGTTGATTTATAAGCGTAATTATCCTTAAGCAAGAAGCATAGCTAGATTATCTCATGGAAAGGAACTTAGGTGGCGCCAGAGGTGTATGTGCAGGTATAGCCATTGGAATCTTAGCCAAGATAAGGAGCTTTGTGTAAAGGTCAGTAGGAAACCTGAAACAAAGGGGTATAATTATGTTTACCACATAATAGGAATGATGTATTGTATGGAATGTAACTGACCCTGTATAAATGTATGGTGTAAAATAAACTCGGGACTGTAAGTGGGAAGTGCTACAGTCCTCCCGATCCCATTCTGTTTTCTGTCTGTCTTTTCTCATCCTCTCCCCCACTTGCAGGTACTGTTCGACTGATGCCGGCAGGCTCCGGCAAACTCCCATGGGCATCTCATTTTTCTTTTAATGTTCTGGTCAGTCTCTTGTTAGCCGCAAATTATCATTGTCTCTCACACTAGTCTTCAAAGGATGCCGGAACTCCGCGAGACGTGACTGCGCTGAAAGCCGCTGTCTGCACCTCTGCGGCGAGGCCCAGGCCTCTGAGCACAGGGACGCTGTCCCCAGCTCGGACAGTCAGCAGCACCAGATGCCACGCAGGCCAACCTTTGCCAAGTGTGTGGATCCCTCAACCAGATCCTCACCTCACAGCCGCCCACCCCGGCGTCCGCCAGCTCTACAGCGGACACTTCTAAGGAGCGGAAAACCCAGTCTCCCAGGATCCAGTGCCTTTCCCTCGAGGGGACACCTGTCACACGACGGAGACTTAGTCACGTGGCCGTGCTGACGCGGGAGACGGAGGTGACCTATGGTTTCTCCTAAGAGTCAACACAACCGTCTATGGCTTTGGTCTTAGCACCATGGCCTCCAGCCTCTTTGACCCAAGCGCCACTGGACAAACCCAGAGGAGGAGAGCAGAGTGTCACAGCCCATGGCAGACAGCGTGCTGGGAGAGGGGGAAGTAGGACGCTCACACCTGCCGAGCGAGCGGTGCTGGCTCCAGGCAGCCTTGATGGAGCTGCATACCCCTGACCCACAGAGCATCCCGTGGGGTGGGTGTGAGTGCTCCTGACCCTAGAGCATCCCGCGGGGTGGGTGTGAGTGCTCCTGACCCTAGAGCATCCCGCGGGGTGGGTGTGAGTGCCCCTGACCCATAGGTCATCCCGCGGGGTGGGTGTGAGTGCCCCTGACCCATAGGTCATCCCGCGGGGTGGGTGTGAGTGCTCCTGACCCTAGAGCATCCCGCGGGGTGGGTGTGAGTGCTCCTGAGCCATAGATCATCCCGTGGGTGTGAGTGCTCCTGACCCATAGGTCATCCCGCGGGGTGGGTGTGAGTGCCCCTGACCCATAGAGCATCCCGCGGGGTGGGTGTGAGTGCTCCTGACCCATAGGTCATCCCGCCGGGTGGGTGTGAGACCCCTGACCAATAGGTCATCCCGCGGGGTGGGTGTGAGTGCTCCCAGTTCACAGACGAGAACACTGAGGATCAGAGCCATTGGGGCTTCCTCAGTGTCAGCAGCCAGTGAAGGATGAGTCAGAACCTGAGGGGAGGGGGTCCCCACACTTTCCCTGCCGTCTGTCATTGGCTGGAAGTGCGTGGGGGTGGGTGAGTTAAAAAGTGACCAAGGTCCTAAAACCTGCCTGCGCTCCCCTGGACCCAGGGGCGGTCCTGACGGCCGCTCACTGGATGTTATGCACCTGCGCCCCGGATCTGACTCCATTTCAAGACCAGGTCTCCGTGCCCCGAGCGAGAGGGCAGCAGGTGAGAGGCAGGAAGGGTAAGGAGACTCATGCCAAGGAGAAACGATGTTGAAATCCCTCGTGAGTTACTGAGGGAAACGACCAGGTAAGGAGAAGGTGAGCCCACAGATCACTTGCAGCTCCAGGTTTGCCTGTCATTCTACACCGTTTCCACCCACAGGCTCACAGGAGCAAAGTCCACAGTGGGGCTGCGTGAACCCCTCCTCCGCCCGGGACAGGCTCGGTCTGCAGCAAAGCCACGCAGGCGTGAGCACAGAGGGGAGCGAGTGCAGGGCGGTGGGGGGGCGGCGGGGTTGGATGGAGCTGACTTACCATTGAATCCAGTCTCTCTCTCTTTTTAAAAAAAATATTTTTATTGATTTCAGAGAGGGAGAGAGAGAGAGAAACATCAGTGATGAGAGAGAATCATGGATCGGCTGCCTCCTGCACGGCCCCACACCTGGGATCGAGCCTGCAACCCGGGCCTGTGCCCTGACCGGGAATCGAATCCTGGCCTCCCGGTTCACGGGTCGACGCTCAGCCCCTGAGCCACGCCGGCCACGCTTGAGTCCGGCCTCTTGTGCGTTGCTCACTCCGCTGTGCGGGATGCACGCCTGCTCGGGGTGTGACCAGAGGCTGCTCCGGCCCGGGCGGCGCCATCCGACCCGCGTCATCGGGTGAGGTCCCGGTAATTCATGTCGGAGGCATTCTCAGCCTCTTACCGCTTCCTTGGAGTGTGTGCGGCGCTCTCTCCTGGCTGCACCCAGCAAGGCCACTTGTGCCCGGCGGCCTTTCTCAGCTCCACCCCGGGGCACAGGGAGCCGGGCAGGTGGGCGAGAGGGCACAGAGCGCAGGCGGAGCAGGGAGCCGTGGGCAGGGCGGAGGGCTTTGGCCGTGCCGTGTCGTGCAGGGCGATGTGGCACTGGGTCCCTGACATGCAGGGCGATGTGGCAGTGGGTCCCTGACGTGCAGGGCGATGTGGCGGTGGGTCCCTGTCGTGCAGGGCGACGTGGCACTGGGTCCCTGTCGTGCAGGGCGATGTGGCACTGGGTCCCCGACGGTGCGGAGGCTCCGAGCAGCCTCAGGCTGCGCTCAGGTGAGTCTGCCCGAGACAAGGACGGCTGAATGCGCTGCCTCACGGGGTGTGGGTTTGGGGTTCTCCAGGAGGCTCACGGGGGGCGGAGGGGGGGATGGCAGCAGGCCAGGCAGGCTAGGGGGAGGGGCACAGCCAGACTGTGGTCTGGCCTTGCCCTGGAGCATCCCTGTCACCTGGGCGTGTGCCCGCCGTCTTTTGTGAATTGGCGACAGCACTCAAGTTAGGGATTGAGGAATGGACACCCTGCGGGGCTGCTGAGCACAGGGACCGCCATGGTCAGTGGTCACTCACAGACGGCCTTCACCCCCCTTTCGGCCTCTTCCCCTGTCCCCGCCCCCCGCCCTTGCCGTGAGGTCTGCTTGGATGCGCTGCCGAAGGACCGGCTGTGGCCTCCGTTTTGTCAGCCCTAGGAGACTGGTGCAGCTGCCCGGTGGGGTGGCGTGTCTTCCCGTCTCCCTCCTGTGCAGGAAGGCGCACCCCCTCCCCCCCACCCCCACCCTGTCTGACTGGCTTCCCAGAAGTCTCTGGCCCAGCCGTGGGCAAACTACGGCCCGCGGGCCAGATCCGGCCCGTTCGGCTGTTCTATCCGGCCCGCGGAGCCGAAAGAGCGGAGGGTTCTCTTGCTCTCCCCTCCGCTCCTTTACTTTGAATTTATATTAGTTCACACAAACACTCCATCCATGCTTTTGTTCTGGCCCTCCGGTCCAGTTTAAGAACCCATGGTGGCCCTCGAGTCAAAAAGTTTGCCCACCCCTGCCTCACTGGCCCCTCGGCCTCACTCGGTGCGTTTCTGGTGACGGAGCCCATGCGAACGCCTCCTTCCTGGCTTGCTCAGGCCTGCCTCCTGTCCTTTCTCTCGGCATGAGAGAGGCAGAGAGAGAGCCTGGGCTGGCCAAGTGGCCCTGGCCCGGGGGGGGGGGCGGGAAATAGGTCAGGGGACTCCCAGCCATGCCCCCACTGTGCTCTCCGGCACCACCGGCCTGCGCGGCCCTGTTGTCTGCCCTCCGTCTTTCTCCTTCACTGTCCGTCTTTCTCCTTCACTGTCCGTCTTTCTCCTTCACTGTCCGCGTCAGCCGGGGGGCCCAGCTGGGGTGTGTGTATGTGACATGGTTTCTGGGTCAACAGCTGCCCCCCTCTTCTTCCTTTCCTGGGATCACACCCTCATTCATTGAGAAAAACCACCCAGTGTATCACTGACACGCATTCCTCCAGAAACCCTTCGCTTTCCTGCGGGAGACAGGGCAGGGAGAGAGAAGCTAGCCCGAGGAGAAGGTGGGCTTCTAAACAAAAGCCTCTGTTGGAAACGAGGAATGGGGAAGGTCATTTTGTGGGGAGAACATTTTTTGCTTTAGCTGTAAAACCTGTGCATAGGCCCAACCACCTCAGCCACCCACGGGAGCCTTGCTCACCTGGTTCTCACCGTCTAGGACTCGCACACGCTCCGTGTTTCTGTCAGCACCAAAGAGATCCTTCGATGAGCCATTTATTCAGCGAACGTCCCCCGACAGTGAAGGCAGCGTCCTGCGGGTATGCGTTACCCTCTGGGAGACCGAGGCGGTGCCCCGTGCACAGAAAATAGTCACTAAGAAACGGCCGCCAAAGACCGAGGAAGCTTTACTCCGCTGTTGTTGCTGTAAACATTAAAGCAGCACTTATTGCCCACATATGTTGGGTAACATCAAGAATTATATTAGCACCGAAGATAGTAATCTGGGACTGTTTACAAATACGGGATCGGGAGCGGCCGAGAGATGCTGGAATGCTACCTGTAGACCTGCAGGGTCCCTGGGCCCGATGCTACCTTGTTGGAAATTGAGTCCAATCGAGTGGAAACCAGGTTTCTCAACTCAGCAGCATCCTGGTCTTCACGCGCTCGATGCCAGACGCACCCTGCCCGCCGGGGGTGACCCGTGTCCCAGACGTTGCTGCCTGAGCCGTGATGAGAAGTGCCTGTAAGAGCTTTAGCTCGGGGATGAGGCCTTGAGGCCCAGGAGGTGAGCGATGGCGTGGAACCCGCAGCAGGTGGAGCAGACCCTGGACCAGCACGGCTGTCGGCTGCTGCCTCTTCCCGGCTCTTTGCACGGAAGCTGTACCAGGGCCTCCTGGCGGGTGCCACGCGGTTCTGTCTGCACCAGGGCCTCGGAGCAGACTCTCAAATCATGTGGCTTCTGTTGAGAAGCCCAGACTTGGCAGCGTGTACCGAGCCGTCTCCAATGAACGTAAGAACAAGATTTTTGTGAAATTCCAGCGATCCTCGCTGAGCCGATTCCGAGTGGCCACACGGTTCCTCCCCAGCTCACATTTGCCGTTGAGAAAGTCCGCTTTTCCTGTGCTGGTGAAGTGACGGAGGCCTGAGCCGTCCCGGAGGACTTCGGCACCGTTGATCGCTCTCCGTGGCGCTGGCGACTGGGTGGCCCTGTGCTTGCCAAGCAGTGAGTAAATCCGCACGCAGCTTTTGTTCGTGTGATAATTGGGCGTGACGGATGCAAAGCTGAGGTTCACTTCAGGAAAACCTCCCGTTTCCTGGGGCCCTTTCTCCTGCTCAGCCATGCAGCCACCTGGAGAACCCCAGCTAATTCACATGTGTGAAACCCGTGGTCCTGTCACTCGCTCTTACCATGTTGACAGATAAGGAACGGAGACAGCACAGGGGAGAGAAACCCGACTCCAGGCGTCCTTCCTCGGGGACCGCGCAGGCCGGCTCCCTCCAGGTTGCTCAGGGTCGCTTGGCGCCCGGCGTGGATTCTGTCACGGCCGCGCTGCTGTCATTCGGTCCAGCGGCCTGTGGTTGGAAAAGACCCCTGGAGCCAACAGACGCCGGCGACATTCAATCTCCGCTGCAATCCGTGTCAGTGTGCCGGTGACGAAGGTCCGACGCTCCCCGCCCGCAGCGTCTGTCCCAGCCGGTCCTCCTGGCAGGCGCCCCGCGGCCACAGCAGGTGCGTCTCCTGCCCTTTGTCTGAGTGACCCGGAGCCGGGGAGATGGCCCGGGAATGCTGCTGACGCCATCGGGCTCAGCGCCCCACCCGCTGCCCTCCCCCCTGCCCGCGGTGAGGAACCGTGTCAGCCTGGCCGGATGTCCTCAGCACCCGGATGATAGAATTCGGGGCTGGCTTTGTGCAGGGACCAGGAATGTCCTCCGTCAATGGAAGGATCAGGGGTCAGGGGGCGCTGCCCGGTCCCAGCACCATCTCCTTCCCCCCAATCCTGATCCCGCCCGGAGGATGCTCGATGCCTGATGCTCTGCTCGGGGAGCAAGGCCCGCCTCCTGGTCCCCTGTCGCGTGCAGAGCAGCGTTGAGGTGGCCACAGCGGGATCGCAGGGAGGGCTGCAGAAGTGGCCTCAAGGCCTGGTCCCATCCGCCTGGCCGTTGTGAGGAGTCGGTGACAGCTCAGCCTGGGGCCTTGTTGCTCTGAACTGGGGTTTCCGCCGCAGCTGAGAGGTGAGCGCGAGCTCCCACATTTCCTCCCGAGGGTCCGTCCCAGGCTCGGCTTCCAGACACCTGGTTAGCTCAGACCGGCACAGGCGCCCCCGACGGCGGTTCGGCTGCTCGTTTTCAGTTGAAGGAACCGAATCCCAGGCGCCCAGGTGACCCATTCAGGGCCACGTCCCCGATGCCCCGAGGAACCCGCCCTGCCGCCCCCTGCCCCGCACCATGCAGCGTGTCCATTCCCCGTACAACTCCCCGCGAGGCGCAGTCAGAAACACAGACATGGCGGACAGCAAAGCTTCATGGTGGACGGCGATTCAGGATGGAAACACGTGGGCAAATGACGTGTTTCCTGGGGAGTCACCGGCAGGACCGAGCGGGGGATTCTGTGCGTGCAGAGCGAGGACGCGGCCCCGACAGCGCGTCTCTGGCTCTCTGGACCTCTCCCTGCGTGGCCATCGTGACGACGTGTCTCGGCTTGGGGACCAGCTGGTCGGATGTGGCCGAGGTCACCTGAATGCAGTGGAACGGAGCCGCTGGTCTCCTCTGCGCCCCCCACCCCCACGAGCTGGCAGCGGCGGCTACGGGCCGAGGGCCGGGCCCACGGAACTTTCTCAGTGGCCAGCAGGTCGGTGTGAGCGCTGCTCACGACGTGGCAGCGGCACGTGGCGATGGGGCTCTGAAGTGGTGAGTGCATTTTCCATCTGATTCACTTGTGACTAATTGAAACGTGAAGTTACGCGGCCGTGAGTTCGGACAGTTCTTAGAAAGCCCGCTCTCCTGGGCTCCCCGCTCTCTGGTGGTTGGCCGGGGCAAGCCGGGGGCCGCTCCCCGAGAACCCCAGGTCCCAGGTCCCCGGACTCTGCCTACTTCAGTCTGAGTGTCTGCGCCCCCTTTGGCCCCAGCTCGTCACTCGCGCTCCTCCCGGCGTGCGTGCAGGACCCGATGTTCAGGGGGAATGCCATGCGTGTTGAGGGAGGGGCAGGTGGCGCCCCTTTTCCCTGGGCCTTACGGAGAGCCCCCCCAGCCACGGAGGGTCAGCAGCTCCTGCCTTTCAGGGCTCAGTCCTTGCTCCGTCTCCCGCTGAAGGCCTCTGCTCCCCCCTCCAGCTCCCTGTCTCCGCGGCCGGGGCCAGGCCCAGGACAGCCTCGCGCCCGGGCTCCTCAGCTCTGCCCTGTGCCTGACCTGGTGCCGGAGGCGGAGGGAGGGATGTCCAGCGATGTCACGTGGGTCCTCAGAGCATCCTCTGCGGGCACCGTCCCTGCCCTGCGGGACCCCCCTCGGCTGTGCAGGACCAGCCCTGTGTTAGACAGAAAAGGGCGTCTGGGTCCAGGTGTGCCCTCTGGCGGCGTTCCTGAGGTGTCTCCTGATTTCACGGCGACCGATGGTCAAGTGGAGAGCGAGCCACGTGGCAGATGAGCTGGTTTGCTTTCGGTTCACGTATTTCTATTAGTAGCTTTTAAAACTGGCTCAGCCCTGACCGGTGTGGCTCAGTGGATAGAGCGTCGGCCTGCAGACTCAAGGGTCCCAGGTTCGATTCCGGTCAAGGGCATGTACCTTGGTTGCGGGCACATCCCCAGTGGGAGGTGTGCAGGAGGCAGCTGATCGATGTTTCTCTCTCATCGATGTTTCTAACTCTCTATCCCTCTCCCTTCCTCTCTGTAAAATATCAATAAAATATATTTAAAAACAAAAACAAAAACAAAAACTGGCTCAGCGTTCCTGCTCGTTGAAAGGCATTTTGCAGCGAGCGTGCATGCTGAGACCCCTGAGCTCCGTTCGCGCTCGCTCTCCACGTCTGTTCTTTCTCAAAGTCGGTGGCCAGTTCTAGGTCCTTTGCGTTTCCACAGGAATGTTAGAATTTGCGTGTGGCATTCTACAGAAAAGCCTTCTGGGATTTTGATAGAGGCGGTCTTGCGTCTAAAGATTCATTTAGCAAGAGTTAACATTTTAACAACATTGAGTCTTTTTGATGGGTGAAAGTGGCATATCTTTCTAATTAGGTTTTCTTTAATGTCTCTCATCAATATTTTATAGGTTTTCAATATAGAAGCCTTTCATGTCTTCTGTCGACTTTTTTTTCCAAGTATTTCTTATTTTTGGCGCTATTTAAATCATGCTTACTTTTCATTGTTGATTGTTGCTGGTCCATAAACATTTTTCACACATTTATGCTGTATCTTGCAACATTGATAAACTCGCTTATTAGCTTGTGAAATTTTACTATGAAGTAAGTTGGTGTAATTTTTTTTTTTTTAATGTCTCTTGTACTCTGGGTTTGATAAGTATCTTGGATCTGTGGGTTTATACTTTTTGCCAAGTTTAGAAAAATTTTATCCATTATTTCTCTAAAATAGTTTTTCTGTTGTCCCCCTCCCTACTCATCTTTAAGTCTTCAAATGTACATAAACTAGGGGCCCGGTGCACGAAATTTGTGCAAAAGTAGGCCTTCCTTCCCCCGGCTGCTGGCACCTGCTTCCCTCGCAGCCGCGGCTTCGTCCGGTCTAATTAGCATATTACACTTTTATTATTATGGTTTAGACTGTTTAAGATTGTCCCACCGCTGTTTGACATTGAAATGGGGACTCAGAACTGTTGGACATGGAAATTGGGACTCAAACATTTTTTGTTATTATATGTTTATTTCTAGTCTGCAGAGGCAAGATTTTTTAAAGGAATGAAATGGGGAAAAAAATAGATACAGAGGCAAAGAAGCATTGAACAGACTGTCAAACTACAGTGGGAAGGCAGAGGAGGTTGCGGGGGGCGGGGGGGCTGTAAGAGATCAACCGAAGGACTTGTACGCATGCATATAAGCATAACCAGTGGATAAAAAACACTGGGGGGAGGGGGCAGGTAAAGGCATGTACTGGGGGGAAGGGGAGAAAAAAAAAAAGAAAAAGAAAAAAAAAAAGCATTGTAGATCCTGAAAAAAAAAAATATAAAGAGGGACAAGGGGAAAAAAAAAAGATTGTCCCACCGTTTGCTGCCAATTTTGTCATTTTTTATAAAGTTTTTTTTGGTATTTTGTTTTGTGTAGTTTTTATTGCTGTGTTTTCAAAGTCGCTGCCTTTAGTTCTGCGAAGCCCAGTCTGCTGTGATCACGTCCAGTGTGTGTTCTGTTAGTGCCTGTAGTTTTTGGCTCTCGATGCTAATTGGGGTCTCCTTCGCCTGAACATCTGGAACACAGCTGTACGGTCAGAACTGTTGTTTTTTTTTTTTTTTTGTCCTTGTTTGCAGATTCTAACGTCCGATTAGCTCTGGGTTGGTTGGGATTGGCTGGCTTTTTCTCCATTGTCGCTCTTCCCCATTTCTCTGCGGGCTTCGTGGACTGACTTGGTTTGGTGCTGAGCATTTTTGTGTCTATAAATACCCTCGAGCTTTGTTCTGGGAGGCAGTGAACCCACTTGGGAAAAGTGTGACCTTTGGGGGTTTTGCTTTCAGACATTCAGTTGGAACAGAGCACATGTGACCTCAGGCTCCTTATTCCAGGCTCCTGACGAAGGCGACTCCGAGGGCGCTACCTGGGGACCCTTCATTGTGATGCTTCCCAGTCTCGCCGTGGGGACGGCGACTCTTCCCTCGAACCCTCTTAGACAGATCTTTCCCAGCCTCGGTTTCCTCACCTGCATGCGCCTCTCAGTTCTGTATTCTTTTAAAAAATTGATTTTAGAGAGAGAGGAAGGGAGAGGGGGAGAGAGAAACATCCATGTGAAAGAGACACGTCGGTCAGCTGCCTCCTGCACGCCGCCTGCTAGAGACTGAGCCTGCAACCCTTTTGGGGCATGGGACGATGCTCCCCGCACTGAGCCACACCGGCCAGGGCTTCCGCTGAGTTCTCGAGGGGACCCTCCATAGGTCTCGGGAATTCTCTCTCTCGGTGCTTTATTCTGCAAACTCTGGGCTTCCACACGTCGGCTCTGTGTACCCAGGGAGTCCACTGGGCAGCTCCTGGGTTGCCTGTCTCTGATCCTGGCCTGGAGAGTCCCCTGGCAGCGAGCTGGGGTGACCACAGGACCCACCTCGTCCGTTCCCCATTTCTCAGGATTGCCGTCCTTCGTGGGCTGATGTTTGGTGCCCTGAAAACTGCTGCTTGATGTACATCACGTGGTGCTTAGGATGGTTTCAGGCAGAAACCAATCTGGTCTGTTACTCCAACTTGGCCCGACGCAGAAGTTGCAAATGAACTAGTTGTGTTTTTGTTGTTGTTGTTTTTTTTTTTTTTCTTTTTACCATATATGTATGCCTGTGGCTATGAACTTACATTACACAATTTCAATATTTTCCGTAAGTAAAACTGATCTCCGTTTCGCCCTGGAACTGGACAAATGAGTCACTTCTGAGTCTCGTTTGCAGGTAAGCCTTACCCGCCAGGTGCGGACTCGTTAGAGAGCGCCTGCCCTCGCTTCCTGTGGTCACTGGTGTCCCTCGGGGCCTCTCGGCCTCTCAGCGGATGGCGTCCCCTTGCAGTGAAATTCTTTGCTCTCATCAAGTATCCACTTGGAATGTGGTTAAGTTCACTCCATAAAATTCCAGCGTTTGCTCCCTGAGAATGTTATACCCTGGCTTCTCCCAGAGGGACCGTATCACATTTCCAGCTGAAAAAATCGAAGCCTGCAGTAATCCGCTACGACAGCTCCATGCACCAGGGTGAGGCCCTCACGTGGGAATCCTGAGAGATTTCGCATAGATGGTCAGCAAGTCGGTGGGGTTTCCACTCGAGGGTTCTGGGCCCCAGGGTGGACACAGGGTTTGAAACAGAGCCAGGGATGGACAGCCCGCACTGCCACAGAAACAGACAGGGACGGACAGCCCACACCCTCACAGAGACAGGGACGGGCAGCCCACACCCTCACAGAGACAGGGATGGACAGCCCACACCCTCACAGAGACAGGGACGGACAGCCCACACCCTCACAGAGACAGGGACGGACAGCCCGCACCCTCACAGAGACAGGGATGGACAGCCCACACCCTCACAGAGACAGGGATGGGACAGCCCGCACCCTCACAGAGACAGGGACGGACAGCCCGCACCCTCACAGAGACAGGGATGGACAGCCCACACCCTCACAGAGACAGGGATGGGACAGCCCACACCGTCACAGAGACAGACAGGGATGGACAGCCCACACCCTCACAGAGACAGGGATGGGACAGCCCGCACCCTCACAGAGACAGGGACGGACAGCCCGCACCCTCACAGAGACAGGGATGGACAGCCCACACCCTCACAGAGACAGGGATGGGACAGCCGCACCATCACAGAGACAGAGATGGACAGCCCGCACCCTCACAGAGACAGGGACGGACAGCCCACACCCTCACAGAGACAGGGATGGGACAGCCGCACCATCACAGAGACAGAGATGGACAGCCCGCACCGTCACAGAGACAGAGACGGACAGCCCGCACCGTCACAGAGACAGAGACGGACAGCCCGCACCCTCACAGAGACAGGGATGGACAGCCCACACCCTCACAGAGACAGGGATGGGACAGCCCGCACCGTCACAGAGACAGGGACGGACAGCCCGCACCCTCACAGAGACAGGGATGGACAGCCCACACCCTCACAGAGACAGGGATGGGACAGCCCGCACTGTCACAGAGACAGGGACGGACAGCCCACACCCTCACAGAGACAGGGATGGACAGCCCACACCCTCACAGAGACAGGGATGGGACAGCCCGCACCGTCACAGAGACAGGGACGGACAGCCCGCACCCTCACAGAGACAGGGATGGACAGCCCACACCCTCACAGAGACAGGGATGGGACAGCCCGCACCCTCACAGAGACAGGGACGGACAGCCCACACCCTCACAGAGACAGGGATGGACAGCCCACACCCTCACAGAGACAGGGATGGGACAGCCCGCACTGTCACAGAGACAGGGACGGACAGCCCACACCGTCACAGAGACAGGGACGGACAGCCCACACCGTCACAGAGACAGGGACGGACAGCCCACACCGTCACAGAGACAGAGATGGACAGCCCACACCGTCAGAGACAGAGCCAGGGATGGGACAGCCCACACCATCACAGAAATAGCCCATTCTCTGCAGGATCAGCGAGCGAGGCAAACCCGTGTATTTTAGGAAGCTGGAAATCTGTGCCAATGGGTTTTTCCCAGATTATTTTTGGTCCTTTTGTTTTAAAGAGTTTTAACCTACAAAGGTGTTCAAACTTTAAATAGATAGATACTTTTCTTTCATTTTTTTCCCATTGCTTTTCTGCCTTGACACTCTCCTTACAGAGAAGGCATAAACTTTTAATATTTATTATTAATTTTATAGGGTTATTTTCTATATATTATTATTATTAAATTCATAGGAAATGTAGTGGTATGAGATAAAAACCAATATTATTTTTTCCAAAATGTTAAGAAATTTCCCCAGAACTAGTACTTAAAAAAATATTCATCATGCTTGGCCGGTGTGACTCAGTAGTTGAGCATCGTCCTATGAACTAGGAGGTCAAGGTTCGATTCCAGTCAGGGCACATGCCCGCGTTGCAGGCTCGATTCCCGGTGGGGGCCATGCAGGAGGCAGCCGATCGAAGATTCTCTCTCATCATTGATGTTTCTATCTCTCTCTCCCTCTCTCTTCCTCTCTGAAATCAATAAAAAAAAATTAAAAATAATCCATCACCATTGATTTGTGATGCCACCTGTGTAAAACGAATACTTCCGTGTACACTAGAGTTATTAATGGGTTCTCAGCCTCTTCTGTTTTCCTGTCCTGTACCTCTGTAATGCTGCTCTAAACTCTAGCCAGGTGTCCTCAAACTACGGCCCGCGGGCCACATGCGGCCCGCTGAGGACATGGATCCGGCCCACCGGGTGCCGCTGCCTGTCCTGCTTAGCAGCCGACGCGTCCCGGGCCCGCAGTGCGCATAGGAATTTGTTCATAGTTTTTTTTTTTTAAAAAACTATAGTCCGGCCCTCCAATGGTCTGAGGGACAGTGAACTGGCCCCCTGTTTAAAAAGTTTGAGGACCCCTGCCTAGACCAACACCTACACTATTCCTCATCATGGACTATTCTTATTCATTCAGTCTGTCTTCCAGATAGACTGTGTTAACGTCTTGAAGTTAGAAGATTAAAAAAACAAACATTTTCTCTGGGATCAAATAGAACATCTGCATTCTTTTTGGGGTGGGGAGGACTGCCATGTTTACGTTACTTTACTCTTCGCCATCTTCCTGCCCAGAAATATTTTCTCTGTCAATGTAGGCAACTCCGTTATCTCGCCGAGACATGCGTACATTTCCGGGGCATTTGAAATGAGATTCTCCCCACGCTATTGCTTTTGTTGTTGATATTGTGGCTGGGAGCTCTGGGCTTTAGAACTGACTTCCGCTGGTTAACGGGAAAGATAGCAGTGTCTGCAGTTTTCTGTGGGTTTTGTACGTGTGTGATTTTTAAATCAATGGGTCACTTGAAACTCGTAATAGTCCCTTGGTTATGATTCTGTTTAACGAATACCAGGAAACTCGACGAGATGCTGAGTCGGAGAGCGGAGATCATTAACTGAGAACGTGTGAGCTACCCTCACCAGGGGGTGTATTTTGCTACAAAATCCTAGAGTTCCTTAGAGACGAGCACAACTTAGAAAAACACACACATGTACCTCATTCCCAGTGACGCCGCCGCCCTGGCATGCAGCCGCTGTCCTGTTAGATGCTGAGGAGAAACATGGGCGACCACCTTGTGATGAGTGAGCAGCCCTCAGGATGCCAGTGCGTTCCAGTCATGCCACACCCGTGTTACCTGCCAGTTCCCCACCGGGGACCCCCGTGTAGCCTCCCTTTCCTTCAAAATGACCCACTCGCCCGGCTGGCATGGCTCAGGGGTTGAGTATCGACCTATGAACCAGAGGTCAGGGTTTGATTTCCGGTCAGATCACACGCCCGGGTTGCAGGCTCCGCTCGGTCCCCAGTGTGGGGTGAGGCAGTCAGTCAATGATTCTCTCTCATCATGGATGTTTCTATCTCTCTTGCTCCCTCTCCCTTCCTCTCTGAAATCAATAAAAATATATTTAAAACAACAACAACAAACAAAACGAAACAAAATGACCCGCTTTGTTCCATAAGGGAGGTGGAGAGGGGGTTCCAGCCGCTCCCGAGCCTTTGTTCTCAGCTGTGCCCTAAGCGCACAGCATGGAGGGGACATGCCGCTGCTCCCGGGGCTCGGAGCGCCGGCCGCGGCCAAGACAAACACCCCGCGGACCGCCCCTGGAAATGCATGCCTGGGGTCACGTTTGTCTGGGGGAGGAGGTGCCTGGGCCTCAGGGCAGCTCCACAGGCACTGACCCCATGGGAACTTGTAAAACCATCAAACACCGCTTCAGGGAGCTCTGCACACACATCCCACTGATTTGCCCTGAAACCCGGGGCACGTATCCAACTGCGCCGGAGGGAGCCCGCGTGGCCAGGCGGCCTTTGGGGCCCAGAGTCAGGGAGAACCGGACCTCTGTCATCATGTGCCCCCGGCCTGGGATAGTCTTGTCCCTCCTCGCTGTCTTTGCTCCCGTTGTGGCTTGAAATAACCCCTGAGAGCAACTCCCGGGGGGGAGAAATGAGCTTGATGCCCGGGGTCAAGTGCAGCCCAGGTCCCCAGATGGCGGAGGACAACGCATTTTTACGGCGTCAGAGGGGACCGGGACAGAATCTGCCGCGGCACCGAGAACACGCCTTAGTTTATGTAACAAGCACCGAGTGAGCTCATGTGCCCGAGGCTTCACGTTACATGGGCCGAATAAGACCCCGGTGAAGGCGTCGGAGATGATGACCTAAGCTGGGCAGGACGTAGGGGAGACCTCCACGCTCAACGACAGAGCCTCTGTTCCTTTCACCCGTGTGAGCCGGTGAGCCGGAGAGGAAGCACGGACAGCAGCAAACACACCGGGCCGTGAGGGATATGTTGTAGCGAGCGCAGCGGCCCTTGTGTGCATCACGACGGCGGTTAACGAGGGGTGAACAGTGGGACCTGCCAGAACACCAGGGCTGAATCTGTGTTCGTACCACCACGTGGCCTCGAGCACAGCGTGTTCGTCCTCATCTGTGAAGTGGAAGAGCCGTGCCCGTGGCCCCGGGCTATGGAGACGCTGACGGAGAAAACACGTGTGCCAGATTTTTGAAAACAGATGATCTACAAGCAAAGGCCTGAGTGGTAGGTTCTGGGAGAAACAGTTGAGTTCAAATTCACCAGCGTTTGCTGTCACCATACCAACGTCCCAGTGGAATGAATGGGCGTTGATAATGCGCAACTGGTGTAAGTATTTGTGATAACGTTTTTCTAAGCAATTGCGCCGTCCCTGGCTTCAGGTATTGAGCTGGGAACAACGTTTTCCAGTGAAAACTGAGAACCCAAAGTGTGACTTGTAGTCACAGCCAGTGTTCAGCCCCTTTTACTTACAATTTTAAAACTTGAGGGACTCGTGTCATGGGTTATCAGAGACCTGGCTCAAGGGGTCAAGGTTAAGGACTGGCTCCTCATGTGGGTCCATAGACCGGAGCATTGCACAGGCACGGTCCGCACCTCGCAGACTGTGCTGATGACGAGGTCAAGGTCCTGCGTCAACAGGGAGGGGCAAGCAAACCTTTTCACACCAATGGAGAATGTATCGGGCGTCCAGGCCTCCTATGAGCTCAGCTTCCACGAGGACAGGGATCTGCTCTCTACGGTCAAGGACGACGTCTTATCCGTCTGCCTGTGCTCAGCCTCTGGCCCTGAACTAGGAAAAGGGCAGGTTTCAGTGAAGGTCGGGACAAATATGGAATGCATGAACCCCGAGCACGAGCAGAATAGTGGAGAAACACACAGCATGCTTCCTGTCCTTTGGGGGCTGGGGGAAGGCAGTGCTTTTCTCCTCCTCCTCCTCCTCCTCCTCCTCCTCCTCCTCCTCCCCCTCCTCCTCCTCCTCCTCCCCCTCCCCCTCCTCCCCCTCCCCCTCTCCCTCCCCCTCCCTTCCCCCTCCCCCTCCCTCTTCTTCTTCTTCTTCTAAATATATTTTTTTATGGATTCAGAGAGGAAGGGAGAGTGAGAGAGAGATAGAAACATCGATGAGGAGAGAGAATCATGGATCGGCTGCCTCCTGCACGCCCCCCTCTGGGGATCAATTCTGCAATCTGGGCATGTGCCCTGACCGGGACTCGAACCATGACCTCCTGGTTCAGAGGTCGACGCTCAACCACTGAGCCATGGCAGGTGGGCAGTGCTTTGCTTCTGAAGATAGCTCCACACGCCTGGTCTGGACGGATGGTTGAGCGGGACAGGGCCCCCTGCCACTCCCCTTTCTGGGTGGTGCTTGAGCGAGATAGTCACACTTGGCAGGGAGATGGCGCCCTGACGGGGGCAGAGCTCCGAAACTGTCCTCTCCCCGGTCCTCTCCCCCGGGGAGCCTGCGGCTGGGATGCCACCTTGTGGTGTGGAGGGTCCTCCTGGACCTGAGAGGAGGCAGGGAGAGGACAGGTGCTGAGCCAGCAGCCAGCCCCGGGCCACCCAGTGGGCCTTCCCAGGAGGAAGACCGCAGGAGGGTCTGGGGCCGCGCCAGACGCACGGAAAGTCTCTGGTCTCAGAAGGCTGGGATCCCAAGCTCCCGGGCGCCGGGAGTGCTGCTCCCTGATCCCCCCCGACAGAGCAGCATCCCTGGGGCCCGGCGTCTTCCTCTCTGAAAGGAAACGGCCTCGTGGAGCATGCTGGGAAAGGGCTGTCAATGTCCCCTGGGCAGTCCAACTCCGCGGGGGACAGCTGTGCGCTGGCGCCTGTGCCTGCACGTTCCCAGGGTGCACGCTGAGGCTCCCAGGGAAGGACGGCGGGCGAGCCCAACTCCTGGCTCCCTGCCTCCCTCCCTTCTCCATGGCACTCCCCCCTCGTCCCCCCCCCCCCCCCCGGTCCTCCCCTTGATCTGGACCCTAGCTGGCCGCGGTGAGCGCACAGAAGTGTGCCTTTGTCCAGGACACAGGGAGGAGCGGGGCGGGCGAGCTCCCGGGGGGACACAGCAGAGCGGGCCGAGGCCCAGGCCCAGGCCAGCGCGCTGGTGCCTCACGGCGGGGCCTGCCCGTGCAGACTCCACCAGCCCCTGCGGGTCTAGGTCTTTGCCAAATGCCCGCGCTCACGGTTCAGGGTTTGGTTTGAGGAACGAGACAGCCCATGACCCGTGCGACGGGTCTGTTTACGAGGCCACGCAGAGCAGCTCATTTCCATCTCCTTCGCAGTCTGTGCGCCCATCTAGACTGGGGAGACAGAAGCGATCCGAAGGGTTTTCGAGGCATTTCTAGGACACACACACACACACACACACACACCCTTCCCACCTCTCTGAGCGCAGGACAGGGAACGGCGACAGCGCAACATCAAACTGCCATGGACGTTCCAAAGGAAACGCAGGTGGTTCTCGGAGTAAGTGGGGGTTTGAGGGTGGTGTGTGTCCCCCTTGTCTCGGCCGGTGGTTGTCCACCCAGCATGGGTATTGGACGCTGGTGCGGGAGAGGAACTCAGTGAGGCCCCGGGGTGGGGTGGGGGTGGGCGGAGCTTGATCTCTGACCGTTCAACCCCCAAAGGGAGAGGCTTCCATGTGCCATTTCATGAACATCCTGTCACAGATGTCATCCATGACATCACCAAGACGGGGCCTACACGGAGGCAACGGGGTCACTGTTGTCTTCTTTCTCTCCTTTTTCCATATATTTTTACTGATTTCAGAGAAGAAGGGAGAGGGAGAGAGAGGAACATCGTGGTGAGAGAGACTCATTGAGCGGCTGCCTCCTGCACGTCCCCCACTCTGGGACCGAGCCCGCAACCTGGTCATGTGTCCTGACCGGGGATCGAACCGTGACCTCTGGCTCCTGGGTCGATGCTCAACCGCTGAGCCACGCCAGTCGGGCTGTTATTTTCAAACGGAATTAAGAAAACGCAGAAAACGCACAACCCTATAAAAATTATTTTATTTATTTGTTTTTAATCTTTATTGTTGAAAGTATTACCCAGGTCCTCCTTTCCACATCAACCGCTTCCGGCCGCCCCCCCCCGCCCCCCCGAAAGAGCAAAAGTGACCCAGTCTTCTTCAACAGGACGTCCGGAGGTCCTAACGGATGTTTGCACAGACTGGGAGCACACAGGGCGATCCTGCATTCACATCCGTACACATCTACAGCCATGTACATGTGAACACGTACGCGCATATTCACACTGATGTGGACGGCATCACGTCCTTTCCCAATTCGTGTTTAAGCCCTGCCCCTTCGGGCCTAGAACGTGACTGCACTTGGGGAGGCGCCGTTAGAGAGGGACTTAAAGCACGGCCAGGAGGGGGCTCTGATCTGATGTGACCGGCCACCCCATCGAGGGGCTCCTCTCCCAGCAACGCAGGCCTGCCGCGGGGGGACGGCGCGTGACGGGGCCTGCCGTGGGGGGACGGCGCGTGCTGCCCCCGGTCCTGGGGGTTTTGCCATCACTACTGAAGCCGCACACACGTCCTCGTGTGTCTGTGGACTGGAATGTGCGTAGGTTCGAAGGGACAGAGCCCCAGGGTGGGGTTCTGGGTCAAAGGTGAAGATGTCAGTCGCCGGGCGGTTCGGAGACGACCTCTGAGGAAGCAAGTGTTTGCTCTTCACGTGGGGAAACCGAGGCGCTGGAGGTGTCCGGCTCCATGGCAGCCACTGAGCCCCGGTGGTGCGGGGGTGCAGGTGTGAGCTCAGAGATGATTTGTCTTTTCCTGCAGCCACCAGGCAGGCGGGCCCCCCCCTTTCACCCCCCTCTCTCCTTATAGGACCCCTCAGAGCCCCCCAGCTCCTCTCTCCTCCTGGGCCTGGGGCCTGAATGCTGGCTGTGTGCTGGGCGCAGGGCCAGGCTGTGGGGTGCAGCCGACTGCTCCCCGCTTTGTGGGGAAGGTGACGGGCAAGCCAATCCTTGTCACACCTGTGCCCAGAGCTGCGGGGACACGGGGCTGGGCGGCTCAGACCCGGAGGGGGCGGGAGGCAGTGAGGCGGAAAGGTCAGGGAGTGCCAGCAGGCCAGGAGACAGGGCGAGCCCACAGAGGAAACGGGGAGAGGGCACCCCGCCGCTGGCCAGGGCCCCGGCTCCTTCCCCGGCTCCTTCCCCGGCTCCTTCCCCGGCTCCCTGAGCCCCGCAGAGGCCCCGCCCAGCCCCACGCACGCCCTGGCCCGCCCAGGCGCTCTCCCTGGGAACAGTCCCTCCTCCACGCTTATCTCCTGCACAGGCGCCTGGCACCGTGTGCTTATCGAGCCCCACAGCCCTTATCGCCGAACCGCTCCCCTGGGCGTGGGATCTGGGGTGAGGCTCTAGGGTTCCCATCCCCCATTGCCCGTGGGGGCGGCGCTGAGAGCGGGTGGCAGAGGCCTCAGCCCTGAAACCCCTCGCACCCTTCGAAGGCTTTGCGGGCATCGAGGCCCAAGCAACCTCCTCCCGATGTTGCTGTGTGCAGAGCGGTCCTCCATCCCAAAGCATCCACCCGGAGAGGAGGGCTCTTCTCGTGTTTTCTCTCCCCGCCACGGCTCACGGTGACTAACGCAGCCCTGGTGCCCTGAGCTCGTAAGGAGTTAGGGTCGCCTCGGGGAGCTGCCACGTGGATCTGGAGCGCCTAATAACCCCGCAGCTCTGACCTGGAGGGAGGAGTCATGAGCCCCCTCGGGCGGGGCTCCTTCGGGTTCCAGAACCTTCCTTCCCTGTGCCCCCGGGCCGGAGCCGAGCCTCCAGCAGCCTCCCGCATTTCGCAGTCGGCTGACCAGGCGCTGACCACACCTGCCGTGGGGGACGGGGACACCTGGACCCGCTCCTGCTGCTCGGACAGGGTCACTCGGCGTCGGAGGTCTTTCCCAGGGAGGTTCTGAAACTGGTCGCTGAGGCGTACGTCCAGGGGCCGTTGTCCTGGGTCACATCCCACAGCCTCGGCGACGTGGCCCTTTATCTCAAGGGGGGCTCACGGAAACGAAAGCCGCGTTGGGCGCGGAAGGCAGAGCCTTAGATCTGTTTGGAGTCAGCGAGCAGGCCTGCTCCAGCTTGGAGCCCGGGTGATGGCCATCGGGGTCCTAGCCCCTGCGCGGGGCTGCGGGGCGGGAGGGGCTGCGGGTGCGGGAGGGGCTGCGGGTGCGGGAGGGGCTGCGGGGGCGGGAGGGGCTGCGGGGGCGGGAGGGGCGGGCGGCAAGGCCCTGCCCTCCCCTGGCTGGCGCAGAGGCTTTGACCAGTTCTGGGCAGAGGTGATGTCTCGGGAACGGCTGCCCCTGGTCGCCAACCTCTGAGGGGACCTTTACCTGAGGGGTGTCACCTGCGATGTCACCCGCAGCCGTGTAGTTGGTGCGTTACACCAGAGTGGGTTCTCCCGGGAACCACGACCGGAGGGTGGTGTGGCCAGTGTCCTCCCCCCCCCCTCCGGCGGGAGGGACAGCCTGGGCCCCTGCTCTCTCCTGGGCCACCGGGTGACCCTGGGCAAGTGGCTCAGCCTCCAGACGCCTTCCAGTCCTCGAGGCTCGGACTTGCTCACCCTTTGGAGGCGGTTGCGGGATGCGAGGTGGAGAACGGCGCTGCTGGTGGAGAAACAAGCAAAGCCACGGTCTCGCCGTCTGGCAGGCATCGGTCTCGCGTTTGCGTGGACGCTGTCGGGCGGGGACCGCGGAGGCCCCAGCGCCTGGGCGGCAGGCCCCCCCCCCCCCCCCCCACAGAGGAAGGGGGGGCCGGCCTGGGTGCCGGATGCTGCGGGCGGGGTTTCGCTTTCCTGGTGCCTCGGAGGAGCAGGGGCTGGATGCAGAGTGGGTGCCGCGGTTTGGGGCACCAGAGAAGGATTGGGAGACGGAGGTCATGGTACGAACGCGACGTTTGATTTGCTGGAATGGCCAACAGAGACGCGTGGGGAGCAAGAGCAGTGGCCTCGAACGAGGGGTCCGCGGGTCTAGTGGTTCCACTTGGCTGTACCTCATGGACCAGGAAAAGAAGTTGGGAGCCACCGTGGCTGACCGGGGTCGGGGGTCGGGGGTCGCCAGCAAGGCACTAGGAAGCAAACACCAACCCGAAGCGCCAGCAGCAGAGCGTTTTCTTCTCTTGCTCTGACTTGAGAAAAGGAGGCAGGGATGCTGGAGATTCTAGAAATGTCCTCCGGGTTCAGAAACAGAATACGAGGAAGCAGCAACACATTCCAACACATCGAATGACACTCTTCTCACATCCCTCCCCCATCCTCACACAAATCAGTCCAAGCTGCACCGGCCGGCACCGTGATCTAACACACCCATTTTACAGACAGAGAAATTGAGCCCGGGGCGACAGAACCACCGCGTGCCTTAACCTTCACGGGTGCTTCAGGTAACAGAGCACTTGAGCGAGATCTCTGGAAAGAACAAGGTGTGTCTTGGTTATAGCGGCAGGAATCATTAGCGGAAGCGAATGGCCTCCATACGTTCTTGCTCCTCTCGATCCTGAAGTTTGCCATAAGCTCTGGGACCTCAGAATTGTAGAATTACGGGGATCTGAAGGCGCGGCAGATCCGGAGTCTGTGAGCCCTGGCGGTGCCCTCGGGTGACGCAGCGGCGCTCCCCCAGGCTGGAGGGAGGCGCTCGTGGGGGGATGAGGACCTGGCGGGGAGGCACACCCCGTGGAGCTCTTCGCTCGGGTATTTGCTGCTGGGCCACATTCAAGGGGTGATGGGCGTGTTTAAGCAGCACACGGATGTCGGTGGAAGAACGCTAAAGTAAACTTCCCCCATGTCAGTGTGCTGAGCCCTTTCTCGGGTGGGCTGAGGGTGGGGGTGCGGCCCGAGGGACGGGACCCTCCCGGCCTCCTCTGCTCAGGGTGGCCAGACAGCACCGTGGGTCCTTCAGCTTCCCTAGAACAGAAGGCGGGGGGTGGTCAGGCCAGGCTCGCAGACAGGCACCTACTCACCCGCGTCCTGCTAAAGCTCCTAGCCTCCTGCCTGCAAAGTCCTTGGCTCACCCTGTTTGACCCACAGAGCTCGCTGGTGGTGGGAGGGGTGTCAAAGCTGCCCAGGAGGGAGACTGATCAGGCCTGGGCCACCGTGCCGGTGTTGGCTCTGGTTCAACTGCTGCTGGAAGGAAGGAAGGAAGGAAGGAAGGAAGGAAGGAAGGAAGAAAGGAAGGAAGGAAGGAAGGAAAGAATTAAGGAAGAAAGAAAGGATAGAAGGAAGGAAGGAGGGAGGGAGAGAGGGAAGGAAGGAGGGAGGGAAGGAAGGATGGAAGGAAGGAAGGAAGGAAGGAAAGAATTAAGGAAGGAAGAAAGGAAGGAGGGAGGGAGAGAGGGAAGGAAGGAGGGAGGGAAGGAAGGAAGGAAGGATGAAAGGAAGGAAGGAAGGAACTAAGGAAGGAAGGATGGAAGGAAGGAAGGAGGGAAGGAATTAAGGAAGGAAAGAAGGATGGAAGGAAGGAAGGAGGGAAGGAGGGAGAAAGGGGAGGAAGGAGGGAGGGAGGAAAGGAAGGATGGAAGGAAGAAGAAACTAAGGAAGGAAGGATGGAAGGAAGGAAGGAACTAAAGAAGGAAGGAAGGATGGAAGGAAGGAAGGAGGGAAGGAGGGAGAAAGGGGAGGAAGGAGGGAGGGAGGAAAGGAAGGATGGAAGGAAGAAGAAACTAAGGAAGGAAGGATGGAAGGAAGGAAGGAACTAAAGAAGGAAGGAAGGATGAATGGATGGAAGGAAGGAAGGAAGGGTGGATGGAAGGAAGGAAGAAAGGAAGGAAAGAATTAAGGAAGGATGGAAGGAAAAAGGAAGGAAGGAAGGAAAAAGGAAGGAAGGAAGGATGGAAGGGAGGAATTAAGGAAGGAAGGAGGGAAGGAAGGAAGGAAGGATGGAAGGGAGGAATTAAGGAAGGAAGGAGGGAAGGAAGGAAGGAAGGATGAATGGATGGAAGGAGGGAAGGAAGGAAGGAAAGAAGGAAGGAAGTATGGATGGAAGAAAGGATGGATGGAAGGAAGGAAGGAAGGAAGGAAGGAATTAAGGATGGAAGGAAGGAAAGAAGGAAGGAAGGAAGGAAGGAAGGATGGAAGGAAGGAAAAAGAAGGAAGGAAGGATGGATGGAAGGAAGGATGGATGGAAGGAAGGAAGGAAGGAAGGAATTAAGGATGGAAGGAAGCAAAGAAGGAAGGAAGGAAGGAAGGAAGGATGGAAGGAAGGAAAAAGAAGGAAGGAAGGATGGATGGAAGGAAGGATGGATGGAAGGAAGGAAGGATGGATGGATGGAAAGAAGGAAGGAAGGATGGATGGAAGGATGGAAGGAAGGAAGGATGGATGGATGGAAAGAAGGAAGGAAGGATGGGGAAGGAAGGAAGGATGGATGGAAGGAAGGAAGGAAAGAAGGAAGGAAGGAAAAAGAAGGAAGGAAGGATGAATGGATGGATGGATGGATGGAAGGAAGGAAGGATGGATGGAAGGAAGAAAGGAAGGAAGGAAGGATGAATGGATGGATGAATGGAAAGAAGGAAGCAAGGATGGGGAAGGAAGGAAAGATGGATGGAAGGAAGGAAGGAAGGAAGGAAGGATGGAATAGAGGAAGGAAGGAAAGAGGGCCCAGGGAGAAAGCGAGGCTCGGGTGGCGTCTGGACTTTCAGGGGAGGAAACAAGCTCAGGGAGAACTGGATGGACTCCAAGTGTCACAACTGATAGGCGGGCTGTGGGGCACGGGGCTGTGGCCCCCGGCCAGCGCTCCTCCTCCCCAGGACCCGCCCGTGCCTCTCAGCGGTTTGCTGGCAGGTGTATTTCTGTTGATTGTATAAAGCGAATTCGCCCCTGGGGCCCGGTTCTTGGACGGATGACTGTAGCATGCACAGGGACCAGCGACCTGTGGAGATGTCTGTGAGTGGGTGCTGGCGGCTGTGGGTGCGACCAAAGGGTTTCCGGTTGGGCCCATCCTTTCTGGCGAGGAATCGCCCCTCACGGGATCCGGAGGAAGCCTCCTCCGAGGCAGGCTGGCAATTCCACAAGAACAACCTTCCCGGGTTATTTTGGGAGTTCTGTCCCCGGGAGAAATGAGGAACACAGACCTACATGGGAATGGAAGGCGAGCGGGAGAGAAGAATTTGTACTCGCTGCGGGGCTGGAAAGGAGAGCGTGTTCCAGTTCTTGCCCTGCTTCGGGCAAGAGGCGCCAAGAGTTTGCTTTCTTCCCTGTTTTAGAGGACAGCGAGGGGAAGGTGCCCTTCCTTCCTTTTTATATCGAGATGGCTCTTTCCAGGAGCAGAGTCGTGAGTTGGATGGTGGCCACCCCAAAAGATAGGTCCCTATCCCACCCCTTCAAGTGACTGTGACCGTACCTGGGGAAAGGATCTTTGCAGAAGCCACGAAGGTAAGGATCTCCAGATGAGACCCTCCTGGATTATCTAGGTGGCCCTACCTCCCACGACAGGTGTCCTTATAGAGACACAGAGGAGAGACAGCGAGGAGAGGAGAGGCCACATGAAGACAGAGGCAGGGGTGGAGTGATGCGGCCACGGCCAAGGGACGCCTGTGGCCCCCGGAATACAGGGGAGGTGAGGGGTGGCCTCTCCCCCAGCCCCGCAGCGGGGAGCATGGCCCGGCTGGCACCTTGACTTTGGACTTCTGGTCTCCAAAGCCATGAGAATAGCTCCCTACTGGTGTGAGCCACGCGTCTCGTGGTCATTTGTTACAGCAGCCACAGGAGGCCAATACACACTGTTACAGGTGCTGGGCCTTCGGTACCGTTCCCTCTGACCATCAGTTCTGGTCGGGAGGTGGCTGAGAGCGCCCTGATGTTTTACTTGTGACTTTATCTCAGAGCGGACGGGAGCGAAAGTGGACAGTAAACAAGCAATGACTGCAGGTAGGGTGGGAGAGCAGCCACTGACAGACTCGGCTGGCGATGGACTTGCGAGGGGGACCCCTGAGAGTCAACGTAGGAGTCGTCCGTTCCGGCGTCCACCGTGGAGGTCTTCGCACTGGTGACTGAGGGAAGTGAAAAGGAGGGGTGATCAGGGGTCGGGGAGGGGGGGGTGCCGATATTCTTCCGTGGTTGAGTCAGGAGACACTGTTCGAGGTTTCCCGAACAGGAAGTAGAGATGAATAGCTTTATTTAAACGGGGAGGAGCTGAAAATTGTTCTGTAGTCATCACATACGTCGAGGGTTACGGGGAAAGGTGTACCTTCTGCAGAAGAGTCAACGAGTTACTAAACAAGCCCTGGCCGGGGGCTCAGTGGTTAGAGCTCCAGCTCGCGCACCGAAGGGTCGAGGGCTCCATTCCTGGTCAAGGGCACGGACCTGGGCGGCAGGTTCAATCCCCAGCCCCGGCCAGGGTGTGCGCGGAGGCAACCAATTGATGTGTCGGTCTCACGTCAATGTTTCTCTCTCTCCCTCTCCTTCTCCCTCTGCCCCCTCTCTCTGACCCCCTTCCCCTCTCTCTAAAAGTCCGTAAGCACATCCTCAGGAGGGCACTGAAGCAAAAAACGAGTTCCCAAACAGGAAACAGAGGCCCAGGCTTCACGTGTCGCGGTCCCAGGTCCCAGGGTAGCTTTCAGTGGGGCTGATAGAGGAAATCATGGAGGGGGCATCCCTGGGAGGGGCCCCAGGGCTGGGAAAGCTTATACGGAGGACTGTTGTTTCCCCGTACTTCCTTCCCCATCATTTAACTTTTTCACGTGCATATATTATTTTAACTAATTGTCTGGAAATAAACGCGTCTAACTAAGGTACACTTTCACGGTAGGCACTGGGGAGAGTGACGAAGGAGGAAGGGGAGGACGTGGCACGGAGCTGGGCCCTCTGCCCTCGCTCCCTGTCCTGTGTGGGCGCCAGCCCCCCGGAAGGACAGCTTGCAGGGGCACAGAGTTCTTGGAAGGCTCCGGGGTGGCCCTGGTTGCGCTCCTCCCCAGGGCCCGCCTCTGGCAGTGCCACGGGCATCTGGGCTCGATCGCCGGGCCCTGAGGACAGGGCATCCGGGGGGAGGGGGTGGTTAGCGACTGAGACTGACGGAAGCAGCGCTGAGTCCCCGGGATGCTCTCTACAGAGGAACGGCTGTGTGGCTGCGGGAGCGGCGTCCCCGCTCCTGATTTCCTTCCAGAAGGTTCCGCCAGCATCCATGTCTGCAGCCCGCCACGCAGCCCCCCAGCAGATCCGGGGGGTTTGGGAGCTGGGAAGCGCGTACCTTTACGTAGAAAAGAGGAGAGGACAGAGGCGTCGTTACCGCACGGCGTCACCCAGTTCGCTCTTGGTCTCTGTCTGCTCTGCTTCGAGTCCATTTCGAAACCGGCGCGGGGAGGTGACTTGACTCGGTGGGGGCCGTGGGCGGCACCTGTGGAAGACAAGATGAACGAGCGTCTCCGGGCCGGGAGGAGCCCTCCAGCTGCGACGCCTCCGTTTGGGAGTGGAAATCCTCCCTTATACTTTTTTGACACCGTTGACGGAAGAATGCAGGTGGTAGCCATTTACCATCGGGGGCGCTAAGGAGCGCCTTCCCTAAGAGGCGTGGGGGCCAGGAGCGGGTGACAGCCGTGATCCATGGCGTTCCTGGGGCCCTGCCCGGTCCCTCTTGGGCACATGGAGAGCCAAGAGCTCTGGAAATGCATCACGAACGCTGATAAAGACGCGGAGGAGAAATAGACAAATATGGAAGAGACTCAGCACCCTGGAGCAGGCGCACACCCCGGCCTGCATCCCAGCCCTGCCTCTCGCTGATGGTATCTTTCTTCTCGGCTAAACTTCCGTCTCTGAGTGAGAAGAAAGCAGCTCGGCCAGATGGGAACACAGTCAGCGGTAGACTCTGACAGACGTGGACTTGAATTCTGCCTTTTTAAAAACAATATTATCTACTGTTGAAAGAATTACAGATGTCCTCCATTAACCTCTTCCCCCTTTAACCTCTCCCAGCCCGCCCCATCCTCCCCCTGCCCCCAGACCCTGCCCACCTCATTGAATTCTGCCTTTGCTCTATTTTGTGTGCGTCAACTCTGCGAACCTTGGTTTTCTCTGTTAAAAATAGGCACAACAGTGCAAACGCGATGATGGGTGTGAGGATGTCTGGGACACTCGAGTTTCTGTCCCACCAACAGAGGGATGAGCTGAGGAGGTGCAAACAACACTCAACTATTCCGCCTGCCAGCCGAGGGGGAGAAAGAGGCCGAGGAGGCGGGAGGCCGGGGTGAGAGAGGATGGCGGTGAGGGCACACAAGACCAGGAGGCTCAGAGCTGCTGCAGATGGCCAGTCACGAGCATTCGGGAGCCTGGAGGCCGCGTGGATCGGCACCTCGGCTGCGCAGCCACGGCTCCCTGGCATTGAAGCTGGAGCTGTGGCGGGGCGAGCTCGCCCGTGAGAGTCTGCAGAGGAGGAGGGGAGAGTGGTCGGGGCAGAGCCCTGTGGGTGCCCACGCGGAAGGAGTGCACACAGGACAAGGACCCACCACGAGGCCAGAGCAGTGGGCTTGGGGCCGACATGCTGCAAGGGGGAGGGAGAGCTTTTATTTTATTTTATTTTATTTTATTTTATTTTATTTTATTTATTTACTAGAGGCCCGATGCATGAAGATTTGTGCAAGAATGGGCCTTCCTTCCCCTGGCTGCCGGCACCGCCTTCGCTATGGCTGGAGCCGCCTTTCTGCCTTTGCTTGGACCTGGAGCTGCCTTTCCTCCTTCCCACGCTGCCCAGAGGCCCAGAGCTGCTGGGGCGGTGCAGAACGCCTGCCCCCAGACGCTCGGTGCCTGTGTATGCAAATTAACCTGCCATCTTTGTTGGGTTAATTTGCATACTCACTCCTGATTGGCTGGTGGGCATCATGAAGGTATGGTCAATTTGCATCCTTCTCTTTTATTAGTGTAGATTTATTTATTTATTTATTTATTTATGTTTATTGATTTCAGAGAGGAAAGGGAGAGGGAGAGAGAGAGATAAACTTCAATGATGAGAGAGAATCATCAGCTGCCTCCTGCACACCCCCTACTGGAGATGGAGACCACAACCCGGGCATGTGACCTTGACTGCAATCCAACCCGGGACCCTTCAGTCTGCAGGCCAACGCTCTGTCCACTGAGCCAAACCAGCTAGGGCAGGAGGGAGAGTTTAATAACATCAAGGCTGCTAGGAAGTCAGAGGAGAACCAAGTCCTATGGCTGGGTTAGCGAGATGGAGTGGTCTCTCGTGACCTGTCAAGTCTTGTGGAGTGGCGAGCGCGGCTGAATTGTGCTGGCTGAGGAGGGGGCGGGGCCCAGGGGGGATGTGGTTGTAGGAACAGGTGCCTTCTTCCTTCCCTTCCCTTCCCTTCCCTTCCCTTCCCTTCCCTTCCCTTCCCTTCCCTTCCCTTTCCCTTTCCCTTTATTCTTCCCCATCTCCCTCCCCTTTTCTCCTCTCTGAGTACAGACACCTAAGCATGTGTAACTTCTTGTGAAAAAGAAGAAAAATTAAAGACACAGGCAAAGCTCTGATCCGCTGCCCAGACTGATCCCCTCCCATTGCCCCGCTCTCCACAGCCACCCAGTCAGGTACCATGAGTCACCCCTGAGTCTATCTTCTCCCGGTCCCCACCCCCCAAATGCTCTTTCCACTCTGTCAGTCCCAACCTCCCAGGGCCCTGCCGGGTGGGGCTGCCCGCCCGCTCTCCCGGGACCACGGGCAGAGTCTCCTAAACGGCTACCTTGCTTCCCGTCTCCCACCTGTAAAGGGTCTTTTCTCAACGAAGCCGCCTCCTCTCTCAGGGGAAGTCTCCTCACGCTGAACCCAGCTGCAGGAGGGGAGGCGTCTGCCTCTGCACACTCCTCCTCCCTCCGTCTCAGACCCCTCGCCAGGCAGAACTGGCCACCCCGCTTCTAAAAAGATTTTTTTGGTTATTTTTTCCATTGCTTTTTAGAAAGAGTAGAGGAGAGAGAGAAAAGGGTGGGAGAGAGAGAGAGAGAGAGAAACATCAGTGTGAGAGAGACACATCCATTGGTTGCCTCCTGCACTGCGGCTGGGGATCGAACCTGCAGCCCTTTGCCATGCGGGCCGGCACTCTAACCACTGAGCCACTGGCCAGGGCGGGCCATCCCCTCACCTGTGTCGCTAGTGCTCCAGCCTGGCACCTCTGATCTGATCGCCTAGGCCCCCTTCCCCCCACCCCCCCCGCTAGAGAGCACTCTTTTAAGGCCGGATGACATTCTACTCGTCTCTGTACCGCCGGCACAACAGGGACTCGTGAACGGACAAACGCAGGCATGACCATGGAGGAGGCGGGGCCGCATCACACGTTTTGGGTTCAGTACTGTCAGTCACCAGAAGCCACCAAATCGCAGCCACTGTCCAGGCCACACCTCACGCATGGACCCACCAGATACCGCCACAGACCAAGGCGCCGCCGGAAAGAGCGGTCCTTCAAGATGCCTGCGGGAGAGGGCGCCAAGGCCAAGGGGACGGCGCCCTCCACGCGCCGCTCGTGGAGGTGACTCCGGCACCTTCAGGCTCTGGGAAGGCTGCGGTAACGGCGTTTAGGGTGGCTGCCACGGCTTCCCAAACCCATCCGCACCCTTTTGTTCTCAAGTCACACCTTGAGGCTCTTGCTCTCTCTCTGCTGCCTCTGTGGTCGTCTTTCGATTCACCAGCACGGTGGGGTGATCCTGCGGACGTGCCACACGTGGTTCCTACCCCATTCCGCCGGCGGGGCGCTTGGTGCGATCTCCTGGCAACAGCACGGCCCACGGCGGCGTTTACAGCAACCGCTTTCCACACGCGTGACGCATGGTGAGTTTATGACATGTTTTAGAGACGAACGGGTTTTCTTCAGCTCAGGAAATCCATGCCTACCTGGAAGATTCCACTCATCTTATGAGGTTTGCACATTTTTGGTGGAAAACGTTTTGTCCCACCCGTCCGAGGATTGAGTACAAGAAGAGATGTGAGAGTCCTTATTCTGATTTAGTCACTGGGGTGTAAGCGGATCAGTCGGTTTCCTTTGGGGAAGTAGGACTTCCCAGCGCGCTCTGAGGGAAGGCAATAATGTTTCCAACACGTTGGGGACGGCGAGCTTCAAAAACCCGACGATTTCCTGTGTTTAAACTTGAGACTTCAGAGGCGGACGCCTCGGTGCGTCTGTACATACAGCCCCCACGAAAACCCTCGCTTCTTGTTTGAAAGTTACAAGGCACACACTTAAGGAGTCCATGTCTGGTCGATTCCTACAGGTGAGCTCGTGTTACCCGATCTTGCTTTAACATCGTAACACTTCGGGCTGTCCCCGGCGAAGCGCTAGGGGCGGCCGCGAGGAGGGCGCGCTGCCCCGCCGTTCGTTCAGCAGCATCTGGAGCAGCTGCCATGCCTCACGGTTGTTAGGGTTGCCTTCCCTGCATTTTAGAGGCTCACCTTCACATTTCTCTCCCAAGCCACGTTTCCAAAATGCCTGGATTAATCGATACTACGAAGAAGGGGCTTACCACCGGGAGAATCGTCCTTAGAGTTATTACGGTTCCCATTGGCGTCATTGGCGTCATTGGCATCATTGTTGTCATTGGCGTCATTGTGCATGTGTGCGAGGATGATGCCAATGGCCTCGGATGTCACATCTGCGGAAGAAAACATTTCACAGTTGTAAACCACCCAAGTGGGGAGATTGCATCAACATCAGCTTGTCTATCGCTGGATCCGGCACACAAATGCACTGCGTGGAACGCACATCTGTCACCACGCCGAGTGCAGACCCCGCGATGGGGCCTATATAATGCCCGAGTCGCGCCAGGGCATCCATCGCCAGCCGCCTGCCAAGTTTCCTCTGTGAACTGGTGCTGGCACCACCTTCTCGGGACGGGCGGAACAGAAGCGCATCAGGAAACGTCAGTGGAGCAAAAATTAGCAACTGCGTCAGGCGTCTGGGCCCATGTTGATGACGTGAGATCATGGCTTTCTCGCTCTTGGGTGAATAGGAAAGCATCGTTTCTGGAATCCACCGAGGACTAATTTTTCCCACTCGTGTATGGGGGGAAGATATTATTAGAGCAAAGCATTTAAAAAAGAGGTTCAGGGAATATAAATATTCTAAGAGACTAACCAAATGAGTCATGGAGTATCCCTTAAAATAACACACGAGCTGACGGGTAATTTGTAGACTATCTCGTGAGGTGCCCAGCGTGGCACTGGGAAACATGGACAAGAGGAACACGCAATGCAATGTGTTCCTGGCTGTCCGTGAGGAGACAATGATGACGGATGCGTAGGACACCATCGGAGAGGCGTAGCTCCCGTTGGGGGCGTGCGCTGAGCACGGAGTGGCCCGACCTGGGCATGGATACTTAGCAGTGAGAGAAACAAGGGGGGTTTAGCAAAGAGGCCGGGGAAGGAGGACTGAGTGCAACTTGCAAGTGGAATTTTGAAAAAGAGTTAACAGGTTGATTGAACCCTTCTTTTTGTCCAATAAAGACTATGCTAAACAGTTGGCTTACACGGTTTTATTTATTTCTCTCTATGACCTGATGGGTTTAATACTGTTCTTTATCTCAAGTTTACCAACAAGGAAACTGAGATTCAATGAGAGTGAGTGATGTTTCTAAGACTGGATGGGGAATCCTAGCCCTGTTGTTATAAAGACCTGGGCGTCACCCTCACTGGTCTGGCTCAGTGGATAGAGTGTCGGCCTGTGGACTGAAGGGTCCTGGGTTTGATTCCAGTCAAGGGCACATGCCCGGGTTGTGGGCTCGATCCCCAGTAGCGGGTGTGCAGGAGGCAGCTGATTGATGATTCTCTCTCATCATTGATGTTTCTATCTCTCTCTCCTTCTCCTTTCCTCTCTAAAATCAATAATATATATATATATAAGAAAGAAAGACACAGGCGTAGATATTAATGATATAAATGTGTGTCTATATAGTAGATGTGTGTAGGCAGGAGACAGTGAGATGGCTTTTCAGATACAAGAGTATGGAAGGTACAGGTAGGGATTGGCATGGGTTTGAGGCATCCATGAAGTCCCTTAGTAACTGGGAAGGAGGGCTTACCCTGGGAGGGTAGATGGCAGATGAGTGGGTATGGAAACCCCAGTGGGAAGGCCATTGTTGGCACGTGACAGAGGGCTGGGCTGGCGCTGAGAGGCAGGTGTGTACCCGCTGGCCCAACAGGTGAGCATGGCCATTCTCTGTCTCCGGGCACACAGACAGGACGTGTAAGGAAGGATGCCCAGGCGCGCCCTCTGACCTGACTGCAGCCAGGAGACCTGTGGGAAAGAGGCTGAACCCTGACTGTATTTGGGGGTCAAACACACACAGCCCGAGGGATAAACGGGAGGTGAGAAGCATGGGCACTGCGGTTGGGGCTTGAGGGGAAACCTGGCCAGTCCCCCCAACTCCCACTCCTCTCTCTCTCTCTCTCCCTCCCTCGTTCCTTCCCTTCTCTCTAAAAATCAATGGAAAAAAATATCCTTGGGTGAGGATTAACAAAACAAAACAAAACAAAAAAAAAGAAAAGCCTGCCCCGTGTCCACGTCACCATCCTGTTCTATAGTTTCACATAAGACAAAACTCAGTTCACGCCCATCACCTCCTCTCCCCGCCCCGAGAAGCCGTGGTCTGCTCCATCCTGGACAAGGGCGAAGATGTTCCAGTAAGAGGTCTGGCCCCACACCCTTTTTAACACGGGCTCTGACTTGAGAACAGCCCAGGAATGGGATGGGCTCCGCAGGACACGGAAGACGCTGCCCGCCGTTGTCTCGGAGATTCCTGGAGGGCACAGGAGGAAGCAGAGAACTGTCCACTGCATGTGGGGCGCACATAAAGGGGGGCCCAAAGGGAGCTCTGGGGACTCCAGAGATGCTCGAGGCGGGAGAGGAGGACCGAGCCTGCTGCCGTGAGGATGGACTTCCCTCGGGAGTGAGGGGACTGGGGCTGTGTTTGCGACAGAGGCTGGGGTGACCAGGAGGCCCAGCTTCTCGGATCTGAGCCACTCCGGTGTGTCTGTAGGTGTGTTATGAAATGCACACACAGAACCCTACATGCCCCATGTGACTGTATTTATTAAGCAAAAACAAGCCTTTTGTAGTAAAAATCACGAATTAACACCAATAACTAAAACAGTAAAAAAGTAGAAGAAACACACTCTTCTTCTTTTTTTTGGTCATAGTCTTCATTTTTGTTTTATTTTGTTAATCCTCACCCGAGGATATTTTTCCATTGATTTTTAGAGAGAGTGGAAGGGAGCGGGAGAGACAGAGAAACATCAATGTGAGAGAGACACATCGATTGGTTGCCTCCCGCACAGGCCCCAACCAGGGCCAGGGATCGAGCCTGCAATTAAGGTACGTGCCCTTGACCGAAACTGAACCCAGGACCCTTCAGGCCGCAGGCCGATGCTCTATTTGTTGAGCCAAACCAGCGAAGGCTGGTCATAGCCTTCTTTTAAGACTTTGGCTTAGGGAACCATGAGTGGTGGTTGTATTAGTAAAAACTTCTTAGTATTTGCCCATCTAAAAATGAACGCTTATTTCGAAGCAGCCTGTGGCTCCGAGCCTGCACTTGTAAGGTGATTCTGCGAACAAGGCAGCGTTTCCCCGCGGACGCCTTCCCCGAGGACTCTGAGCCGGTGACCTCGATGCAACCCCGAGGTCTGGAGGGGATTCCCTGAGCCACTGTGACACTGAGGAGGGAGATGAGCAGGGAGGGGGGCCTGGGCCTGGGGCGCAGGGAGGTCGTGTTCTTGGAAGGAGAGCCCCATGGCACCGGCGTTTCTGGCACACGTCTTCCCAACCGGTCCTCATTACCTTTTTTGTAAAAATAACCTTTTATTTTGAAATAGCTTAAGGCTCACAAGACGTTGCAAAAATAGTACAGAGTTTGTGTGTGCCCTTCACCCAGTTTCCCCAGTAACGGGCTCCTGCATAGTCATGGGATGTGGTCGAAACCGGGCGCTGACCTTGGCACGCCCCCGTGACCTCCGGAGGGCGCTTCCCCGGGTTTGACCAGTTACCTCTTTTCTTTTCCTAAACAAGGATAATGCTTTGGAATTATTAGATCGTTTCTTTTTCCAGTGTTAAAAATGCAAAAAAAAAAAAAAAAACCCACAAAACAACTTTATTTTTACAACAAAATCTCCCATTATATACTCTAAAAAATTTAACTGACAATGTTATTTGACTCAAGGCTAAGTAGGTTTTATGTTTATGCAAATTACTTTAGTTTTGGTATTAAAAGGTAAAGATTTTCTTTTCAGTTTCTAGAATATATGGTATTTGTAGTCCCCAAAGTAATTTATGAAATCACGACTTTAAAAATTAAACTGAGACAGTGATTTCCAATAGTGTGGGGCCTGGGTCCTAGTCCCACCTGCTGCTATAAACTGAGTGAAGTCATTTTATTTTATTTATTACTTTTGATCATGTTTTATTTTCAGTTACAGGTGACACACAATACTATATTAGTTTAGATGTGCAACCCGGTGCTTACACGTTACATAAACTACAAGTGATCATCGCATTAAGCCTCGTACCTGCCTGGTACCATACGTGGTTGTGATGATGTTATGGACTAATTATCCATTTGTACCTAATCCCCGAGTGAAGTCATTTTAATTTTAATTTTATTTTTTTTGTTAATCCTCACCTCGCATGGTTCTGAGGAGCAGAAGGGATCAGGGGTGAAGTGCATGGTACAGTCCTGGGCGCAGAGTCTGTTCCGTGAGTTACTGGAGGACGCGCGGTCAGATGGGAGAGGGGAGGGAGGGGAACTGGGGAGGGAGGGGTTAGGTGATGTGACTGGGATGGGGGCCAGCCTGCCTTCGGGAGAGCAGTCAGCTTAGGTGGGGACCTGTCGTTTCTGAGGACCCCTCCAGGGGGACGTGAAGGGCTTTGATGTGGTTGCCCTGAGGTGACTGGGAAAGATGGCTGGCTTTCCTCCGTGCGGACAGAGCCACGTGCCAGCGCGCTCTGAATCGGCGGAGGCAGATCTGCGTCATACAGAGACTCTCCCTCCTGTGTTCAGGAAAAGTAAACGTCCCACATACCTGTCATCTCACTGTAAAGTTGGGATTAGACTTTAGACCCTAAATCCCAGCATCTAAACAGGGATGGGCAAACTTTTTGACTCGAGGGCCACCATGGATTCTTAAACTGGACCGGAGGGCCGGAACAAAAGCATGGATGGAGTGTTTGTGTGAACTAATATAAATTCAAAGTAAAGGAGCAGAGGGGAGAGCAAGAGAACCGGATAGAACAGCCGGATCCGGCCCGCGGGCCGTAGTTTGCCCACGGCTGGTCTAAGACATGAGAATGAGACAAAGGCTTGTTATCCCGCCCCCTCTGTGCCCTCGATGGGTTCCTGACCTACAAACCTCTCTCTCAGCGCCTGGCCTTCCCTCCGAGGGGTATTTGTGATGGTGTCTCACACAGAGCCCTCCAATCGCTATTCTAGCACTCAAGGTAAATGGTAAAACCGTCTAGACCAGTGGTCGGCAAACTGCGGCGCGCGAGCCACATGCGGCTCTTTGGCCCCTTGAGTGTGGCTCTTCCACAAAATACCACGGCCTGGGCGAGTCTGTTTTGAAGAAGTGGCGTTAGCAGAAGTTTAAGTTTAAAAAATTTGGCTCTCCAAAGAAATTTCAATCGTTGTCCTGTTGATATTTGGCTCTGTGGACTGATGAGTTTGCCGACCACTGGTCTAGACCACAAGTCATTCGACAAAAAGACAGAAAAAATCAGAACAGGTGTATTTGTACATACTCCTGCCCAGCAGACACTGCCACTTACATCAACATCTTCTGCGGGTCTTGTTCTCCTTATCCTATTCCTTTGGGCCACATTTTAAAAAGGCTTTGTTTTGGATTTTTCAGGTAACCCCCACCTTTTCACATGTAAGACATAGCTTTAACTCGCGCAAAATTGAATATTTCCTCTTCTAGCCTTCAAACACCCGCATTAGGAAACCTATGTTAACATATGCATCAACTGCACTAAAATGACCTGGATTACTGGACTTCATACATTTTGTCTTTGTATTTTAAGCAAATAGACCTCGAACTCATTGCATGCTTATAGTTATTTTACAGTGAAAGAGAGGACACAGCGACTGGTTTATGGGCTGGGGATCGAACCTGCCACCCAAGTACGTGCCGGGACTGGGAATCAAACCCAAGACCCTCCGGCCTCGGGCTGACGCTCTAACCCAGGGGTGGGCAAACTTTTTGACTCGAGGGCCACAATGGGTTCTTAAACTGGACCGGAGGGCCGGAACAAAAGCATGGATGGAGTGTTTGTGTGAACTAATATAAATTCAAAGTTAAGGAGCGGAGGGGAGAGCAAGAGAACCGGATAGAACAGCCGGATCTGGCCCACGGGCCGTAGTTTGCCCAAGGCTGCTCTAACCACTGAGAAGGCCAGGTTCCAGGTAAAATAAAGAATTTTTATGGAGACATCTGTATATTACCTTACACAGAAGAGACGGCCTACGATTAGCACTATTAGGGCTAGTTCCCACAGGTTGAGAACCGCTAGCAGGATCGCCTAAGACCATCGGAAAAGACAGATATTTACATGATGATTCATAACAGTAGCAAAATTACAGTTCTGAAGTAGCAACGAAAATAATTTTATGGTTGGGGGTCACCACCACATGAGGAACTGTATTATAGGGTCGCGGCATTAGGAAGGTTGGGAACCACTGGGCTAGTCTGTGAATTGTTCTCTGTCTGCAATCAGTTAAGTGCAGAAACCGTGAGTAGCATTACGAAACTTTTATACCCAACTGACGTCCCCACAACATCCAAGTGTGTGACTGCTGGGCCCGGCTTCTTGAACAGGGTGTAGACCAGGCGTCCTCAAACTACGGCCCGCGGGCCACATGCGGCCCGCCGAGGACATGTATCCGGCCCGCCGGGTGCCGCTGCCTGTCCTGCTTAGCAGCCGACTCGCCCCAGGCCCGCAGTGCGCCTAGGAATTTGTTCATAGTTTTTTTTTTTTTTTTAAACTATAGTCCGGCCCTCCAACGGTCTGAGGGACAGTGAACTGGCCCCCTGTTTAAAAAGTTTGAGGACCCCTGGACCTTTTCCGATGTTGTTGTGTGTCTGAGAGGCAGGTTGTTCATGCCCAGTAAGACCACATGTTGGTCTGCAACGAATGAGGAGCAGACAACACGCGTGTCTCCTTCGCCAGAGGGCTGAGAAGCACCGGTGTCCAATGCGGCCTTGTATGTGCTGTGAGAGCATTATTCCGTTTCAACCACTGTGTCTACAGCATCATGTCCAATGACTGTGCCATTCCGTTTCTGAGTCCCACAGAGTGAGAGGTGAGTCAGGCTCTAAGTGATGCCTGCAGCTTCCCCCAGCCGGCCTTCTCCCTTCCGAGACTGGCGAGACTGGCGCTGAGGTCCAGAACCAGGGGGTCTCCCTGAATGCCCTGTCCGGGGAGGGGGCGGGCATTACCAAACCGCTGAAGGCAGTCCCGTCTGGAGGAGGCCCAGGAGAGAGAGCCTTTGGGCACAGCAGGTAACAGCACAGCCGCCCTTCGCTGACACTTTCACAAAGTCTAACCCGCGTGGTCTGCCTGTGCAATCGGTTCAGGATCCTGGGAACCGGCAGCGGGTCCAGGGGTGCGTGGAGCCTCCGCTGTGCCCCGAGGGGAGGGGGCTGGAGGAGCGACTGGGCGCGGGCGCCGACCCGGGGTGCGCGTCGCCAGTTCCCTGGGCTGCACTCTGCCGCCAGAGGCCACGTCCGAGGAGCCGGGAGTAGCGGTGACGCTGTACTTTCTTCCCTGGAGGCCGGCCCGGGCGCGGAGCAGCTGCTGGCAGGGACCGAATGGAGCTGCGCGCCAGGCCCGAGGCTGTGCCTGTCACTCGCAGACCCGGCCGGTCCCGGCGCGCGTGGCGCTCAGCCAGGCCGGGCGCCCCGGCCCCTCCGCGCCCACCCGGCCCCCTGCCTCCCCCGCCTTCGCGGGGCGCCCCTGGGGTGCGGGGCCGGGGCAGCTGCGGGCGCCCCGAGGGAGGGAGGCGGGGGCTGCGCGCACGGGCTCGGGGGCCGGCGGGACGCACGGGGCGGCTGGCGCGGCGCCCAGGGGCGGGAGCGGGACGGGGGAGGCGGCGGGTAAAGCGGGCGGCCGGCGGCCCGCGGCCACTCGGAGGCCGGGCGGCGGGCGCGCACCATGCCGTCCTTCGACGAGGCGCTGCAGCGGGCCGGCGAGTTCGGGCGCTTCCAGCGGCGCGTGTTCCTGCTGCTGTGCCTGACGGGCGTCACCTTCGCCTTCCTCTTCGTGGCCGTGGTCTTCCTGGGCAGCCGGCCCGAGCGCTTCTGGTGCCGCGGGCCGGGCGCGGCCGCGCTGGCCGAGCGCTGCGGCTGGAGCGCCGAGGAGGAGTGGAACCGCACGGTGCCCGAGCGCGCGGGCCTGGGCAGCTGCCGGCGCTTCCAGCTGGAGGCCGCCAACGCCTCGGCCGCGCTCAGCTGCGCCGACCCGCTCGCCGCCTTCCCCAACCGCTCGGCGCCGCTCGTGCCCTGTCGGGGCGGCTGGCGCTACGCCCAGGCCCACTCCACCGTGGTCAGCGAGGTGAGCGCCCGGCAGCGGGGACCCGGCGGGGAGGGGACGGGCGCTGCGCCCCCCCCGCGGACGCGGGCACTGGGGCGAGCCGGCCGCCGGGAAGGTTCGAAAGGTCGTGCGGGCTGACACCTGGGGGTCGGTCACCTTTGGGGACTGGTCACCTTTGGGGAAGGGGACCGACCTGGGCCATCCCACTCTTGCAAGTGCTGCATCGTAAATGCCCGCGAAGCGCCCTCCGCGCGTCTCCCTCCACGAGTGAACGGAGAAGCTGGGGTTTCGGGTGGGAAGGAAACGCAGAGAAGTCAAGTTCTGGGACACGTCGCACACCCTCCCAGGCATCTGAGCATCCGGCGCGAAGTCTGTCGCCTCTGAGATGCGTTTGCACTCATGGACATTGGGGGGCAGCTGGCGTGGGGGGAGGCGGCGGGGGGAGAGCTGCAGGCTCCCTGCCCGCGAGGCTGAGCGGTCCGATGGGCTCCTGGTGGGGGTGGGGGTGGGGGTGGGGTGGGGTGGGGCAGAGGGAAGGAGAAAGAACCTTTGAAGGCAGCGCCACTCTCTCCAGTTGCCAAAATGATGATCTGAAACGCAAGGGGACAAAGGTCCAGGCTCTCCCAGGAAGTGGTTTTGGTCAAACTGCTTTGGGGCAAAGAGCAGCCGCCGAGAGAAATTGGGAAAGCTGCGTTTTTGAACTAGTTTAATTTTTCCTCTGCGAGTCCATCACAGGAACGCCAGGAAAGGCTACCTGCCCTGTAACGTGGACGCGCCACTCACTAGTGGTGGCTGCGGGGGGCCGGGGACAGCGCCCACATTTCCCTGAGCGCTGTGGGCAGGCAGTGCATGAGGCAGCTGACCCCCACCCCCTCCCCGCAGGCCTGCTCCTGGCTGCACTGCCTGCAGGCTGCTGTTCTCCTTCCTGAGCCGCAGACACAGGGGCACCCCCCCCCCCCCCCCGAGCCTGGGAGGAGGGAGAAGCTGTTTTATTGAACTTTTAATTAAAACAACAACACGATTGCATGTGCTCAGGCAGGCTGGGAAAGAAAAAATCGTGTCTTTATTTATTGACATTAGCAGGTTTTTAAGCACCTGCTTGAATAATGAGTCAAACTGTGGATTCAGCCACTGGTAGTGGTGTTCTCTCTCTGCCGACCTCACCTCCCTGGGGCTGGGATCTTGGAGGACTGCCTGTGCTGTATGCCGAGTGTGGGTGTGAACGCACTGTGAGGGGACGTATGCTCAGGGCTCTGGAGCTAAAACCCCACGGCGGCCGGCAGGGCAGGGTAGTGTGCCTGTGTGTGTGAGGTGCTTCCGTTGCTACTGCATCCACGGGTAGTTTATAAGCTGCAGGGATCTTGTGGCTGGGGCTTCCCAGCTGCAGTGGGTAACGTGGGTGGGTGTGGACAGGGCGGGAGCCTGCATTCAGCTGCGGTGTTAGCCCGCTGCTTCTGTTTCACTCAGCGCGGCTGCTAGGCCCGTATTTCCCAGGCCAGCCCGCTGGGAGAGGAGACACCTGACTTTTAAAGACATGTACATCCACTTCAAACAAAGTCAAGTGAACGTTCAAAGCAGAATGCACGCACACGCGAGAGGCGTTTCCAGGAGCACGCGTGGCTTGTGAGCATCAGAGGAGGGAGACACCGAGTGTGAGAGCTAAGCCCACACAGACACGCTAAGCATTCTGGGGTGCCAGGGTGGTTGCACGCTTTCTGGGGTCATTTCAAGGAGAGCGGAGTGGTCTCTTTAAAGGTCAGTGGCTCCTAAAAGGCAGTGGGGAGGGCAGGAGACCGGGGTCCGGCCCCTGAGTGCCGGGAGCTGGGCGGCGTGGGTGAACCGGCCTCTCGGGCTTAGCGTTCGCGTCTGTAAAAGGACGGGTTGGGCTGAGCCCTCCGAGGCCTTGCAGATGCATCACTGGGTGGTTGCTCGCTGTGCTCAGAACAACGACAAAAATCCTCAAGGAAGCCCGGCCGGCGGGGCTCAGTGGCTGAGCGTCAACCTGTGAACCAGGAGATGAGGGTTCGATTCCCGGTCAAGGGCACGTGCCTGGGCTGCAGGCTCGATCCCCGGTGTGGGGCGGGCAGGAGGCAGCCCATCCATGATTCTCTCTCATCATTGATGTTTCTCTCTCTCTCCCTCTCCCTTCCTCTCTGAAATCAGTAAAAAAATCTTTTAAAAAATCTTCAAGGAAAAGTAAAACGATTGGGAAGGCACTCCTTCAGGCCCCCGGCGAGTCCTGAAGTGTATTAGAGAGATTGTTTAAAATGTCCGGAGTTGTTTGCTTCTTCTGGTTTGTTTTGAATTTGTTGATCCTGGAGAGGAAACTCCCCCACCTCCCCGGGAAGTCAGCCATCCGGAACAGCTCATTCTCTCTCCGTTCTGCACGGCGAGTAGTATGCTATCTTTGGTTTAGAACACGGCCCAGTTCACTTTGGTTCCTCCGTATTCTGTCCGAATGGTTAAAGGAACTTCAGTTCTGTCTTTGGCCAGCACCCTGTACCCAATGTGCTCTTCGAGAGTTGCCGTCGAACATACTTACCACCGAGAGGGGCTTTCTAAGGCGGAGGCAACCAGATGCCAGACTGTCTCCCTACGACTGTCCTGTGTCATCCTCGCACCCTGTGGGGGGATATCGTTGTCCTGGGCTGACAGAGGAGGTCCCTGAGCAGGGGAGGTGATAGGACCTGCCGGAGACGCAGGCCCAGACCTAGCTCAGCGGAGTGGGGTTAGATACGGGGCTTGATTGTAAGAGGGACCCCTCTCCTCTGTGCAGCCTCTGTCCTTGGAACAAGTCGGGCAGCGTGACACCCGGTCACTCGCACCTCAGAGCCCCCAGGGACGCTCCTCGAGGATCCCACCTTGTGGCTACGTGGTCCCCTGGCCGAGGTGCCCCTGTGCTTCATTCCATGGTGTCAGGTCAACAGTCACCCAGAGCAGCAGACGGGAGGCTGTGCCTTCGTTTCCTGGAAAGGGCTGTCTGTACGTTTGATGTGAACATTGCAAAATGGGCATTGAAGCCTCACCCGCCCTCTTTGCATCTTACACAGCCAAGCCGCGCCAAGGATCTAAGTCAATGCCAAGTGCCCTGCCCTTTCTACCCGCTCCTCCCCCCCTGTTTCTGCTGCTCGAGGCCGGGCCCTGAAAGCTCATCTACATTTAACATCCTGCGGGCAGACCTCCCTAAGGTCCGCATCTCACCCTTATCTGGTTGTCAGACGTGGGCAGGACCGAGCAGGATGCTATGCAGAGCGGTCCGGGCCCCCAAACCAGGGGTGGGCAAACTTTTTGACTCGAGGGCCACAACAGGTTCTTAAACTGGACCGGAGGGCCGGAACAAAAGCATGGATGGAGTGTTTGTGTGAACTGATATACATTCAAAGTAAAGGAGCGGAGGGGAGAGCAAGAGAACCCTCCGCTCTTTCGGCTCCGCGGGCCGGATAGAACCGCCGAACGGGCCGGATCCGGCCCGCGGGCCGTAGTTTGCCCACGGCTGCCCCAAACCCAAGGTGTCAAGTCATCGCCCCAGGAGCGAGTCTTTGGAACTCATGTCAGGATGTTTAAATGCTTGCGTGGACGCCGAGGGAGGGCGGGGAGCTTCTCGGAGTCCCTCACGAGGAGCCGGGCTTCGGGGCGCCTTGAGGAATAGACGGATGCGTCCTTGTTTGCCCCCCGAAGCCGGTGTTCTCCCACAATCAAGGCGAGTCCATTTGAGGGAGTAGCTGCTCCCTTGCGGAGAGCAGCGGCTGATTCATCTCTGGGCTGTCTGCGTGCTCCACGTGTCTCCGCTTTGCTTCTCTCTCATCCGACCCGGGACAAAAGGCCAGCGGGTGGGCCCGCGCTGACACCCCTGCCACTGGCATTGCGTCCTCACTGTTCGTCACGCGGGGGAGGGCCCTGTTGTGGGTGCTGGACAAAGGACGTCAGGCCAAGTTTCAGTCTGGACCGGATCGCTCATTGGTTCTGGGCTCTGCAGAAAGATCTTCACTTTGGTGCCGTTTTTATTTCCAACGTGATTTGTTGCCTTCGCTGTTTTGGGCTGCGTCACCCTCAGCAGGAGGACGTTGGTTTTGTGAGGACTTCAGAGAGCCAGCTGTGACACTGTTCGCTTTCTGTCTCATTAACTTCTCCGCTTTGTTGTTGTTCTACTTTTTGGATTGACGCTCCCTCTGCCTTCCCCAACTTCCGCCGGGCGCTCAGCCCAGCGATTCCCAGCCTTCTTTTCTGGTCTCAGTCTTTTTTTTTTTAAATATATTTTATTGATATTTTACAGAGAGGAAGGGAGAGGGATAGAGAGCTAGAAACATCGATGAGAGAAACATTGATCAGCTGCCTCCTGCACACTCCCCACTGGGGATGTGCCCGCAACCAAGGTACGTGCCCTTGACCGGAATCGAACCCGGGACCCTTCAGTCCGCAGGCCGACGCTCTATCCACTGAGCCAAACCGGTTTCGGCTGGTCTCAGTCTTTAAAGCTATACGTTTACTGCTCTGTGCTTTTTGACTGCACCAGGCCCGTTTTGAAACGCAGATTTTAATTATCCCACCGGCAGGATTTTAAACTTCTATGATCATTTCTTCTTTGGCCCGTGATTTACTCTGAGGCTCACTTGAAATTTTCAAATGTGTGCCGATGCTTTTATCTTTTAATTGTTGACTTGTAATCTAACTTGGTGGTCAGGAAGTGTGGTCTGTAGGGTGCCGCTCATTTGCATTTTACGGAAACCTGCTTTGGGGCCGTCTAGGAGGTCCGTTTTTAGAAACGTTTCACACATGCTTGAGATGAAGGTGGCGTCTTTATTTGGCACAGGGTTTACCGATGCCCAATGCTGGAAGCTTGGCAATAGTATTGTTAAAATGTTCTAGGTTTTAACCAGCTTTCCACCTGCTCGGTCTATGGAGACTAATGAAAGAGTATTGAAATTTGCCATTCTATTGGCGGGCTTGTCACTTTCTCCCTATATTTCCAGCAGATTTTAGAAGTTATGCACATGAGGCAGCTTTACTGGGTGCATGTGTGTACAAATTTAGAATTGGTTCGTTTTGATTGTTGACAGTATTAGAGTCTCCCATTTTCTCCCCTTTCCCTCCACCCAACTCCCCAAGGTTAGAATTTTTAAATCTACATAGTGAATTGAACTATTTATTATAGTACTAGAGGCCCGGAACATGAAATTCCTGCATGGGTAGGGTCCCTAGGCCTGGCTGGCCATCAGGGCCGATCTGTGGGGCGACCGGTGGGGCGATCTGGGCCCCTGCTGGCACCTGCCTTGGCTGGCAGCCTGGCTCCTCCCACTCACCGGCCCCGCCCCCCGCCACTGCCACTGGTCACCTCTCCGGGTTGACCTGCGGGAGGGGATGGGGGACCCCCACTGGCACCCACCTTGGCTGGCGCCGCCCACTCACTGGCCCCACCTCCTGCCGCCGGTCAGGGCTTGTGGGCTGGGGGCAGCTCCTGCGTTGAGCATCTGCCCTCTGGTGGTCAGTGTGCATCATAGCAACTGGTCATTCCGCCTGTTGTTCCGTGGTTTGGTCAATTTGCATATTAGGGTTTTACTATATAGATAGGGACCCTATTTATAAATCCATGATGTATATTATCTCAATGCCTCCTTTGTCTGGTATTAATATATTTCCTCCAAGTTTCTTGTAACTGACCTTGACCTCAGCCTCCAAGGACAAGGAGGGGTCCAAGAGGAATAGACGAGGAAAAGGATGCCGAGTTCTCCTCGTCTTCACCCTCATTTCCTCTGTAGCCATTTGGTAAATGCCCTTGGAGGCAGTGGGTGGGGTGCATTCCTGTGACCCACCCTCAGAGACTTGGACTCAAAAGATCAATAACCTTCATTTTTCACAAGCGTGTGAGGCCCACAGAGGTAGTCCATGGACCACACATGGAGACGTGCTGGGTGTTTTTCTGTGGGGAGCATGATGAGAGCATCATGGGTGGAACAGCCTTATGGGTGGTTGAAGTGCATGCCAGTTCCCCCAACAGACTCTGCAGACCTTGGGGCGGAAGCACCACCCCTTTACCTTGAGGCAGGAGTCCCGGATGTTATCAGATGAAATGCTGTGTTTCTCTACAGAAAGCTTGGGGCTCTCCAGAGATGGTCAGCTGATGGTAAAATCCTGTAAGCAGTTAGGGGAGGGTACCCACAGCTGAGCCACACTCCCTGGGTGTCTTAGCACACCTTACAGTGGAGCCTCGGGCAAAGGCAGGACACAGCCCAATGGGATATACATTTGGGATATGCCAAATGGGACATGTGTCTACTTTTGGATGTGTGGGTTAAAGAGTCTTGGCATAAGGCAGATTAGTATGGTAGAAAGTACATACATGTCCTTTAGGGTCAGATAGATCTGGGCCTACATCCCAGCTCCTCTGTCTTTCAACGTCAAGGGCGAGTCACAGAACCTGCCTGAACCTCAGTTTCCTTAGCTCTGGAACGGGCATAGTAACACCCGCCTTAGAGATTGGTCTGGCAGGGGTGCAAAGTGCGTGTCTTCATGCCTGGCCATGTGTGATGCTCAAAAAATCAGTTCCTGTCAACACATGAAGAGTCCTGAGCTAGTGGAGGAGGGGAAGGGAGAGAGGGAGTGCGTAGTGGGCCAGGATGGATCCTGGAGCTGGCGTTTGCTGACCTCTGACCTAGCGCAATGCATCACCGATACATTTGCCTAATGACAGCGAGCTGGTGGGTGCCTCTCCTCAGCTTTCCTTCTTGGTTGGTGTCCGCTGAGTTAGCGGGTATACGTTGAGATATGATTGTGTCATTTTTCCTGGCTTCTAATGCCGATATGGGAGTTTCACAGACAAGACGTGAGACAGCCTGGGTGAGATGGTTTTCTACGAGATGCCATCAGCCCTGTGGTGTCCAGCGTCAGAGCCCCCAGGGAGGCCTGTGTCAGAGTGGGATGGGCCAGGCCGTGTCGGGGCGTGCTGGCCAGAGGAGGGGAACCGGGGCAGAGCGGTAGCCCCGCTGCTCAGGACAATGGGACCGTGAGACGGTTTCATGTAAATGAGGTCCCAAGGCTTTGCAAGTCTCTGCTGTTAGCGTAGTGGGGTGTCTGGAGTGGGAGCCCACATGTCATGAGCTCAGGGGGCTGAGACGACTGCACCCTCCGGGGAGGAGACCGACATCCATCGCCTGGACGGTGCTGACCAGGCGGGGGGGGGGGGGGGCGGGCTCCCCGGGGAGGCGGCTCCCTCGTCCAGCTCTCCGCAGCTGCCCTGCTGGACAGCAGCTGGTGGCTCAGATGCCTTCTCCGTTGCTGCTGATGCCCCGCGTACGCACGGGGTGGCTCCGGTTTCACGGGGCTCTGCCAACTGGAAGCGCCCGTGGCTACAGCACAAGTTGAAAGACAGCACGCGTGTCCCCAGCCCCTCTCGGGCAGGGACCTCAGCCACTGCCACTAAGACACGCAGGAGGCCGGGGCGCCAGACTCTGCTGTTCCGAAGACTGTGGACGCTGATGAGGAAGGGGCTGCGGAGACAGCATTGTGTGCGTTTACCGGGGAGGGCTTTTTCCAAGCCATGCTTTGCAGACATGCATGTGAAATGAGTTTCCTTTCATCGTTCTCAAGTGAGCGTTTCCAGGCAAACTCGCCGAGGGAAGTCACATGGGCAAGCGAACATCTTAACTATTCAGGGTAGGTGAGGAGATTAAATCGAAACTAAGTGAAATTAACTTGGCATCGATTTTAAAACAATCAAATAAAGAAATGCATTCCGGGGTTGCCGTAGTGCAAAGGAAATTGTTCCAAGACCCTTCCCCACAGAGTTCTTCACATATATACACACATCATTGATTCCAGAGAGGAAGGGAGAGGGAGAGGGAGGGAGAAACATCAATGATGAGAGCGAATCGCACACAGTTCCCGCCTTCTTGCTTCTTGTCACTGAATGTGCCCCCACCCCCCCCCCCCCCCGAGTCCACAGGTGTCTGGTCTCGGCTGGGGTGGCTGGACTGGCTCAGACCCCGCACTGGGCCCCGACTGCAGGCGGAGTAGAGAGGTGTGGGGTGTGGCCCCGGACGTTCCTGAGCCTGGGAAATCTCAGGTGGAATAGACAGCCCCGGAGCTGCAGGGCGCAGGCAGGGGTCTGGCAGCACCTACAGGGGTGAGGGGTGGGGGCGTTTGCTCATGTTTCATGTAAAAGACAGAACAGGGTCAGCTTTCCTGATTCAAGGTGTGCTGGTTGGCGGGGGTGGGGGGCACCTTTGCAGATAAGGGTGGCCCCATGTTCCCAGCAGTTAGGGGCTCTTGGAGGACAGATTTGTGGGGGGTCCCTTCCTGTATGAAGCCTCCCAGGTGCCTGCGGGGTCAGGTGGGGAGCTGGCTTGTACCCAGGTCCTGCAGCCAGACCGCAGCTTACCCTCCGGCGTCCGCGGCTCTGCATCGTCCTCACAGCAGCCTGCATCGCTGAGCCCTCACTCCAGGCCTGTGCCTCGCGGAGCATCACCCTCACAGCAGCCTGCATTGCTGAGCGCTCCCTCCAGGCGTGTGCCTCACGGAGCACCACCCTCACAGCGGCCTGCATCGCTGAGTGCTCCCTCCAGGACTGTGCCTCGCGGAGCATCACCCTCACAGCAGCCTGCATCGCTGAGTGCTCCCTCCAGGTGTGTGCCTCACGGAGCATCACCCTCACAGCGGCCTGCATCGCTGAGCCCTCACTCCAGGCCTGTGCCTCACGGAGCATCACCCTCACAGCAGCCTCCATTGCTGAGCCCTCACTCCAGGCCTGTGCCTCACGGAGCATCACCCTCACAGCAGCCTCCATTGCTGAGCCCTCCCTCCAGGCCTGTGCCTCATGGAGCATCACCCTCACAGCAGCCTGCATCGCTGAGTGCTCCCTCCAGGTGTGTGCCTTGCGGAGCATCTCAATCCTCCCACATGTAAACGTCACATCCGTTTGACAGGAAGAACACAGAGGCACAGAAAGAGCAGTTGTGCACCTTGTTCAAAACCACAGAGAGAGGAACGGACAGAACCGAGTCCATCCAGGCGTTTCCTCCGAAGCTGGAGCCCTTCCCGCTGCTCCGACGCAGGGCCTGACGGTCCAGGCTGGGTTGACTCCACTTCTTCGTGGTGTCACAGCTGCTTCAGGACGCGAGTGGTGACCCGACGCCTCCGACCTCTCCGGAAGCACCAGCACCCCAAAGCCTCACCTCGTAGGCAGTCACGCCCTTGGTCAGCAGAGTGTGTTGGGTTCGTCTGTGCAAGCGGCTGTCCATTTCTTACGAACAGCGTCCGAGTGACGACCTGAGCTGGAGGGTGGCGGAGCGGCTGGCCTCTGTGACCTCCATGAGCGGGGTCCAGCCACGCAGAAGCGCAGCCAAGCACACGGAGCCCTCTGGCCCCGACGCAGGAATGTGCCGCTTCTCTGGCCGCTGGCAGGGCAGCCCGGCACCGCCTGCACCTGTCGCCTCGCCAGGGCCGCCTGGACCCGGGAGAGGCTGCTGTCCAAGACTCTCGGAGGCGTGCCCGCACTCCGCCCGCCTTCTCGCGGCCCCTATCTGAGCATGGGATTTGGGAGGGAGCTACAGGACCCTAACATGAGGTGCCCTCCTTCACACGTGTGAAAGCACCAGACGTTCTTCGGAAAATCTGGACAGAGCGGGAGGAGGAGGGGGAGGGGTCATCCACCAGCTCCTCCTCCCCGGACCGAGGTCCTCCCTAGGCATGCCCGGCCTCACGGTCAGTGTGCCCGGAGTGGCGCCTGGTGGAGGCCCTGAGGGGGGAGGCCAGGGGCGCAGGGCATGGGCAGAGGCCGGGAGCTGGAGTGGCGGTCGGAGCTCCCCGAGCCGGGTCAGGGGGCCGGAGAAGCTCAGGGGGGCAGAGGGTCCCACGTAGGGACCGGTAGACCATCGGTTTCTGCACAGAGTCCGTCTCGAGCTCCTGGGGCCGTGCTCACCAGTGTTGGCCTCCGTGTGCAATCACCTGCACGCGGACTCCTGCCTCCGTCTTCCATCCACCTGGCGTCAGACCCCCCGGCCCTGCCGGGGAGCCAAGGGGTTGCCCCGAGTCCCCACGTTGTCTGTCTGCGGAGTTTCCCCTCACCACACTGTGTTCTGTGTGCCAGCCCCCACTTGCTTCTAGGGCTGGCACCCGGGGCTCTCTCGGGGTGACCAGCTGTCCCGGTTGCCTGGCATTGAGGGGTTTCCTGGGACAGGACTTTCAGCGAGAATCCCGGGCAAACCGGACAGCTGGTCACCCTGGGCGCTCCAGGAGGGTAACTGAGTCACAGGACGGTGACGATGGAAAGTGGCGAACAACGTGGTGTGTCGCAGAGGGGAAGGTGGCTGCTTAAACACGGGGCTCCCACCGGTACACGGGGACCCGGTCCAGCCCTGCGTATAAGACACTGTCGGAATGTCTCCGCCTGGTAAACATGGGTGCGAAGCAGGACTGCTGGGGCGGAGGCCTTGGGGGGCAGAGCTTGCGGGACACTTTCCCGAGCTCAGAGCTCACCCACGTGGCCTCCTGCCTCTAGGTCAGGGGTGGGCAAACTTTTTGACTCCAGGGCCACAATGGGTTCTTAAACTGGACCGGAGGGCCGGAACAAAAGCATGGATGGAGTGTTTGTGTGAACTAATATAAATTCAAAGTAAAGGAGCGGAGGGGAGAGCAAGAGAACCAGATAGAACAGCGGATCCGGCCCGTGGGCCGTAGTTTGCACACGGCTGCTCTAGGTGGTGAGAGCGCCATTGGGGACCTCCCCCAGGCGGCTCCCAGCTGCTGGCTGCCCGCGGGGAGGGGCCTCCGGAGGGAGGGGCAGGGGGAGGGCCGAGGAAGCCTCTGGGACAGAGCAGCCGGTTCTGGAAACTGTCACCAGCGACAGCGGGCGTTTCTCCGCTCGGCACGGGCTCAGGAAGCCAGGCCGGCGAACCAGACCCGGGGAAGCGGAACTGCCTCTCTTGATCTGAATAATCAGCACAGCCATCTCGGCGTTTGGAAGGAATTAAGAGTTGAATCTGACCCAGGTTTGAATAGCGACAGTCTGTTTCCATGTATTTTTTTTAAATTTTTTATTGATTTCAGAGAGGAAGGGAGAGGGAGAGAGAGAGAGGAACATCCATGATGAGGGAGAAGCATGGATCAGCTGCCTCCTGCACGCCCCACATTGAGGATTAAGTCCACAGCCCGGGCATGTGCCTTGACCGGGAATCGAACAGCAACCTCCTGGTTCATGGGTCGGCACTCAACCACTGAGCCACGCCGGCCGGGCAAGAAGCTGTTCAATATTCTTCCACCAAGACAGGAACTGACCCGCCTGTCCCATCCCCTCCTGTTGTCTCGGGGGGTCCTAACAGCCCCTCCCCACGGAGGTCAGTCTCTCCCCACGCTCGGGTCCCACCTACTTCTCAGCCACCACCACGGCCTGCCCCCTCCCTGGCATTGGCTGCCACCACATTTGAACAAGCTCAAGGGCATCTTCTCGATAGGACACTGCCCCATGCTCACACGTCCCTGCGCTGAGGACGCCTGCTTCCCGTCCACATTCTCACCTTCCTCTTTCCCTCCACCAGGGGCGACGCCCTCCGTCCCCACCATCCCACAGACTCAGCCCTCACCAGGGTCTCCAGCACCCCGCTGTCCACTCCCCTCTTCGTTCCTGGTCTCGTGTCCAGCACCACCGTGTGCCTGTGCTGCGGGCGGAGCGGGATTCACGCGTGGGCCCTGCTCTGCTCCTGCTCGGCTCCCCGGCCCCCTCCGTGCCCTCCAGCCGCCCTGTGCAACGGCCGCCGGAGCGAGCACATGGGCAGCTGGCACAGCTGGGCGGCCTGGTCTGCTGGGCCCACCACGTCCAGGAACCAGAACCGGTTCCCGTGGTGACGCACGAGTAACGCGGGCTAGCTCTCCCGCGTTGCATCATCTGCACCGCCCGCCTCTCCCCAAGCGCCTGCTTGGACTGGGACGCCCTTGGAGATTCCGTTTGGGTGACTGGTGTGCGCAGTTCTCCGTCTTCTCCTCTGTAAGCAGCGCAGCCTCAAGCCGGCCCGTGTGGGGGCTGAACCCCGAGTGCCTGTGTTTACCTGTGTACCCTCCCTAACGAGGCCACATTCCATTCGCATTCCAAAACCTCCTTCCCCAAGGAGGTGCTGCAGCGCCGCATTCCCGCCTCCTAGCACCGTGGTCGGCAAACCGCGGCGGCTCGCGAGCCACATGCGGCTCTTTGGTCCCTTGAGCGTGGCTCTTCCACAAAACACCACGGCCTGGGCGAGTCTATATTGAAGAAGTGGCGTTAGAAGAAGTTTAAGTTTAAAAAATGTGGCTCTCCAAAGAAACGTCCATCGTTGTCCTGTTGATGGTTGGCTCTGTGGACGGATGCGTTTGCCGACCACTGGCCTAGGAGGTCTCACTCCTTCATCAGAAGGGAAACCAGGTCGGGATGCGGGGTGCGCTGCTGGGGACAGCCAGCCCGGGAGCAGCCCGGCGGCCCCTGCGTGTGGGTCTCGTGGGCCACCTCGCAGCCTCTTCCTCTCCGTCCTCGGTGTCCACCGGGAGGCGCGTGGAGACACAGGGCGTGGCGCATGCGCATTCAGTGTACGGAAGATGCGAACCTTGCCTCTGCAGCAGCCTGTGGGGACCCGGAGGGCACTGTGCTGAGCGAAACACGTCCGGCAGTGGGAGACACGTGCCCGGGGGTTTCACGTCCGTGTGGGCTCTAAAACAACACAAATACGTAAGCAGAACAGAAACAGACTCGTAGACACAGAGGACTCTGTGTGGTGGCCGGGGGCAGGGGGGTGTGGGGCTGGGTGCAGAGGGTGAGGGGTGAAGAAGTACAACTTGGTCGTCACAGAATAGTCATGGGTGTAAAGTACAGCACGGGGGGTAGAGTCGATGACATTGTAATGATAACTGCGTGTGCTGTCAGGTGGATACGAGATGCATCCGACTGATAGCTTAGTACGTATGTAAAATCTAATCACTGGGTTGTACACCTGAAAGGAACATAATATTGTAGGTCAACTGTAATTGAAAAATAAAAAATTACCAAAAGTGAAAAAAAGAAAAAGAATCATGCGTCTTGGTCTTAAAATTGTTCGTTTTGCAAAGGAGAGAAGGTTCTAGAATCCAGTGCCACCTTGACTGCTTATCTTTTTCTTGGCTCAGACTAAGCTAGCCAACAGGAACACAGACCGCGGCTCAGACTGTGTTAACCATGTGGAAACGTCCCCCAAGCGACTGCTTCTGAGAGCGACAGGGACCTCTGAGAGCAAGGCTTCGGGAGAAGGAAACCCGGCTGCCGTCCCACTTTTCTGCATCACACCATTTAGATGCTTTTATTTATTTTTATTTTTTTAAAAATATATTTTATTGAATTTTTACAGAGAGGAAGAGAGAGGGATAGAGTTAGAAACATCGATGAGAGAGAAACATCGATCAGCTGCCTCCTGCATACCCCCTACTGGGGATGTGCCCGCAACCAAGGTACATGCCCTTGACTGGAATCGAACCCGGGACCCTTCAGTCTGCAGGCCGATGCTCTATTCACTGAGCCGAACTGGTTAGGGCTAGGTGCTTTTAGAGCAGTGGTTCTCAACCTTCCTAACGCCGCCACCCTTTAATACAGTTCCTCATGTGGTGATGACCCCCAGCCATAAAATTATTTTCGTTGCTACTTCATAACTGTAATTTTGCTACTGTTATGAATCGTAATGTAAATATCTGTGTTTTCCAATGGTCTTAGGCGACCCTGCTAGCGGTTCTCAACCTGTGGGTCGCGACCGCTGCTGTAGAGCCTAAGACCATCGGAAAACACAGATATTTACATTACGATTCATAACAGTAGCAAAATTACAGTGATGAAGTAGCAACGAAAATAATTTGATGGTTGGGGGTCACCACAACATGAGGATCTGTATTAAAGGGTCGCAACGTTAGGAAGGTTGAGAACCACCGTTTTAGAGCAACCGCGAGCAGGGCTCCGTAACGAGGAAATGATAGCAGCGGCTCACTTACCAAAGAGAGATCCTAATGAAGTCTGTGTAATTATTGGTGTTTAGTTACTTAAAGGAAAATGACCGGGGTTTTAAAAATACCAAAACAGAGAGTTTGGGGCATGTGCTGACCTGTGCATCTATCCAAGTAGAAGTAGTTTAGGGACGATCTCTTGCACTTGCTTACGTGAAGAATGTATATTTTAGCAAGCTATTAAAACTGCATTTTTTTAATGAGGCTTCAGGGTGGGGGCCAGGGGGAGGTGGCCAGAGGCCAGGACGCACGGGGTGTCCAAGTGGGTGGACATCCTCTCACGTCCTGACGAGCATGTGGCCAGCAAGGTCTCGAATCTCAGCCTGCTCGTCCGGGAAGGGATGGTCACAGCTCCCTCAGGGAGCTGCTGGGGGATTGAACGAGATGGTGTATCCAAAGCAGCTGACCTAAAGCCTGGCCCAGGGGAAAGGTCAGGTGTCAGTAAAGAGCCCTTTCAGCCCCTAGGTCCCGGGTGGGAGCCTGGCTTACTGTGAGGTGCCCCTGTGCCCCTGCTGCCCTGGACCTCTGGGCGGTGGGCTCCGGTGCCGATGGCTGGGGCCGCTGCCTCGCCGTGTCCTGCCTGCCTGTTACCGTGTCCTTGGGACGGCCCTCGGGGAGCCTTCCATTAAGAGGCCGTAAAACGGGGTCTCCGTGAGCTCCGTGCACGTGTCTTGTCTCATAATGAAAACGATTTGTTCTAAAGCTCCTTCAGAAGCAGGTGTTTTCAATGTGGGGCCTGCACCTCTAATCCCAGTGTGGGCTCAGGGACCTGACAGGCTGGACGGCGACCCTGGATGGTGCAGGGTGGCCCTGGAGCCGGGAGGGCGGGTGCTCTACCTGCCCTTCAGCCCTCCTCCTGCACCCCTAGCTCCTGGGCAAGGACGGCTGGGGCATCCTGGGACTTCGGGACAGGCATGCTGGGCGGGAGAGTGTGTGTGTGTGTGTGGGGGGGGGGGGGGGCGGGAGCGTGCTAGAAACACCATTCAGTTACACAGATAACGAAGGTGCATCTGCACTTTGGGTCAAATAATCATAAACTTTACAGTCACCACAGGGAAACGTTGGCAAAGCTTCGCTCTGCAGGCGGAACGGAGCCGGTCCCCTGTTGTCCCCGGACGTCCCGGGAGCTCTCCCACGGGCCTGGCCAGAACCTTCCGCGGGTGACGGGCTCTCTCGAGTCCCTTTCCTGGATTCTCACCAATTCGAGATTTTGTGAGAAGCAGTGTGTCGTCCAGGCCCACTTAGCCGTGCTCTGGCGTCCAGCCCAGGAGACAAACAGCAAGGCCAGGGGAGCGCTGGGCCGCAGGAGCAGCCAGGGGCGCGGGCGCCGAGAAGCGTGGGTTCGGCTCCGGGTTTGGGTTGTTTGGGTCCGTTCACCATTTCTTCACCTCCGGGTGCTTTGTTGGCGTGTCCGGCCGCAGCTCCCGCCTCTGATCGGCTTCGTCGTGGTTAGGCCTCTCCTCGCACCCGCTCGCTCCCCTGCGGCTTTGCTCCTCGCCTAAGCTGGTGGAGTTACTGTCCCCACGGGCGTGTCCTGGGGTTTGTGACACTCACCCCTGTTCACAGAGTCAGAAAGTTTCAGGCCCGGAGAGCAGGGTCCCAGCGCGGTCTGCTCCGTGGCCCCGAACCTGACGCGCAGACATACGAAGGCGCGGACGTCCCAGGGGGCTGTGTCCGGGTCCCAGCGGCAGTGAAGGATTCGAGTGTGACTTCTTCATGTTCCCGTCCAAGGCGGCCGCTTTTGGTAGAAGTTTAAAAAGGCGTGCTGCGCTGGGGAGGGCCGGGGCTGGGCTCCGCGGGCCATCGAGGGGGCTGGAGAGGGCGTCCCGGTGGCCTCTTCTGCTGTGGCACCCGCGCGGCAGGCGGTGTCATCAGAGCGCGTCCCCACTGGAAACGGGCGTTGGCAGAGTTTGAAAGGCGTGCGTGTTACTCCGTGTTCTGACTGGCTTAGGAAAACCTTTGGCAGCTGTGCTTTCCAAGTGGAGGAAAAGGGTCACCAGGAACACGGAAAGGCAGAAACTACAACCTACTCATGTGTCCCGGGTGCGCTTCTCCATCCTCAGGTTCCTCTTTTTTTTTTTTTTTTTTAAATTTTATTGATTTTTTACAGAGAGGAAGGGAGAGGGGTAGAGAGTTAGAAACATCGATGAGAGAGAAACATCGATCAGCTGCCTCCTGCACACCTCCTACTGGGGATGTGCCCGCAACCAAGGTACATGCCCTTGACCGGAATCGAACCCGGGACCCTTCAGTCCGCAGGCCGACGCTCTATCCACGGAGCCAAACCGGGTAGGGCCACAGGTTCCTCTTTAGGGGACGCAGGGGCAGTACCGCACCCCAGGAGTCCTTGACGGCAGAGTCTAAAGGGGCTGGAGGCTGGGTGTCGGGGAGAGGCCCCAGCGGTTGACAGGGCGCCGCCTCACCCCTCGCTCGGGAGGCGGGGCAGCGGGGGTGCGAGGAGGTGGTGTCTGTCTTTCTTTCCAAAGAACAGATAGAGACGGTCGTGTGTTTACTGTCCTCAAACGGGACGATTAAGCTCATTCCCAGTGTGGCTGTTGTTGTTATTATTATTAGTTTTTAATAGTTTTCTGGTATCTGTTTCACCCAGCCTACAATAGACGGCTCATGACATTCTTCCTGCTCTTCCCCTGGGTCTTAGAGCCCACAGGTGCCGATTATCACTTTACACCTGAGAAAAATGTCCCATCGTATCCCTGGTGCTGTTTTCAAAATGCCAAGCAAATGTGATAGAACTAATTTTTGTACCAGTGAAAGTCCCCACGTCTCTCGTTTCATGATAGTTCACTGGGTACCTTCTTTTTCCAGAACCAAAGAATCAGAAAAGGCATCTAAAGGTGTATGATCGTGACTAGTTTTAAACCTTATAATGTTGTAAAGGACATATCCTGATATTTCCGGTAGCCACCTGCCACCACTCAGAGCCATTGCAGAGTTATTGACTACTCGGTTTGCTGACCTTACATGCCCGTGACTGTTTGTAACTACCAATTTGTACTTCGTAATCCCTTCACCTTTTTCATCCAGACCTCCAACCCCCTCCCATCTGACAACCATCAGTGTGTTCCCTGTATGTCTGTTTCTGCTTTGTTTGTTTATATTGTTCATAAGATCCCATATATAAGTGAAATCACATGGTAGTTGTCTTTCTCTGACTTATTTTACTTAGCATAATACCCTCTAGGTCCATTCATTCTGTCACAAGTGGTAAGATTTTATTCTTTTTATGGCTGAATCATATTCCACTATATATATATATATATATATATATATATATATATATATATATATATATCACTGCTTTTTTATCCAGTCATCTGTTGGTGGACACCTGGGTTGCTCCCATATCTTGGCTATATACACTAATAAAAGAGAAATATGCAAATTGACAGTACCTCTGGAATGCCCATCAGCCAACCAGAAGTGGGTATGCAAATCAACCCAACAAAGATGGCGGGTTAATTTGCATATGCAGGCGTGGAGCGGCGGTTGGAGGGGGAGGGCACAGGGCAGAGGGAGGTACAGGAGTGGCATACCGGCCGGAGCAAACACTGAAGGCTCTGGCTGGCCGGAGCCAAGACGGAAGGCGGCGGCCAGAGCAAAGGCCTGGGTCCCAGGTGTCCGAGGAAAACGGGTGCTGGCAGCCAGGGGAAGGAAGGCCTATTGCACGAATCTTTGTGCAACGGGCCTCTAGTTGTAAATAATGCTGCAATGAACATAGGGGTGCAGATATTCTTTTGATTTTGTTTTTGTTTTTTTTTCAAATGTATACCCAGAAGTAGAATCACTGTGTCATAAGGCAGTTCCATTTTCAAATTTTTGAGGAAATGCCATGCTGTGTTCCAGTAGTGGCCACACCAGTATGCATTTCCTCCAACAGTGCACGTACCTCTAATCATAGTGTAGGTACAGGTCCCTGACAGGCTGGACGGTGACCCTGGATGGTGCAGGGTGGCCCTGGAGCCGGGAGGGCGGGTGCTCTACCTGCCCTTCAGCCCTCCTCCTGCACCCCTAGCTCCTGGGCAAGGACGGCTGGGGCATCCTGGGACTTCGGGACAGGCATGCTGGGCGGGAGGGTGTGTGTGTGGGGGGGGGGGGCGGGAGTGTGCTAGAAACACTATTCAGTTACACAGATAACAAAGCTGTGTCTGCACTTTGGGTCAAATAGTTATATCCTCGCCAGCATTTGTTGTTTGTTGATGTATGATGGTAGACATCCTGACAGGTGTGAGGTGATATCTCATTGTTTTAATTTGCATCTCTCTGGTGATTAGTGAAGTTGAGCATTTTTTCATATGTCTCTTGGCCATCTGTCTGTCCTCTTGGGAGAAGTGTCTATTCAGGTCCTTTGCCCATTTTTTAATTGGATTGTTGGTTTCTATGGTGTTGGGTTGTCTGAGTTCTTTATACATTTTGGATATTAATCCCTTGGATGTGTGATTGATGAATACCTTCTTCCATTCAGTGCGTTTACTTTCGTTTTGTTGCTGGTTTCCTTTGCTGTGCAGAAACGTTTCAGTCTGATGTGATCCCATTTGTTTGTTTGTTTATTTTTGTTTCCTTTTCCCTGAGGAAAACTATTTTTAAAAAACATTCTTCCTAATACCATATGTAGGACCTGTTATTATTCTAAGGTAGATTACTACTTGAGTAATAAAGACAGCTGCTTAGCAGACCCATTCTAGGCAGGAAGTGTCCCCTGGGAGGCTTGAAATCCGGGTGTCACGTGTTAGCGTGTGTATGACGAAGCAGCTTCCACAGAGCCCGCTCCTCGCCAGCACTCAGGCTGGCCTGGGTCTCCGGGACTGAGGACACTGACACAATATGAGTCAGATATTGTGCAGAACTCCCTACGAACTCTGCTCTAGGGGAAGGTAGACGAGTACGTTCTAAACACTGAGTGTTAAAATTATCCAACAGTGTCTTCAAGGTTTAACATGTAAATTAAGACAGGTATTTACTTAAGCTTAAGAAAGAGGTAGTAAACTGGTGTATCTTATTTTCTTAAAGTATATCTGTACAACTAGTAAGAGTGATGATCTAATGATAGAGGCCCCTTGTTAGCGAAGAGATTATTGTCAGGTCTCCTCCAGCCATCATTTTTCTGTCGATCTGGAAAGCTGAGCCAGGAGGGAGCTCATGTGATGTGGAGGGGCAGGGGCAAAGAGAACATCAGCAATACTTTACGTCTGAGATTCCAACCTCCCACATCATGACACTAACCCTTCATTCAGTTATAGCCCCAATAGTTCAGTGGAATAGAGAAAAAATTTTAACTAGGAAATTCTGAAGGACCCATTTATATCTAGAGGCCCAGTACACAAAATTTGTCTGTGGGGTGGAGGGGGGGGGCAAGGGTTGTCCCTCAGCCTGGCCTGCGCCCTCTCATAATCTGGGACCCCTCCGGTAGGGCCCCTAGGCCTGGCGGGTGATCAGGGCCTATCGGGGCTTTCCTTCCCCCCCTGCCGGCAGCTGGCCCCACCCCCACCACTGCTACAGCTTGTCAGCTGTGCAGCGCTGCCCCCCCACCACCACCTGCCACCAGTTGCCTCCCTCTGCGGGCGATCGCTGGCTGGCCCCACACACCCACCACAGTGTCACCAGCCAGGTAGCCTGGGCCTCCCTCTTTGGGGTGACCAGAGGCTCTGCCCACCCGGCCGGGACTTCACTATCGAATTGCTGCGCAGAGGGTGGCCTGGGCCTCCCTCTTTGGGGCGATTGTGGAGTCTCCCCACTCCCACCCTTAATTGATTACCCCGTTGGCCGGTGGCCTGGGCCTCTCTCTTTGGGGTGATCGATTGTGGAGCCCCCTCATCAATCGCCCCACAGAGGGTGGCCTGGGCCTCCCTCTTTGGGGCGATTGTGGGGTGATGGCGGGCCTCCTGACCAATCGCATCATGTGTGTCATAGTGTGGTTGTCCGGAAGGTTGTTCAGATGGTCGTTCTGCTGTTCGGTTGTTCGGCTGGTTTGCATATTACACTTTTATTATTACAGATGAGCTAGTTAATCTTCTGAATGAAATGAGACGTTCACTTTAGAATTATTTTATAGTCTGAAAGCTAATTTCATGCGATTTTAAATGTAGAAATTAAGTATTATAATGTAGGTATTACGTTATTAGAACCAAAGTGTGCTAATTTCCAATTTTATCTAACTTAATTTGTGTTAAAAAAAATAACATAAAAATTCTCTTTCACTTATTAACTGACTGCATTTCGCAGCCCAGGCACAGCTTGGGTGGCAGAAAGCGCAAGCCATCCCTGGGGGGACGTGAGAGCACAGCCTCCCACTGGTGGGTCAGCTGGAAGTTGGTGGGGAGACCCTCCAGAAGCAGGAGAGCCACAGAGAGCACAGATCCCGGAACCCGAATGTAACCTCCTCCAAATCCCAGGGGTGACCACCAGAGGGCCAGGCTGCACCAGGCCACTGCCAAGAAGCCATAAAATTGAGCTAAGTTACCGACTGCTGGACCACAGGCTGCCCGAGTTTGCAGTGTGAGTCCAGATCCGTTAACTTCCCACCGGAACAAAAGCCTCCAATCATTCGGAGAGCCCAATAGGAATCACTGACGGGACTGTTATCTGCCAGCTGCAAGCCCTCCCTTTGACAGCTCAAGCCATTAAGACAAAGAATAGGAAATGTGATCATGGGAGGAGGTGTGGGGTGGGAGGTGGGGGCAGAGTGGCAAAGGTGGCCAAACGGGGCTGACTCTAGTGGTCTTAAGTGTTGGATTTAGTAGCCAATGACTTTAAAACAGCTATCAATGCATTCAACCAATTAAACGAGGTTCAAAGAATTAAAGGAAAAATGGTCTTAATGAATAATAGAGAATCTCAACAGAGAAATAGAAACTTGAAAGTGGAAATTCTAGAACTGAAAACTATAATAAACTGAGATGACAAATTTACTAAATGGGCTCAATAGCAGATTGGAAATGGCAGGAGGAAGAGTAAGTGAACCTGAAGGTAGACCAGTAGAAATGACCCAGTCCTGAGAAAGAACAAAGGTGTAGACAAACGGTGCCCCAGGAGACCTGAAGGACCACCTCAGGGGGCCGGCACGCAGAACCCCAGTTCTGCCTGTGCATCCGGCTTGCGGTCAGGGAGAGATGGCAACACGTGAGAGCTGCAGTCTGCCAGGAATGAGTGTGAGGGGCTTACCCCTACCTAGAGCACAGTTCTTGATTTGGGTTTTTATTTTTTTAAACCTTTATTGTTGAAAATATTACATATGTCCCCCTTTTCCCCCATTGACCTCCTCTAGCCCACTCCCGCCCCTCGCCCCAGGCCTATCCACCCTGTTGTCTGTGTCCATGGGTTATCCATATATGCACACAAGTTCTGTGGTTGATCTCTTCCCATCCGCCCACCCTTCCCTGCCATCCCTCTGAGGTTGGACAGACTGTTCCATGCTTCTGTGTCTCTGGATCTATTTTGTTCTTCAGTTTATTTTGTTCGTTAGATTCCACAGATTTGTGTTTTTTATATCTTTACTTACTTCCTGAAGTTCATGTGAAACTAAATATCATTGAAGGACTTCTGAGAAGATAAACTCCACCCCCCATCCTCACTCATCTCTGATTCCCCACTAACAATTATCTATATACTGTATATAAAAGCCTAAGCGACCGAACGACCAAACAACCGATCGACCAGTTGCTATGACGCTGCACTGACCACCAGGGGGAAGACACTCAACACAGGCGCGGTCCCCTGGTGGTCAGTGCGCTCCCACAGCCAACCTCCTGTGGCCGGCCAACCTCCCTCCACCCCCACTGGGCGGCCCCCTTCAGCCCCGATCCCTGGCCAGGCCCAGTGACCCCACCCATGCACGAATTTGTGCACCAGGCCTCTAGTTTCAAACATAATTGTCAGCAAGGGCGCCCACTCCATCCACCCCATTCCACCTTTTCAATAGTGTATTGAACCCTAGCGACCCCTTCCTGCCTTCTCCTCACTTTAATTCCCTCAGTGGAACTCTTCCCCACCCTTCTAATATTCAGTATAGAATTCCTTTGTTTTTCCAAAGTGGGTGTAGTTTCACATTGTCCTGAGATACATAAAAATAATACACACTCCATGCAAAGAAGACACAAAAAAAAAGGATGAAAACAAAATCACCTGCCAGCCAGCCGCTCAGCTTGTCAATTGCCTCAACAGGAGCCCTTTTCTCTGATATTTACACGCATGTGCTTAGATGCAGATTTGTTTGCATCTATGGAATCGTATGCCTTGTTTTATAACCTGATTTTTAAATCTACCGAAATGTGGGTTTCTCTCCACATCAGTAAATAGAGACCAAGAGCTGACTTTCAGTTACTCAGCAGAGAAAGCTGAATCCCAGGGCAGCAGGGGGGAGGGGAGGGCGGCGCCTGGGAGAAGGGAGTATTTGGGGAGGGGCAACAAAAAGAAACGAACAGACTCTCGCCTTAGAAGGTGCGGGTGGAAGTGCAGGTGCTTGCGGCAGGAGGGACCTCGGTTCTCCTCTGCCCCCTGCCACTCCAGCCACGTCTTTCTCCACTCACAGTTCCCCTCGTCTTTAGACACCCTCGGTTACTGAGAGAAATCGTAAACATTTCACGAAGAGTAACTGCCGGTCTTCACTGCAATGAAGCAAAATGGCCTGAACGTCGTGAGGAGCCTGTTAGTAAACGACAAGGTGTTACTATTACTGAAGTCGACTTGGTTTTTTCATCTCTCCCACCTTCACAAGCTCAGACCAGCAGGCATCTCGTTGGAGGACAGCTCTCATCACCTTTTGAAGTTTGCTTGCTTCACCGTACAGTAGAGCTCGGCTGTCATCCATCCGGGAGGGCAGCTGGAGGACGGGGGGCTCTGTAAGCCCTTTGTCACACAGGGGGCCTCTTTATGCCCGAGGGGGCGCCCTGTTCCAGGCGATGGTGCAGACTCCCGGGCTTCCTCCCTGTCTCTCTCATCTCCCTGGAATCTTGTTTGGTCCTGGAGCCAGGCCATCTGCTCTGGGCCTTTCCACGTTCAACCTTCCAGATTTTTCCTCTCCTTGAGAAACTCCTCCTCGCTGTAGCCTGAGCTTTTAAGATGCTTCTGGTTTCCTGAGTAAGAAACTTCCTGTCGCCAAAACCGGTGTGGCTCAGTGGATAGAGCGTCGGCCTGCGGACTGAAGGGTCCCAGGTTCGATTCCGGTCAAGGGCATGTACCTTGGTTGCGGGCACATCCCCAGTGGGAGGTGTGCAAGAGGCAGCTGATCAATGTTTCTCTCTCATCGATGTTTCTAACTCTCTATCCCTCTCCCTTCCTCTCTGTAAAAAATCAATAAAATATATTAAAAAAAAAAAAAGAAACTTCCTGTCCCGCCCCCTGGACCTCACTCCCTTCCCCATTGGGTGGTGGGAAGACAGGTGGTTCCTCAGCTTAAACTCTGAGCCGGGCAGCCCGTGGGCTGCAGGCAGGTCTGCACCTCGGAGCGTTCGTGCTCCTGTCCGTGGGTCTGGGCTGCCGTCACCCCGCTCAGATAAATACCCCTCTTTTCCCTTGAATTTCCCTCTAAATCCAGCTCGTTGTGGAAGGCTCTGTTCATGCCCCATCTTCTTCGTGCGTCTGACTGGCTGGGCACCCAGGACATTTCTTGCTCTGAAGTCCTCTTGTATTTACTAGGACAGTCAATCCCGTTCACGTTAGATCTCGATGGCTCTACCCTTGCTTCATAGGAGTTGACCTTGACTCACTTGACCATGGATAAGCTCCTCAGGGAGGCGGAAACCAGGCACACACCTCGCTGGCATCCCCCAGCCTTGTCTGCATCCCCATGCCAGCCACGCCAGTGGGAGCCGCCGGGAAATCCCTGAAGATCCGCTTCCATACCTGCAGCTCATCTGATGCTTCTTGCGTATCCTAAAAGCACTCGTTGTTGGTATTAAACTAAGTTGCCCAAAATAATGCCCTCAGATCACGTCACAGATGTTTTTATTAGGCCTAGGGTCCGTAATGACACCCTTTCCCCTCGTGGATGCCCAGCCCAGATTATCTTCGCTGGGGTTACCATCGTCTTTAACCGCTAGGAGGCTCCGTTGTGCTGTCTTCTTGTTGATTTGAAATGGAACCTGCACATGGAGGTCCACAGGACACTGTTTTGGCCAGTGATAAATGTAGCCAGGGCCACCCCACACCCCAGGGTCAAGCTGAAGGCGTAAGTGATGTTTTAACACTGATAAAGAGTTCACTGGCTACTGATTTTGACCTAAGAGCTGATTAGCAATGGTTGAGTTTACACCTCGTTCTTAGAAAATCACAACTCAGGCGCATAGATCGCGTCGGAGTCTTCCCTTCTCCCTCAACAGTACGAACAGCGCTGAGTGGGACTTCTGGCCGCAGCAGAGAACACTGGGGTGTTCAAAGCCAGGGGTGGGCAAACTTTTTGACTCGAGGGCCACCATGGGTTCTTAAACTGGACCGGAGGGCTGGAACAAAAGCATGGATGGAGTGTTTGTGTGAACTAATATAAATTCAAAGTAAAGGAGCGGAGGGGAGAGCAAGAGAACCGGATAGAACAGCCGGATCCGGCCCGCGGGCTGTAGTTTGCCCACGGCTGTTCTAAGCTCACGAGCTCTTATGTGCGTTCGTTCAAAAGGCTAAACAGGACGACGGTGCGGAGGCAGCTGCCAGTCCTCAGGGCCCTTTCCCTGGGGTTTCAGGAGCAGGCGAGTCCCCTCCGAGGGTCCAGGCCTTTGAACACCTGCATTTCCCACCTTATTTATTCCCCGGATCTTTGTATGTGGGAGACAGTCTGCTGCTCCGGTGTAAAGGATCACGTAGAACCAGAACTTTAAGGCATGTCTAATAGGACCGGGCCCTGGCATTTATCAGCACAACTCAAATTCATGTTACGTCTACTTGGATTCTAACAACCAGGAAGCGCTAGGAAAAGCCCTTGGTTGCAAACCCCTCTGAAGTATCTCATTGGTCTAGAGTTGTGCTTTCTGCGAAACGAAGCCATGTAATCCCTTGAGCATCACCGACGCCGTTGTCCGAGTGTTTGATCAGATTGGCTTCCTGCTCAGGCCAAGGGCAGCGATTGTCTTGTGTACAAATGGCTGTGGGGACAATGAAGAACAGCATGGGTGCGCGTGGATTTATGAGCAGTCAGAAATAATTTTTGAAATCCTGGCATGTGTACACAGGGAGAAAGATGCCTCCCTTCTTCTGGATAGACCACCTCTGGGAAAAGACACGGGCATTCGTGGCTTTGACTCAGACTTGGGTCCATTTGACAAGAGGTGCTGTCGGTCTCCCTGGGAACTACAAGTCCTAGCACCTCATTTCAGGAAAAGGGCCGCAGCCTAGGATGCGCGTTGGCTCCGGGGTCTGCTGACCGCTCCCTGAGCAGGAAAGACGCCGCCGACCCCGAGCTTGGCGACCGCAGGCAGCGAGCCCAGAGCGGACGGGAAGCACCGGCCCCGCGAGTCACACACACGCCTCTGAGTTCTGTGGCCGAGTGTCCGCTCCCTCTGGACACATGTGTGAGCGTGCGTGCACGTGTGTGCTTCTCCTTACCGGCACGTGAGTTAGTTTCGGACTCTGATGGCCGGTTCCCAGCCACGGGACCAGAAGCCAGGCGGGGCGTTTTGAGCAGGAGGGGGTTAATAAAAGCGTTTGCACTGCAGCCTTTGGAGGGGCTAGAGAGCAAGGAGGGGCGGACGGAAGGAGGAGCCTGGGGCCCCTCATCCCTGACCTGGGGGGAGTAGGAACTGGGAGAAGGTAAGGGGGGGAGATGGGAGATACCTGTAATGCTATCAACAAAAAATATATATTTAAAAAGAAATTACACCCTTGGCCATTATTGCAACTGACAGGAAATATTTGTAAGTCAATGTAAAAGGTGCACATGATCCGTGTGTACGTTTTATTCGAGGAGCACGTGAGCAAGCGTATTTGAAGACCCCGGACCGATTGCGAGGCGAGGCCGGGTGTTTGGAGGCTAAGCGTAGCCCCTGTCTTCTGTGTGTTTCCTTGTTCTCCAGTTTGACCTGGTGTGTGCCAATGCCTGGATGCTGGACCTCACACAAGCCATCCTGAACCTGGGCTTCCTGGCCGGAGCCTTCACCTTGGGCTACGCAGCGGACAGGTAGGCCGCGGGGCGACAGCCCCTCCTTCACCGCACCGTGTCCCAGCGGGATGCGTGGGGCTGAGATGTCCACTGTTTGTTAGAGCAATGTTCTTGCTCAGTGCAGCAGGCCAGGGTCATTCCTCTCCTCGTGACCGTCTCTTCTTTCCTTCTTAAACCGCATGTCCTTTCTCCTCGAGCTGCGCAGTGGGGGGCCGCTCCGCGGTGGGAGGGCGTCCAGGGGACCCGGCCCAGCGAGGCGGCGGCTGCACGGGGGCTGGCGGGCGCTGCTGCCACCGCGGAGCCGAGTCTCTGGCGTCCCAACTCCCTGGCGTTTGATTCATTTAGTCGTGGGCAGCCCCTCCCAGGTTTGTTTCATTTAATTAAAAAGAAAAAGACCTGTTTGTTAGTCTACAGATTTAACGCTCTGCAGAGAAAAGGCTTTCAAACCCCTAAGGGGGTCGTATCTACCGATCAGCACCCGCGAGTGGCCCAGGTCACGGCGGGCGCAGTGCGTGCCCGTGGTTCAGATGGTCACGCCTTCTCTTCAGATACGTTCGTGTCCCACACTACGGGTGCTAGCTGCTCTGTTCATGTCTGGCGATTCCTTTATCCCAGTGGTCGGCAAACTGCGGCTCGCGAGCCACATGCGGCTCTTTGGCCCCTTGAGTGTGGCTCTTCCACAAAATACCACGGCCTGGGCGAGTCTATTTTGAAGAAGTGGCGTTAGAAGAAGTTTAAATTTAAAAAATTTGGCTCTCAAAAGAAATTTCAATCGTTGTCCTGTTGGTATTTGGCTCTGTTGACTAATGAGTTTGCCGACCACTGCTTTATCCTAGTTCTGACGACGGAAATGCTTGCATCGGTTTAACCCCACTCTCCAGACCCGCCGGCACAGGGACAGGGCTGACATACCTGGCTTACCAGTGCTCCGGGCACGCCAGCCCGGCCTGGGTGGGACCTTGTGACCACGTTTGCAGTGGGCGGTGCTAAGGGTCCCCCCCGAGACCTGCCCACAGCAACGAATGCGCTAACTCAAGACAGCAAAGCACCCCACACCCTGTGGCCAGTGACGACGTGAGTCTGACCAGACCAGGACGGCAGAACGGCAGCGCCTTTGGTCTCCTGTCCTTCCCTTCGTCCGCTCGGGGGCTCCTCTCGCTGTCCCCCACCACCCTCTCCTGCACACGACTTGCTCCCTGGTCCTCTGTGTCCGGGGCTCTTCCCCGTGGTTTAGGTGTGTTTTCCTGCTGTTCCTACTTCCAGCTCCTTCAATCCATCGTTCCTGTCTTAGCCTCCCCGCTGCAGTGCGTTCTCTCCGGCTGCCTGCGATTTGGAATGGAGTGACGTCTTTTTCGTACGCCCTGCTTTAATTGTGTTGTTGCTCTTCTTAAGTTAAACACTGGGTTTTGCTTCTTCTGCGTGTGTTTCTGGCACCACCCATAAACATGTCTTCACACGGAAGAGCTGGTGATGGTCTAGGCCAGTGGTCGGCAAACTCATTCGTCCACAGAGCCAAATATCAACAGGACGACGATGGAAATTTCTTTGGAGAGCCAAATTTTTTAAACTTAAACTTCTTCTAACGCCACTGCTTCAAAATAGACTCGCCCAGGCCGTGGTATTTTGTGGAAGAGCCACACTCAAGGGGCCAAAGAGCCGCATGTGGCTCGCGAGCCGCGGTTTGCCGACCACGGGTCTAGGGGCCCCGCTGTGTTAGGAGGAGACCTGTTGGTCCTGGGGAGAGGGCAGGCCCATGAATACTTCTGCCTCACCCCCCCCCCCCCCCCCCGCCAACCATCTTTCAGCTCCTCCTCCTCTTTGTAGCCTGGAAGGAAAGGATAGGAAACAAGAGAACAGGCCACACCTGTGTGAGGAGCCGCTGCCGGAGGGGCGGAGAGTGAATTAGACACGGAGGCTACTTCTGCCCCCGCTGATGGAGGCAGGCGAGATGCTCTACCTGTGAGCGTGGCGGGAAGTGCCAGGGAGAATGTCATCAGGTCAAATCTCTTAAAGGCCATTGGCGACAGATTTTCACAGCCGATAGCTCGGCACACCGCCTCGGAACCATTCAGCATCAGGCCGGCAGGGTTTTGGACAGGATCCCCTGCGCCCTTTTCCTGAACTACTTAATCATGTCGTGTACATGGCGACATGGAATACAAAAGGACAACTCAGGTTGGGTTGGACTTCATAAAGAATTTCCACCGTCGAGAAGTAAAACAAGCTAACAGAAAGCCAGAAGCGAGCGAACCGAGCCTTGGCGCGCAGAAGGAACTCACCCACCTCCTGTCCCTCCCCCTCTCCCGGCCGCGGCAGCGCTTACCCCGGCCGTCCTGCATCCCTGCATCGCGGAGCAGAGCACGGCTAAGGCGGTCCGCCCTCTCTCCGCAAACAGGTACGGCCGCATCGTCGTCTACCTGATATCCTGTTTCGGTGTTGGCGTCACCGGCGTGGTGGTGGCGTTCGCACCAAACTTCCCCGTGTTCGTGGTCTTCCGCTTCTTACAAGGCGTGTTTGGAAAGGGGACGTGGATGACCTGCTACGTGATTGGTAAGTCCTGCCACACCCCTGCCTGCCCGGGAGCCAGGGTGGGGTGGGGAGTCCTGCCACACCCCTGCCTGCCTGGGAAACCAGGGTGGGGTGGGGAGTCATGCTACACCCCTGCCTGCCTAGGAAACCAGGGTGGGGTGGGGAGTCATGCTACACCCCTGCCTGCCCGGGAGCCAGGGTGGGGTGGGGAGTCCTGCCACACCCCTGCCTGCCTAGGAAACCAGGGTGGGGTGGGGAGTCCTGCCACACCCCTGCCTGCCTAGGAAACCAGGGTGGGGTGGGGAGTCCTGCCACACCCCTGCCTGCCTAGGAAACCAGGGTGGGGTGGGGAGTCCTGCCACACCCCTGCCTTCCTGGGAAACCAGGGTGGGGTGGGGAGTCCTGCCACACCCCTGCCTTCCTGGGAAACCAGGGTGGGGTGGGGAGTCCTGCCACACCCCTGCCTTCCTGGGAAACCAGGGTGGGGTGGGGAGCCCTGCAGGCTAGCCAGCCTTCCTGCACAGGGTGGTGGCCTCCTGCTGCCAACGGGGGGTGCAGGGCAGGACTCTGCCTCTCTAGGAACTGCAGTGCCCCTTACTCTGGGGGCCAAATGTGGAATGTCACACAATACCGGGGTGACCACTCTCCAGCACTGCCATCCTGTTATCACAGGATTTTTTATTTTTTTTTGCTTTATTAGAGATTCATTTTTATTAAAATGTCAGTAGTTCTTTGAAACATTTTTGGAGAATGTTCCGTGTGTTCCTGTGGTAGAGCTCGAGATGACTCTCCTGTGTTACTCCTTCCGCGTAAGTGGAGAGCGTGGCAGCACGCCGAGTGTGACTGAAGGCGAGGAGCCTTCTGGTTAGGGGACCTTGCTCTCTTCCCTAACTAGAGAGTGTGACTTGCTGGGAATGAAGGAGAGGACGCCATCCCTCCGCTCTTTGCTCATGTTACTGGCAAAGTCCTGGCTGCTGCCGTGGCTCTGTTTCCGGTGACGTCTGGACGGTCCCCTCCTCCGCGAGTCAGTCACGGTGGATGAATGGCCAGGGAGATTGAGGACCCCTCCCGATCCTTGGCTCCCACTCCCTCCTGTAGTCAGTTCCTCCCCAAGCAGAGCCCCCTTTGGAGACCCTCGGAAGGTCTTCTAATGGGCGAGAAAGGGGAGAGAGTGTGAAGAGGGTTGAGAGTGTCGCTGGCTGGGGCAGAAGGGATAACTTTGAAATATGAAGCTTTTTTAAGGAAACCCAAGTCTAGTGAATGTTGAAAGTTGTGGTGTTAGGGCAAGAAGGATGATCAGGATAGACGTAGCCACAGATAGAGACAGATTCGGGGAAGGGGGAAGGCGGGGAAAGGATGCCAGCCACAAGAATCTTCAGTGATTTTTTATGTGTGTGTCCATCTTCGCCCAAGGATATTTTCTCCATTGATGTTTAGAGAGAGTGGAAGGGAAGGAGAGAGACACACAGAGAGAGACACATCGATGTGAGAGAGACATACCGATTGGTTGCGTCCCTCATGTGCCCCGTCCAGGGCTGGTGATAAAACCTGCAGCCGAGGTACATGCGCCCTTGACCCAAATTGAACTGCGACCCTTCAGTCTGCGGGCCGATGCTCTAACCATTGTGCAAACTGGCCAGGACCCGCCCCTCCCCATCCCCAGGGATTTTTAAAGAAATATCACCCACATGACGTGTCCAGCACTGTGGAGAGCGTTATCATTTGAGAGAAACTATTTTGCGGTAGTGAAAAAATGTGTGGAGTCTAATATTCCTAACGAGTCTCCCGAAGAGACGGTGATGGGCATATTTTTAGAGAGCAGTGATAAGGTCTGACCAGTCTATATGTTTATGTTTTCCTAACTACAGTGACTTTCCAAAACAGTCATCATGGAAGCGTTCCTAAATCCGACACTTACATTGTTTGTATTCCCAGACGAGTGCGAGCTGGTGCGAGCGGGGCGGAAAGCCGAGGGTGACTGGGGAGGGGAGCACGGCCCGCTGTCAGGCCGTCCGGGAGCACACGCCGGGGAGGCTGGGGCTGGCGAGCTCCGTGGCCCGCGAGCAGTGCGGGCGATGCGGCAGGTGCAGCCTCTGTCTGTTCGCTCTGGAGCCGATCTGGAGGTTCCCAGACCCCTGTGTTTGTTTCCCTTCAGTGACAGAAATCGTGGGTTCGAAGCAGAGGAGGATTGTGGGGATCGTGATTCAGATGTTTTTCACTCTGGGGATCATCGTCCTCCCGGGAATCGCCTACTTCATCCCCAACTGGCAGGGCATCCAGCTGGCCATCACGCTGCCCAACTTCCTCTTCCTCCTCTATTACTGGTAACATGGCGCTCGTCGTTATTGAAAGCGTGCTTACTCCGTGGCAATGCACACTCTGCGCTTCTAGGGCAGCGTGAACTTGAAAACCGTTCCGGGGTTGTGCTAACATCTCCAGAATGGCAATGGGCGTTGGGAATTTCTAGAGAACTGGAAAATTGATAGAGATTATTTCTTGATTATTTGACTAATAGTTGTTACTCAACTAAATTAATGAAATAGCAAAACACAAATTATATTTTATTTTGTAACCTTCATGAAAGCTATAAGGCAAAAAACCTTCCACACATATCTGCCGTATTTCAACGCAAAATAAATGCAATGAAATTGATTTGCTCCTCTGTATATTCTGTGAAGCAAATTAATATTGCTCAGAAATTCTCTGAGGAATAAGGAAATGTTCAGAGCGTGAGAAACGTCACCAGAAAGCTGCAGGTCTATGCATTTGACTCCTAGTGGAGTGAACCTACTTTAATCATTCCTCTCACTTTAATCCACGGGCAAATCTGCTTGCATAATTTGGGTTTTTCACCGTGTCCCAAATGCTCACTAAATCCCAGCTCTTTCCCATGCATAACGGAGGACGCTGGATTCCAGAGGCACCTGGTCTTACAAGAGCGATGTAATATGTAACTGTGTGTATCATGAGCAAGGATCCCGTTATCGAGTGAGCATCTTTTCCTTCCACGATCAACCTGCAAAGATCATCTGTGTCTTTGAGAATCTTCTAAACTCGAAGATTCTCCTACATTTGCATCGAATGGGAGGACCCATTTTGATAGAGAAACTCGAGTCATAAAAGTCTGGGTTTTGAAATTCCTACTCGTAACTCAGAAATGCTTTCTCCTTCCAGGGCGGTTCCCGAGTCTCCCCGCTGGCTGGTTACTCGGAAGAAAGGAGACGAGGCCTTAAAGATTCTGCGGAGCATTGCCAAGTGCAACGGGAAGTACCTCTCGCCCAGCTACTCGGAGGTACTGATAGCTATCACTAAAACAACCACGGTCAAAGTGGGTGAATTCGTCGCCGATGCGCATGTTACCAAACCTCTAAGTCACGTTCAGTTTGGCTATAAAAAAAGAAAACGGTGGTGAGAATCAGAAGGTGCGTTAAAGCAGAAATGTTTGTGAAGTTTAGTAGCATTGTGTTGAGGTTCACTGGTCCTTTAGTCCACGCTTCCATGGATGCGCCAGGCTGCTTGAATTACTATACTCGGCCTACTGTATAGCCCCATTGTATTGAACCCTTCATTCATCGTCATTGAACAAACTATAAATCTTTTCTGGACATTCAGTTTAGTCCAAAGATTTGTCTTTGCCGTTAGTCTCAGAAGTACTGTGTATGTGAACCAGAGCTTGAACAAGAACGTAATACTTCAGCCTTCGGAAGTACATATGCTGGCTGCCTGCCTTATCCCCCTCCTGCTTCCTCCCTCCCTCCATCTCTCTTTTCCTTCCTTCTTTCTTCTTTGCTTCCTCCAGCTAAGGCTTTTGGGTACCCCTGTATCGCTGCTCTAAGAGAAATTGGGGGGATTAAAGCTCATTACTTGTCTTTAGGAAGGTCTGATGTGCAGCTGAAGACATACATGTGTTTGGAGCACCCCAGAATAATTAGGGGACGGCATATAAAATAATGTGTTTGGAGCACCCCCAGAATAACTAGGGGACAGCATATAAAATAATGTGTTTGGAGCACCCCAGAATAATTAGGGGACAGCATATAAAATAATGTGTTTGGAGCACCCCAGAATAATTAGGGGACAGCATATAAAATAATGTGTTTGGAGCACCCCCAGAATAACTAGGGGACAGCATATGAAATAGGTGACCATGCTGAGCTGCAGAGACTTAAGTGAATGTGGACTAACAGAAGGGTTATTATGAAAAGAATTTAGAGAAGAATTTGGGGAGGATATGAATCTTGGATGCAACCCTTTAAGGACACGAGGTTGCGAACATTGTTCTCTTCATAGCATCCAGTTTGTTTTGATGGAAGCGTTCTGGTGAAACTCGAGGTTTTGTTGGTTTTAGCGCCGCCTCTCCAGCCCCCGGAGCTTGCTCAGATATGTCTGGGTTTCTGCCGTCTCCGCTCGCCCTCACATTAGGCTGCAAGCAGTGGACTCTGTGTTTACGAGGGTTCCAGTGACCAGTTGCCCTGTTGGGAGCAGATTGATGATGGGCCTGAGGCTCACAGATCGTAAAGTACACGGTAGAGAGGAGATATCGTCAGTGTTAGCCACGAAGACCAGTTGATCCCTGTTGCTCTCGGAGCACAGTTAAGCTGGGTATCCCTGCTCAGCTTCTCTCAGTACACGAGCTAGCGGTCTTCACAGCTGGCTCCTATGTGTGATCATTTGTACTCAGTCTTATGAGTCAAATGAATCTTTTTGCTCTCCACTCAGCAGTACCCTGAAGATATTGCACGTGTCGTCCCAAAGCTAAGCCTATGTAAGCGTTAAATCAAGGTTTTGAAAATACACATTCCCCAGGCATGTCCCGTGTTATCAGGAGAATTACTAAGAGGCCAGAGGGTGGTTCCCCGGGGCAGCTGCTGTAACAATCCTGTGAGTGCCCAGTTCAGGCCACTCCCGTGGACCCACTGGCCCGCTTCGAACCCATGCGCACCATAGAGATCACCGCGGCTTGATGCAGAGCGGGCCTAGAGGGTGGCAGCTCCGTGTTCCCCTCGTCACAGAGCCTTGCCGACCTCCCAACCCCAGCCTGTTCCATCGCTGGCACCAGGGGGTCCTGGTTTGCTTTAGGGGTACCGGAGGACTAGCTAACGTGACCCCAGGATGCTCCATACTACAGAAGACACCCTAAACTCACTACACACTGGGACTACTGACCCACTGGCTTTCGTGAAGGGAAGGAAGATACGGGAAATGTGGGAAGTTCAGAAGTAACCAAAGGAAAGCTGATGCCGCACTTTAGTAATTAGTAATGGCTAGCTAATCACAGGCAGGAATTAGTAAAAGGTTATGGTGAAACAGCGGAGAGGCAGCTACAAAAGGGAACCCTCGAATCGACAGGAAATGAGGCTCGGGCACGTTGTCGTAAAGCAGCTTAGATAGTGAGAAGGCCACTCCGTTCGGTGACTCAGATAACTGCTGCCCATGTCCGTGCCTGTGCTTCGCAGTGATGGGTGAGAGCCGTGGTCGGCAAGCTGCGGCTCGCGAGCCACATGCGGCTCTTTGGCCCCTTGAGTGTGGCTCTTCCACAAAATACCACGGCCTGGGCGAGTCTATTTTGAAGAAGTGGCGTTAGAAGAAGTTTAAGTTTTAAAAATGTGGCTCTCCAAAGAAATTTCAATCATTGTCCTGTTGCTATTTGGCTCTGTGGACTAAGGAGTTTGCCGACCACTGGGTTAGAATATTACGTTTTCTGAAATGATAGGGAATCGGTCGGTAGTTACGGCGGATCAACCTCAGGAAACAGTTCACGTGTTGCTTATAGTTTCCAGAGGGATAAGCAAGAAATGACTCAGGTCAAGGTAGCCTTGCAGGATAATCCAAGTAAAGCTTTGTTTGTATGATAAAACTGGTTTTATCTGCTCAGGGGATTTTTAAGGCTGACCTTTTGTCTTTTATTTTAGCAGAAGAAATTGGGGCAATGTTGGATTCGATCCAACATTCAGCCAGGTAGATTATTCTGAGAGTTGGCTGTGCTATAAATCATGCCGGTTGTATTTCACATGGACGTCACTCCGTTCTTGGGGGAATCACCTCTGGCTCTCTGGCTCTCTGGCTCACTGACCCCTCGGCTTTCATTTGCCAAAGTTCCTGGCTGGCCTCTGACTGGTGAAGAGACAGCAGCAGGTAGCCATGCAGGTGATCCGAATGTCAGGCTCTGTGGATAGACCAATAGTGCAACTGTGATTCACAGCAAAGAAAAGCCTCAAATCGAAAACCAGGGCAGCCCAGCTGGCGTGGCTCAGTGGTTGAGCATTGATCCATGAACCAAGAGGTCACCAGTTCGATTCCCAGTTGGGGCACATGCCTGGGTTGCAGGCTTGATCCCCAGTAAGGGTTGTGCAGGAGGCAGCCGATCAATGTTTCTCTCTCACGTTGATGTTTCTCTCCACCCCTCTCCCTTCCTCTTTCTAAAAAAGCAATGAAAACAAGGCAAGTGGATTGAGCTCATAGGAAGTTCTGTAGAAAAATGGGAAAGAATCAAAGGAGGGGTGGAATGTGAAACTAGGTAGTCACCCAACTCGGGAGGAGGATTTGCTTACACACCTGGTTCAGTTGCCAGAGGAAGGTTTAGTGATTCAACACGTTTTCGGTTATCTGGATGACCTCGGATTGTGGTAGATTACATTATTGTTTGAAATATTCACACCCCCCTCCTTTCCATCGCGTGGAAATACTCCCTGGCTCCTTTGATGTTGGGCATGGCGATGGAATTTGCTTAGTTCCCACGGTGGATGGAGTGAATGTCCTGCCCGTTGACCTTGGGCGTGGTCATGTGGTTGCTTTGGCCAATGGTAGGTCATCAGATGTGACGCAGGAGTCTTGAAATGGGCTTGTGTGTTTGGGTTTGACCTCTGCACTTCAGCCGTCTCAGTGAGAAGAATATTCCCAGCTCTCTCACTGGCCCCAGAGGAGACCAAGCTGCTCCAGCAAAGCTTTCCCAAACCTAGATTAGCGGTCTCCCAGCCAACCCCCAAACGTGCGGGCTGAGGGAATGCTCATTCCTTTATGCCGCTAAGGTTGATGTTTGTTAGGCAGCATTATTTATCAATAGTCAACCCGTACATTGACCAAACAGCCATTGAGCAGTAGTTTTGTTTTCATTTTTATAAAGGCTCTTATTTTAGAGATCCTCACCTCTCCCCTACATTCCTCTGCTTCTTGTCTTTGTATGGAATGTGCTAGTGGAAAATTGAATATTACAACTCTAGCTAGCAAAGAGCCTCTAATACTACAGACCTGAATATGTCCATATTTATTAGTGATATTTTGTTGACCCAAAAAATAATAAAGCATGATTGTGATTTCCTTATTTTTATGATATTCCAATACAGTTCATTGTTCATAGCTAATTTACAGATTCTTAAAACGTACGTACAGATGCTGCTCAACTTACAACAGGGTCCTGTCTTGATAAACCCATCATAGGTTGAAAATATCATTCGTCAAAAACGCATTTAAAACATCTAACCTACTGAACATTACCGCTTAGCCTGGCCTACCTTAAATGTGCTCAGAACACTTACATTGCCTTCCAGTTGGGCAAAATCGTTTGACACAAAGCCTGTTTTATAATAAAGTGTTGACTATGTTGTAGTTTATTGTGCGTATCACTTTCGCATCCTCATAAAGTAGAAAAATCTTAAACCATTCATAAGTAGAGGAATGTTTGTACCAGATGTTACACTGGTACTCATTCATAGATAAACATGCTCACGGGCAGTTCCCATGGCGACATGGTTAGGTGACATCATGAACTGACATTTGAGCCCTGTCTGGGTGGCCCAATTGGTTGGAGCATTGTCCCTTACATGAAAATGTTAGGGTTCGATTCCCGTTCAGGACATATACCTAGGTTGCGGGTTCAATCCCTGGTCAGGACAGGTAAGGGAGGCAACCGATCCATGTTTCTCTCTCACATCGATGTTTCTGTCTCTCTCTAAAAAATTCAGTATCCTCAGGTAAAGATTAAAAAATAAGAACGGACATCTGAGCTTTCTGAACCCGAAGGGTTCATCATCAATGTATACGATCCCACTCTGATCTTGTTCCCAAATGGAAAAGAGTCAAACCTCATTAGAGAACGCCAGGCCAGGTTTTAGGTTTCCTTAGTTACCACGGAGACCTCCAACCATGTCGTCGGGACTTAATGAATTGTCACACAAACAACAATACGGACACAGAGAGGGACTTTCCAGCGTGGAATGTCTGTTTCTGACAAAAAGGGGATTTCGGATACATAGTTTCTGTTCTTCCGAAAGAGGAACCGCACCAGGATCCTGGCTTCCAGAAGCCCGGGAAGGCTGGGTGGGATTTTGGTCCCACAGTACACCGTGCTGTCTCTGTCCATGTTGTGTGCAATTATCATCTCAGTCTTGGGACTTGAAAACTGTCTGCATGGAATTTATTTCAAAAGGTCCAGAGAGTCCGGCCGGCATGGCCCAGTGGTTGAGCATCGACCTATGAACCAGGAGGTCACAGTTCGATTCCCGGTCAGGGCACATGCCCGGGTTGCGGGCTCGATCCCCAGTGTGGGGCGTGCAGGAGGCAGCCGATCCATGATCCTCTCTCATCATTGATGTTTCTATCTCTCTCTTCCTCCCCCTTCCTCTCTGAAATCAATAAGAATATATGTATTTTTAAAAGGCCCAGAGAAAGGAAGTTATGCCCCGGGAGTACATGACGTGCTCCAGTGCCGTGTCCGTGTCGAGAGGGGAACGGTGTCGTCTAGAAGATGCTCGGAGACGTGGGGCAGGAGGTCCCTGGGAACTCACGCAGTGCGTTCCCCTCCCAGAGGGCATGCCTTGTCCTGGACGCCACGCAGTGGCTGTCGATTCTGCCAGCAAAGCCTTAAAGTGACACACGAAAGTGACCGCTGTAATGCACATGCCACTGCCCTTTAGACTGTTCTGGAATGCATGAGACTGTCAGGAAAAGGGACGACTTCTGATGCTGCAGTAAAGAACGCCGTGAAAGCAGGCCAGCTGGGCTGGCAATCCCGAGGGCGTGTCCTTCCCCGGCGGGGCGATTAGAGGTTCTTTCTGTGGAAGGACATTCAGGCGAACGCCTCCAGGTCCGCGGACTCTCACTTGGCCCCAAAGGTAGTGAGGGGGGTGTTCCAGAGCATCAGGTGCAATCCCAGTGACGTGTCCCCGAAAGAGTGAGCTCGCAGCCTGGCGGGGCCAAGCTGCCTCGCCCGAGGGGAGCACTTCGAGGGAGGTCCCCTGGAGGGACAGGCCTCTCCCCCCTCAGCCTCACCTTCCAAAACCCTTGAAATCACTGGGCTAGCCCTTCCTCAGAAGCTTAACTCTTTCAGGAAAGCACCCCAGGAGCTGAGGGCGGAGCGCGTGTGACTGTGAGCTCCGTGGTGGCCGCCGTCGGGCCTGGTGTGCGTGACGGTCACTATGAGGAGCTGGAGCTACAGCACCCAGGACCACCGGAGGGCTCAGGAGCTGGCGAGCAGGCTGCCACGCCCTGTTGCCCAGGACGGGGGCTCCTGGCAGGTGGGAGTTTCGGCGCTCCCCTCGAGAGTCGTGGGCACACTGAGACGGGGGGTCGCCCTATGACTAGGTCAGGCCTCACCTTCCTGGCTGTGCTCGGAGGAAGGTGCCAAAGGTCAGCTCTTGCCAGCTTCACCAGCCCCTCCCACGGAAGGTGCCTGCCTGGCTGCCCCAGGGCGGGATCCGGCATTGTCCAGGGTTGGATGCAGGCTGGAGCCCAGGGGCCTGCCAAGCTTCCTCTTTCTCCCTCAACTGCTAGTTTTCTCCCTCCCTCCCTCCCTCCCTCCTCCCCTCCCTCCCTCCCTCCTCCCCTCCCTCCCTCCCTCCCTCCCTTCCTCCCTCCCTCCCTCCCTTCCTCCCTCCCTCCCTCCCTTCCTCCCTCCCTTCCTCCCTCCCTCCCTCCATCTCTCCTTCCCTCCCTCCCTCCCTCCCTTCCTCCCTCCCTCCCTCCATCTCTCCTTCCCTCCCTCCCTCCCTCCCTCCCTCCTTCCATCCCTCCCTCCTTCCATCCCTCCCTCCCTTCTTCCCTCCTTCCCTCCCTCCCTCCCTCCCTCCATCCCTCCTTCCTTCCCTCCCTCCCTCCCTCCCTCTCTCCTCCCCTTTCTTTCACACTTTTACAGCCTTTATTTAAAGTGATATTTCACTTTTTAAAACCACTTTATTGCTGTGTGTTTGGCCTCTGAGAACGTGCGTATTTAACGTACTCAGCTCACTCAGACCCCCTTCCCACTTCGTCCTCACTCTGGCTCTCAACCTCGGCCTGCTTGACTGGGGCCTGGCCCCGCCCGTCTTCTGCCTGTTCTTTCTCCCCAAAGTAGGACCCCACAGCCTGTGTCTTCTCTCATTCCTTGCCCCAAAGCTCAGTCCTGCGCCCTCTTTCTCGATGATGGTGCCATTCTCCAGGGGGGTCCCAGGCCATAGAGGGCAGGGCCAGCCCAGAGAAGACGGGAGGGTGTCCTGGCGGAACGGTCCCTCCTCTCATCTTCCCTCCTCCCCTCCCTCTTTCCCCCCCCCGCCCCCCCCCCCACCGCCGCACTCCCTGCTCTGAGACTGGAGGCGCCACCAACCCCACAGGCAAGGCCAAGGGCTTTGACACAGGGCCGAGCTCCAAGCCCTGCCTAGTGACCTTCAGGGTCACTTCATTCGTCTTTAATTAGTTACATAACCGGGGTCCTGGGCTCCCCCTCTTTCCTTCTTAAAGGCTGACCCTTGCCCTGCAGGGCCGGGGCCTCCCTGCCTCCTGTCCTGGCCCGAGTCCCGGGGGCATTACACACACAGTCCAGTGAACACCTGAAAGGAACAGGCCTGCAGGACAAGCTGCTGCTCCGGGCTCTGTCCTGTGGGAGGGCAAGCCCCCGCTTCCATTGTCTGAGCTCTGTCATCAGCTGTCACCGGAGGTGGCTTTTGCGCTCCTGGCCTTTGCCGAGAGAGCGCGGCCCCCGCCTGCGCTGTGTGTGCAAGAAAGGAAGGCAGTCGGCTTTCTCAAGTGCTTTCTTCTGTGCCTTCCCTCCCCTGCCTGTGCTGTTGGCCACACCGGCTTGTGCGGCCCAAATTACTGCGCTTCCCTGCGGTGCGTGAATGAGGAAACACCAGCTCTTTTGAATGAATGAGAACATACTAGCTCTTTGTGGGAGCCGTCCCCGCTCTGGAGGCGACGGGGGGCCGGCTTCCAGAGCCCTGTGTCCAGCTCGCGGGCGTTACTCCTGGTCCAGGGCGGCTGTTACCATGACAACACTGCCCCCTGGGTCCCCCACCCGCCAGGAAATGGCCTTTCTTCATGAAGTCATCTCACCAGGAGACATGGGCTGGGAGCCAGGGAAAGCATGTGCGTTCCCCAGGGGGACACAGATGCGCTCCTGTCGACAGAGCAGGAGGAAATGCTAAACAGTAAGAGAGGAAACGTGCGGAGAGCCGCCTCTTTCAGCTCGAGGTCCCACCCAGGAAGACGGTGTGAAAGGCACCAGGGGCTAGATGTGCATGGGCTGTCAGGGGTGGGCAAACTTTTTGACTCGAGGGCCACCATGGGTTCTTAAACTGGACCGGAGGGCCGGAACAAAAGCATGGATGGAGTGTTTGTGTGAACTAATATAAATTCAAAGTAAAGGAGCGGAGGGGAGAGCAAGAGAACCGGATAGAACAGCCGGATCCGGCCCGCGGGCTGTAGTTTGCCCACGGCTGGGCTAGATCCTCCTTCCCTGGAAAAAATAAAATAAAGTCCGGCCGCTGGCTCAGGGGTTGAGCATCGACCTAGGAACCAGGAGGTCAGGGTTCCATTCCCAGACAGGGCACAGGCCCGGGCTGTGGGCTCCATCCCCAGGAGGGGGCGTGCAGGAGGCAGGCGATCCATGATTCTCTCTCATCATGGATGTTTCTGCCTCTTTCCCTCTCCCTTCCTCCTGAAATCAGTGAAAACATATTTAAAAATGAACGTGCAGCGATGTCTGGCAGAGGCTGGGGGATGCTTCCATAGCAACGCTGCTTCGTGTGGACAGGTACAAGCAGGAGGAGGCCCCGGGACCGGCCCCGTCCTGGCTAGATGGGTAGGTTTGGAGCCTGCACGGTTTTCTCTTCTCGTTGAATCTGGCGCTATTGGAGGAAGGGAGTGGAGTTGAATGCACAGCAAAGGGGCCTGACGGGGCGGCCTTTCTCCTCCCAATAGTGATGCGCCTTTGCTGTGGTGGCTGAGGGAAGCCAGCCTTCCAGGCCGGAGAAGTCTCATAACCTTCAGGAGAAGTTAGGAAGTTGGGGGAAACCTACGCTGGCCTGCGCCCCGGACACTTCTTCTGCTGGAGGAAACGTTTGTGTAAAAGCTACGTTTGTCATCATCCCTAGCACTGGGCAGGAGGGTGGCCGGGGCGGGGGGGGGGGGGGAACCCCGTTGAGCAGATTGTCACGTTATCGCTAACACACTGCTGTCACAGCAGCTGTCACCTCAGCCCTGGAGTTGAAGGAGGAATCACGTGGCAGTCTGTCCCAATAGTCCCTGGGGACCAGGGAGTCACTGCAAAAGTGCACAAGCCATTTGCATCCCAGGCTTACGTCTTGGAAAAACGTGTGCTGGTTTTTCTTTCATCTTCACCCAAGGACATGTTCATTTGATTTTTATAGAGAGGGTTAGGGAGAAAGAGAGAGAGAGAAACATTGACGTGGGAGAGATACATCAATCAGTTGCCTCCAGTATGCACCCTGACGGGGGATCAAACCCGCAAACCCAGGTATGTGCCCTCACCGGGAATCGAACCCGCGACCTTTCGGTGCATGGGGTGATACTCCAGCCAACTGAGCCACATCAGCCACGGCAAAATATGTACTATGTTTTTCAGATGAAGGTAGATGCAGTTGTATTAATAATGACTAATGAGTTGAAAGGTGTTAAGTTCATAGTAAATTTGTGTCGTCATGTGGCCTCCGTGAACAGAAGCTGAAAGCGCAATTCCTGTCAGGTGGCAACCATTAAACTCTTTGACATCAACCAGACGTCCTTATGCTCCAAGAGGAGGAGTCCTGGATTTATACGCACCAATAAGTGTAAACTCGGCCATCTGCCGGACAGCTGTTGCCTGAGCTCGGAGTTGGGGTCATGCGATGGTCTCAGGGAAAGCCGAGGCCCCAGAGAGTCTTGACACACACACAGGATTCTTGACAACAACTTCCAAGATTCATTCATTCTGTTTGATTCAATAATACGCATGCACGTCCGTGACATTCTGCCCTCTCACCGGCCTTCAGGACAAGTTCTACACGTCAGGCAGGAGGAGTTGAGCAACGTGGTTACACTCGCCTCACTGTCTCTCAAAGGTGAACCCTGGTTTCTTTGCTGCTTACGTTTCAGAGCCAACACCCCCCCCCCGCCCCCGCCCTGATAGCTGAGGTCTTGAGGAAGGCGGGTGGTGGAAGGGGGGAAGGGGGCGTGTTGAACGAGTGCTCAGCTCGGTCATCTCTATGGCACAGTGCAGTGAGTTCAAGCACTTGCCCTCGCGTGCTGATGGGTGTGGAGTCATCCAGCTGCCGCACTTCCCTTTAGACCTCACCTAGGCTCCCCTCGCTAAAGACGGTTCCAGATCCAGTCTGCAAGCTGGAACACTCCGCGTGCTGTACGTACACGGCTTCTCTGGCATCAGCTGGGGACAGACTGTTCGGGGCCAATGGGGTGAAATATCGGAGCCGGTGCACGCGGTGGCTCTTCCCGTCTCCTTTCTCGCCACAGTTCTGTGGTCGGCACACTTTGTTTTCGGAAACTAACCAGCCAGCTCCTCAGCTCAGCCAGCCGGTTAGCCCTCACTGCGGTGCGCGTGCTTTCCACACTGCAAGCTGAACTACCGAACGTTCCCTCTGGTCGCCGCGTGTTTGGAAAAGCCATTTACATGTAACTGGGGAGAGGCTGTCCCAGAAGCAGAGCCGTGTTGATCCACACAACGCAGCAGGAAAGCATCGCCATTGGCTCATGTTTTTAGTCAGCAAACAGTTACTGAGCACTGTGTTCAAAACACCCACTTTTTATTATATTATTTTTATTTATTTATTTACTTTTTAAAAAACATATATTTTATTGACTTTTTACAAAGAGAAAGGGTGAGGGATAGAGAGCTAGAAACATCGATGAGAGAGAAACATCGATCAGCTGCCTCCTGCACACCTCCTACTGGGGATGTGCCCGCAACCAAGGTACGTGCCCTTGTCCGGATTTGAACCCAGGACCCTTCAGTCTGCAGGCCGACGCTCTATCCACTGAGCCAAACCGGTCAGGGCAAAACACCCACTTTTTAAACCACCCCTGCATAGTGGTCACCTTCACAGCTGTCTCCCCACATGCAGTCCACATGCCGTGTTTCCCCCGTCTCTCCGGGACAGCTTTCTCTTGTTCTCTCTGAGCTGTTCCGTCTCCCGTTACTAACAGTGCCTTCCCAGGGGTGGGCAAACTTTTTGACTCGAGGGCCACAATGGGTTCTTAAACTGGACCGGAGGGCCAGAACAAAAGCATGGATGGAGTGTTTGTGTGAACTCATATAAATTCAAAGTAAAGGAGCGGAGTGCAGTGAGTTCAAGCACTTGCCCTCGGATAGAACAGCCGGATCCGGCCCGCGGGCCGTAGTTTGCCCATGGCTGGACTAGACTCCCTTTCACCATGTGGATACGCTTCGTAGAAGTAAATATAAATTTCCCTCGCATTTGAAGTTGAAGAACAGCTCCAATCTTAGGTGTCGTGCTTGGAAATCACTTCGGTGTGTTTTCATTTTGACTGTGTTTGATTATAAATAGGAAGAGATTCTGGTTGGCTATCGGTCAGTCCGCCTGTTAATCATGGGAACGAATCCGTGTCTGGTTTCACCCACGTCCCCCCGGAACCGCTCTGAGGTCCCCTGGAGGGCGATGCCCACGAGTGGGACTGCTGGGCCCGGGATGCCCGCTAGCTCAGAGCCCTAACGAGGCCACACGGCTTTCTGTCTGCATCGCTGCGTGTCCCCTTTGCCCACTCCTCTTGGGTTCTTTGCAGCTTCTGATTTTGCGCTGCCTCCCACATGTTTTCGGCTGCACGTCTCTGGTTCTCAGGGCGAGTCAGCACGTCTTTGCGCCTGGGACTTTGCTATTTGGGTTCTTCCTCGTGGGTGGCCACCCGTGCCCTCGCCCGTGTGTATTGGATTTCCTGGACTTGGGTTTATTGAATTAGCTCTGTCCCCTCCCAGGTATAGGATCTCCTCTGATACTGCACACATCCCCTTGTTGGTTTCAGACGTGGCAAGCATCTTCCCTCCAATGTTAACTACCCAGTAACGTTGCCTATCTTATTTAATTGGCCCCAAATCCTTAAACTGACCTGATAACGTCAAATCAGTGTGTATTGTCGCCTGTTGACTGTTTTATGGGTTTTGTGTAAGTGACCTCTGGCGCCCAAGATCACAGCGATTCTGCTATGAGCTTCGGGCTCTAACTGTCACGCTCAGGACTCATTTAGGTCCCCATCACCTTTAGTCCCTCTGGAGTGCACCCCGTTCTGAGCATGAGGGAGGGACCCACCTTTATTCGTCTCACTCCTGACTCAGTTTCTGAGCACCATCTAATAAGCAGATTCATCACGTATCCCATTTCTGAGTCTAAATTAGTTCACCACCTAGAACCTGTGGACTGTGTTCAAGGAACCTAACGATCAGTAGCTGAAACACAGACTCTGGGCCAGGGGTGGGCAAACTTTTTGACTCGAGGGCCACAATGGGTTCTTAAACTGGACCGGAGGGCCGGAACAAAAGCATGGATGGAGTGTTTGTGTGAACTAATATAAATTCAAAGTAAAGGAGCAGAGGGGAGAGCAAGAGAACCCTCCACTCTTTCGGCTCCGCGGGCCTGATAGAACAACCGAACGGGCTGGATCCGGCCCATGGGCCGTAGTTTGCCCACGGCTGCTCTGGGCTGTGATGAGGGACAGATTGCCTGTGGTACGGGTGAAGGCAGCTTACCTGTGCCGCCCCAGTGGCTGCAGAAACAGGCAATAAGCCACCTGGAGCATTCAGAGCTCAGATTCATATACAACCACTAACCAGGCGTCTTCACACCCTTGCCATAAAAGAGGAATATATTTTTGCTAGTAAGCACCCCAAATCCTTACCCTCTCAAGCACACTTCCTGATTCTGGACTTTGTTCTCTAACTGGTCATCTCTGAAATAAAATGGAAGTACTATTCAAAGCCTGAACATCAGGCCCGGCTGATGTGGCTCAGTGGTTGGACCAGGAGGTCAAGGTTTATTCCCTGTCAGGGCACGTGCCCAGGTGGCAGGCTGGTTCCCAGTAGGGGGTGGGCAGGAGGCGGATGATCAGTGATTCTCTCTTACCATTGATGTTTCTATCTCTCCCTCTTCTTTTCTCTCTGAAATCAATTTAAATAATGTATCTATATATATAAAAGGCTAAGTGTCCGTCCATCCGACTGGTAGCTATGACACGCACTGACCACCAGGGGGCAGACGCTCAACACAGGAGCTGCCATGATGCGCACTGGCCATTTAAAAATAAACGGCATGGCAGACCTGGCACTGATAAACCAACACTCGGCTTCCCCTAAGTGGGACACAGGCCCCGCCACCACCCTGGAGCGACACCCCACCAAATTGCAGCCAACGCTGCCAAGACCCCATGGCTCAAAATGGGGCCCACAGCCCAGCCCAGCCCAGAAACGGTGGCTGTGGGTGCCGGGTAATGACATCACATAGCAACGCCTGGCTTCCTCTCCCTAGCAACTAGCCTCCTTGGAGTTTCTTCAGCCCAGGAACATGACTTGCTTTATAGCCAGGTGCAAACATTTTACACTTTAGCCAAATGTTTGTGAAGCATTTTCCCGTACCTCATCTCATTTGATCCTCACAGAAGTCCTGGAGTAGATAGATAGGAGACTCATATTTTCTTTTCATTAGCAAGACATGAATAGCACTATTAAAATATTTCTTCTAATTAATTTCCTTTCAATGTGCATGAATCTGTGCTCCAGGATACTAGTGTGTGTGTGTGTGTGTATACTAAAAGCCTGAATGTTCCCCTAAGATAATCAAATGTTTCTTCTTAAAAAATGAGAATTCGTCTCTGAGACAAAGCCTGCCCTCCGTACCTCTCAAATGGAGGTGATGTGTTTGAGCACACATCATAAATGTGAAAAGAGACCATGATTTTCAGACCCTCCCATACCTTCATTAGATCCGACTTGGGGCTGAAATTTGCTTTGTTAACTTTTCCATTCCGTGGGCCCGGCATACGCTCTTAGCTCCCAGCTTCGGCCGGCCTCCGGTGTCCTATTTCTGGTCCATGTCTGTGGTAAAGTGTGAGTGCCTGTTCGCTTTAAATGCAGGAGAGCTCGCCCTCATTTTCTTTTAGGAGTTTCACTGGGGTGATCTCATCCAAAGGACTTACTAATGCTCAGAAACAGACAAAATCACAAAAACTGCAATTTTCCCAAGTTTCAATCAAGTCGTCTTAGTTCAGTTACTTCAAAAGAGAACCTCCGTACTCAGCATAATACATTCCTATCAAGAAACAGGTGTGGACCAGAGGGTTTTACAATAAACCTGAGGACCTACAGTCTTTCTCCCTCAGGCTAAGCTGGGCGTCCGTGTAACAACAAAGGGTTGACTCCTGTCAGTGCCACGTGGCTGGGGTGGGCGCCTCCCTGTAGCGGGGACTGTCTGCACCCCCACTGCCCGGACCCCGCCGAACAGCAGAGCCCGAGAGTCTTGCTGCAGCAATTAAATGCTCACAACCTCTTGGCAGATTCGGGCGGGGGGGGGGGGGTGGCCCCACCCAGTCACCGGGGGACCGAGAAGTGCAATCCTATCACACCCCGGTAATGGGGTGGGAACCAAAAGTATTTGGTAAACAGTGCTAATGAGCCCCATCCAGATCTCTTTTAAAAGAAAAAAAAAAACCGTTAAGAATACAGGTTTCCGTTTTCAAGACACTGACTTGGGAAGATAAATGCTTTTCAATTCAAGTGATGATTGCAAAAGAGAAGTGTCGCCTTTATACCTGGTTTAAAAAAAGTAATACTTTGATGAAAGCATAAGTAAATTAAAGCTCGTATGGAAAAATAAACGCAGACCCGTTTCCCAGTCAGAGGTCACACCGCGGGCGCTGGGAGCAGAAGGAAGACGGTGCCCGGGGACAGAGCTGGCGGGGCCCGTGGACACCAGGCCCCGCAGGGCAGCCCGGTCGCTCCGGGGCACGGCCAGCATCTGGGGCCAGCTCAGGGCAGGGGTTTACCAGGGGTGGGCATACTTTTTGACTCGAGGGCCACCATGGGTTCTTAAACTGGACCGGAGGGCCGGAACAAAAGCATGGATGGAGTGTTTGTGTGAACTAATACAAATTCAAAGTAAAGGAGCGGAGGGGAGAGCAAGAGAACCGGATAGAACAGCCGGATCCGGCCCGCGGGCCGTAGTTTGCCCACGGCTGGTTTAGACAGACACCCGGGAAGCTAGATGCCTATGAGCCCAGCCGGTGAGGAGGCCGGGGCTGTGCCGGAGACATGGCCACCTGCTGAAGGGGAAGAGAAGAGGGGCCGGAACGCAGGAGGCAGCGGCCCCAGCCTGCCCACTCTAGGAGGTGCCGCCCTGGACTCGCCCTCCCGTGGCCCTGGCCCCGGTGTGAGAGGCCTGGGGTGCCCCTGGCCGTCCTTGGCCTGTCCAGAACGGGCTGCCAACCCTGCTGGGCCAGGCGGAAAGACACCGTGGGCGTTCCTGGGGAAGTTCGGTGCCTGTTACTGGAATCCGGAGGGCACCTGGCTGCCTGGAAGAGGCGGAGCTGGCAGGCCTGGGGGCAAACATTCCGCCCCAAGGAGAAGGCCGGCTGGGGGTACGGGGGTGTTCCTCATCACGTTAAAGACTGTCTTATAAGACCGTTTCTGCCACCCCCGGGAGACTACAGGGACTGGTGCTAAGGGTTTGATGGGTGGAGGACAGGTTCCCCACGATCTGAACACTCACCAGAGCCGTGAAACCTTTCTGAAGCCAGAGGGGCGTCAGGAAGAAGCCATTACGTTGGGACCCATCTTGCTAACGGTGCACAGAATGAAGGAGACACAGTGCAGATGCTCACACAGCCAAGCTCCGGAGGCCGAGGCCGAGGTGCTGAGTGAGGTCCCGGGAAGGAGCGTGGGGGGCCCCCCTCCCTCACTGCGGGTGCTGCTGCCTCTGTAATGACTTGTGCAAAAACACACTGAATGCTATTTTCACCTTTTCTCATAAAAGTGAAAATCCTCTTCGGATTGCCGTAGGTTCACGAAACAGGCCCTGATGTGGGTCTTAGAAGCGCAGTGGTGCACGGTGGGGCCTATCTGTAGGCCGTTACGGTGTTTACACTGAGGGGCCCGATTATGATGATCTCTGAACGCATAATAATCTGGCCACTCAGTGTGTGTGTATATATATATATATTTAGAGGCCTGGTGCATGAATTCGTGCATGGGTGGGGTCCGGCCAGCCTGGCCAGGCGCAGGGGACATGGTCGGTTGGCCAGCCTGCCTGCTGGTCGAACTCCTGGTCGAGGGGACAGTTTGCATATGAGCCTTTTATTAAATAGGATCTACACTGAGTGGCCAGATTATTATGCGTTCAGAGATCATCACAATCTGGCCACTCAGTGTATCTGTGAGGGGCCAGACTACTGGCTGTCACTCACTTGCTCTCGCTTTTGCTCCCCCTTCAAAAAACCCCGTCTCACCAGTGAGGTCTGCTCGCTGCCCACAGACCCCCAGGCTGTGGATTGACCATGGCTCTGTGGCTCGAGGCCTGGGCGTCCCCTCAGGTTGGATGGCCAGAGCTTCTCTGTGTCGCCAATGAGCACTGACACCGCTCAGCGCTCTCGGGAGTTCGGGATGTGTTGACTCCAATCCATTCGCAGCAAATTTTCATGTTTCCCCCAAGTTCCGAGTCTGTGGGCTGAGAGTTTTATTTTATTTTGTTGGTTTTTTTAAAAATACATTTTTATTGATTTCAGAGAGGAAGGGAGAGGGAGAGAAAGAGATAGAAACATCAACCAAGAGAGAATCATTGATCGGCTGCCTCCTGCACGCCCCCTACTCCCGATTGAGCCTGCAACCCGGGCATGTGCCCTTGACCTCCTGGTTCATAAGTTGATGCTCAACCACCGAGCCATGCCAGGCGGGCTCGGCTGAGAGTTTTAGAACTCAGAGCTCGTGTTCTTCTTTTTTCTTCTATGTTAACCTCTCCCTAAACCCTTTCAGGTTTGTTTTTTAAGAAATAAATGTTCCAACACGTGACCCCCAGCTGCCACCGCTGACCTTTGCTAGTATTGAGGCTTCCCTTCGGTTCCCTCCTGGGACCCCTGATGGAGGCCTTGTGCTGCTCCGGGCAGCGTGCCCGGTGGGGAGGGGGTGGGGCAGGGCGCCCACAGGCCAGCGCCCAGGGATGGAGTAAAAGTCCTCTCTGCAGAGATCTCTCCTAACGAAGGAGCTGGCTGGGCCCAAGGTCGTGCCACCCGCTCTGACAATGCAGCAGCCGCGTGCCACCCTGCAGCCCTGAGCTGTGGCTCCTGGGAGCTGAGCTGTGCCAACCACATAGGAGGTTTCAAAGGCTCCATGGAACGTAAGCATGGAACCCATTGTAGCAATAATGCCATGTGGACCACATGTTGACATGATAATATTTTGGATATATTGGATTAAATCCACTTAATCCATATTAAAATTAATTTAGCATGCTTTCTAACCTATTTTTTAAATTCTGGAAAATTTTACATGTGAGTGGCTCACGTTATATTTTGCTTGGACAACACTAACCTAGGTGCCAGGGTTTACTTTTAACCACTTACTAAGCATCAGACACTCATGATCATTTTGATAGTGGCTACTTCTTTTTTTTAAAATATATTTTTATTGATTTCAGAGAGGAAAGGAGAGGGAGAAATAGAAACATCAATGATGAGAGAGAATCATTGATCGGCTGCCTCCTGCACGCCCCCTACTGGGGATCAAGTCTGCAACCCAGGCATATGCCCTTGACCGGAATCAAACCTGGATCCTTCAGTCCACAGGCCGACGCTCTATCCACGAAGCCACGCCAGCACTGTGGCTAGTTCTTTATCATCTGAGCTCTTAAATGATAAATGTTATATCTATTTTTGTGTTAAAGTATAAAGAGGTTTGTAAAAGTTCCCAAGGTACCATGGGTAATTTGGCCAATTCTCTTTAAGGGTGACAGGCGGCACTGTTGCCGCCCAGAAGCTGGCCAGAGCGCGGTGGTGCCCAGTGCCCACTGCTGGGCCCGCGGCTGCGGGCTCGTGCCTGACTGAGGGGCCGACCAGGAGGAGGAGGTGGGGACTCAGTGCACCCCAGTCCCGTGCGCTCCCAGCCCTGCCCCGTCTCCACCCCCCATGCTTGTATGGAAGACCCTGGTAGTCTAACCCCAGGGAGCTCCTGTCCTCCAAGCCAGTGGGCCCCAAATCCCAAGTGATATGGCATTTCCAAAGAATTCTCAGAGATTCTAAACTTCTAGGGAGCAGAGGCTGGGGGGAAAGTGGGGAACGAACTAAACTACCGGTGAGGCCGAGAACAGACACGCTCCCCCTCAGCAGCCTTCACCTTTTCCTGTGAAACATGGGACGGATGGAAAACCCGCATGTTGAGAGCAACCCCAGGACACTGCGGGCCGGCCATCCAGCCCCCTGCCCAGTCCTCTCCCTGCCCGGGGAAGGCCCCGCGGATTCTTCCCTCTTAGTACCTGGTAATCGTCAAAATTCTACTGCAGGGCGTGAACGGAGGCGCATAGAGTTAAGAAACAGACTCATAGATGCAGAGAACGGACTGACAGCTGTCGAGGGGGCGGGGAGGCTGGGTGAAGGGATTAACCATAAGAACCCCCAAACTCAAAGACACAGACAGCAAGGTGGCGATTACCAGAGGAAAGGGGGCGGGGGCAGGTAGGAGAGCATACAGAGAGGGTAAACGGTGATGGAGGAGACTTGACTTCGGGCTTAGCGAGTGAACACATAATACAATATACAGACGATGTATGATAGAACTGTATGCTAAACCTGTATAACTTCATTAACCAGTGCCACCCCAATAAATGCAACAGCATATTTTTAAAGTGAAAAAAGAAGCAACGTTCCGAGGGAAACAGCATGTCTCTGGCCTGACCTCAGTGGGTTGTCTTTTGTCACCAGAACCCTGCCCCCATGGGGAGCACCCTCGCTGTGACAGATCACCGTTTATGGCGTCTTTCTCTTCCTTGGCAGTTTTAATTAAAATGTCAACTTGGAGAAATGTCTCACAAAGGCCCTGGGAGGACGTGTAAACAGAGCAGCATTTGTCAGGGGGAGATGAGGGAAGCTCGTTTAGCATGGGGAACTTCACTGTTGACATAAGACAAAAGTCTTGGCAGAACCAAGGCTGTTCGGAGACCGGCAGAGCAAGCAGAAATCAGCTCGGTGAATCGGGAAAAGGGAGCCAGCGTGTGCCGTGGAGCGCGGAGCAAGGCCTTGTTGGACAGGGGCGTTACTAGGCAACCAGCCTCCAAACACACAAATATTGCCCAGAGCATTCCCCGTCTTCCTTTGCTCCACATTGAAGTGGGCACGCACCACTCCGGTGGCATAAATGTGTGACACGATGCAATGCCGTGCTCGGCCCCAAGGACAGCATACTGTATGGGTGCCTGTGTGTGGCATTCTAGAAAAGCCAAGCTGTGATGAGAGAGAGCAGAGGAGGGGTCACCGGGGCTGGGGGTGCGGGGAGAGGTTCGCCCGCCAAGAGCCAGGAGGAGACTTTTTAGGGTTCTGGAAATGGTCCATGTCACGAGGCTGGCGGAGGTGACACAACCCTACACATTTGCCAAACTCATTCAAGCGAACACTTAAAACTGCTGAATTCTATTGCATGTAAATTGCGTCTCGGTAAAGTGAATTTAAAAGGACATATAATAACTCGATGTAGCGTTTCTACTTTTTTGTGTGTCTGACGTAGACTAGGTGAAATTTGCCACCCTTTCCAGGGGTCCTCAAACTTTTTAAACAGGGTCTAGTTCACTGTCCCTCAGACCCTTGGAGGGCCGGACTATAGTTTAAAAAAAAAAACTATGAACAAATTCCTATGCGCACTGCGGGCCCGGGACGAGTCGGCTGCTAAGCAAGACAGGCAGCGGCTCCCGGCGGGCTGGATACATGTCCTCGGCGGGCCGCGTGTGGCCCGCGGGCCATAGTTTGAGGACCCCTGCCTTTGGCGTTAGAAAAGAAGCCGGTTCCTCTCAGAATATGGAGCTGCAGTGGCCAGGGGTCACCACTGCGGCCGCCGGCACTGGAGCTGCCAAGTCCTTCCTGGCCGGATGCCACGCGAGACACAGCTTTTGGCTTCTAAGGTCTTGGGACACCCAGAAAGTGGGTCGTGTTTCAGGGTGTGTGCGTCACTGCGGAGAACACGCTGGTGAATCGAAGACCAGCTGGATGTATTCAACTGGCCAGATTCTCACTTGCTCAGCTCCCCGCACCGGCGAGCCTGGTTTCACGGTCTCGATGACCTTCACGTTGATCGGCTCTTCGCGTTCTCTTGGGGGAGGATATACCTTAGGCATCCGGCCTGTGCTTTAAGGGAAGAGCAACGATCACGTGACTGCGTGCTCTTAAATCTTCCAGGTTTGAAATGAAGACCCATCCCGAGTATTTTTACAGAATGAATGAGAGTCCCAAAGCAATTATTTTATCCAATACATACAGGGGTCCTCAAACTTTTTAGACAGGAGGCCAGTTCACTGTCCCTCAGACCATGGGAGGGCCGGACTATAGTTTAAAAAAAAAACAAACTATGAACAAATTCCTATGCGCACTGCTTGCCCGGGACGAGTTGGCTGCTAAGCAGGACAGGCAGCGGCACCCGGCAGGCCGGATACATGTCCTCGGCGGGCCGCATGTGGCCCGCGGGCCGTCGTTTGAATACAAGATTATTTTGTCTAAAATATTTGGTGTTTAAAGCATGGTCCTGGACTACGTTCTCCCGGTAGGTCTGCTTTTGGCAACACGTGGCGGAAAACCAGCTGAATCAGACTTTGACAATAAGCACCTTTCCTGGTCAGGTATCCAGAACTCTCATGTTACGGGAGGGTTCTGAGTCGGCCAGACACGGTCCTAACAACCTCAAGCCATGGTTTTCTCCTCTCGACTCCACTGACAGGCGGCTTCGTCGTTACACGGGTTCTCTCCTGGGTGGAGGCTGCTAAGAGGTAGCTGAGCCCACCACGTCCTCACTGATCCCCTGAGCATCTTAGTAGGCACCGTGTTAGGTAAGGTACAGGTCCACGGGCAGCAGAAACAGAGACCCAGAAAACATAGCGACAAAAGAGAAAGTGTCTTTCTCTCGAACGTGCGCACCCAGAGCGAGGGGCCCAGCTCTGGAGGGCGGCCGAGTTCTGTGAGACCTTCCGGGACCCGGGATCCGTTTGTCTTGTTTCACCATCACCTGTGATAGGGCTCCTGGCTGAAGCAGGCCCACCAGCATCTTCTTCTTCTATCCTTCAGGAAGGCGAAGGCCGAGAGTGAGGGGCGAGCCCTTTCCTTTTGAAAGCACGGGACCCAGAACTTGTGCCCGTGGCTCCCACCTCAGTGCTGAGATCCTCGTCACCGGGTCATGGAAGCTATTACTGTTTCATTGACTCTAAGACACTGTTGATTTTAAGACATGTCATCATCCTATAAATACGAAAAAACATGCTTTTTAAACGATGACACATTGCTTTCCTATCAGCTCAGGTGTAGGCCATGTCCCAAGTTAAGAGAGGTGAACATGTGACAAGTGTGTGTCTTGGTATAGAAGCAATACCACACTTGGGAAGACTTAGGAAAGCAACGTTATCTGAAGGCGTTTGTTTGCGGTCTTTTGTGTGTATTTGCTTTTCTCTGGAGCGAGCATAGGCAGGAGGTGTTCAGCTTTGGCTGACCGTTCGTTGAGTATGATATTTAGAACAGACCACTTACGCTCAGTGTGAATTTACTCAAGTTCCCGTGACGGCTGGTAGAGGGACTTTGGGCTCAAAGACTTGGGGGACATTTGCCCCGATTCCCACTCCGTCTGAGTCAGATCTGGAGTTGAGTTGAACAGACAGCAGGGTCCAGACATGGCCAGGGCACTCGTCTTACTGTTTCAACGTTCAGTCATCGCCCGGACATTGGTTGAACACCAGGCGCTGGGCTCATGGAGGGAGAGAGAGAAGCGGACCCGCAGAGCATGTGGTGGTACAAGGTCAGAGGTCTGGTGAGTCGAGCACAGGCTGGAGTCCTTGGTCCTACCTGAGGCTGGGAAACACCTCCCCGTGGAGGGGACATTGGGACCGGGTCTAAGGGCGCTCAGAGCAGAGCTTGCAGAATCTGCGAGCTCGTGGAAATGTGAAACCCGGTCACTCGGGGGGTTGGGTTCTGGCTCCTTCGGAAGCAGCTGTGGTCCTGGAGGGGTTGCTGTTGAGCTTTGTTTTAGCACGCCTTACGCATGGGGGGCGAACAGCCATCTTGGTCATTGCATCAAAGAAAAGACCAACTTCGTGGGTGGCCAAAAAAGGGATGAGCTGAATTTTTCTGAATCAGAAAGATGCTGGACAGGCAGAAACAAAAGGGCGCCTTTGGTGCCACGCCTGCCCTTACATGTCACGTTACTCTAGCTCAGGGGTGGGCAAACTTTTTGACTCGAGGGCCACAATGGGTTCTTAAACTGGACCGGAGGGCCGGAACAAAAGCATGGATGGAGTGTTTGTGTGAACTAATATAAATTCAAAGTAAAGGAGCGGAGGGGAGAGCAAGAGAACCCTCCGCTCTTTTGGCTCCGCGGGCCGGATAGAACAGCAGAACGGGCCAGATCCGGCCCGCGGGCTGTAGTTTGCCCACGGCTGCTCTAGCTTATTTGTCAACATAAAGTTCTAGGCTTTAATAGATGAGAAACACTTGTTTAGTTCCCACCTGCTTTGACCACTTTTATGCTCATTTTCTCCAATTTAACGTTAATGAACGCACCACTGTGTTTGACCTACAAACACCCCTTTTGTCTCCTGTTTGCTGAAAGCATCTTAGCACACAGCACTGCTGGTGTCAGCTAAGAGTGGATTCTCAGCGTAGCAACCACATCTCTGTGAGTTTACCTAGAGGACCTCGGGTTTTAAGATGTAACAGTGCCAGGCCAGGCTCATCCCAGGCAGCTCAACGGCTCGGGAGCTTTGAACCTGGTCCATGACAGATGTGTGATGTGCAGGTGTATCTTGCTGTCTACTGCCACTGAAATCTGCTTCTCTTGTGTAGATCACTGTGACAGATGAGGAAGTTAGTAATCCATCCTTCCTAGATCTGGTGAGAACTCCCCAAATGAGGAAGTGCACTCTTATTCTTATGTTTGCTTGGTAAGTTTGACCTGTGATGGATTCAAAAGCCTGTGTCCCATTTACACGCACCCCTCCTTCCGCCGGGCGGGAGTCGCCCTCACTCGCTCTCTCCCCTGCCTTCCGATGTCGCCGCAGGTTCACCAGCGCGGTGGTGTACCAAGGGCTGGTCATGCGCCTGGGCATCGTGGGCGGCAACCTCTACATGGACTTCTTCATCTCCGGGGTCGTGGAGCTGCCGGGCGCCCTGCTGATCCTCCTGACCATCGAGCGTTTCGGACGCCGTCTCCCCTTCGCAGCAAGCAACATCCTGGCCGGAGTGGCGTGCCTGGTCACGGCGTTCTTACCAGAAGGTCAGTGTCTCCCAAGTCCATCTGGCAGCCGAGAAGGTGAAAACAATCTTAAATCAGAAATAATCCACAAGGGAGATGCTCTTGTCCACTGCGTCGGAGTCGTGGTACGGGGTGGACTTCCGTGACGTCACTGATTTCCCGCTTAGTCACTTTTTTCTTCTTAGTTACTTGTTTTTTCTTTTGGTTAATCTTCACCCGAGGATATTTTACCCATTTATTTTTAGAGAGAATAGAAGCGAGGGGTGGGAGGGGTGGGGAGAGCCATTGATCCACACCCCCTCCGACCAGAGCCAGGAATTGAACCTGCAACCCAGGTACATGCCCTTGACTGGGAATCAAACCTGTGACCCTTTGGTGTGAAGGCCGATGCTCTAACCACTGAGCCACCGGCCAGGGCTGTAGTTTGCCTTCGATCACCTTTGACAAGCCTGTGTCCGGTCCTGTGGGCTTCGGGGGGAGGAGGAAGAGGGGTGTTGGCCTCCTGTAGCTGCAGCAGTTTGGACGACGACATGCGGGAGATACTGAGAGCATGGATTAAGGGGGTGGCAGTCGGGCCTGGAGGGGAGGGCGTGACCTCAGAGACGGTTCAGGGCTAAACCTTCCGGGAATTGATGATGGGTAAAGAGGTTGCAGGTGTCTCCAAACGCCCAGGTGACCCTGCCCAGGTGACCTCTGCCCTGGAGCCCCGCAGGCGCTGGACAGAGGAGCGTCACTCTCTAGGGCAGTGGTCGGCAAACTACGGCTCGTGAGCCACATGCGGCTCTTTGGCCCCTTGAGTGTGGCTCTTCCACAAAATACCACGGCCTGGGTGAGTCTATTTTGAAGAAGTGGCGTTAGAAGAAGTTTAAGTTTAAAAAATTTGGCTCTCAAAAGAAATTTCAATCATTGTCCTGTTGATATTTGGCTCTGTTGACTAATGAGTTTGCCGACCACTGCTCTAAGGAGTGTCCGAGTGAGAGCAAGCCGGTCATGTCTGTGTTTGGGGGTGCGGGGTGGGTGGCAGAGCTGGACTCTCGGGCGTCCTTTGTGTCCCCGGGGGACCGGGAGAGACTGGACAATACGGTGGGAGTCAAAGCAGTCCGGACCTCTACGGAGGAGGTTGGTGATTGCGTGGAGGTGCGTGAGTCCCCACGCACCAGATAGACACTCTGTAAGCCCAGTTACAGAGCGGCCCGCTTCAGAACAGAGGGACGAAGAGAGGGAAAGTCCTGCGTCGTACTGGACTGGCTGGCGACCACAGGAGCGCCTGGCACGTTTCCCCGTCCTCCCTAGTGGGTGAGTGCCCGGGGCTGCCGTAACGCCCACAGCCCAGAATGGATTCTCACGTCCTGGAGCCTGGACGGAGGGGCGGCGGGGCCAGGCTCCCAGGCTCCAGGTGAGGGGCCCTTCCTCCTCTCCAGCTCCGGTGTGGCAGGCGGGTCGTTCTGCCGGAGGTTCCGGGGGAGCCTGCTCCCCGCCTCTCTCCCGGCTCAGGCGCTGGCCAGCGTTGCCGGACCTGGGCCCCGTCTCTGCCTCCATCTGCACACGACCTTCTCTCGGCGTCTCTGTCTTAACTGTTACACCTGCAGAGACCCTGTTTCCAAACAAGGTCCCATTCTGAGGTTTGGGGCAGACATGAATTTTGGGGGCCACTATTCACCCCACTACACTGAGTTGGGACTCTTTCTAAGAGGTGGGCATCTTGATGAGCTGTCGGCCAATACGTGGCTGTTTAGAATCCATTGTCGTCGCTTAACAAGAACTGGGAACCAGATAGACATCGTTCCTGCCCTGGGGAGGGGGGAGGGGGGCAAGTGCAGGTGACGTGGAAGGGGGCCGAATCGGGAATGTCGTTTGCGTTTGGCCCTGCAGGGTTTTCGGTTTCATTTGAAAATGGAGTTCCCCAAGACGAGTCTGCCATTCCCATCGCCCGCGGAATCGGAATTAAGTATTGGCTGCGCATGACGTTAGGGGAGGAGGGAGGATGCCGTGTGGTCCATCCGCCCGGGATGCACACTTAGCCCAGGAAGAGCTCCCCACTTGGCATGATCCAGAGAGCGGGCAAGGCCGAGTTCAAACCAGCGCCCCGGAACGCGGGGTGGGCTCCGCCGCTGTGCAGAGCGCACTTTCCCGTACGGGAAGATGTACGGCAAAGACCCTCCTGTTTGTCCAGGCTGATCGCTGTTCGTTTGGAGATACAACTTCCCATTCTGAGCTTTAGAGTGGCTCTTAGCGACGTCGAAAACCAGTCGCTGGTATTTTATGTCCATGTCCCCCAGATTCGCCTGTTTCAGAGTCACATGCTGGTCAGGATGGACAGGAATAAGTTCCAGGTCCCTAATGCTCCACGTGAGCACCAGGTACTCGCGTTCTCCCTGGCGGGGACCAGCCCTTCTGTCCACCAACAGAGCTATTGGACTTGGTGACGGGGCTTCCCATCCCCTTCGCAAGGACTGTCTCTGGGTCACTCGCGAGTCACCAGCAGGAGGGCAGGCCCGGGAGATGCTGGCCAGCCTTTTAGAGGAGTCAGCGCTAAGAGGACCCCACAGAAAACAGCGAGGCCGGCTTTCCCGCCACTGCGCACACTTGTCAGGGTCTACAGCGTGAAACTGTGGGGAAAGAACTAGTCTTTCTGGCTGTCCCTGTCCTCCTCAGACTCACTGCTTTAGACCCAGATTTCTGAGAAAGAAAGAGCTTTCTCTGTCCGCCCTCATCTCTTTAATGTGAGTTTGTCTAGGGTGGCTGCAAACCCAGCACGTTAAGTCTGTCTTTTACTCTGGTTTCTCTTGAAGTGAAAAGTAGGCTCATATATCTTAATTCACATATTAGGAATTTTCACTACATTTTGTTTAAAAACTCGGAACAGACGGTACATTCAGAGGAGATGCAAAATTGTGTTTATTTAAAATCCTGCTGCTTTTTTAAAAAAAAAAATTCAAAAATTGATTATTCCCAGTAATCTCCAGAAGTTTGACCAAACAAATCCACATCCAGAGGGATCCTTTCTCGGGGTTCCCCTGACTCTCTGGAAGATAGTTTCCGCGTCCGTGCACATTTTTAAATTGTCTTGTGGTTTTTTTCGTCATTGTTATCATAAGATGTCTATTGCCCCTTCCCCGGGAGCTTAGCACATTGCTGGGGCCATCAGGAGGTTTTGTATAATATTCACACGCCAGTTACACCTCCTAGTGCAGTGTTTTCCTTTTGTTCTTTAGTTGACAAACAGCCCAGTGCCTTGGGGAACTTCTGTAACGCATTTCAACAACATCTCCGTCCCTGTGTAGGGGCGGCTAAATGCTGGCCTCTGCGCTTGGAATGAGTGGAGGGTCTTTCAGATTCAGGTCAACCTTGTCTCCTCAAGGGCGTCAACTTCACAGCGTTTTCTGAATGATTTTCTGAACTGACTAGATGTTCTTCATGGTGTGTATGTGTGTGTGTGCGCACGCGGGCGGGCGCTTTTATTTGATGTTGTCTGATTCTTTCCAGCAAACTGTCCTAGCCTCCGTGGTAAACCTAATTTGCATGGAAGTTGTCAATGGGACTCATTTATAGCGCGATCTTGATTCCGTAGAAAATGCCTATAGTTTAAGAGGCTAACTCGGATAATCAGGTTATTTCCACGTCCGAAGGCACATTCTTCTTCGCAGCCCGAGAGCAGTGGGTGGCGGCCCGGCCGGGCGGGGGCCCAGGGAGTCTGGGCAGCGGCTCCCACATTCCGTTCCCGGGACCTGGCAGCGCCCCACCTGCTCAGCGAGGAAAGGGGCGGAATGCACTTCCCAGGCCCCTGGCTCCCATGGAAAACCAGAGCCTGAATAAAGCATGTTCCCAGCTGCTCTGTGCCGAGCAGAGCGGCCAGCACACAGCACGACGCTGACGGCCTCAGTGCGAGAGCTCCGGTGACTCCCCTCTCCCCCCGGCCCCCGGGGAAGCACCCAGTGCACCCGGCAGCCGGCCAGGGCGCCATCTAAACCCAATGAACCCGGGCCTCCCAGCCATGGCCTGGGTTCCTGGCCATCCTTTCCTCTGCGTGCCCTCTAGACAAACTGCTTTATTTAGTGGGTTTAGCTTTTTAAAAAAAACACGTTTTTTATTATTTCCAGAAAAGAAGGGAGAGGGAGAGATAGAAACATCAATGATGAGAGGGAACCATGGATTGGCTGCCTCCTGCACGCCCCCTACTGTGGATCGAGCCTGCAACCCGGGCATGTGCCTTTGACCGGAAGCGAACCCAGGACCCTTCAGTCCGCAGGCCGATGCCCTATCCACTGAGCCAAACTGGCTAGGGCTGGTTTAGCGTGTTTTTGTTTGTTGACTGCTCTTGACTAGGAGAGAACACGCGTTTCTCCCTAGAGTGTCCTCGTAGACCGGAGGAGCCTTAGACTCGTGCGCTGTGTTTGTCAGTGAACGAACCAACTGGTACTTGAGAGCCGGGCTCTTCCGGAGAATTTCTTGGGGAAGGTAGCGAGACTGGGGATGAGGAGGACAATGGGTGACAAACCCCGTGACGAGGCGCGGCACGGCGTAGATGCCCCTTTCCCAAGACCCAGCCCTCGAGGCCTTGCTGGGCTCCCGAAACCAAGGGCATCCTGGTGCGGGGTCACCGGTCCGTTGTTATCGCTACGGGTCTGAGCAGACAAGGGCGCAGGGAAGGCTGCCTCCGGACCGAAGGCCGTGTGCGGGGTCCTCTCGGGCAGACGCTACTCGGAGCCTCGTTTTCAGCGTAGCGGCTGCTCAACAAGTAATTCTCAAATCGTGTTCACAGAAAAGCAGGCGGCCTAAAGGGCAGCCAGCATCCTGGGGGTGGGATCGCTGTTGACATTCGGCTACGGTACTAGATACAGGGGTGGGCAAACTTTTTGACTCGAGGGCCACAATGGGTTCTTAAACTGGACCGGAGGGCCGGAACAAAAGCATGGATGGAGTGTTTGTGTGAACTAATATAAATTCAAAGTAAAGGAGCGGACGGGAGAGCAAGAGAACCGGATAGAACAGCCGGATCCGGCCCGCGGGCCGTAGTTTGCCCACGGCTGGACTAGAAGGTATCTATCGATCATTTGTGCTGAGAATTAGCAAGGGCTCAGGGCTGCGAGGACAGGAAGCGAACGCCTTCCACTGTTTTATAAACCCGCCCGAGAGCACGGCCCTCACCCTGCTCCCGGCCCCTTGTCTCCAGGAACACCCTGGCTGAGAACCACGGTGGCCACCCTGGGGAGGCTGGGCATCACCATGGCCTTCGAGATCGTCTACTTGGTCAACTCGGAACTGTACCCAACGACATTACGGTAACCCCGACAACACGTGTCACGGTTTCTCCCGAGTCGCTCTGCGGCCAAGTGTTTGGAAGTGACTTCAAAGCCATCAAGTAGTTTCCTTAGCTCGCTGCTCTGTGAACTTGGGCCTCACTCAGCCATCAGGGGGGCCTGCTCCGAGCTGTCGCTGCTTCCTGCATTGCTTGCGCCCACGTTTTGTGATTGAAGTATTTCTCACCCCGTACCTTCGCACACAGCCGTGGTTGCGTGGAAAGGCACTAGACTGGGATCACAGAAACCTGGTCGCACACGTGCTTCGCTGGGGGTTGATCTGCCTTTACCAGCCTCACTGTTTGAAGGCCACCACCTCCATTCTGACCCCTTCCACGTCTTGTATGGGGAGCAGCCAGCGGCTGCGGGGGGGGCGGGGGGGGAGAAGCCATGGTGTGCAGCTCCTGCCCTGGGGGGGGGGGGGGGGGTGCCTGGCACAGCTCGCTGGCCAGTGGGTGGCGGGAGGTGGGCGGGCTGCTGGCGGAGAATGCTGCCCCCCAGCCCCGAAGGCTCCCCCACCCCCAGCCCCGCATGCCGCTCACCCAGCTGCAGGGGGGGGGTCAGATGGAAAGGGTTTGCCTGGAGCATAGAGAGCAGTGGTTTTCAAAGTTCAGAAGCGTAGAAATACAAGACACCGTTGCAGCGTCTTAGCTACGTGTCTGTCGGACTATTTTGCGCCTCTTGAATTTAGTTCAACCTTTTCCACTTGGAACCGTTTTTTATCGGCAGGAACTTCGGCGTTTCGCTCTGCTCGGGGCTGTGCGACTTCGGGGGCATCATCGCGCCGTTCCTGCTCTTCCGCCTGGCGGCCATCTGGCTGGAGCTGCCGCTCATCATCTTCGGTGAGACCCACGTGCCCGGGCGGGCTGTCTGTAATGACGTGCACTTGACAGTTTTATGACGACGGACCGTTGTGGTTTTGAGGAGCCCATCTGGAACTCTTTCTTTGTTTAGGTTCTGAGTTAAAATCAGATACGATAAAACTCTTTTATGGTATTGGGAATAATTAAAGACCAATCATTTTCCTGAGACCACATTGGGCCTACGGTCTGTTTCAAAGAAGCCTAAAAACCAGTTTCATTGCTAAACGTCCTGTATCTGTCAGTATCGGACCTTCATTTGCTCGGAGGCTAAGCATGCGATGCCGAAGGAGCAGAGGACCCAGGTCCCTCACGCATCTAACACAACCTCTCTGATGGCCCCCAAGATCACAGCCTCCTTCCTGCCCCCAATCTTTGTAGAATCCTGAGGGGATAGAATCACAGACTGGGTGGGGGGGGGGGGGACCTGGGAGTAAGTCACCCCAGGGCTTCTCCAGTGCTGATCCGCCTCTGCCTCCTCCCTCCTCAGCAGGAGAGGACCCTCCCCCAACTTCCCCCATCTCCCCTGCCTTTTGCCCAACAGTTCCAATTGCCCTGAAAATACTGGGTCCCTGCGGACACGTGCTGAGTAAAGAAACCCCCAGCAGGGCCAGGGACAGTGAAGTCAGCCTCTCACCATGGGAGGCCAGGGAAATCAGTAGAAGCACGTTTCAGATATTTCATGGGATCCGATCCTCAAGCTCAGCGTCGAGGCTGTAGCCAGCACGAAAGGGCAGAGAGGGCGCCGTGGTTCAGCCGAGATGAGTGGTCTCAGAGCGCCCAGCCTTCGGGCAGTGGCCTGGCCTGCAGTGCATGCTGGGGGGGCCGGGCCCTGGGGGCGCTGGGGGAGCCGGGCCCTGGGGGTGCTGGGGGAGCCGGGCCCAGGGGCGCTGGGGGAGCCGGCACTGGGGGCACTGGGGGGGCCGGGTCCTGGGGGCGCTGGGGGAGCCGGGCCCTGGGGGCGCTGGGGGGGCCGGGCCCTGGGGGCGCTGGGGGAGTCGGGCCCTGCCTTCGCAGGGAGAGCCAGCTGTCCAGCACAGCCAGGATTAATAATTGAAGTGCCTAACAGGTGTCCTCAAACTACGGCCCGCGGGCCACATGCGGCCCGCCGAGGACATGGATCCGGCCCGCCGGGTGCCGCTGCCTGTCCTGCTTAGCAGCCGACGCGTCCCGGGCCCGCAGTGCGCATAGGAATTTGTTCATAGTTTTTTTTAAACTATAGTCCGGCCCTCCCACGGTCTGAGGGACAGGGAACTGGCCCCGTTTAAAAAGTTTGAGGACCCCTGGACAATATACAAAAGATGGGCAACAAATACCCTCACCGGCTCCTAATTCATTTGCATTTACTGTAGTTTCTGTATTCCTGAGGCTTTTTATGTCTTTGGGTCTTTCTGGTAGAAATCCTATGAGCCGTGTGCTACTAGCACGTCGCGTCCGGGCCTCAGTCAGCGATGTGGCGTCGGCAGTGTGCACTGTCCGTGGGGGCGTATTTACACCGCGGGGGAAATGGCCGACGCGATACATCGGGGCTTGCTTTCCGGGGGAGCCGGTTGGCAGACCTTTGCCAGCTCCCCGCGAGGACAGAGGCGTAGGAAATAGGAGGGGATGGTGTTTCAGAAACTGCAAGTCTGGAGCTCAGCACGAGGGAGGCTGGTAAATGGGGATCGTGTGAGGGTGACAGGAGGGTCCTGGACGATGGGAGGTCTGCGTGTTTCCTGCTGCCGCCACTGGGCGACCGGTGCTGGGAGGATCCACCCCGTAGTGAGGAGCCTGGGAAACACGCAAGAGACGGGCCGTGGGCGAGGGGACAGGCCTGCAGTGGCACCTGGCGGGCGGAGGAAAGCGGGGAGAGGAAGCAGCGACACTGGTTCGGGAACAGGACCTGAGGGTCTCCTCTCTGTCGGCCTCTGTTTGCCCAGGAAGGAGCTGATGAGGCTTCTCTGAGGCCTTGGCACTTAGTAGGTGCTCAATAAGTAACGGTTCGGTGGGTGAGTGAGCCAATGCCCACCTAGAGTCCAGGGGCGCTGGGACTGCACGGGGTGGGGGGTGCAGAAAGCATGGCAAAGGAGAGCTGCAGAGCTGGTGAGGGTCAGGGGGCCGCAGCCGGGGGCCAGCGGAGGCGGTGAGCACGCTGCTTCCCGGGGGGGCCGAGCTGAGGGGCGCGGGGCGGCGTGCGACCCGGTGGTGATGCCTCCCCCTGCCCGCAGGTGTCCTGGCCTCTGTGTGCGGCGGCCTCGTGATGCTTCTGCCTGAAACCAAGGGCATTGCCTTGCCGGAGACGGTGGACGACGTGGAGAAGCTGGGCAGGTACCGTATGCCATTCAGCACATCCTCAATCCTGGTCAGGCGGCCTTTCAGACCACCAGGGAACGGATGTGCTGAGACAGCTGAACACCCGTGGGGAGAATAACCCAATCCCTGTCTCACAGCCTCAGCAGAAGTGAAAGCAGTTGTCAAAGGTAAATGTCAAACAGCAGCAACCAACAACCCCAGCTTTGGGAGAATGGGTATTATTTTTAAAAGGTGGCTATGAAGAGGGAGAGATTTCCAGGGAAGGTGTTAAAATTAGAAGCAATCTAAAGGAGACGGAGTGATGATTTGACAAAGTAGAAATAACATAACTGTGCAACAATAGACAAGTGACTATAAAATAATATATTCGTAGTATGGGTTACTAGGCAGAGATTAAAAGAATTAAGGTAGATCTACATGGAATGGCTTGGGAAGATTTTCAAGACTGATTACCAAGTGAAAAGTCACCAAACAATGTGGTATAGTGTTTATTAAAGATAAAACCAATAGAAGTTTCTATCTGTAGCGTGTGGGAAGATAGATGATAGAGACGATAGATAGATAGATAGATAGATCATTGATAGGTAGATAGGTGGTAGATAGATGATTGATTGATAGATAATAGACCAAGGGTGGGCAAACTTTTTGACTCGAGGGCCACAATGGGTTCTTAAACTGGACCGGAGGGCCGGAACAAAAGCATGGATGGAGTGTTTGTGTGAACTAACATAAATTCAAAGTAAAGGAGCGGAGGGGAGAGCAAGAGAACCGGATAGAACAGCCGGATCCGGCCCGCGGGCCGTCGTTTGCCCACGGCTGTAATAGACAGATAGATGATTGATGATAGAGATAGGTGGACAGGTAGAAGTAGGGGTACTAGATATATCAGGGGAAACACTAGAAATATCGGTATATGATTATCTAACCATTATGCTGTACATCTAAAACTAATACAAAATAACGTTGAATATAAAGTGTAGTTGACAAATAAAAATAAATAAAAATTTTAAAAATAAATAAGGGAATGAGAGAGAACAGTTTAGTTTTGGAGAAGGGCGTCTAAATGGTGTACAGGGAGACTTATTATCCAACCAATCTATCAATGTGAAATATGTTTGTGTTAGACCAACAGAAATTCACATTACACAAATTCTAACTTTCTCTGTTTGAAATCTTACAGAATAAAAAGGAAGGGAGGCTATGACTATGACCGTGTGTAGGGAAATGTCTAAAATAATATTATGTACCCTGTGGAGATAGAGACGGGCTGGGAAGGGGGATGCAGGAGGGAAGACTCGATAGACTTCCGTATTGTTGGATTTTTTTAAAAAATTACAACGCGTTTTCTTGTATTATTTGTGTAATTTTTAAAAGTAACTTCACAGCTCATTTTAAAAATAAAATTCACTCTTCTTCTAAAGAATGACCTGGAAATTAGGGGTTTGGATCTCTAAATTTTAAACAAATATATCAAAAATACTTATCAAAACAACGAAATGTTAGTCACCTCATGGCAGTTTCTTTCACTTGTACGTTGGGAAGAGAGTAGGTGCCCATTTTTAGGTGCCGATGCGATTGATGGCTTCCCATGGGTCATTTTATTTAAAATCCAACGATGCAGGCAAAACCATCCTCACTTCCCTGTGGACTAGGAAGTCGATGCTCGGAGAGGGTTCTGCGGGCCGGGCCTGGGGTTGGTGCTCCCCGCGGCTCAGGGGCGCTCGGCTGTTTTGTGCAGGTTTATCGTTTCAGGCTGTATTCCACTTCGTTATGAATTTTTAAGTAGTGAGGATCCCCATGGTAGAACTGGAAATGTCTCCCTTCACACTCTCTTTTAATGAGGTCCCACCCCTGCCCTGGGGCAGACACCCACTGCTACGTGTCTCATGAGTACTTGACCAGACCCGGAAAATGTATGCGGGGATTTTATTGTCCTGTTCCTTCTTCTTCTTTTTAAATGTATTTTATTGATTTCAGAGAGGAAGGGAGAGGGAGAGAGAGAGACAGAAACATCGATGATGAGAGAGAACCATTGGTCAGCTGCCTCCTGCTCACCTCCTACCGGGGACCAAGCCCGCAACCCGGGCATGTGCCCCGACCAGCAATCTAACTGTGACCTCCTGGTTCATCGCTCAACCACCGAGCCCCGCCGGCCCGGCTTTCGTCCTGTTTCTCGATGCTGTTTTGAAAACTCAGGTTGCCGGACCATCCCAGAGCGTTCTTAAGGAAGGCTTTCCCGCCACCGCGGCCCCAGCCCTGTCCGCGGGGCTGACTGCCGACAGGATGGCCGATCCGAGGGCTGGGGGCGCTTGTCCCCCCTGAAGTCGCCCCGAGTCTTACGCTTGGGAGTGACGGGCACTGGCTTATTCCTCACCCGCCACTCTGCTGACGTTTCACCTGGGCGATGCTACAGGGTGAAGTGTGGGGGGGCACGCAGAGTCCCCTCACGCCCTAGCATGTTGTAAACTGAAATTAGGAAGAGAAACTTAAAAGGTATGAAAACCGTGTGAAACCCTGCGGAGCATCACACACGCATGGGAAGGTCGTGCCTCAACAGGAAGTAGAAACACGGTTTTGCCAATTCTGTCATCATGGACCATTTCTTGGTTCCCACCGGGGTGCAGGGCCAGGTCAGGGTTGGGGTGCCAAGTCCTGTCCCCCAATCACAGCAGTGCTAGCCGATCGGGAGAAAGGAGGATATTCCGGAAGCTTCAATGACGCAGGGGACACGGTGGGGACGGAACTAGGACTGTCTTACTCAGACGCGAGGGGTAGCTCTCGTGGGCTGAGGTGCCTGAAGGGCTGTTGGGCTGGGGTACCCAGGAGAGCACCCCAGCCGGATCCCAGGGTCAGAGGCAGGAGGTAGGGCTGGCTGCTGGCGGCATGGGGCTGCGTGTGGGGGCTTCTGGACCCTCCCCCATGACCCCTCGGTGCCAACGATCCGAGGGCACAGCATTCTTCTGGTGGGTTTTCTGCTCCATTTTCTGCTCCAATTCTTCCTGTTCCTACAGTGAGTGTTTGGATGCTGGTTTTCCCTGCACCCCACCCCGATGCCCTCTGCTCCCCCAAGTTCCACCTCTCCCAATGGCTTCACTCTAATGACTGACTCGGTAGGCGATTTCCTGACCCCAAGACTCGCCCATCCGGGGTCAGATTCTCAAACTCCTCAGGGGAAGGCGGAGAATGCGGGAATTTGGGGTCAGGACTTGCCTACCCAGTTAGTCCTCAGCTCAGCCTGAAGCCAGCGGGAGAAGTGGGGTTCCGGGGCGCACAGGGCATCGGGATGGGGTGCCGGGAGAATGAGCATCCAAGCACTAGGGGAACGGGAGGAAGTGGGCGACAGGAATTCAACTCCCACACGTTATCTCTATGTTTGTAACTTTCCGTAACAAAGTTGGGTAAGTGATTAATTATGCCTTGTCGCTCCCCGGGAGAGACATTCGGTAGCAGTGGGAGCTGCGGTTCCCGAAGGGAGGCGCTGTCTCTGCTGCCGCGGTCTCACTCCGGGAAGCAGCCGCTTTGCACCCGCTTGCTGAAGCCTGACGGCGTTGCCCTTCCGAAAGGAGGGGTCACCAGGCCGTTCGGCCGCTCTTCTGCTCACATGTCAACTCCTTCCCAAACCACGCAGCACTCGTGGACATGCATGAAGGATGTCTGTGCGCGCGAGGGTCTGGAAGCGGGTGGGAGGGGCCTGGAGAGGGGCCTGTCATTGCTCTGAGCGGGGGTTCAGGAGAAGCCGTGTGTGTGTGTGTGTGTGTGTGTGTGTGTGTGTGGTGTGTGTGGTGTGTGTGTGTGTGTGTGTGGTGTGTGTGGTGTGTGTGTGTGTGGTGTGTGTGGTGTGTGTGTGTGTGTGTGTGGTGTGTGTGTGTGTGGTGTGTGTGTGGTGTGTGTGGTGTGTGTGTGTGTGGTGTGTGTGTGTGGTGTGTGTGGTGTGTATGTGTGTGTGGTGTGTGTGGTGTGTGTGTGTATGTATGTGGTGTGTGTGGTGTGTGTGTGTGGTATGTGTGGTGTGTGTGTGTATGTGTGTGGTGTGTATGGTGTGTGTGGTGTGTGTGGTGTGTGTGTGTGTATGGTGTGTGTATGGTGTGTGTGTATGGTGTGTGTATGGTGTGTGTGTAGTATGTGTGTGTGTGTGTGTGGTGTGTGTGTGTAGTGTGTATGTGTGTGGTGTGTGTGGTGTGTGTGTGTGTATGTGTGTGGTGTGTGTGGTGTGTGTGTGTGTGTGGTGTGTATGGTGTGTGTGTGTGTGTGGTGTATGTGGTGTGTGTGGTGTGTGTGGTGTGTGTGTGTGTGTGGTGTGTGTGGTGTGTGGTGTGTGTGTGTGGTGTGTGTGTGTGTGGTGTGTGTGGTGTGTGGTGTGTGGTGTGTGGTGTGTGTGTGTGGTGTGTGTGTGTGGTGTGTGTGTGTGTGGTGTGGTGTGTGTGTGTGGTGTGTGTGTGTGTGGTATGTGTGGTGTGTGTGGTGTGTGTGTGTGGTGTGTGTGTGTGGTGTGTGGTGTATGTGGTGTGTGTGTGTGTATGTGTGTGTGGTGTATGTGGTGTGTGTGTGTGTATGTGTGTGTGGTGTGTGTGTGTGTGTGTGGTGTGTGTGGTGTGTGTGTGTGTGTGTGGTGTGTGGTGTATGTGGTGTGTGTGTGGTGTATGTGTGTGTGGTGTGTGTGGTGTGTGTGTGTGTGGTGTGTTTGGTGTGTGTGTGTGTGTGTGGTGTGTGTGTGGTGTGTGTGTGTGTGTGTGGTGTGTGTGTGTGTGGGGGGTGTGTGGTGTGTGTGGTGTGTGTGTGTGTGGTGTGTGTGTGTAGTGTGTATGTGTATGTATGTGTGTGTGGTGTGTGTGTGGTGTGTGTGTGTGTGTGAGTGTGTGAGTGTGTAAACCAGCCAGGATGCGGAGAGGCCCAGCAGGCTTCGCTGCCCAGCCGTTCGCCTGCGGTAAGGCCTCTCTCCTCTCCTTTGTCGCCAGCCCGCCCTCCTACAAGTGTGGCCGGAAGCAGAAAGCCCCGGCTCCCCGCGCTCCCCTGTGAGGCGCCTGCCGGCCACGGAGCAGCGCAGGCCGAGGCGGGAGCGCCGTGCCCCGCAGACCCCGGTGCAGCCCGTTGCGCCGGCAGCCCCGCTGCTTTTAACTCTCCACAGAGACATGCACACCGCCCAGCGCACCGTTCCGTGATGCTGGAGGAGGTTGGTCCTGATGCTGGACACGTCTCCGACCCGAGGGTTACAGAGACGAGAAGCCCCGCCCGGTGCTCACAGCGGCTCCACCAGGACCGGGGTGAGCGACCAGGGGCCTGGGGAACGCGGACAGAACTCGGGTCATCCGGAACCGAGGCTTCGGAACGCGTGTCCTGAGGGTTCCTGGGAGGATCACGATCCGGGGACTCTACAACGAAGACACGGGACATCCGGACGGAGCCTGCGCTTTCTCTCCTCGCCTGGATCCGCGAGCCCGGGGCATCGGGGTTGTGGGGTGCTCGGGCCTCGCCCCACAGATCAGCGCACATCTGTGTGGCCTGGGGACCCAGCTGTTACCTGTGACACCTGCTTGGTCCTGAGATGACTGTGACACGAGAGCCGCGTGTCCGTTGCTGAACCAAACCCGTGGGTTAGGGTGTCCCGGGTCGTCAGGTTTTAGCCATAAAGGGCTGCGTGTCTTATATGTGTGAGATCAGGCCTGTGGCGGCGCCCCGGGCAGGAGTGAAACACGTGGACAGTTCTCATTCCGTCAGGACACGTTGCGCTGGTTTGGGGAGACAGCTCACATTTTAACGGAAAAGAACGGTCTGTGTCTCCGTGCCCAGAAGAAGTCGCAGGGACGGGATAAGCACTTTAGAGCCCTAACATGGGCGTGGATCTTCCTTGTTGGTTACCGCCACGTTTGCGACGTGCAATTGAATACAGACCTGCTAGCCTTTCCTGATCTGCTTCACATGTGCACTCGGTGCATTTTCAGAGCCGACGTATGCCTTCCTGCAGGACTTTCTGACGAGTTCTTCCGTGTGGGCAGGCGCGGCACCACGGGCGGAGTGCACGGTGTGTGCTGGTCGCACCAGAAGCTCCTGCGCCTGAGCCCGCAGGAGCGGCTGCGAGTGTCCGTCTCCTGGGACGCCAGCCAGTCCCTGAGGCTGGGACTCCAGCGCAGTCCCTGAGGCTGTGACTCCAGTGCAGTCCCTGAGGCTGGGACTCCAGCACAGTCCCTGAGGCTGGGACTCCAGCACAGTCCCTGAGGCTGGGACTCCAGCCAGTCCCTGAGGCTGTGACTCCAGCACAGTCCCTGAGGCTGTGACTCCAGCGCAGTCCCTGAGGCTGGGACTCCAGCACAGTCCCTGAGGCTGTGACTCCAGCGCAGTCCCTGAGGCTGTGACTCCAGCGCAGTCCCTGAGGCTGGGACTCCAGCACAGTCCCTGAGGCTGGGACTCCAGCGCAGTCCCTGAGGCTGGGACTCCAGCACAGTCCCTGAGGCTGGGACTCCAGCACAGTCCCTGAGGCTGGGACTCCAGCACAGTCCCTGAGGCTGGGACTCCAGCCAGTCCCTGAGGCTGTGGCTCCAGCCAGTCCCTGAGGCTGGGGCTCCAGCCAGTCCCTGAGGCTGGGGCTCCAGCCAGTCCCTGAGGCTGTGACTCCAGTGCAGTCCCTGAGGCTGTGACGTCAGCCAGTCCCTGAGGCTGTGACGTCAGCCAGTCCCTGAGGCTGTGACTCCAGCACAGTCCCTGAGGCTGGGACTCCAGCCAGTCCCTGAGGCTGTGACTCCAGCCAGTCCCTGAGGCTGTGACTCCAGCGCAGTCCCTGAGGCTGTGACGTCAGCCAGTCCCTGAGGCTGTGACTCCAGCGCAGTCCCTGAGGCTGTGACGTCAGCCAGTCCCTGAGGCTGTGACGTCAGCCAGTCCCTGAGGCTGTGACGTCAGCCAGTCCCTGAGGCTGGGACGCCAGCGCAGTCCCTGAGGCTGTGACTCCAGCCAGTCCCTGAGGCTGTGACTCCAGCGCAGTCCCTGAGGCTGTGACTCCAGCCAGTCCCTGAGGCTGTGACTCCAGCCAGTCCCTGAGGCTGTGGCTCCAGTGCAGTCCCTGAGGCTGGGACGCCCACTCACCCCTTCACCTGCCTTCCCGCATTTCCCTGCCGTGGGGTGGCTGTAGCTCATGGACACCATCACCTTTGAATTGTACTTTGAGTTGATACTTTGGTTCTGATGACAATAAAATATTTTAAATTGTCAAGAAAAATCAATGTTTGCCCTTCACTTCCTTTTGTTTTCTTTTCTTTTCTTTATTTGTTTGTTTGTTTGTTTTAGTTCTCACCTGAGGATATGCTTATTGATTTGAGAGAGAGAGAGAGATCAACGTGAGAGAGAACATGGGTTGGTTGCCTTCTGCACATGTCCTGACCAGGGATGGAACCCGAAACCTAGGTGTGTGCCCTGACTGGGAATCGAACCCACAACCCTTCTGTGTATGGGACGATGCTCCAACCAACGGAGCCACACCGGCCAGGGCTGCCCCTCTCTTCCCTTGGAGCCTGTGGCCCGTGAAACTCTTCCCACGTGACCGTGGGTGCGCCCCCCCGGGGGGCCGGGCAGGGATGGGCAATCGGTGAGCCGCCCCCATGTATGTTGGTTGTTGCTTATACGGGCGTTGGTGCCTCCCTAAGCTCACAGGTGACCTAGAAGGACGTTCAGACTCTTCGCTGGTCTGTGTCCCCTCCTGCTGCCCCGTTAACGTCGCAGCGCACCCCTCCGCCCACGGCGCCCGCGGCTGGGCTGCGGCCGGACTCTCGTGGCAGAGTTCACTGCCAAGGACGGGATTCGAAAACGGGCATCTCGGGGCCGGAAAGGAAGACATTGAAGACACGCGCCAAGCTGTCTTGGGCTGACAAGGTGAAATCGGGGTGACTTGGGAGGACGTTTTTAGGGTCCCACCGGCTTCCCGTCCTTCACGGGACTCTTCCTTATGGGAGGGAGCGGGATCACTAGTCTGTCAGTGCCACACTATTTAACATGGGTGGGATGAACAAGAACGTGAGGACAATGAAAATCCAAAAAACCAAGCCCAAGTCAGCACAGAGTTTATTTCCAGCAAATGCCATCGCGGCGTTGCCTCCTGGCCACAGCGTCCAGCCGGCGCGGGCGGAGGTGGCGGTGGTGGCGCTGAGGGCGGCGTCTCCGTGTGATGAGCGTCAGCGACTTCCCGGCCGCCGGGTCCCCGGCCACATCCCGGCGTCCGCATTCGCCACGCGTCCCCCACCTCCCAGCCCACTAATTGTTCTTCATGGTCTCCTCGATCCAGGGGACAAACCTTGAGACACGGACATAGACGCCGGGCTTGTTGGGGCGAGCACAGCCGAGGCCCCAGGAAGTCACTCCTTGTAAAATGTACTTGTCCTTCTCGAAGCAGACCAGCGGCCCCCCGCTGTCGCCCTGCACAGAGGGAGGGAGAGAGGGAGGAGCCAGGTGAGGGCCCACCGGCAGCCTTGTATTTGGGGGGGGGGCACCCTCCTGCTTCCCAAGTGTGAGTTTTCTCGGTATCTGCACCCCTTCGCGGCCAGAGAGGCACCTACTGACGTGCCGTGTGGACGTCTGCTGTGCCTGGCAGAGTCTGCTCAACAGACCCCACCGAGTGACATGTGCTGGGAGCACATGGCTGTGCGCGCTGTCCCCTCCCTCCTCCTCGGGTTTCTCTTGGGCAGAGTCACCCCAGGAGCCTCCAAGGAGAAGCCGGGCCTCTGTCCCTCTCCCGGTTTCTGCCTGGAAGGCCACCCCGAGTCCCGCCCATGGGGCCCCGGAAGGCGTGTGGGCTGGGGCCGTGCCGGTCCCTAACACTCCCTACTCGCCGGCTGGAGCTCAGGTCCCCATGGTCGCCGTAGGTGATCTGACTCGGCTTCGGGGCCAGGCCTGCGGGGCTGCTGGGTGGCCTTCAGACCCCACACGTGGCCTGTGGGGGCAGGTCCTCCCCGACCTTGCAGCTTTGGGGCCACAAGGTCTAAGGGGCCAAGACAGGCCACCGAGGGAGCGGCGACCTCTGTCCTCTTCTTACCTGGCAGCTGTCGGCGCCCCCGGCCAGGAGGCCGGCACAGAGCTCCGTGGACTTGACCCTGCCGTTCAGGTACTCGTAGCGGTTGCACACCTTGTTCTCGATCACGGGCAGCTGCGCCTCCTTGAGGAGCCCGGCGCCGAAGGTGCCTGTTTCAGACGAAAGACCGGTTACTGCGTCCAACACGCGCTCCCAAGGAAAGTTCCAGCACCACCGGGCTGCAACGGTAGGTCTCGTTTGTCCAAGTCACAGGGGTCCTCACACTTTTTAAACAGGGGCCAGTTCACTGTCCCTCAGACCGTGGGAGGGCCGGACTATAGTTTAAAAAAAAACTATGAACAAATTCCTATGCGCACTGCGGGCCCGGGACGCGTCGGCTGCTAAGCAGGACAGGCAGCGGCACCCGGCGGGCCGGATCCATGTCCTCGGCGGGCCGCCTGTGGCCCACGGGCCGTAGTTTGAGGACGCCTGGTCCAAGAGATTAGATACGAGTCAGCTCCTAACCCCCCCGGGGCTCCTTTGTCTGTTGGACTCTTGGGCATATGAACATGATGTCCGAGGTCCTGGTCCCAAGGCCTGGATTGCACACTCCGGCTTCTGGGTTTTGTTTGTTCCTTTTCTCTCTCCTTTTTTTTCACTATAAAGAAATCATTTTTTATTTTGTAAAGAGAGATTGAGAAACACAGCTGCTGCTATTTTTGTATACGCCCTTTCGGCTCTTTTATATGCTTCTTTAACTACTGATATCGCACAATTTTAGACCTCATTTTTTTTCCGCATTATATAATAAGGACTTTGTTACAATGTTGCAATCTTCATAATGGTTATTTTAATGGGAAGTGACTGCTTAATGGGTATGGAGTTCCTCTTCGGGGTGAGGAAAGTTTTCTGGGAATGGTGTTGTCGGTTGCACAACATTGTAAATGTGCTAAATGCCAGTGAATCACGCTCGGTATCGTGAAACTAGTAGATTTTGTTACTTGCATTTTACCACAACATTTCAAAAGAGAAGAGTAGCTGTCGTTCATGGAGAATTAACCTTTTCGGGCACAAGCTCGGGCTGTGATGTATGCCACTGAGCCCACAGTCCTCCGGGAGGGGCCCGCTGGTCAGTCCTGTTGTACAGGGAAGCAGACTGCGGTTTAGAGAGAGAGTGGATTTTGCCCCAGATTTCTGGGCGAGTAGCTAAGTGAAGCCGGGATTTGAACCTGGTTTTGTGACGTTGTTGCTCAAATTCTTGACTGCCATGCTCGTTGGCCAATGTTCCTGCCAGTGTTCTACACGTTCGTTCACAGGATTTATTAATATTCCTTAATATGTTTAAGCCCAAGAAATGTGGTAGACATATTTATGGCTCCCCAAACATCGCCAAATTATTTTTCAAAGGGCATGACAGTGTAAAATGTCACTAGAAAAAGGTCACTTCACCACACCCTCATGGGTATTTAGTATTTTAAAAAGACTTGGTCATATAATAGGTGGAAATGATCCTAATTCATTTCCTGATCTGCATTTCTTTTACAACAAGGGAGAGTAAGCGTTTTCCTGTATGCTTGTTGTATTCACTGTATTCTTTTCTGGTGAAAAACCGCTTTTTGGGTTTTTTGGTGTGTTTTTTTTTTTTTTTTTTTTTTTTTCCCTTTAGCAAAATAGGACCCTGGCAACCGTGCCAGAGAAAAAGCGGTTTTTCCAAACGGGCACGCCCAGGTACGCCTCACACATCACCCAGCTTTCTGAGGTTGCAAGCCCCGTTTTTTCACTAGTTTTTCAAAAATCTTTGCTTTGTGAGCTTGGAGTGGCCAAGAGATGAGGTGCTCTGGTCTCCAGAGACCTCGAGTGACTGGGGAAATTGTCTTGGGTTCAGCGAGCACACGCTGGTCTGGGGTTGACAGCAGGAAGCAGGACAGCCCTGTGGAGGGGACGGGCTGGTCCCCGCGGGGCCCCGGGAGGAAGGCCTGGCCCGGCAGCGCCGGGCGGCCTTGTTAGAGGAGTCGAGGTGTGGAGGGAGCAGCCTTCTCAGAAACCAAGTCACTCAAGTGTCCTGCTCCGACACCTGCTTTCTGAGCGGGACGGACCTGCAGGTGCTGGTGGCACCCCCACTGTGTAAGGAGGGGGATGTGGTCTGTGCAGAAGTGCTGCCATCCGGTGGCCACTGTGGGAATTGCATTTCTGGGGCTGGAAGGGACTTTGGGACCAGATTGCCCTGATGGGGCCATGGCTAGGGGAAGCAGGATCCCTGAGAGCCTCTGTGACTGCTGGTGAGGGGCTGACAGGAATGCGCCCCTCGGCCGGAGCACAGGTCTACCTTGCTGTGGAGTAGCGAAGGCAGGGAGCATCGGGGGGCTGCAGGGGAGAGGGGAGAATTCTGACCCCACACCAAGAGGCTGAGGCAACACTGATTGATCAGAGGTCACTGTTGACATGGGAAACGGTCAACACCCTGGTTCATTCCTGTGACTCCTCCTGGTGCTGTGAATCTACTGAGAGTCACTTTCTCAGCAGACATGCGAGTGAGGCCCGAGAGACGGGAGCCCGGGGCAGGATGGTGTGCAGAAGAGTGTGGGTGATGGCGGGACAGAAACAGCGAATGGGCCTGGGGTCAGGCTGGCCTGGGTTCCATCAGGGCTCAGCTACACACAGGCTCCTTGATGGTTATTGTGATGGTGACGATTATGATGATTATGGTGATGATGGGGAGGGTTGGAGCTTGATGATGGTAATGATGGAGGTGGTGATGATGGTTGTGGTAGTGATGATGGTGGTGATGATGGTCATGGTGATAATGGTGATGGTGGTGGTGATGACGGTGATGACTATGATGATGATTATGGTGATGATGGGGAGGGTTGGAGCTTGATGATGGTGATGATGGTGATGTTGATGGTTGTGGTGGTGATGGTGATGGTGATGATGGTCATGGTGGTGATAATGGTGATGGTGGAGGTGATGATAGTGATGGTGATGATTGTTGTGGTGATGGTGGTGATGATGGGAGGTTATGGTGGAGGTATTAATGATGGTGATGGTGGTGATGATGGTGATGATGGGGAGGATTGGAGCTTGATGATGATAGCAGTGATGATGGGGGTGATGATAGTGATGTTGATGGTTGTGGTGGTGATGGTGGTGATGATGGGAAGTGATGGTGGAGGTATTGATGATGGTGATGGTGGTGATGATTATGGTGATGATGGGGGTGATAATAGTGATGGTGAAGATTGTTGTGGTGGTGATGGTGGTGATGATGGGAAGTGATGGTGGAGGTATTGATGATGGTGATGATTATGGTGATGATGGGGGTGATGATAGTGATGGTGATGATTGTTGTGGTGGTGATGGTGGTGATGATGGGAAGTGATGGTGGAGGTATTGATGATGGTGATGATTATGGTGATGATGGGGGTGATGATAGTGATGGTGAAGATTGTTGTGGTGGTGATGGTGGTGATGATGGGAGGTGATGGTGGAGGTATTGATGATGGTGATGGTGGTGATGATGGGAAGTGATAGTGGAGGTATTGATGATGGTGATGATTATGGTGATGATGGGGGGTGATGATAGTGATGGTGATGATTGTTGTGGTGGTGATGGTGGTGATGATGGGAGGTGATGGTGGAGGTATTGATGATGGTGATGATTATGGTGATGATGGGGGTGATGATAGTGATGGTGAAGATTGTTGTGGTGGTGATGGTGGTGATGATGGGAAGTGATGGTGGAGGTATTGATGATGGTGATGGTGGTGATGATGGGAAGTGATGGTGGAGGTATTGATGGTGATGATTATGGTGATGATGGGGGTGATGATAGTGATGGTGAAGGTTGTTGTGGTGGTGATGGTGGTGATGATGGGAAGTGATGGTGGAGGTATTGATGATGGTGATGGTGGTGGTGATGGTGATGATTATGGTGATGATAGGGAGGATTGGAGTTTGATGATGATAATGGTGATGATGGGGGTGATGATAGTGATGTTGATGATGGTTGTGATGGGGATGGTGGTGATTATGGGGGTGATGATGGTGATGATTATGGTGATGAGGGGAGGGTTGGAGCTTGATGATGATAATGGTGGTGATGGTGATGATGGGGGGTGATGATGGTCATGGTGGTGATGGTGATGGTGGTTGTCTAAGCACAGGAGCTGCTTGAATACCATCTCCAAATCACTGGGAATTCCATATGCATCATCTTAATGCTCACAGTGACTCTATAAGGTGGTACAGATGAGGAAACTGAGGCTCAGTGAGATTAACTATCTTCCTGACATCACATGGAGGTAGATGGAACCAGAACTCACATCCAGATCTATACGATTTTGAGTCCCTGCTCTCATCAGCCAGCAGGCGTTGTGGCTCACTAAGAAGTCCCTTTTTTGGCTTAATCCAGTTTGCACTGGACTGTCTGCCACTTGCTAGAGAGAGTCACATGGGAGCGCTGCACTCCCCGTCATTAACGTGACTCAGCTGCTGGTGCCTAGCCACACCTCTCATCCCCTCCCCCACACTCACCCTGAAGCCCGTTTTTCAGCCGAGGAAACAAGTTCAAAGAGCCTGTGGCTTTTCTAAGTCCACAGCTGACTGGTGGGAGTCGGGGTCCTGCCTGGGGCCTGTCTGCCTCCGCAACCCTCCACCACCCCTGCCCCTTCTCGGCCTCAGATCCTTCCTTTGCAAAATCGGGAGCAGACAGGGGCCGTGGGACACCCAGGAGGCAAGGTTTTAGGCCGCAGGGAAAGTGCAGAAGTGAGGAAGGCAAGTTTGAAATGCTCTGGACCCGTCGTTTTCAACCTGGTTTAAAGCCTCAAAACCTTTCTTCAAGTGAGAGCTCCCGCGGAAGGCTGACGTGGACAGCGCTGCCAGCAAACACTCCTCTTGCAGATGAGGGTCAGATGCCAAGTGGACCAGAGGTAAGGGGCCTGTCCAGCTTGCCCAGCGAGGGCAGAGCCAGGACAATTTCCAGGACTCCTGACTCACCACCGCTTCTGAGAAAGCGAGGCAGAGACCTCGGACGCTCTCACATGTTCCTGGGCCTGAGGTAGGGGTGTCGTTATTACCAGCGTTCACTGTAGAGCGAGGACAGAGTCCCCTAGGCCAGGCCAGGAGCCTGCACAGCGTCTCCTTTCTCACCCTCACCCCGTAAGCCAATAGCAAGTCCCGACTAGAACGGGACCTTTCTTTCTTTCCCCAGGCTGTCAGCCTGCCCCACCCCCATCCAGCTGTCAATCTGTCCCACCCCTAAACCAACTGTCAGTCTGTCCCACCCCCACCCAGCTGTCAGCCTGCCCCACCCCCACCCAGCTGTCAATCTGTCCCACCCCTAAACCAACTGTCAGTCTGTCCCACCCCCACCCAGCTGTCAGCCTGCCCACCCCCATTGTCTCCCCACGCATACACCAGATGTGTGGGGTATCTGGGGAGACTAACTGGACTGTGAGTTTAGTTGTTTTGCACCTGCTGGGGAACTCAGGGTGGCTAACTTCACATGAAAAATACCCTCACCCCGGCAGTCACAGGCTTGTATCAAGGCCCTACTTACCTGGGCCGCAGTATCAACGCTGAATTTATGGGCTGAGACAGAGACTTAAGAAACGCTACCGCTCCCTGGCCGTGTCCCTGGACGCGGAGAATGGAGAGGTGGCAGGGCCCACACTAAGCCAGGGAGGCGGGGACCTCGCCGGCTGAGAGGAGTTTGTGCGAACGCTCCTTCTCACGGAGACTGTAGGCGAAGGAGTTCCTTGCGGAGTCACGGAATTGACCTCACCTTGCGTTTCTCCCCAGCCAGTGATGTAACACACCGTCCGGTCGGCGACCACGTAGTTGGCGGGCGGCAGACACGCTGGGATCACCTTGTCGGTGATGATGGCAGGGCTGGGAGGAAGCACAGACGTGACATTTGACTGCCCTGCCTGAGACTCCTGCCACTCATCGGCCGTCACCCACACCCAGACGCCACCTGCCCAAAGCCCCAGACCCTCCGAGCTGGCATCTCCTTGATGCCCTGGCACCGGGCAGCCTGGAGAACAGCGTCCCCCTCACCGTTGCCTATAGGAGCTTATGGGCGGAACAAACAGAATGTTCCGTTACCAAGGCACCCGTTACGGACAAGCATCCATAGTGACGCTTGGTTTGCGAGTTGCCAGCGGTGGGAGTTGGGCTGACGAAGACCCCTTTCGTGCCCATTCTGTGCACCGCAGCCTGGACCAAGGCCACGCTTCTGCATCCCCTTCACAGGCTCCCAGCAGCAGGCGCGCGTCCCGCTGAGGGGCTGTCACACGGCATCCGTTAGAGCAAAGGCATCGTGTGACCGTGAGCAAGCCCCACCTTTTGGGTTCCGCTTCCTCCTCTATGAATCTCCACACCGCGATGGTGGGGATCCAATAACTAGGCACCAAGGGCAGGAGGACCGGAAACACTCGCGTAAGCAAAAGAACATTGTTTTCCAAGAGCCTTCACAGGTCGTAGGGTTCCAGGGCATCTTAACCACCAGAACCCCCACGTCCAGGCTGGATTCCATTCTGGCGAGTTCAAGAGGAAAACGGATGGGCGATGAGAGACGCCCGAATCCGATTAAGAATCACCATGGCCGCCAACTTGGAAGCAGACACACCCTCTCGGGGTCACCAGCACAGACCCAGCCTCTCACATGGGGTAACCCCGCAGATGTCACTCTATAGCTTCCCTCCTGTGCCTTAGACACTTGGGGTGAGGGGCGTAGAGTGGGTGAGTCTGAACCTCAAACATTCCAGTCTACAGAAAACACTCCCAGAACCCCAAATTCGAGCTTGGGGGTCCTCGGATGGCCCTCGAAGGACCATGTCAAAGGAGGGGATGAGCTCCTGTTCAGGCTAAGCCAGCAGCCTTCTTTCCCTCTCTAGAGCGTCCATGCACCCCCGAGGGTCAGGCCTCAGGTCACTGCCCGAATACCCGGAGGTGTTCCTGCCCAGACCAGCGGGGCGGCATTCAGACGCGGCCTGGCCCGTCCTCACGTCGGCGGGTCCCCCTGTCCCGGGAGCCCGTCCCACGCTGACGTGTGAGGGCCTGAGACTGTCCCGATCGTGTCTGTTCTCAAAAGCACCGTCTGCTGCCTCCGCTGCCTCCCTGGGACCTGCTTCCCAGTCCTGCTAAGCAGCCGCCGTGCGTCAGGCCTGATGTCCCCGCGCCGTTTCAGCGGGAGAAACGAAGCCAACGCTAGGAAGGAGGCCTTGTGTCTGCGAGGGGTGAGGGGTCACGTCCGGGTTTTAAATGCTCTGGAATACCCGATATCCTCTGAGTCCCCCAAACACATCGCCACGCTGAGAGGAGGCGGTCAGCGGGACGCGTGAGGAGCTCTCTGGATGTCTACTGGCTGACCGTGACCCTCCCAGGGGGAGTGTAGGGGTCACCGTGCACCTCGTGTTTCAACTCTTTTTCACGTGAAAATCTGAGTCCTGGCGCCTTTGCCAAGACCACAGCCGGGAGGGGGCCAAATGGGGTCGAGCCCAGGTCTCACTTGAAGGTCAATGTTCTTCCCCGAAGGCCTGTGCCTTTCGGGGCCCCGCAGCCCCCCACGGCCCCCGCCCCCTGGCCCTGTTCCACCATGAACCCAGGCAGGGGCGGCGGTGTCCACGCCTCCCGGACACGCGCGCGGGACGGGCACCTGCTCAGCTTCAGCAGCGCGATGTCGGCCCGCGTGGGCTCCAGCATCAGCTTGGACACCTCCCTCTCCTGCACGTCCGCCTCCAGGTTCCGCTCGCGGTGCGCTCCCAGGATGACCTTGTACGACGAAGGCCGTGAGGACCTGGAAAAGGGAGTGCTGTGAGCAGCGAAGGGGGGCAGCCCCTTCACCGGGCGCCCTTCGGAGCCAGACAGCACGTCCCCCAGACACTCGGCTCCCCAGTTTCCTCTGAGCATCGGCCTGCGGACTATACGCCCCGGGTTCCAATCCGGTCAAGAGCACATACCTCAGTTGCAGGTTCAATCCCTGGCCCTGGTCAGAGGGCGTGTGGGAGGCGACCAATCAATGTTTCTCTCTCTCTGTCTCTCCCCCTCCCTTCCACTCTCCCTAAAAATCAATGGAAGACATCCTTGGGTGAGGATTAACAAAAAAAATAATATAAAATAAAAAGGAAGGAAGGCCCTAGCTGGTTTGGCTCAGTGGATAGAGAGTCGACCTGTGGACTCAAGGGTCTTGGGTTCGATTCTGGTCAAGGGCACATGCCCCGGTTGCAGGCTTGATCCCCAGTAGGGGGCGTGCAGGAGGCAGCCCATCAATGATTCTCTCTCATCATTAAAGTTTCTATCTCTCTCCCTCTCCCTTCTTCTCTGAAATCAATAAAAATATATTTAAAAAAAAAAAACAAAGAAAAGAAAGAAAGGTCACAATCGACCGAGCCTCGCCGTTAAGGAATGTTCTCGGCGATGCTGTTGGTAGATGGGACCAACTCTAGCGTCAGCACAAGGGCAGGCCCCGTGTCGGCGGTCACTGGGGCACCTGTGCCGCGCACGGCTCTCTCCTGCCTCCCCCCTCCCCCCCAGCTGGTCTTTCTCCTTCGTTTCCCCCTGGGAACACTCCCATCCTCTCCCATCCAACAGCCCTGGCAGCTCTGCCTCAGGGTCTCCACACCCACTCCCCGGTGCCCAGGGTCACGGCCATCGGAGGAAGGGCGGGAGGGGACAGGGAAGGACACAGGCGGGACGTCTGCCAGCCGAGTCCTCACGCCAGCCGTCCCCGCACCTACCTCTCCAGGCAGTGGGCAGCGGTCAGCACCCACTCCGGGGCTATCAGCGTGCCTCCGCAGAAGTGCATTCCGAATCTGCGGGGACAGGCCGGGAGGTTAGTTCAGATCTCATGCTCTCTGGTACAGGAAGCCGAAGGCAGGGCTCAGTCCCTTTGTTAGTGTGAGGTCCCAAAGGAAAGGCCACCGGCCCGTCATCAGGACGGTAGGGGCTGAGTTGCGCTTCAGTTGGGGGTTTTCCCGAAGGTTCCATCCACAGCACTCTTTAAGGTGGCTGGGGAGGCTCGGGGACAGCTGTCCCCAGACGAGCAATCCCATGGGGCTCCAACATGAAGCCCGAGCCCGTGGCTCCGACTGGTCAGCCCTGGACTTGAACGGAAGGGACCGGGCAAAAGCATCCCTTTCGTGTCTTTCCTTTCCTTTCGGCAGGATCTGTGCAAGACCTGGCGAGTGCTTCTCCGGCGGCCCGAGGCGATCTGAGTGGCCTGGGTCCGGGACTTGCTGACTTTACCCGAGACAATTCCCTTTCGAGAGGCCGAGGGCTCCTAATCGTTTACGTCCCAGGACTTCCAGGCACGAGGTCGCTCGTGAAAAGAGCGCGAGCCGCCGGAAGCACGGGGATGAAGGGAGCGCGGCGTGCGGGCGTGCGGGCGGGCCAGCTGATGCCAGCCATGGACCGAGCGCGCGTGGGAAAGAAGGATGGGAAGCGTGACAGGTGAGGGCTGTGCAGAGCGCAGTTACTAAGTGATGAGGCAAAGGACAGAGACGCCCGCTCAACACAGGGCAACAGATGGACTGGCGTTTAGCGTTTAGCGTTTGGTGGTGCCCCCTGGCCAGCCGGGGCGGAAGGCTCGCGGGGGAGGCCCGCCCGCACCTGAGCGCAGGTGCCCGGGCACAGAAATGAGACGAGGAAGCAGCCGTGTCCCCGTGTGTGCTTTCCACCAGTCAGCAGGCAGCCTGAGCTCCTGAAGGCGAGGCCACTGGAATGATGACCCGAACCGCCCAGGCTCCTGAGGGTCAGAGCTGGTCGCTGCCAGCTTGTGGGGAGCGTGAGCTACCCCACGTGAAGGGAGGTGTGTTCGCGGCTGGGCGGGCCCCTCTGAACGAAGACGCTGAATCTGCGTCTGTGATGGACTACAGGTAATTGGGGGTCCCATTCCTACAGTTGTTTTGTTCTACAGGTAATTGGGGGTCCCATTCCTATAGTTGTTTTGCTCTACAGGTAATTGGGGGTCCCATTCCTACAGTTGTTTTGCTCTACAGGTAATTGGGGGTCCCATTCCTATAGTTGTTTTGCTCTCCAGGTAATTGGGGGTCCCATTCCTATAGTTGTTTTGCTCTACAGGTAATTGGGGGTCCCATTCCTATAGTTGTTTTGCTCTCCAGGTAATTGGGGGTCCCATTCCTATAGTTGTTTTGCTCTTCATCTTACAAGGAATCTTCAATACTTTCCTGGCAATACTGGCTTTTGGAAATGGTGGCATCTACACACCTCAATGGTAGCTGCCCGGATCAAGGAAAAGGTTCCCGTTCTGGCTATTTTCAAAGCAGAGAACCTAGAGAAAGCAAACCCTCTATTTCCTAGCTTCCCTGCCTCCTGAGGAGAACGCAGAGGCCGGGCTGAGCCTGGGCTGTGGGGTGAGTGTGGATGGAGCCGGGTTTGCGGGCTCACACACCAGGATGGACGCATCGTGTCCAGAGGTGTCGTTACCTTGTTCTGAGGCTGATCTGCCACGGCCAGGAGTGTGGGTTGGCCACGCACCCTCCTACGACCCTTCCGGGGCACTTCTTCGGCTCCACCTTGGGCTTCCCACAGTCAAATGACGAGGACGCTGCGGCACAGGAGAGGGGGTCGCGTTGGAAGTGAGAGGTGGCCGTGCTGTCCTCCAGCTCACGGTGAGTGAGCGGCTCGCGGCCAAAGCACTGAGTGTTGGACCCCTCAACGCCCAAACTTTCAGTAAGAGGCCTGGGCGCATGGAACAGACTGACGGCTGTCAGAGGGGAGCGGCTCGGGGACTGGATGGAAGAAGGTGAAGGGGTAAGTGAAAAAGTGTATACATTACACATAGGCACACACAGCGGTGTGGTGATGGCCAGGGAAGGGGGGTGGAGAAGGGGTGGGGGGAGGTGGGCAGAGGCGGGGAAAATGGGACAGAAAGAGACTTTGCTTGGGGCGTTGGGCACGTGATACGTGTGCAGATGATATTTTGAGTTGTACACTGGAAACCTGTATGGTTTTGTGAACCAATATCACCCCAATAAATTCAATATACAAAAAAAGAAAGAAAAGAGAAAAGTAAGGAAATCTCTTAAACGATTTCAAAAGTAAAATAAACAAACAAAAGAAACCCATAAGCATGTTTTGGAATATCTTTCTCTACATTTCAAAAGTAGTAGAAGACAACACAGAACCTTCTCCACTCAAGAAGCTAGAAGTACTTTTTTTTACTTGGATGAAGTAAATCGTATAGTTAGGCATTAACATGACGGCTTCTCCGAGACCACCTTGACCGACACACATTGTTAATCTGACCTATAACTTTAGCCACATATCACTGTCACCACCACCACCTCCACCGAACCATGGACAGTTCTCTGAAAGCCACAGTGCCATCCCTGCTGAAAGGCAATAGGGTATTTTTTTAAACTAGACGTTTATTAAATGAACACCAAATCTTTCCATAATGATCTTGCTCAGTACCTTATTCAAATCAATCAAAATCTGTAAAAACACATATCCATATCTTTTTCGGTAAACTAACCTAAAAGCACACTTACTGATAAATAAAGCAAACATATGCATATATGAAGACTTCGTAATCCTAGTAAGAAAACATAATGTTGTGTGCCACCATTAAGAGAAATAGTTAGCTGTTATAAAAAAAATGAATGTGGTGAATTGTCTGTAAATTTGACTTGAGGGCTATATATAAAACTTGGCAATAGGGTATTTTTAAGATGGGAATCTCTGTGTGCACATATGTATACACTAGAGGCCCAGTGCACAAATTCGTGCACATTGAAAGGAAATTAATTAGAAGAAATATTTTAGAGGCTGGGGAGGGACCGCGGGAGGGCTCCAGGGCATGTCCAGCCCATCTCACCCAGTCCCAATCACCCAGACCCCGGCAGCAAGCTCACCTACCAGTTGGAGCATCTGCCCCCTGGTGGTCAGTGCATGTCATAGCGACTGGTCAAGCGGTTGACCGAATGGTCGACCAATCGGTCGGACACTTAGCATATTAGACTTTTATTTATGGATGTGTGTATGTGATTGTAAGTACCCAGGATAATCTGCCCTAACCTGAACTATTACCTCTCCCAGCCAGGCTCCGGACCGCCCTCCTGGGAGCCTCTCAGACTCACCGAGGGCCCAGAGATAACACATCACCACCTGCACTGCTTCCCTCCCGCCTACTCCCCTCCGCCGGGCACAGGGCTCGGGAGGCAAGGTCGGTGTCCGTCCTTGGTGGCACCTGCTCGTGCCCAGGACAGTTCAGGGTCATCAAATGCTTTCCTGTTGCCTGGCGCCCTTCAGATCCTCAGCAACGTGAGTGTAAGTCATTGTCATAACGACACTGCGGTGGGAGGGGGGGAGAGGGCGGGTTCTTTCCGCCCCAACCAGAGACTCTACCCTCTCTTGAACCTGGAGCCTGAACTTTCCAAGTAACTTTCCCTTCGTCACGGCCTGTGCTGCGCATCCACACAGAAAAGTCTCTTTAAACAGGAAACACGCAACATTAGGACACGCTACTCTGACACTGAGCTGAGTTCCTGCCGCTGAGCCTCGGACGGAGCCGGCCTCACACATGCGCGATGAAAGGGTCGCTACAGAGAGCACCGCTCTCCCGTTCTCCATTCGGAACAGAATCGAAAGTTTCTCTTTTTACTTATTTCTTATTGGTACTGAACGTGGTGGTGGAATTATTAAAATCATTCAGCCAACAAATATATAATTTAAAGTAAGTGAATATAAGTAGATAACTTATGTTTAAGGTAGGCATCTTCAATGATGAAGAAGGCTCAGGGAGGAGGCGGGGGGGGGGGGGCGGGGCGGGGGGAGGGCACCCCAGTGGGAAGGCTCGGCTCGCAAGCCCTTCTCTCTCAGACCCGCATGAAGGAGGCGAGGCCGCGTGTATCCGAGAAGTCGGTTCCTTTCACAGGTGCAGCCAGCTTACCGCACTGCGGGACGTCGCAGTAGTCGAACAGCTTCTTGGGGTCCGTCGTGTAGCACCAGGGCCCGTTGATGTCACTGTCGGGGTTCCGGCAGTACTGGAAGAGAGGCGCTGCTCAGGGACGGGACGGGACGGCGTGCACGGGGCGGGAGGGGGGCTGGGCACAGGCAGGCCACGCTGCCCTCCGAAGAGGGATGGTAAGCGCTCCTTTGCGGGGAGCAGCGGGGAGCGGGGGGGGGGGGGGGGACGGGTAAACTTTAGGATGCTTCTGACTCATCCCAGCCCATTGGTCATTGATCATGTCTCCTTGTTCCAAAGGAGCTCCAGCCTTGAGGTCATGCCCTGGAGGGAGGGTGGAGCCTCTCAGGGGACTTAACGTGGGGACTGTAAAAGGGGACTCATGTCGGTGGAGGCGATAGAGATGCCGCAATAGGACCACGGGCATGATGGACTCATCCTGTCCCTGGGTCACCACGGAGCCTGCTTGCTGGTGGCTCAGAAATGCGGACGCCCTGGGCTGGGCACCGTCTGTGGGTCAAGCCACGAGAGGCTGTGTCTCCTTGTCCTCCCTATGCATGCCCTGAAGTAAACCAGAAAGTGTGAGAGGCCCCGACGGTGCGGCTCAGTGGTTGAGCATCAATTTATGAACCAGGAGGTCGTGGTTCACTTCGCAATTGGGGCACATGCCCGGGTTGTGGGCTCCATCCCCAGTGCAGGGCGTGCCAGAGGCAGCTGATCCATGATTCTCTCTCATCATTGATGTTTCCATCTCTCTCTCCCTCTTCCTTCCTCTCTGAAATCAATTAAATAAATATGTGTGTGTATATATACACACACACACACACACACACACACTGAGTGGCCAGATTATGATGATCTCTGAATGCATAATAATCTGGCCACTCAGTGTGTATCCTATTTAATAAAAGGCTAATATGCAAATTGTCCCCTCGACCAGGAGTTCGACCAGCAGGCAGGCCGGCCAACTGCCCATGTCCCCTCCCCCTGGCTGGCTGGCCGGACCCCACCCATGCACGAATTCATGCACCGAGCCTCTAATATATGTATATAAACACACACACACACACACACACACACACACACACTGAGTGGCCAGATTATTATGCATTTAGAGATCATAATAATCTGGCCACTCAGTGTGTGTATATATATATATGTATATATGTATGTATATCTATGTATATATCTTTTTTAAATTTTTTTTAAAGAAAGAAAAGAAAGTGTGAGAGACTGGGAAATCCTACTATGGGGAATCCCAAAGCCCCACCCACATTTTTTTCCTAGAAAAGTCTGACCATAATGTCACGAATCACATGGGTCCCCAGGACCCAAGGGTGGACACTAGAAACCAGAAACAGCGCGGAGGGAAGAGCGCCGGGAAGGAGGCTGCGGCGGGGTGGCCGCGCGGGCGGCTCCTGTGCTGACGGTACCGGTGCTGCTCCTGCTGCAGGCTCAGCCCCCCAAACCCTGCGTGGTTCCCCCCCACACACAGACCCCCCCACCATAGATCAGTCCAGGCTGACTCGCCGCAACAGAACCAGGTCTGTTTGCAAAGGCTGGTCGGCAAAAGGCGCAAGAGCGGCTTACGTTTTTATCCAGCCCGGCCCGCGGGTTCGTCTCCGGCGTGAAGATGTTGTGTCTGTGGGGCTCCTGGGCGGCCCAGGCCTGGCAGGTGGTGCCGGCCACAGTGGTGGCCTTCTGGCCCCGGTACCCCTTCCCGTTCCCAAGCATGCAGTCTGCGGGAGAGAGGGCGCTGCTCAGGCTCCGCGGGCCCGGGCACGAGGCCAGGTTCTCCAATGTCGGGCCCTGTGGCCGCGCCCTGCAGAGCGCAGGAGGCCGGGGTGGTGGGCGCTGTCTGTCTAACACGTTACCCATCTAACATCTTACCCATCTAACACGTTACCCATCTAACGTGTTACCCATCTAACACCTTACCCATCTAACGTGTTACCCATCTAACATCTTACCCATCTAACATCTTACCCATCTAACATCTTACCCATCTAACATCTTACCCATCTAACACGTTACCCATCTAACGTGTTACCCATCTAACACCTTACCCATCTAACGTGTTACCCATCTAACATCTTACCCATCTAACATCTTACCCATCTAACACCTTACCCATCTAACGTGTTACCCATCTAACATCTTACCCATCTAACATCTTACCCATCTAACACGTTACCCATCTAACACGTTACCCATCTAACGTGTTACCCATCTAACATCTTACCCATCTAACACGTTACCCATCTAACACGTTACCCGTCTAACATGTTACCCGTCTAACATCTTACCCATCTAACATGTTACCCATCTAACGTGTTACCCATCTAACATCTTACCCATCTAACATCTTACCCATCTAACACCTTACCCATCTAACACCTTACCCATCTAACGTGTTACCCATCTAACATCTTACCCATCTAACACGTTACTCATCTAATGTGTTACCCATCTAACATCTTACCCATCTAACACGTTACCCATCTAACACCTTACCCGTCTAACACGTTACCCATCTAACACCTTACCCGTCTAAAACGTTACCCGTCTAACACCTTACCCATCTAACACGTCACCCGACGTGCGTGCGGGCTTGGAAACAGCCACGTGGAGCAGGGGCTGGATGGGAACTGGGCCAGGGCACTGAGCCCGTTGGTTTGGCCCCACTGAGTGGTGAGGCGCCCCGGGAGAATTTGCGGGGCAGATGCTGCTGGGAACTGCTAGGCGGCTCTCGAGTACCTCCTCTCACGGTGGGTGGGGGTGGGTAAAGGGGTGCACACGGAGGGCTCTTCTGGAAAATCTTGTTTGGCTGGAGCTGTGCTTTGCGTCCCCACCCTCTGGGGTGAAAAGGGTAACGGGGTGACTTGGATGCCTTCCCCAAGCCTGTCCCGCATCTTAAACCTAGGCAGGGGCTCCCCGGGACCCCTGTGGGACGCATGTGGGGGGGGGGGGGGCGGTGCACCAGTGCCCTGACGGCCACTTGGAAAATCCAAACAGTGAGGAGGGGGCCTTGCTGGGCAGCCTGTACCCCGACATTTTCCAGGACCAGGGCGTGTGGGTTACCCATGCACTAAATGTGGCACCGACACGTGGGAGAACCGTGGGAGGTCCCCTCAGGTTTATCCAGGAGGGACCCCAGGCGGGGCTCCAAGCAAGGAGAGGTGGGCTCACCAGTCCCGGGGGGAGCAGGCGAGGCCCCCACATTGCGGGCAAGCCGAGCCCACCTCAGGGAGGAGGGGCTCTCGACTTCTAACCAGGTGCTTCTCAGCACCCCTGTCTGGAGGCGTTGAATGCCCCGGAAGTGGCCAGATGAGCTGTGCGACCCTGGCTTTCATGCAGGGGCGGGGAGAGGGAGCCCCTGCATTTTCCCACCCCTCGGAGGCTCAGAGGCCTCGCTGCTGCCTGGCAACCACAGGACCAGGTGCTCAGGGAGCAGGGAGGATGGGGACCACTTTCGGCTCCACCTCAGGTGACAGCCCCTTCTTACGTTGAGGCCCGATGACCCCTGCGGCCACACAGCCACTCTGCAGGGTTCGCCAGCGAGCCTCCTGCACCCGTCTGACCAGCACCCCTAATTCAGCGTGCTCAAAGCCAAATTAACCCTTTCTATTCCTCCATGGAGGAGGCAGACACATGTTTTTCTAGAAGGCTCTTTTTCAGCCCAGCTGGGGTTGCTCAGTGGTTGAGCCTTGACCTGTGAATCAGGAGGTCAGGGTTCAATTCCCGGTCAGGGCACCTTCCCCGGGTTGCAGGCTCGTTCGCCAGGAGGGGGCGTGCAGGAGGCAGCTGATCAATGATTCTCTCTCATCATGGATGTTTCTATTTCTCTCTCCCTCTCCCTTCCTCTCTGAAATCAATAAAAATATATATTTTTAAATTTAAAAATAGAATGTCCTATTTCAGCTAATGCCACCATGACCAACCTCCCCACCCACCAAGGTTCACTGTGCCACCCATCCACCACAGCCAGTTACTTCCCAGGGCTCACCCCGTTACACCAGCAACAGCGGCTCTGCCCCACCCCCAAGGTGACACGAGAGGTTTCCTTCCACATGTGTTCAGGTTCCCATAGCAACGAGCTTCTGCATCCATCCGCTTCCCCGGGCTTTCGTCCCAGTGCCCAAGCGCACAGTCTGGCCGCCCTGTCTCACCTGCGTCCGCAGAGCCCTGGGAACTGACAGTCTGGACCACGGGCGGGGCGTTCGTGACAGCCCCCTGTGTCTCTGCGCATTTCTTCAGGTTGCAGAACTCCCAGCGGACCCTGGGGTCGGTGGTGTAGCACCAAGGGCTCTTGTCGGTGTCGGGATTCCTGCAGTAGTTCATGGTCAAGCCGCTGCGAATGCCACACGAGAGGGCGTGAGTTGGGGGAGAGTCCTCAGGGGGCACCCCGCACCCTCTGAGTTTTGTGTTAACAACGTCTTTTTTTTTTTTTAATTGATTTCAGAGAGGAAGAGAGAGAGATAGAGAGATAGAAACATCAATGATGAGAGAGAATCATTGATTGGCTGCCTCCCGCGTGCCCCCTACTGGGGGTGGGGGGAGGGATTGAGACCGCAACCCAGGCCTGTGCCCTTGGCCAGAATGGAACCTGGGACCCTTTAGTCCGCAGGCTGATGCTCTATCCACTGAGCAAAACCAGCTAGAGTCAAAGTCTTATTTTTAATAAGAGGAGGGTTACTTAGAAAGTCACAGCGGTAGAAGAAATGGGCTCAGGAAACAAGTTACAGAGGCAAAGAAGGGCCCTAGGAGCTTAGGATGGGGGTTGTGGGGGGTGAGAGAGAGAGAGAGCCTTAACCAAATCTTAAGTGACTTTGCAATATTTCCATCAAAGGTGCTAATTATTACAGTGCCACAAGTACAGGTCCTCGATGTCAAAACAACTTTTAAATCTATATATATAAAAGCCTAAGCAACTGGCCAACCGACCAGTAGCTATGATGCACACTGACCACCAGGGGGCAGACGTTCAATGCACAGACATGGAAACATGGAACAGACTGATGAATCTCAGAGGGAAGCGGGGAGAGCGGGAGGGCGGGAAGCGATTAACCAAAGATCTTACATGCATACTAGAGGCCCAGTGCACGGATTCGTGTACCGGTGGGGTCCCTTGGCCTGGCCTGCCCCCTCTCACACTCCGGGACCCCTCAGGGGATGTTGGACTGCCGGTTTCGGCCTGATCCCCGCAGGCCAGGCCGAGGGACCCCACCGGTACATGAATGCATGCACTGGGCCTCTAGTAGATTACAATTTTTAATTAAAAAATAAAAATGAATATATGCTCCATGTAAAGGCTAAGATGGCATATAAATGTGTAAAGAAAGTATCCGAATGTCTCCTTTCCCTGGGAATGTTAACTTCGTTTCCCAGGGATAACCAACATGGGATTTTGCAGTGTGTATTTTAGATTTTTTTTCTAGGCACACACATACTTCTGTGTCTGTGTCTGTGTCTCTATATGTGACCACATCGGGCTGTGAAAGCTGGAACTGAATGCATCTCCCTGAGGAAGAAGTGACATCAAAGACAATGGCACGCCCGCAGCCTTCCCAGTCCGTTCACTCCTGCTGTGGTTAAGTGCTGTGCATTCCCAGTGGGAAGCCATGAGCATAATGTAACTGCAGATACTCCATCTGGTGGATCGGGTGGGTTCAGGGCTGGAGGGACTTCTGGGAACTAGCTCCCAGGCCCGACGTTGTATCCATGGGGCGCGTTCTGGGGGGATGGGAGGAACCCTGTACTGTCCTCACTCCACCCAGCTGTCCCACCTCCCTTGCTGCAGCCACGCAGGGCCTGGGAATGGGATGAGGCTGAAGAACTGCGGGACAGAGGGGTGAGGAGAGGCATCCGGGTAGACCGGGGACCTGAGGGAGCTGGGGGAGCTGGGGGCTTACGGAGGAGTCAGGAAACACTGGGTAAGAAACAGCAGGTGAGGAGCCTGGGACGCTGGTGGCTCGGTCCCCCAGGGCCTCCCCGGAACGCTGCCCTAGCCTCGCAGGATTCTCAGCGGTGGACTCTCCTCTCCAACCTAGACCCATGACCTGGGGCTGTCGGAGACAATGAGGAAATGTGGGGATCCGAGGCCATACCTGTAGATACCACAGACACGTGGCTTGGGCCCACGATTCGAGGAAGCCAGCCAGAGGGGGGCTGAGCAACTGGAGGTGTTCAAAGGCTTACCCCTTTGTGGCCAAAAGGCCGTCTGTCAGCCTGGTCTTTGGTCACCTCCCTGCCGTCTCCTGTCAGCATCCGTCTAACTCCCTGATGCGTCTGCCGTCCTGCTTTCCCTCTCTGTGTCCTGGCCACTCATGTCCCCTCAGGCCGGAACGCTCGGGCTCCGATGGGTCTGAACAGGTCAGGCTGTAGACGCCATGACCCAGCAGGTGTTGTGGGTCCCTTGCTAATCATCGGGTCATTTGTCTTCCTGAACTTTCCACTCGTGTGACCGTGACCCCTCCCTATGTCCCAACCCCCGGCTTCCATGAAACTACTCAGGAAAGACAGCCCACCTCTAACTTCTCTTCTTGGGGAATGTTTGCTCAAAAACAAGGCACCCGAGAGACTGTGCCTCGCATTCCGGAGCGAAGAGAAGTTCGGGTCTAAGAAGTGAGCGTAAACAAGTCCCTTCTAACAAGCCGACGTGAGCCGTGGCTCCTCGGAGGGTTAAAAAGCAAAGACGTACGCGTTGGGTACTTTGTCTGGGGTCTTCGAGTGCCGGTGCGGGGTCATGGACGACCAAGACTGGCATTTGCGCCCCGTGATGGTGGTGGAGGACGTGCCGCGGTAGCTCTGCCCGTTGCCGTGGTAGCACTCCTGGACCACGGGGGTCTGTTCGGGTGGCACTGAAATGGAAGTGGGAGAAATCAGTGAATAACGACCAGAACGGAGAAACGTGTGAAGCAACGTGACACTCCCAGAACAGCCGTCTCTGCTTGTGCGTTCACACTGTTCCTTAGCAGCAGGCAGATTGGCCTGCAAAGGAAACAACAGAATTTGAATGACCTCACTTCTTTGGTAAATATTTAATATAAAGCTTGGGGAAGCCTGGCTGGCTTGGCTCACTGGCTGAGCATCGACCTCTGAACCAGGAAGTCATGGTTCGATTCCCGGTCAGGGCACAGGCCCAGGTTGAGGGCTCGATTCCCAGTAGGGGGCGTGCAGGAGGCAGCCGATCAACGATTCTCTCTCATCATTGATGTTTCTATCTCTCCCTCTCCCTTCCTCTCTGAAATCAATAAAAAAATCCATAAAAATTTTATATATTTTAAAGAAGATCAGTGAGGACTGCGAAGTGCTAAGCCGTGCTAACCAACTTGACCTGCTGGCCTTTATGGAGCCCTCCCCGCCAACAGCGGAAGCCTCCTCCTTCTCAAGGGCACAGGACACGTTCCCCAAGAAGGCCCTCCTTCAACCACGAAAGGAGCCTCCACAGGCTTAACGTAAGCGGGATCCCGTGGCGCGTTCTCTGGCCAGAGCAGAACTCAACTGGAAACAAAGCCCTGGAGCAGGAGCCACAGCCAGCGGCCTGCGCGCTCAGCGCCTCTGCTACCTGTGGCGTCCGCCTGCTCCGTGGACAGCAGGGGGGACTCGCAGGACGGGATCTTGCAGTGCTCCCACCGCACCTCGCTGTTGGTCGTGTAGCACCAGGGGGCCGACTCGCCATCAGGGTTACGGCAGTAGTTTTCCTCCAGGTTTCTGGAAAAGACGCGGGGGTGAGTTCCGCCCTCCACGCGGGCTCCGTGACGTGACAAGGAGCACGCAGGCTGGCGAACAGGGATATTGGGCGCTTGGCCAGCTAACCCTCCGGAATCACAGACACTGAAAGGCAGGCGGGCACGTGAGCAGAGGAGGGGCTCTTTAGGACCCCAGAGATTATGGCGCCGACGCTTCTCGGGGGTCCATGATTAAAACGTGTTCCTCGGCTGGGGATCTCCAAGCAAAATAGCTCTGCTGTGTGCTGGGCACGGTGCTGGGCGCTAAAGCGCATGGGGATTTCCCCAGTGTTCCTGCCTCAGACAGTATATCCAGCTCTGGCCAGTGTGGCTCAGAGGTTAGACCATTGGCCCCTGGTCCAGAGGGTCGCAGGTTCAATTCCTGGCCAAGGTCATGTACATGGGTTTCAGGTTCGATCCCTGGCCTCGGTCTGGGTGTGTGCGAAAGGCAACCAATCGATGTGTCTCTCTCACATTGACCTCTCCCCTCTCTCTCACATTGACCTCTCCTCTCTCTCTCACATTGACCTCTCCCCTCTCTCTCACATTGACCTCTCCCCTCTCTCTCACATTGACCCCTCCTCTCTCTCACATTGACCTCTCCCCTCTCTCTCTCATTGACCTCTCCCCTCTCTCTCACATTGACCTTTCCCTTCTCTCTCACATTGACCTCTCCCCTCTCTCTCACATTGACCTCTCCTCCCCTCTCTCTCACATTGACCTCTCCCCTCTCTCTCACATTGACCGCTCCCCTCTCTCTCTCATTGACCTCTCCCCTCTCTCTCACATTGACCTCTCCCCTCTCTCTCACATTGACCTCTCCCCTCTCTCTCACATTGACCTCTCTCCCCTCTCTCTCACATTGACCTTTCCCCTCTCTCTCTCATTGACCTCTCCCCTCTCTCTCACATTGACCTCTCCTCCCCTCTCTCTCACATTGACCTCTCCTCTCTCTATCACATTTACCCCTTCTCTCTCTCTCTCTCTCTCTCTCTCTCTCTCTCTCTCTCTCTCTCTCTTCTTCCCCCCTACCTTTTACTCTCTCTTAAATCCATGGAAGAATACCCTCTGGAGCAGATTCACAACAAGTCTGTCCAGCATAGCCCTGGGGTTCCGTGTTCTCCAACCCGCTGCTCTGCGCTCTGACGGAGCGGATCTGGGGGAGGGCCCAGGCTTTGCATGTCTAGCAGCATCAGCAGCACCTGCGTCAGGGCCAACTCATCCCCTTGCCCAGCACTGGCCCGTGTCATCGCAGGGACTTCACCTGTCGGGACTCAAGCCGGGGCCATGGCGGTGGGCTCTCGCGCTTGGCTCGGCTGGGAAGGAGCCGGGGCGGACTCACTTGCAGGGGAAGTTCTCCGGGGTCCTGTTGTGCTTGTGAGGGGTCTGCTGGCTCCAGTGCTGACACGTGTGCCCGGAGAGAGTGACAGCCACCTTCCCAACGTAGCTCTCCCCTCTTCCCTTCAGACACTGGTATGTGGGGCCGGAGGACGGCGGGGGCGTTGCTTGAATAGGGATAATAAATAGCTGTGAGTGGTTCTGAAATGGGGAAGGCACAGGCGGCCGGGGCGGGGGGTGGGGGGGCGGGGGGCCGTGGATCTGGGAGCGTCAGTCTGGCTGCTGTCTGCTCACCCCTTTGGAACGGGAAAATGGTTTATCGTTGTTAGAAGAAATTGACTTGGTAGAGTCATGCCTACGAGACCATCTCACGAGGATCGCCTCCAGGAACAAGGCCCTCGGAATGCATGCCACTTTCTGTTTTCTCTCTCAGTTTGTCATACATGTAGGGATCGACATGCCACCCTCACCCCGGATCTTCACATACACCAGCGACCCAACCCCCTCTGTGAAGAATAAATTATTCCCCGAGTGCACACAGCTAAATGCTGCCCAACATTCCACGAAGCCAACAGAGAGGCCGTGGCAAGAAGCCACAAAGTGTCTCCGAGGAAGAGCATGGGCTTCCAGAAATCGCAAAATTCTTGAGAGAAGAAGGAAAAAAGATGCCAAAAAGAGAGAGCGACGTCAGAAAGAAGGGGAGTGCCCGGGGGACTCGCGTGCCCACCGGACGGACGGACGGACGCCCTTGCGGCCTGCGAGCCCTCCTAACTCCTGATGACCATCCTTGTCTGAACCTCCAGCTCCTTCTTCCACTTCTCATCGAGGGAAAGTCTTAGAAAAGTGTTCCTTCCGGGTCTTTGCTGCTAAGCGAGCCGGTTCACCTCCCGCCCTGGGCGCCCCTCTCCCACTGCTCCCTCGGGTGGCCCTTCTGAAGACGGACGGCTTGTTTACAGAGCAGCAGCCAGAGAGAACCCTGGGTGCGAATGAGAAGCGTGGACAGGAGGCACGGGTCTGATGTCCCCTCAAAGGCCACAGAGCCACCTTCCAGTGCCCACATGCATGTCTTTGACAGGAAAAAAACACAGAACCCGTGATCGATGGATGCTCCGACAGTTCCCTAGAGGAGCCAGGAGACCGTGTGACAAGGGCCGTCAAGTCGCACCGCATTCACGGGCCTCTGAGGCCCAACACCCAGCCCCAGGCGTGCTTTCTTCTTCATTCCCAGCGCAGAACGGGTGAGGGGCCCGCGGGCGGGGGTGGGCCGTACTTACTGCAGCGCGGGATGTTACAGAGCTCCCAGCGTTTGTTGGGGTCCGTGGTGAAACACCAGGGCCGGGGCTCCCCATCAGGGTTACGGCAGTAATTCATCTTCAGGTTCTTGCTTGGGAATCTGAATGGGCGAGGAGGAAGTTAATGGCACGGGAAGTGTGCGCGCCGGCAGCACACGTACCACTGGAACGGTACGGGGGGGTTAGCTGGGCCCTGCGCAAGAGTGACATGCACATTCGTGGAGCGTTCCGTATTTTTTAAAACAAAATAAAAAATAGCACGGCCGAAACCGGTTTGGCTCAGTGGATAAAGCGTCGGCCTGCGGACTGAAAGGTCCCGGGTTCGATTCTGGTCAAGGGCATGTACCTTGGTTGCGGGCACATCCCCGGTAAGGGGTGTGCAGGAGACAGCTGATCGATGTTTCTCTCTCATTGATGTTTCTAACTCTCTATCCCTCTCCCTCTCTATAAAAAAACCAATAAAATATATTTTAAAAAAAAATAGCACGGAACATGTCCAGCTGAGCATCACTTTAAATGAGCAGGCGTGGAGCACCTGCAGGCACAGCCAAGCACCCTGGGAGGCGACGGGGTGAAGGCCGACCTCAAAGAGATGGCGGCCTCATGAGGAGGATGAGCTCAGTGGCCGAAGGACTGCTTTCCGGCGGTTTACACGTGTGTTCGTCACAGGACAGGATTAGTGACGTTAGCATGTTGGCCGTCTGGAAAACTGACGTCAGCAAACTCCAGTTATTCAGTTGCAAATAAGAGCAATTTTTGAAGCACAAGGGACTTGCTAGTTGCCGTCTTCAGAGCGCACAGAGCAGACCCGCTGGTGTGCCAGGCTCGGTCCCCCCGGCCTTTGAGCTGACAGCGGCGGAAAGGGGTGTGTGTTCCCGTGCGCACCTGGCCTCAGTGCAGGCAGGGGGGCCCCGCAGCGGCCCAGGGCTGGGACCCCCAGGCCAGCCGTGCCTGGGCCCTCCGGCTTAGCTCACGGCCCTGTCTGAGGCTCTCGGTGCTCAGTCAGGGTGCACTGAGCCAACAGCAGTGGCTGCAGGAATCTTCTGTCTCCTGCACGTGAACCGTTAGGACTGGGAGGCACAGCAATTCCCTGGAGCTGTTTCCCAAGGGAAATCGGGGCCTCCGTCTCACTTCTTCTAAGTTTCCTTAAGTGGCGGTAGGTCCCACCGTCATCATGGAATGAGGACAAAGATCAGAAGCAGCTGCGGAAAGGGGGTGTTTCCGGAACAATCCGTGGGAAGTGGGCGGGGGAGGGGGAGGATTGCTAGGCCAGGAACTCACTTCCTGTGGCACATTCCTGACCCCTTGGGGAGTCTAGTGAAAGCTGGGCATCCTTTCCCCAGAATGCACTGAGATGCTCATAACCCATCCACAGGTCGTGCTGAGGGAGCCCAGAGTTTCACTGGAATGAAGGAGAGGAAGAGTGGGGAGAAGAGGGAAGCGCTGGGGAACACCCCAGCGAGCGGATCTGGGTTTCTCAGCTCTCCGTGCACACGCACCGGCCAGGACCGGTTCCGGCAGAGACTCGGCAGAGGGTCCTGGACCCTGCCGTTTGACAGCCGGCCGCCTCTGCTCCCTGCACCCACCGCAGAGCGGGAGCTGCGCATGGCAGAGGCAAACAGAGACACAGAAACGTCAGGTTCGTTCTCTTCGCGAGGAACATGAACACAGCGGGGCCAGGAACACTGACTTTCTCTCCCGGGACTTACTTGGCGGGGATGTAGCCGTGCGCATGCGGGGTCTGCGAGTCCCAGGCCTGGCACTCGAGTCCTGACATGGTCCTGGAGATGGTGCCCTCGTAGTTCTCTCCACTGCAGTGCATGCACTCCTCTGGGGGGCGGGCAAGCAGGAAGGAGAAGTGAGAACCAGGTCCCGCTAGAACGTCTAGAATACCGCTCGCCCCTTGTTCGTACGTGCTGGCCTGTGGTCACCAACCCCTATTCATACATGCTGTTCAATGGTCACCAACCCCTGTTCATACATGCTGTTCAATGGTCACCAACCCCTGTTCATACGTGCTGTCCTATGGTCACCAACCCCTGTTCATACGTGCTGTCCTATGGTCACCAACCCCTGTTCATATATGCTGTCCTATGGTCACCAACCCCTGTTCATACGTGCTGTCCCACAGTCACTAACCCCTTATTCATATGTGCTATCCAATGGTCACCAACCCCTGTTCATACGTGCTGTTCAATGGTCACCAACCCCTGTTCATATATGCTGTCCTATGGTCACCAACCCCTGTTCATACATGCTGTTCAATGGTCACCAACCCGTTCATACGTGCTGTCCTATGGTCACCAACCCCTGTTCATACATGCTGTCCTATGGTCACCAACCCCTGTTCATACATGCTGTTCAATGGTCACCAACCCCTGTTCATACGTGCTGTCCCACAGTCACTAACCCCTTGTTCATATGTGCTATCCAATGGTCACCAACCCCTGTTCATACATGCTGTCCTATGGTCACCAACCCCTGTTCATACATGCTGTCCTATGGTCACCAACCCCTGTTCATACATGCTGTCCTATGGTCACCAACCTCTGTTCATACATGCTGTTCAATGGTCACCAACCCCTGTTCATACGTGCCGTCCCACAGTCACTAGCCCCCTGTTCATACATGCTGTCCCACAGTCACTAGCCCCTTGTTCACACATGCTGTCCCACAGTCACTAGCCCCTTGTTCATACATGCTGTCTAATGGTCACCAACCCCTGTTCATACATGCTGTCCTATGGTCACCAACGCCTTGTTCATACATGCTATCCAATGGTCACCAACCCCTATTCATACATGCTGTCCTATGGTCACCAACCCTTGTTCATATATGCTGTCCTATGGTCATCAACACCTGTTCATATATGCTGTCCCACAGTCACTGGCCCCTTGTTCACACGTGCTGTCCTATGGTCACCAACCCCTGTTTATACATGCTGTTCAATGGTCACTAACCCCTGTTCACATGTGCTATCCTATGGTCACTAACCCCTTGTTCATATGTGCTGTCCCACAGTCACTAACCCCTTATTCATATGTGCTGTCCCACAGTCACTAGCCCCTTGTTCATACGTGCTGTCCGATAGTCACTTGGTAATAAAATCGGCACTAAAGACTCAATTTTCTAATACAACCTAAAATGCCACTCTTTCTTTCAAATGGTACAATTAGCATATTTTGGTCAAGACCCCCTCGATTATCATAGTCACGACCAAGTTCAGACATTCCATGAAGGCTTTTCCTCGAGCTCGGATGCACTGGCCCTTGGGTGGGGAGGGGACACAGATTCTCCGAAGCCTGTCTGCTGGGACGTTTAAAGGGGGTGTCTCCATTTCAATAGGATCTTTAAAGACGGCTATGTCATTACCCGATTGTCTGGGTGACGGCACCCTCCCAGCACCCGAGCGCTGGGCCTGTCCGTGCTTGGACTCAGGGGGAGCAGTGCTCACCTGCAGCCACAGCAGCTCTCTTCCCATGAGTGAGCAGCACGCCTGGCTGCTCTCTGCTTTCTCACGTTATTTAAAAACAGGAGCTCTGATGTAGAATTCTTGAAATAACATGCCCAGCAGGGTCAATATGACTTCAAGTTTTATGGAGTAATAAGGAAAAAAGGAGTCAGACTTGATACCAAAGTGATGTGTTCGTGTCAACTAAGGGACAAATGACCTCACAACATCATGTACGAATACAGAGTCCCCAGAGTGGAGGTAGATAACGTGTTGGGCACCTGAGCTGCCACAGGTGGGAACACCACCACGTGGAGCACGAACCCCCCATCCCCTACCCGCCTCGCACCACTCAATGGAGCAGGAGATGTGAAATGAAGAACATGTTTTCGGTAGGATGTTTGTAAGTTTTAGCCTTGACTGCTGAGATGTGCTATACCAGTGGTCGGCAAACTCATTAGTCAACAGAGCCAAATATCAACAGGACAACGATTGAAATTTCTTTGGAGAGCCAAATTTTTTTAAACTTAAACTTCTTCTAACACTACTTCTTCAAAATAGACTCGCCCAAGCCGTGGTATTTTGTGGAAGAGCCACACTCAAGGGGCCAAAGAGCCGCATGTGGCTTGCGAGCTGCAGTTTGCCGACCGCTGTGCTATTCGGTGTGTTGGTTCATTAAAATAACGATTTGCTGATTTAAAAACTGGTTCTTGGCTTAGCTTTAGTACAACAACAAAGTCTCCACATTACTATTGTTTCTTTGAATTGTATTGATTTTACGGTTTTACTCAAACTATATACCCCAAATCTGTTTTTGTGTTTCTACTGTGTGCTAAGCTTTAAGCATAGGAAGTTTGTGTCTAGAGTTTACATCTAGTTTTTTAAAAAATATTTGTACACATTTAAGGAACATTTTAATAAAAATAATTCAGGTTGCCCTACCCAGTTTGGCTCAGGGGATAGAGCATCGGCCTGTGGACTGAAGGGTCCCAGGTTCAATTCCGGTCAAGGGTGCATGCCCGGGTTGCAGGCTTGATCCCCAGTGGGGGTCATGCAGGAGGCAGCCAATCAATGATTCTCTCTCACCACTGATGTTTCTATCTCTCTCTCTCCCTCTTCTTTCCTCTCTGAAATTAATAAAAATATATTTTAAAAAATAATCCAGGTCAATACTAGAGCATCTGAGCAAATGTTGACCCGTTCCATGAGGTTCATGCATGACTCAACGGTGTCAAACATGGCGCTAAGTGATCGGTCACACTGTCCCCGTGGGCAATCGCTTGACAGCACCTTGCTGTGCGGGGAGGGCAAGCAGGAGGGTGTCTAGAGCAGCTCCTGACCTTCACACTCAGGGATGTCGCAGTAGTCAAATCTGGTGGCCGGGTCAGTGGTGTAGCACCAGGGCCCCTTCTCGTCGTTGTCGGGGTTCCGGCAGTAGTTCTCCTCCAGGCCCTCCGACGGGTGGCTCGTGGGTGAGAACCTGGGCGGGACGGGAAGGAATCACTCTGATTGCGTCCTGGACGTCAGCGCCGTTACCAGCCACGCAGACTGCGGAGCCTCCGGTTCCCACCCGGAGCTCAGGGTCCTGCCACCCCAGTGCCGAAGGGTTTGTGGTGTCCGATGGCCACCGTCTCTGTTACTAGGCTGTTTTCGCACGGGTGCTAACATTCCCGTTGTTCCTACTTGTACATTCACGTCTCAGGAGGACCACACTGTCTATGCGCAGGTGGCGGGAGCAACGCCTCCAAGCCTGCGGGTTCTCAGGCATCCCGAATGCCTGCTTTTGTCACTGCCTCTCTCTGTGAAAACGATAGTCGTTAACACCATGCTCCGTGTGACACTAGACCAGGGGTGGGCAAATTTTTTGACTCGAGGGCCACAATGGGTTCTTAAACTGGACCGGAGGGCCGGAACAAAAGCATGGATGGAGTGTTTGTGTGAACTAATATAAATTCAAAGTAAAGGAGCGGAGGAGAGAACAAGAGAACCCTCCGCTCTTTCGGCTCCATGGGCCGGATAGAACAGCAGAACGAGCCGGATCCGGCCCGCGGGCCGTAGTTTGCCCACAGCTGCACTAGACTCTTTTTCTATGTTCTCTCGTGTAACCTTAATGAAACCCCTACCAGAACGGTGATATTAGCCCTGTTTTACAGATGAGACAATGAGACGCAGCCGTGTAAAACCAAACAGATCTTGCCTATGCTGGAACAGTTAATAAGTAGCATCTGAAGAATGAAGTCGGATCTGTCAGATCCCCCACACCATGTTCTCTCTGAAATAGATCCAGATTTAGGGGGAGCGCGGGGTCAGGGAGTTGAGCTAGTTTTTAGCTCAAGATGAGTTGCCGTGTGGAGATAACCAGTTAGATCAAAAGCCCCAGACTTGGAGTCTAAAAGTCAGGCTTTGCTTCGGACTCTCCTACGTACCTGTTTTTGGTAGACTGACCCTCAGCTTCCTCCTCTACCAGAGGAGAGATGGCCTAGACCCGTGGTCGGCAAACTGCGGCTCGCGAGCCACACGTGGCTCTTTGGCCTCTTGAGTGTGGCTCTTCCACAAAATACCACGGCCTGGGCAAGTCTATTTTGTAGAAGTGGCGTTACAAGAAGTTTAAGTTTAAAAAATTTGGCTCTCCAAAGAAATGTCAATCGTTGTACTGTTGACATTTGGCTCTGTTGACGAATGAGTGTGCCGACCACTGGCCTAGACCAAGCATGTCAAACACAAAGGCGAACACGGGCCAAATAAACGAGGCATGTGGCCCGCGGGCTGCAAGTGTTCCACAATGAATATTTTTGCAGCCCAGCCAGTATAACGGTGTGCAAGGAAACATTAGTTTTATCATTGCTCTTGTTCTATTTTATACTATACTTTTTGAAAGAAACCTACGTTTCTATGAAAATTGAAGCTTGTGTGGTTGTTTTTTTGTTGCGGCCCACATAAACTTAAACCTTGTTTATTTGGCCCGTGTTAGCCTTTGAGTTTGACATGCTCGGCCTAGACCAGGGGTGGGCAAACTTTTTGACTCGAGGGCCACAATGGGTTCTTAAACTGGACCAGAGGGCCGGAACAAAAGCATGGATGGAGTGTTTGTGTGAACTAATATAAATTCAAAGTAAAGGAGCGGAGGGGAGAGCAAGAGAACCCTCTGCTCTTTCGGCTCCGCAGGCCGGATAGAACAGCTGAACAGGCCGGATCCGGCCCGCGGGCCGTAGTTTGCCCACGGCTGGCCTAGACTATCTCCAAGGCCCCTGGCAGCCTGTGATTTAGCCATTTGGTTTCATTGCTTTACCCCATAAGCCTTACTGTCCCAAGAATATGCGGCCTGCCCATCTCACGGGAGGCAGTCAAGACAATTTGTTGGGAAGGGGGTGGGGTCACGGACACCAGCTCCGACTTGATGAGCTCTGTCACCGCGGACATAGTGCCGCCTGGTGTCCCCTGGGAACCGGACCGTAAGAATGACACTAAAAGAAACGGGTGACTTGCGGGAGAATCCACTGCTCGTTTATATTTCATTTCCTCTTTCACCCCACGATGTTGAGGTGAGAGTTCTAACCTGATACGTTAGCTTTCTGCTAATTGTGACCTAAACGTGGCCATCTCTGGCCTCTCAGACTCAGCCTAGAATCTGTGGTTTGGTGATTCTTTTCTTACCAGGCATCAGCTAGGGCTTCCGGAAAAACACGTATGTGGAGTGAATGGGGCACAGCATGCCCTGCATGAGGCTATAAATAACGGAACCATCTGCATCGGCACCAGCAAGGTCCTCTGTGCCAGTGCGGGCACCTATCCTGGGGGTTTGGAGGGAATGCGGTCATGCTAAGCACAGCAGGTGAGCACAGCGGGGAGAGAGCGCCTTACTTGGGGGGGTGTGGGACGCTGTCACTCCATTTCTGACAGGCAACCCCGTTTTTCGTCTTGGACACCGTGCCCCGGTAGCGCCTTCCATTCCCAGTCTTGCACTCTGAAAGATAGACTGGGAAGACCACACCGCGGTCAGTCCCCTCGCAGGGAAGGCCACGCCGAGCCCTGCGTCGCGCAGAGCGCGAGGACACAGTGGCCCTGCCACCCGAGGCCACCTTTCGCAGCTCTGGACGAGCTGCAGCTAACGAAGCTGTTTGGTGCTTCCACAGGTTTATTCAAAGCCACAGCCCCTCTGTGCACCGGGCGCCGTGCTGGGTGCTGGGGGCACACGGAGTGGGGAACCGTGGAGTCAGGGCGCCGTGACAGAAAGTGGTCGAGGACGCAGCCCCTTGGTGACGCGTGACAGACAATAAACAGCTTGTGCGCGCGTGAAGGGGACGGGAAGAGGGCTTACAGGCAGGGTGGGCAGTGCGCTTTCCAGGGGCCAAGAGAGATCCAAGCGCCCTGACTTTTCTGAGGCTCCCAGTCGTTTAAATATGAAAAGTGCCGAACGGGGTTAGAAAGTGGGGTCTACTTTAAAGGGTTACAACCAGCCACCGCCTCCCCGACTCACAGGGCAGGGCTCCATCCTGTTGTTAAGCACACCGCCAGGCGCCCACCCGTGTCCCACGTGGCTCAGGGTGGGCACCCGTGGCTGGCAGGCCTCTTCCCAGTGTGTGGGCCCACTTCTGGTCCCACCAGTTGGATTACATGCTTACCAAGCGTCCAATGTTTTTATTGTCAAAACTTCCAATGCAGCTGTCTTTGGTTAAAGGGTACCTACACTGGCCTGGCACCATCCATAGCCATTACAATCTGCTAAACTGAGAAATGAAGGAGAAAAAAGGCTTCTCTTTCATGAAGCTGAATGCTTTTAAGGACTTGAGGGAGTTGAATAGTTTTCAAAATTGCTATCAAGTCCACTGAGTGCAACCACTCATATGGCTGACTATACACTGAGTGGCCAGATTATTATGATCTCTGAACACATAATAATCTGGCCACTTAATGTGTGTGTGTGTATACACACACACACACACACACACACACACATATATATATATTAGAGGATTAGAGGCCCGGTGCATGAATTTGTACATGGGTGGGGTCCAGCCAGCCTGGCCAGTGGGAGTGGACATGGGCGGTTGGCCGGCCTGCCTGCTTGTCGAACTCCTGGTCGAGGGGACAATTTGCATATTAGCCTTTTATTATATAGGATATGCACTGAGTGGCCAGATTATTATGCATTCAGAGATCATCATAATCTGGCCACTCAGTGTGTGGGGGGGGGAGACCATAAATATACAAAGGTGTTTTACAGTCAGACTGAGGAGAGGAGGCTCTGGACCCGGCTCTGCTTCAAAGAGAAGGAAGCTGGTTATGGTAGACAAGGCCTTAGAGAGTCATTTATGCCAGAAACACACCAGGTCACCCCTGTCGCTGGCCCATGTTCCAAGACCAAGAGCCTCCACCCAACACATGCCCACGGAACCGTGTGCCTTCGATCCGTCTGTGTCATCTTTCAGGATGCCCCGTGTAAACCAGCTTTAAAATTAATTGATTGTTGTCTGCGGAAACTGTTTCTCACACACCTACTGCATTTAACCCAGCTGTCTGTACACAGATTGCAAGCAGGTCTTCACGGAGACATCTTCCTACAGTAGACGTAGGACACTTATCAAAAGTGTACATGCGCCCAGCCAGCGTGGCTCAGCGGTTGAGCGTTGACCTATGAACCAGGAGGTCAAGGTTCGATTCCTAGTCAGGGCACATGCCCGGGTTGTGGGCTCGATCCCCATTGTGGGGCGTGGAGGAGGCAGCTGATCAATGACTCTTTCTCATCATTGATGTTTCTGTCTTTCTCTCCCTCTCCCTTCCTCACTGAAGTCAATAAAAAAAATATATATTTTTTAAAAAGTATAAGTGCGCCTGGCTGGTGTGGCTCAGTGGTTGAGTGTCAACCTATGAACCAGGAGATCACAGTTTGATTCCTGGTCAGGGCACATGCCCGGGTTGCGGGCTCAAGCCCCAATGGGGGGCGTGCAGGAAGTAGCCGATCAATGATTCTCTTTCATCACTGATGTTTCTATCTCTCTCTCCCTCTCCCTTCCTCTCTGAAATCAATAAAAAAAAAATAATAATAAATTTGTTTTTAAGTGTAAACGCAAGGCCCTTCGGAGGCCCGGAGGTCAAGGAGAGGCTTTGGAAGGAAGTGGGGCTTGAGCTGAGACCTGGGAGATGAGAAGGGACTGGCCAGAAGAGGGACGGAGAGGGTCCGGGCGGCAGGGGGGTGCCCCGCATGGTGCAGGCGCAGGGGCAAGCGTTGAGCCCGGCCAGCCGGGTGGGCTTCCAAGACGCGGGGCCCTGGAGCCCTCGGTGGCATTTGGATCTTATTCTCGGGGCACGAAGGCCTTGAAGCAGGGGTGTCACAGCCCAACCCCTCCAGTGGCCCAGCCGGTGATGATGGCGGCTTAGACCCAGGTGGTGGCAGTGCCATGGCGGCAAGCGGCCGATGGAAACGTGACCTCAGCCCTTCCCAGAAAAGCACTGGGGGCGATTCGGCCCGGTCGATATTGCACAGCCAGGAAACAAGGCCGGGAAGGACTGACTTTTGACTTTTCACCTCTCCTTGTTTGCCTGTCCCTGCCAGCGTTTGTCTAACCTTTTGCTGCTGTCAGCCCCTGGAAAACAGGCACCCACAGCGACGCGCACTCAGGCCGGCGTCGCCCCATGTCCCCTCTGGTTAACCATTTACAGGGACGTGCACACGGTAGCGTTTTGCAGGGGGAATCCTACCAGGCCCCCTTTCTTTGACCTGGTGGATAGTAGGGAATGCTTTGTATCGCATCCTTGACTCACTATTTGTAAAAACTAGTAACAGGATAAATTGTAGATCTAATCTGCCTTTAATCTTAAGAATTAAAGAGAAATGGCCCCGGCCTGGTGGCTCAGTGGTTGGAGCATCGTCCTATGTACCAGAAAGGTTGCAGGTTCGATTCCTGGCCAGGGCACATACCTAGGTTGTGAGTTCGATCCCCAGCTGGGGCGCATATGGAAGGTAACCAATTGATATCTCTCTCTCTCTCTCTCTATCTCTCTCCCCCCCCCCCCGGCCCCCACCGCCCTCATTCCTCCCTTCTACTCTTCCTAAAATGCAATGGGAAAATGTCCTTGGGTGAGGATTAACAAAAAAATAAATAAAATGGAACCATGAAACATAAAAGGTAAAGTAATATACTCAAGCTGAGGTAGTGGGCTAGTGGTCAACTCTTATCCTGACTCCTAATTCCCTTTCCCTGCTCCATGGTGCCTCCTCTCTGTGGGCCCATAAACTCAGATGTGAGGAGGGGGAGGGGCAGGAGGGGGGCAGGAGGGGGAGGGGCAGGAGGGGGGGCCGGAGGGGGGGCAGGAGGGGGGGCAGGAAGGGGGGAGGAGAAGAAGTAGATGGACAGGAGAAGGAGGGAAAGCAAACATGGTGCGTACTTCTCTTTTCATATAGAACCACGTCTCGCATCCGAAGGACCGGGGCCGACTTGCTGTTGTCCCCCATGACCACGCAGTGCTGCTCCTTGCTGTGGTACTGGAAGGACCTGCAGGAGGGAATCGGGGGCACAGCAGAAGGGCGTCGTCAGGGGAGGAGCGCCGCCTTGCATGGTAAGTAGGAGACTATCGGTAAATGTGCCACTTGGTGGCCCCAGGAGCTCAGAACTGTTATTTTCAATTCCGTGTGGCCCAGTGTCCACGAGACGCTGCCACGGTGCATCACCTGGTGTCTGCTCTTGCTTTCCTCTCCCTTCCTCTTCTTCCTCCTGGTCCCCCACCTTGTCTCTCCCTCCCCTTCTCCCTCCTGGTCCCCCACCTTGTCTCTCCCTCCCCTTCTCCCTCCTGGTCCCCCACCTTGTCTCTCCCTCCCCTTCTCCCTCCTGGCCCCCCACATTCTCTCTCCCTCCCCTTCTCCCTCCTGATCCCCCACATTGTCTCTCCCTCCCCTCCTCCCTCCTGGCCCCCCACATTGTCTCTCCCTCCCCTTCTCCCTCCTGGTCCCCCACATTCTCTCTCCCTCCCCTTCTCCCTCCTGGCCCCCACATTGTCTCTCCCTTCCCTTCTCCCTCCTGGCCCCCCACATTGTCTCTCCCTTCCCTTCTCCCTCCTGGCCCCCCACCTTGTCTCTCCCTTCCTCTTCTTCCTCCTGGCCCCCCACCTTGTCTCTCCCTCCCCTTCTCCCTCCTGGCCCCCCACATTGTCTCTCCCTCCCCTTCTCCCTCCTGGCCCCCCACATTGTCTCTCCCTTCCCTTCTCCCTCCTGGCCCCCCACCTTGTCTCTCCCTTCCCTTCTCCCTCCTGGCCCCCCACATTGTCTCTCCCTTCCCTTCTCCCTCCTGGCCCCCCACCTTGTCTCTCCCTTCCTCTTCTTCCTCCTGGCCCCCCACCTTGTCTCTCCCTTCCCTTCTCCCTCCTGGCCCCCCACATTGTCTCTCCCTCCCCTTTCTCCCTCCTGGCCTCCCACATTGTCTCTCCCTCCCCTTTCTCCCTCCGGGCCCCCCACATTGTCTGTCCTTCCCCTTCTCCCTCCTGGTCCCCCACCTCGTCTCTCCCTCCCCTTCTCCCTCCTGGTCCCCCACCTTGTCTCTCCCTCCCCTTCTCCCTCCTGGTCCCCCACATTGTCTCTCCCTCCCCTTCTCCCTCCTGGCCCCCCACCTTGTCTCTCCCTCCCCTTCTCCCTCCTGGTCCCCCACATTGTCTCTCCCTCCCCCTTCTCCCTCCTGGTCCCCCACCTTGTCTCTCCCTCCCCCTTCTCCCTCCTGGCCCCCCACATTCTCTCTCTCTCCCCTCCTCCCTCCTGGCCCCCCACCTTGTCTCTCCCTCCCCTTCTCCCTCCTGGTCCCCCACCTTGTCTCTCCCTCCCCTTCTCCCTCCTGGTCCCCCACATTGTCTCTCCCTCCCCTTCTCCCTCCTGGCCCCCCACCTTGTCTCTCCCTCCCCTTCTCCCTCCTGGTCCCCCACATTGTCTCTCCCTCCCCCTTCTCCCTCCTGGCCCCCCACCTTGTCTCTCCCTCCTCTTCTTCCTCCTGGTCCCCCACATTGTCTCTCCCTCCCCTTCTACCTCCTGGTCCCCCAACTTGTCTCTCCCTCCTCTTCTTCCTCCTGGTCCCCCACATTGTCTCTCCCTCCCCTTCTACCTCCTGGCCCCCCACCTTGTCTCTCCCTCCTCTTCTTCCTCCTGGTCCCCCACATTGTCTCTCCCTCCCCTTCTACCTCCTGGTCCCCCACCTTGTCTCTCCCTCCCCTTCTCCCTCCTGGCCCCCCACATTGTCTCTCCCTCCCCTTCTCCCTCCTGGCCCCCCACCTTGTCTCTCCCTCCTCTTCTTCCTCCTGGTCCCCCACATTGTCTCTCCCTCCCCTTCTACCTCCTGGTCCCCCACCTTGTCTCTCCCTCCCCCTTCTCCCTCCTGGCCCCCCACATTCTCTCTCTCTCCCCTCCTCCCTCCTGGCCCCCCACCTTGTCTCTCCCTCCTCTTCTTCCTCCTGGTCCCCCACATTGTCTCTCCCTCCCCTTCTACCTCCTGGTCCCCCAACTTGTCTCTCCCTCCTCTTCTTCCTCCTGGTCCCCCACATTGTCTCTCCCTCCTCTTCTTCCTCCTGGTCCCCCACATTGTCTCTCCCTCCCCTTCTACCTCCTGGTCCCCCACCTTGTCTCTCCCTCCCCCTTCTCCCTCCTGGCCCCCCACATTCTCTCTCTCTCCCCTCCTCCCTCCTGGCCCCCCACCTTGTCTCTCCCTCCCCTTCTCCCTCCTGGCCCCCCACCTTGTCTCTCCCTCCCCTTCTCCCTCCTGGTCCCCCACATTGTCTCTCCCTCCTCTTCTTCCTCCTGGCCCCCCACCTTGTCTCTCCCTCCCCTTCTTCCTCCTGGTCCCCCACATTGTCTCTCCCTCCCCTTCTACCTCCTGGTCCCCCAACTTGTCTCTCCCTCCTCTTCTTCCTCCTGGTCCCCCACATTGTCTCTCCCTCCCCTTCTCCCTCTTGGCCCCCCACCTTGTCTCTCCCTCCTCTTCTCCCTCCTGGTCCCCCACATTGTCTCTCCCTCCCCTTCTACCTCCTGGTCCCCCACCTTGTCTCTCCCTCCCCTCCTCTCTCCTGGCCCCCCACATTGTCTCTCCCTCCTCTTCTCCCTCCTGGCCCCCCACCTTGTCTCTCCCTCCCCTTCTCCCTCCTGGCCCCCCACCTTGTCTCTCCCTCCTGATCCCCCACATTGTCTCTCCCTCCTGGCCCCCCACATTGTCTCTCCCTCCCCTTCTCCCTCCTGGCCCCCCACCTTGTCTCTCCCTCCTCTTCTTCCTCCTGGCCCCCCACCTTGTCTCTCCCTCCCCTTCTCCCTCCTGATCCCCCACCTTGTCTCTCCCTCCCCTTCTCCCTCCTGATCCCCCACATTGTCTCTCCCTCCTGGCCCCCCACATTGTCTCTCCCTCCCCTTCTCCCTCCTGGCCCCCCACATTGTCTCTCCCTCCCCTTCTCCCTCCTGGTCCCCCACATTGTCTCTCCCTCCCCTTCTCCCTCCTGATCCCCCACATTGTCTCTTTCTGTGCCAACTGCTCTACTTTTCCTCACTCGTGTTCGTAATGAAGTCCCAGGATATTTGCTTTTGTGTTGGAAAGAAGCGATTCTGGTGGCCGTGAACTTACTTCCAAAATGGTCTACACGACTCCTGTGATTCCCCTTGACCTACACCTCTGCATTCTCTCCCCGCTTGACCTGGCGTTGGCGCCTCCGCAGCTACCTGTCCAGCCCCATCTCCTGCACGAGCCCTTGGCTTTAGCCACCTTGGTCCCTGCTTGGTCCCTCTCCCAGGGGCCGGGCCAGGCCACGCCCTCCGCCTAGAAGGCCTCCAGCTCCCACTTACCCTGCAAAGCCCAGCTCAGCTCACACCTCCTCCCGGAGGCCTGCCCAGCTGATCAACCCTTAGCAATGGACCTCTCCTCTGAACATAGAGCACATATTGATTACGTCACTTACCGATACCTCACACAGGCTGTGTTTTTTTAAATTTGCATGTTATCCCGTTCCTGTGACTACAGCACACCATAGCTACAAAAGGCAGGGCCGGAGGTGCACCCCCACAAAGACCTATCACGTACGTGCTGTATCGCTCAGACGCTGGGTCATGCCCTCGGTGTGTCTTTGCTCCTTGGGGTCCCGAACCCCTCCACACAAGTGCTCCTCAGTACATGTTCAGTGATGACGATGTTAAAAAGGAGAGCTTTAACAGTAGCTGCTCGTGTCATATGTTTACATAAGTAAGGTACTTTGGGGGCATTTTTCTAAAAGGGACACTAATAAATATAACAAGAAACTGTTGTATGGATTCCGATACAGGGAACAAATACAGAGTCCAAACTCCGATGCCATGAAATCCCTCTTAAATCCTGTCTCTGTCACGTCCATGAGCAAAGTTCCTGATATCAAAACAGGAGTCCCTCAAACAGCAAGGTGTCTGCAGGGGCCACGGCACCAAAAATACCTGCAAGTGAAAGTGGTTTCTTCCTCGCATTTCGCTGCACATTCGGCTGTGCTTCCTGCGTCCAGCTGCTTCTTAGTGAACGTAACCAGCGAGGCCCCCTGCGTGTTCACGTAGTTGTCCAGGGGGTCTCCGTGACCTACGCGTGGAAGGGAAAAGCAGGATCAGATTCATCAACACCAGCCTAGCCGGTTGCTCGGTGGTTAGAGCATCGGACCTTGGACTGAAGGGTCACGGGTTTGATTCTGGTCAAGGGCACATACCTCGGTTGCAGGCTCGATCCCCAGCCCCGCTCAGGGCTCATGCAGGAGGCAACCAATCAACATGTCTCTCGCACATCGATGTTTCTCTCCCGGTCTCTCCCCGTCCCCTCCACTCTCTCTATAAATCAATGGGGAAAAAATCCTCGGGTGAGGATTAACAACAACAAAAATGAATCGACACCACTGTTTGATTACTGTGACTTTGTAATCTATTTGCTCTGCCTCCCAACAGATAAAACGCGCTGTTTTATTGGAAGCAGAACAGATAGCCACGAACAACAATGTTTAATCAGGAAAACAGGTCCATTCACAGACCGCACTCTGTTCAGAGATCAGTTGGATGGGTAGATGCATATAGTAGAGCTAGTTAACAACTCCCGAGTTGCTACGTTAGTGGGCGTGAAGCCTTAACTAGGAAGGAATTTGGTCTGCTTGCTGTGGATGGCCATGACGCGACAGAACCCTAGAGACCACCCGTGGCAAATGGGTTACCAACACCGGTGGCCTGTTCACCCCGGGTCCAGGGAGAGCGTGATGCCGTGACTTGATCTCCAACCGGCTAAACCCCGGTGGTCACGCCGTCCCTTACACGGACAGGGCAGGCACCCCCTGAGTGGTTCCACTTCGAGGCGCGTTTCTGGTGAGTTGCTGACGTTGAGCACGAATGGGACCTGCATGGCCACCGAGGTCATTTTCACGCTGGGCTCGGTGCAGGGACACCCACTTTCAATGAAAAAGGAGTAAGTGCTTCCCTGATGATGACGGGTACCTGGCCTTCTGGAGGAAATTGTAGGGAAGCAGACAAATACTGGTCTTGAATTTTCCGTGAGATGAAATCTAAGGCAAAGAATCTGTCTGGAGGTCGCTCTGCCCTTTGTGACTGGGCCGAGGGTGCCTGAGCCAGGCTACAGGGGGTCCCTGCTCCCGGGCCGGAGGGGCCGCCTGGCCTCGCCTTAGCGGCTGTTCCAGCGGAGATGGCCTCCATCCTTTGGGGACGGAACACCGGTGATTTTGACCGGGCGAGAGGCCAAGGAGGTTAATAAAATATAGAGAGCAGAGTTTCCTAAAGTTTGTCTAAATGGGATTGGGCAACGTGGAACCTTGGCCACTTGGGGGGCGGGGGCGCTAAGCCAGGCGGAGGGACTGCGGAGGGACCGGGAGCTTGGTTAGAAGGAGGTTTGTGGAGGGCGGAGCAGTCGTGAAACTTTCCAAAGAGGAGCCCTTCCAGAGCCGGTGTGGTGTGATGGGAATCCACAGGAAGGTCAGCAGGAGGCCAACTCCTCAGCGAGCCACCCCCCCACCCCCGACCCTGAACGCATACACAGCACATCAAGGCACTCAATGCAGGAGTCAGAGCGCGCCCCGCCCCCCGGCCTCCATACCCTCCCCCACCCACCCTCCCCCACCCCCACGTTTCCCCAGCTCAGGTCTCCAAGCGGCAAGGAGGACCCTGGACAGGAAGGCGGCTGGTGCGATCTCAACGTGATACACAAAGGCACGGGATGAGGCTGAGAAAGTGGCGGAGACACAGGACTGTAGGCCAGTGTCCATGTCCTTGTCCGGCATTCTCTCCCACCTGGAGCTCTTTTCCAAGAGCGGTCTTTGGGAACTCTATCGCTCAGTGTGTAATTCTTTTTGAAGGTGACTCTGTAAAGCCTAGAAAGGGTTATGCTTTTGGAAGAGTTCTTCGAAAGTGATGTCCAGTCAGCCGGCATGGCTCAGGGGTTGAGTGTCGACCTATGAACCAGGAGGTCACAGTTCGATTCCCGGTCAGGGCATATGCCTGGGCTCGATCCCCAGGGTGGGGCGTGCAGGAGGCAGCCGGTCCATGATTCTCCCTCATCGTTGATGTTTCTACCTCTCTTTCTCCCTTCCTCTCTCTGAACATCAATAAAAAAAAAAAAAAAAAAAAAAATTTAAAAACAGAACGTGATGTCCAAACAAGAAACTTCCTGTTTAGCCGAAACCGGTTTGGTTCAGTGGATAGAGCGTCGGCCTGCGGACTCAAGGGTCCCGGGTTCGATTCCGGTCAAGGGCATGTACCTTGGTTGCGGGCACATCCCCAGTGGGAGGTGTGCAGGAGGCAGCTGATCGATGTTTCTCTCTCATCGATGTTTCTAGCTCTCTATCCCTCCCCCTTCCTCTCTGTAAAAAATCAATAAAAATATGTTAAAAAAAAAAAAGAAACTTCCTGTTTATATCACCCTTTAATCAAGGTGCCTTTAATTGTGTTATGTTATCATGTTTCATGGCGCAGAGCTGCTCCGAGCTGCCGAAGGAACAAATGTCCCAAAGGGGTAACCCCAAAGACATTTGTTTTCTGTTTGGTTTTAAAAAGTTTCCCCCGATATTTCATTTTAACTCGGGGGCTCGGATGGCAATGGGGTACAATGCAGTTTAAGTAAGTTTCTCTATTCTAGGGCCAATGTGGCTGTATGTGGCTATCAAGCCAGCGCCTTTTACTGATACCGCGGGTTTGTCTGTTCGTGCCTCACTGTGATGTACACGTGTACCCGTGCCTGTGTGTTTGAAAGACACGGCCCCGCGGCTGTGGAATGCCAACTCCTTACCCAGTGCACTGAAAACGAGACCCTCCTCAGAAAGGGAGTCGTGCCTTCCCTTAGAAAAGGGCCTGCGAAAGCCTTTCCTGGCAGGTGAGGACAGACGCTAATCCCGTCACAGAGAAGCCGGCTCTCACGTTGGGGGCTCCCGGCCCTGCCTGCCTCGCCCGGAGAGAAGATGAAGACTGCACGCCTGCACGGCATCCCCCCCCCCGCCTCAGTCCCCTCTCTGCTCCGTGTGCCTCGGGATTCCCCTGAATGGCTCCACCCAGTTCAGACGCCCTTGCCGGATGAACGGCAGTTTACAAATTTAATCTGCACACTGTTTCTAGGAGGAACCGCTTGCATGAGGTATCATTCCATTTGCATGGAATGTCCAAAATAGGCCGATCCGAGACGGAAAGCCGATGAGCGATTGCCAGGGGTGGGTGGGGATGGAGGAGGGGGGAGGGGGAAGGGAAATGTTAGGGTGACAGCTAAGGGTGTTTGGGGGATAATGAAAATGCTCTAACATTGTGGCGATGGGTGCACCGCTCCAGGAGAGGGAACCATCGGATTGGATGCTTTAAATGCCTGAACTGAGATGTGTGTGAATCGCATCGCAATAAAGCGGTCAAGGAACAAAGCGCTATGAGGACACGCTCAGGATATTTTACAGGAAGTTTAAACCAGGTTGAAAGAGTGCGGAGAGCACCAAGCTTCCTTCTTGGAACCAGGCTCCTTCTTGGTCTAAATCCCGCTTTCTGAGCTTCCTGGGTGTGGGAGTTTGGTCAAGGAACGTGATATTCCTAAGTATGGATTAAACCGTCTATACAACGGGGGGCATCTACTACCGGACCTACTGCACCAGCTCACGGGCACGCACATGCACACACACGCACACACGCACACACACACACACACACACACACACACTCACACACACACTCACACACACACACACACACTCACACACACACACACACGTATGTATAAAAATGGCCTGGCCTCCCTCCAGCCCCGAGTGTGTGTTGCTATCGGCACACACCATTTGGCAAATCAGAGTCCTCCAGGCATAGAAGCAAACGTCTGTGTAGGGAAATCCTTACTCAAACCAGAGCCAACGGGCAACTAGCAAATGCAACTACTGGCTGGCCAAAGAATGCAGTCAGCGGGTAGTTCATTGTTCACATTTGAAAGTGACAAGAATCTGACCTTTCATGCACATGAGCTAAACTAACCTCACCGAGGGCCAGGCAAAGAGACTAACCATTCGGGGGGCCGTTAGCTGTATGTATAGGGGCTATTTTTTTTTCCAAGTAAAATAACTATTATTTGATCTCAACCTTTCACATATAAAAATAAATCACTCATTTGTTCTCTGCCCCTTCGTCCCAGTATTTACAGGGAAATTACACTTGGTCTTGACAAACGCCTCAATCTTAGAGAATGCCTCAATCTTAGAGAACGCCTTAAGTTGTTTAGATTTTTAAACTGGGAATCTCAGAAATCAAAAGCTAAATTAAACGAGTGGCTCCGGAGACCATCCTCTCTGTTTGGGAGAAGTACCCTCCCAGGGAGAAGCAAATAGAGACTGACTGAGAAAACCTTTCCGTCTTACCTGACCTCAGGAACAAGAGAAGCAAAAGCACCAGCTCCCGGCGGCCCATGTTGGGACTGGCCAGCGGCGTGCGGACAGCCGGGCGGCCCCAGCCTGGGAGGTTATTGACTTCCAGGACCGGAAGTGCCCCCACCGACAAGGTAACCACAGGTGGTTACTCATTACCTCACAGGCCCGTGGCCCCTGCGCTCTGAGGGTTCAAACATTACCTTGACGGAGGGTCTTACAACATGTTTGGACCTGCAATAGATGCTGGGAAATGGCGCAAGCGGCCCTGCCCCTCGGCCCGGGCGCCTCTGTCCCCCACGCCCCTCCCGCCCCGTCCATCCTCTCTCGCTTGGCCTTGTTCCCTTGCCTCTTCCTCCATTCGCCTTCTTTTTTTTTTTTTTTTTTTTAATATATTTTATTGATTTTTTACAGAGAGGAAGGGAGAGGGATAGAGAGCTAGAAACATCGATGAGAGAGAAACATCGATCGGCTGCCTCCTGCACACTCCCACTGGGGATGTGCCTGCAACCAGGGTACATGCCCTTGACCGGAATCGAACCCGGGACCCTTCAGTCCGCAGGCCGACGCTCTATCCACTGAGCCAAACCGGTTTCTGCCATTCGCCTTCTTTTGTGTAAAAAAGGAACTCACCGTAATAGCTAACGTGCTGAGAGCGTGCCCACGCCAGTGATGCACGGGCATCGTTTCACTCACCTTCAAGCTGGCAGCATTGTTCCCCCCCCCCGCCCGCCCCCCCGGGTCAGGCTAACGGACTGGCACTTTCCCAGGGGGACCAGCTCACGAGGGGAAGCTCTCAGACACGACCTCTTTAGGCCTCCGATTGCGGCCGTGACTCGGCACTGTCGTCAGCATCCTCCCTCCCTCCCGGTGGAGAGACTGCCAGGTAAGGTGTTTTATTATTAATATTTCTGTATGCCCAGTAGACTCCCGTGTCCTCCAGCATTAGAAATGATGTTAGGAAAATAGTCATCTTTTCTCCAAATGAAGTCGCAATGCATTAGATTCGCATCCTCATGAAATAAACCAAAATTATGTTTAAGAGTCTGTCTTGCCCGGCCGGCTGGCTCAGTGGTTTGAGCATCGACCTAGGAACCAGGAGGTCACGGTTCGATGCCCAGTCAGGGCGCATGCCTGGGTTGCGGGCTCGATCCGCAGTAGGGGGCGTGCAGGAGGCAGCTGATCAAGGATTGTCATCATCGATGTTTCTCTCTCTCTCTCCCTCTCCCTTTCTCTCTGAAATCAATAACAATACTTGCTATTAAAAAAAGTCTGTCTTGATTTAAATTGTGAGTTCCCAGCTTAGGGCTAGCATGAGGAAGGAAGTACATGCTTTAAAACTCCTATTTCAGTGCCCCAAAATATGTAGGAACAGCTAAGTGGACCCCATTTTAAATGTGAAGTAAGAACAAGGAACTGCTTTCTCTGGGTGACGCAATTCCTCCCTGTGAATTACCCCAGGATGTGCAGACACGGGACCCTGGCACTGAGGGGCTGTGCCAAGGCCCCGCACCTCCACCTCACCGGGTAATTGTTGCAGGAACAAACGGGCTGGGAGCCAGGAGGTGACCCGCTCGCTGTGAGCGGCAAGATGACCTGAGGATGATTCCTGAGTTTCTGCTCCATCCCAGCTTTTCTTCTCTGCTCCAGCTCCGCCTCCTCTCCCCTAGGGGTCCCGTTTACTAAAGGGCCACAGGAGGAAGCAAGCTGAGAAGTCAGCGTGGGACAAACTTTATTCTTAAAATATCAGAAGTGTCCTTCGGGGGGGGGGGGGGGCTTACGTTGGTGTGTTTGAGAAAGTACTTGGGGGGAAAACATTTATGTCCATTTGAACTATTCCAGTACCGCCTCGTGCAGAAGGCCGGCCAGGAACAATGTTATCAGAATTCTACAGCCACACACATTTCCTTGTCTTCTAATGTGGGTGGTGGTGGTATGCCTTTTGCCCCCTTGCCTCCCGGAAGCTTCTAGAACACATTTGGTTCTGCAGATGTTGTTTGTGTAAAGGAGGCTGCCCTCCTGTGGCGACTTCGTCCTCTTGCTCATAGATGGGGCCCTGAGAGCTCAGGCACGCGGAGCAGAGCTTGCTACTGTGCCAGCCAGGTCTGCAGGTGCGGGGAGGCGGGCGAAGAGGGGTGGGCCCTCCGGCAGAGACGAGGTGGGTGCAGGGTAGGCACAGAGCAACGAACCATTCTGGATGGTGCATAGGGACCCTATGTGGGCACTCTTTATTTTACTTATTTATTTTTATTGATGTCAGAGAGGAAGGGAGAGGAGAGAGAGAAACATCAGTGATGAGAGAGAATCATTGATTGGCTGCCTCCTGCATGCCCCACCCTGGGGATCAAGCCTACAACCTGCCCTGACCGGTTTGGCTCAGTGGATAGAGCATCAGCCTGCAGACTGAAGGGTCCCAGGTTCGATTCCAGTCAAGGTCATGTACCTTAGTTGCGGGCACATCCCCAGTAGGGGGTGTGCAAGAGGCAGCTGATCGATGTTTCTCTCTCATCGATGTTTCTAACTCTCTATCTCTCTCCCTTCCTCTCTGTAAAAAATCAATAAAATATATTAAAAAAAAAAAAAAGCCTGCAACCTGGGCATGTGCCCTGACTCGATGCTCCATCACTCTGCCACGCCGACCGGCCCCACATGGGCCCTCTCAAGGATGATGGGTAGTGGTTTTGCCCAAGGCTGTAAAGATGATTAACTCAAAATACGTTATTTTCTACTGGAAAGAATGGCAGGAGCTGAAGAAAGAGATAGAGATCACCTCTGTATGCTATCAGCAGGCTGACTAAACGCCGAGATGGGATTCTTACTGAGTTCAACTCATTACCTTTGTATTGGCCACCCACTGGGATTGAGTGAAAGGTTCACATCCCAGTCTCCGCCCTGCCGGCCCCCAGGAGGTTTTGCACGGAGGATGGCGCTGCGGCCAGGGGCGGCGCAGTGAAGTGCGATGGAAGACGAATGTGACTTCCTTCACTCTGCCCAGCGTGGGGCCCACAGCCTAGATCCACTCAGGTTTCCTGAGGAGGGGAGAACTCGCGGGCCCCTCCCCTCCCGCATTAGATGGGGAGCTCCTTGCAAGTCCCTGTAACACAGGAAAGTCATGCACCCAGGGAGAGGTCAGGGTCTCCAGGTGAGTGAGGTGCAGCGCCCCCTTCAGGCCCCTGCGCCCTGACGTGGAAGCTGCAGCCAGGCCACGGCCCCCCGGGGGACCGGCTCTCGCGGGGCGTGGACTGGTGTTGCTGGCCCGACACTGGACCTGCCACCATCCCCGCCCTCCCGCCCCCCGGCCCCCTCCTCCAGCCCCAGGATCTGCCGCTGGAAACCGGCCTTCTCAGCGGCTCGTTCTCTACTGTGAGCATTTCGGAATCTGTCCACAGACACGTCGTTGGAAAACTAAAACGGCGGAGAGGTACCTGTCCGGGGCGCACGCGAAGTGTGTCTCCCCTGTTGCGGGCTTCCTGGCGGGTTACCTTTGCCCTCGGGGCCTCTTTGCAGGTGGTTTTCGCTGTGTTCCCTTGTTAGAGCACATGGCCAGGGAAATGTGTTTCCGTTCCCCTGACGGCGGCCTTCCCTTCCCTCCCCCTGCCCCTCGTTTGCAGGCCTTTGTTCCATGGGCTCTGGGCCCTGGAGTGCCTGCTCCTCAGCCCTCAGCTCCCCAACGCAGCCATAGCCCTGGGCCCTGGAGTGCCCTGCTCCTCAGCCCTCAGCTCCCCAACACAGCCATAGCCCTGGGCCCTGGAGTGCCCTGCTCCTCAGCCCTCAGCCCCCCAACGCAGCCATAGCCCTGGGCCTGGGGTGCCTGCTCCTCAGCCCTCAGCTCCCCAACACAGCCATAGCCCTGGGCCCTGGAGTGCCCTGCTCCTCAGCCCTCAGCCCCCCAACACAGCCATAGCCCTGGGCCCTGGAGTGCCCTGCTCCTCAGCCCTCAGCTCCCCAACACAGCCATAGCCCTGGGCCCTGGGGTGCCCTGCTCCTCAGCCCTCAGCCCCCCAACACAGCCATAGCCCTGGGCCCTGGAGTGCCCTGCTCCTCAGCCCTCAGCCCCCCAACGCAGCCATAGCCCTGGGCCTGGGGTGCCTGCTCCTCAGCCCTCAGCCCCCCAACACAGCCATAGCCCTGGGCCCTGGAGTGCCCTGCTCCTCAGCCCTCAGCCCCCCAACACAGCCATAGCCCTGGGCCCTGGAGTGCCCTGCTCCTCAGCCCTCAGCTCCCCAACACAGCCATAGCCCTGGGCCCTGGAGTGCCCTGCTCCTCAGCCCTCAGCCCCCCAACACAGCCATAGCCCTGGGCCCTGGAGTGCCCTGCTCCTCAGCCCTCAGCTCCCCAACGCAGCCATAGCCCTGGGCCCTGGGGTGCCCTGCTCCTCAGCCCTCAGCTCCCCAACACAGCCATAGCCCTGGGCCCTGGGGTGCCCTGCTCCTCAGCCCTCAGCCCCCCAACACAGCCATAGCCCTGGGCCTGGGGTGCCTGCTCCTCAGCCCTCAGCTCCCCAACGCAGCCATAGCCCTGGCCCTGGGGTGCCCTGCTCCTCCTCCCTCAGCTCCCCAGTGCAGCCATAGCCCTGGGGTGCCCTGCTCCTCTGCCCTCAGCTCCCCAACACAGCCATAGCCCTGGGGTGCCCTGCTCCTCAGCCCTCAGCTCCCCAACGCAGCCATAGCCCTGGGCCCTGGGGTGCCCTGCCCCTCAGCCCTCAGCTACCCAACGCGCAGCCATAGCCCCTGCGCAGTCAGCAGGGAGTGAGGAGGTCACCGCTCAGCGGGTCGTTTTCCTAACCGAGTGTTGCTTGCGGAAATGGAGACATTCGTGTTTGGAAAACAGGCCGTCTTCATTGGACGCCTCCTCATCAGACGTGTCCTAAGCTTAAGGAAAATACTAGGAGAGAAGCTAAACTCCTAAGTCGGCCCTGGGACGCGCCAGAGATCCAGGCTGAGGTCCGATCCACTGTGCACAAACCCAGCAGAGGAACCGCATCGTCCCCCCCCCCCCCCCGCCAACATTGTCCTTTTTCCCGCCGTCTAAGACATATGCCTTCCCCACCGTCCTTGAGAGAGACAAGACGTGCAGAGAGTGTTGCAGTCTTCCAAGAAGAAGGAGTGAGTGCACGGGAAACAAGGGGGGGGGGGAGGGAGGGGGTGTCTCAGCAAGGCCTGTGGACCAGGTCATCCCGTTGTCCCAACGGCCGCTTTCTGGCGCTGACAATGAACTTCATCGTTAACTACGATGTTCCTTTGGGCTGGGGGGCTGGCTCATGGGCACACTCACCGGGGATGGGGACTGCTCAGTGCTATTTGTGTAACTTCGTGCGTGTTTATAACTGTTTCAAGGTGAAAAGTAAAAATATATACGTCCACGTCTGTATATATTTGGATATGTGTGTTTTATTTGGATGTATGCTTACATACTTAGCTATGTGTCCAGGGCAGGGCGAAAGAAGGGTTACAGTTGTGAGTATGCAAAGCAGAGTTTATTCTCGTATTAGTACCTATTAATTATTGCATTATTTTTCATACAAACAACTGTAGATGTATTTTTGCCCCAGCCTGTATATATTTGGCTACATATGTATATATTTGGCTATAAATGTATATATTTGGATGTATTTGGATATATGTGTATATGTTTGGATATATTTGGCTCTATACGTATGTATTTGGATGCATGTGTATATTTGGACAGGTGTGTATCTATTGGGATAAACGTGTATATGTTTGGACGCATATGCGTGCATCTGGCATGTTTATGGACTTGGATCTGTGCGCATATATTTGGGTCTGTGTGTATATGCTCAGGAGGAGCCAGGATGCTGACGTGCTTCCGTAACATCAGAGAGAACGCCCAGGACAGTAACCTGCCGGGAGGGTCTGACCCTGCAGCATTTCCAGGTCGGGGGGTACCGGCCTTGGCGGGTTCAGCGAGAGGAAGGGGAGAGCGTGGGGAGGCCGGCCGCCTCCATGCAGCCTGGCCGTCCTCAGCCCTGATTGGGGCTCCTGCGCGTGACCTGGTCAGAGGCTGGAGGGCCAGGCCCTTGCGGCCTCCTGGGCGCTCAGGGGAGACCCGCCCTCTCTGCACAGGAAGACAGCACCAGCCAACAGAGGCCCCGCATCTCCCCCGGACCCCAAGTCCTGGCGCCTCCTGCTCTCCGGCCCCGCCCAGGTGTGGAGGTCCCCAGCGAAGTGTGGGGTGAGGGCAGGGGTTTTCACGGAAGCGAGCATGGCTGTGCGCTCGCTCCTGCCCACGTGCTGAGTGCTGGGCAGGCAGAGGGGGCACGGCCTCGTCCCTCCTCGGGGAGCCTTCCACCCGCGGGCGTGGGCAGTGCGGGCTCGGGTGGGCTGGGAACTCGCAGGCCAGGTGGTGGCGGTGGTGGTGGGCGCTCAGGCTGCAGGACACGCTGCCCAGGGGAGCGGACGCGGGTGGAGACCCAGACCAGCAGGAAGGATGAGAAGGAGAAGCACATCCCCAGCAGGAGAACGTTCTAGTCCCGGAGACAAGCCCTGGATTTGGGGGACGGAGTCGGGAAGGTGCCGCATTTCCTGCCGGACATCTGGCGCACAGTGGAACACAGAGGAGGGAACGGGTCTGTTGGGGGACATGTTAAGTTTGGGAACCTGTGAACGCCCACGTGGAAATTTCTAGAAGGCAATTGGATATTTGGGTCTCCCGCAGGCGTAGGCCTGAGAAGAAGGTGCTAGTATCACCCTCGTATTTTACTGATGAAGAAGCCAGGAGTGGCTCCGTCCCTGCCCAGTGTCACGCGGCCGGGGAGGCTGGATGCGCGGGGGCACCGGACGCAGAGCCAGGCCCTCCGGCCCCCGCCTCGCTGCTGCTGAGCCCAGTTTCCCGGCACCAGCACCGGCACCAGCAACGGCAGCACCCAGAACAGCCCTTACTGAGCACCCACTGCATCCGCCGAGCTCTGGATCATGCTGGAAGCCTGGCCGTGGGGCGGCGCCAAGGGCAGGATGCGAACAGGAATCGGGGCCTCCAGGTGCAGCCTGGACCGGCCCAGCAGGCCCTCTGCCTGGCTTTGCACGTTTCGGGTCTTGTCCGGGACTTGCCCCTGGACTGGGCTGTTCCGTTGGCTTCTTGTCTTCAGGATGAAGGTCGCCTCGCAGAAGGTAAGCTCCCGGAGGACGCACCCTGCACTCTGCATCTGCTGCCCCCGCCAGGTGGCGGCGCGCCAGTGAGGCCCTTTCAGTGACTGCAGCCTCCCCGTCCCTTTCAGTGACTGCAGCCTCCCCGGCGGTCCCTTGCCCTGGTCGTCCCTCTCTACACCAGCCTTGCAGGACATCACTTCGCTACGCAGCCAGCAATGAGTGGGCAAGGAATCCTAAGCGATGCCTTTGCGAGCCCGGCTTTGCAGAGGCTGCCTCACTGGAGATGCGGAAAGCCTAGGCCAGTGGTCGGCAAACTCATTAGTCACAGAGCCAAATATCAGCAGCACAACGATTGAAATTTCTTTGGAGAGCCGAAAACCGACTTCTGAGCATGGGCCACGAAGTTTCAATCGCACTGGACGTGCGCGCCCGCACGTGGTATTTCGTGGAAGAGCCACACTCAAGGGGCCAAAGAGACACATGTGGCTCGCGAGCCTCAGTTTGCCGACCACTGGCCTAGGAGATAAAGGAGATTGGGTTACACGCCTGGCTTCGTGCAACAGTTAGGGGATTCCGGAAACTACCCCCCCCCCACCCCCCGCCTGGGGCGATCCCAGCGCTGGAGGCAGCGAAAGCTCTGCCGCTTTTAAGACTTCACTCCCGGCCTCTGAGGCTGGACCAACCTCTCTCCGCGCCTTTGAAGTGCGCTTCTTTCTGAGCAGCTCTGACCACTGTCCCGCGACGGCGGTACCGACCAGGGCCGGCAGGGGGCAGCAGGCCCGCCCTTCGCCGCAGCGCGATCGAGCAGGGCCCGCCTCCGCCTCCGCCTCCGCCTCCGCCTCCGCCTCCGCCTCCGCCTCCGCCTCCGCCTCGGGGTGCCAGTTTCCAGGTCACCCAACCTGTCCAGGTTCCTGCTCAGTGACTCCCCCAGCAGAAGCGTTCTCCCGTTCTGAGGCTGCAGACTGTGGGGTACCCGGGCGAGGGGAGGAGGGCTGAAAAGGAAAGAATGCCAAGGCAGGAGGAGAGCTGGAGCGCGCACGTGGCCAAAGCCCTTAGACAATTCCTGCTTCTGATGGGGAGGCGGGGCCCCCTGGAATGCAGGCCAGGGCCGCCCATTCCGGCCAAGGCACCAGGCAGCAGGGGCACCATGGTCCTGGGGGAAGGATGTGCAGGCCCGCGGGGAAGGTAGGAGGCCCGCGGGGAAGGTAGGAGACCCCCCACCGGCTGCTGGGCTGGGGCTTCTTGTGCAGGGCCCCCCTTGATCCAGCAGCCAGCTCAGTGTGTGTGTGACCCCCAATCCGTGAGGGGTCGACAATCCGTAAAAAGGGAGAAGTACGGTTTTAACTTTCCGCGTGTATGCCCCAGACCTGGCAGGATAGCAGATGTTTGTATGAGGGCGGCGCTCTGCTTTTTTCTTTCTCTTTTTTATTTATTTATAAATCTTTATTGTTCAGATTATTACAATTGTTCCTTATTTCCCCCCATAGCTCCCCTCCACTCGGTTCCCACCCCTCCCTCTGCCCTTACCTCCCCCCCACTGTCCTCATCCATAGGTGTACGCTTTTTGTCCAGTCTCTTCCCACACCTCCCACACCCCTTTCCCCCTGAGAATTATCAGTCCACTCCCTTTCTATGCCTCTGATTCTATTATATTCACCAGATTATTCTGTTCCTCAGGTTTTTAATTCACTTGATTTTTAGTTTCACTTGTTGATAGATATGTATTTGTTGTTCATAATATTTATCTTTACCTTTTTCTTCTTCTTCCTCTTCTTAAAGAATACCTTTCAGCATTTCATATAATACTGGTTTGGCGGTGATGAACTCCTTTAGCTTTTTCTTATCTGTGAAGCTCTTTATCTGCCCTTCAATTCTGAATGATAGCTTTGCTGGGTAGAGTAATCTTGGTTGTAGGTTCTTGCTATTCATCACATTGAAAATTTCTTGCCACTCCTGTCTGGCCTGCATAGTTTCTGTTGAGAAATCAGCTGACAATCGTAGGGGTGCTCCCTTGTAGGTAATTAACTGTTTTTCTCTTGCTGCTTTTAATATTCTCTCTTTGTCTTTTGCTCTTGGCATTTTAATTATGATGTGTCTTGGTGTGGTCCTCTTTGGATTCCTTTTGTTTGGGGTTCTATGCGCTTCCTGGACTTGTAAGTCTATTTCTTTCACCAAGTGGGGGAAGTTTTCGGTCATTATTTCTTCAAATAGTTTTTCAGTATCTTGCTCTCTCTCTTCTTCTGGCACCCCCAATATTCGGATATTGGTACGCTTGAGGTTGTCCCAGAGGCTCCTTACACTATCTTCAAGTTTTTGGATTCTTTTTTCTTTTTGCTTTTCCGGCTGAGTGTTTTTTGCTTCTTTGTATTTCAACTCTTTGACTTGATTCTTGTGGTCCTCTAGTCTGCTCTTAGGTCTCTGTATAATATTTTTTATTTCAATCAGTGTATGTTTAATTTCTAGTTGGCCCTTTTTCATATCCTCGAGGGTTTTGCTAAATTCATCAGCCTTTTCTAGGAAATTCTTGAAAAACCTTACAACCGTGGTTTTGAACTCTATATCCAGTCATTTGTTTTCCTCCATTTCTTTCATTTGTGATCTGTTTCTTTGTCTTTGCATTTTTGCTGCTTCCCTGAGTTGGTAGAGTAGCTTTGTCTGTTAGCTGTCCTGTATGGCCCAGTGGCTCAGCCTCCCCAGTTACCTGAGGTGGACACTCTTGGTGCACCCCTTTGTGGACTGTGTGCTCAGCCTTGTAGTTAAGTCTTGATTGTTGTTGGTATCACTGGGAGGAATTGACCTCCAGGCCATGGCTGTGAGGATAAGCTGTGTCTATGCCGGGAGAACTTCTGTGCTGGAGACACTCTTATGAGACAAGACTTGCAAAATTTCAAAAGCCTCTGTGCTCATCTTGGATGGGGCGGAGTTTCAGGGCGGAGCAGAGAGCAATGGCTTCCCATTAGCCCTGCCCTATGAGGCCCCTGGGTCTCAGTGTCCCTCAGTAATCGCTGCAAGCACCTCTGACAGAAAGCTGCCCTCGAGTTTCATCCGCTGCCAGACAGTCCAGTTTCTCCCCGAATGAGTCGGGGCTCCCAGAAACTTACCCAGAACTGGAGTTCAGCGCAGTCGGGAGCTTCCATCTCCCTCCCGCTTTAGAAAGCCAGCCGCGCACTCAGCCTCCCGTGTATTCAGCAGTCAGTCCTCTCTCCGCATGCGCCTCCAGACCTCTGCCTTCTGCAGCTCCCGAGTCTCATTGTGCTTTCTTTTTCCTGACAGTCCAGATTCCCCCCGAATGAATCTGGTTTCCCAGAGTCTCACCGGGACTGGAGTTCAGTGCAGTCGGGATCTTCCTTCTCCCTCCCACTTTAGAAAGCCAGCCGTGCACTCAGCCGCCTGTGCACACAGCTGCCCGTCCTCTCTGCATGCGAGTCTCCGTACCTCAGCCTTTTGCAGTTCCTCTGAGTCTCACTATGCTTTTCTCTTTCCTTCTAGTTGTAGAATTTCCACTCAGCCAGCTTTCCTGTGGTTCTGGATGGTGTCCATTTTGTCTTTTAGTTGTAGTTTTGATATTATTGTGCGAGGCAGCAGTTTAGGTGTTTACCTATGCCACCATCTTGGTTTCTCCCCACTCTGCTTTTTTTTATTTTTTATTTTTATTGATTTGAGAGAGGAAGAGAGAGGGAGAGAGAGACAGAAGCATCAGTGATGAGAAAGAATCACTGATTGGCTGCCTCCTGCATGCCCCCTGCTGGGGATGGAGCCCGCAACCCCAGCTTGTGCCCTGACCAGGAATCTAACTGTGACCTTCTGGTTCATAGGTTGGCGCTCAACCACTGAGCCACACTGGTCGGGTCCTTTTCCTGTCTTAACAGCTTTTTGATGAAGGCTGTGGAGACTGGGACAGGGTCAGTCAGGAAGAGATGGTCAGGTGTTAGTATTTGTGTTTTTACTGGAGAAATCAGACACCGGAAAGCCGATGTAACAGGCTCTGCCTCTGTCACCTGCTCATCTGAGGTTGTCGCCTCCCTTCCTCAGGTTTACCTCGTTTGATGTGGTAGCCGTGTCCCTAGAAAGCTGAGCAAAACAGTATTTGTTTATTGGATCTGATTTAAAAGCCAAAAAGTAGCTTAACATAGGAATCGGTGATCCCAGTAAAAGGGCTTTATTTGTTCTCAAATATGGATATTCACATGCGCCATCTGCGTCCCGTTACATAGAAATACAGAGGAGATGGTCTCCTCACCGATTTTGAGAACTGTGAGCTGGTTACTTCATAGTTATATGGGGGAGGAGTTCCTCATTTCCTTTTACATCTCTCTCCCCTCATTGACAGAAGAAACAAAGGAGGAAATGTTTTACTTAGATCAGTTTAATATTTATCCACTGCTCTTCTGTAGTTCAGCGTCAGTAAATTAATATAATAAGTAGAATGGAATTAATACTCTCCAGCAAGCTGAGATGCTTAATCACTGGGAAGCATTCCAGTTCCTAATGGTATCCCATCTGGTACCCTGGCCCATAGCTATCTGTGTGTCCGCATCCACGTAGAGAGGTGTCGCCAGAAGGAAAAGCTGTGGGATACATCGTGTCGAGTTGATACTTTTACCGAGCATCGCTAAGACCCTTTTTAATTAAAAAAATGGATTATGTAATCCTATATAATAAAACCCCAATATGCAAATTGACCAAACGGTGGAATGAGCGGTCGCTATGATGCGCACTGACCACCGGGAGGAGATGCTTAACGCAGGAGCTGCCCCCTGGTGGTCAGTGCACTCCCACAGGGGGAGTACCACTCAGCCAGAAGCCGGGCTCATGGCGGGCGAGCGCAGAGGTGGTGGTGGGAGCCTCTCCTGCCTCTGCTGTAGGTGGGTGGTAAAGAGCGAGTGGTCCCGAATTGCGAGAGCCTCAGACTATGAGAGCCCCGGACTGCGAGAGGGATGTCCAATGGGGAGTGGGCCTAAGCCGGCAGGCGGACATCCCCCAAGGGGTCTGGGACTGCGAGAGGGTGCAGGCCAGGCTGAGGGACCACCCCCCACCCCCAGTGCATGAATATCGTGCACCAGGCTTCTAGTGTGTGAAATAAATAAGAACAAAAATAGTGTGTGTTTTTGTGGTTATATAAACACACACAAAAAACCTGGAAGCTACCATCTATGCTGGCAGCTGGCTCACCCCAAGGGGGGAATGCCCCACCACAGCTCCTTAAGGAACAAATTTTTTGAATTTTTTTTTAAATTTTTTCTTTTCCTTTTTTTTTTTTAAATACATTTTATTGCTTTTTATAGAGAGGAAGATAGAGAGTTAGAAACATCAATGAGTGAGAAACATCGATCAGCTGCCTCCTGTACACCTCCTACTGGGGATGTGCCCACAACCAAGGTTCATACCCTTGACCAGAATCGAACCTGGGACCCTTCAGTCCACAGGCCAATGCTCTATCCACTGAGCCAAACCAGTTAGGGCAAAATTTTTTTATTTTTCAACTATAGTTGACATACAATATTATATTAGTTTCAGGTGTACAGCATAGTGATTCAACATTTATATAACTTACTAGAGGCCCGGTGCATGAAATTCATGCACGGGGGTAGGGAGGTGTCCCTCAGCGCAGCCTGCACCCTCTCCAATCTGGGACATCCCTCTCACAATCCAGGACTGCTGGCTCCCAACCGCTCACCTGCCTTCCTGCCTGATGGCCCCTAACCGCTTCTGCCTGCCAGCCTGATCGACGCCTAACTGTTCACCTGCCAGCCTGATTGACGCCTAACTGTTCCCCTGCTGGCCTGGTCACCCCTAACTGCCCTCCCCTGCAGGCCTGGTCACCCCCAACTGCCCTCCCCTGCCGGCCTGGTCGCCCCCAGCTGCCCTCCCCTGCAGGCCTGGTCACCCCCAACTGCCCTCCCCTGCAGGCCTGGTCGCCCCCAGCTGCCCTCCCCTGCTGGCCCGGTCACCCCTAACTTCCCTCCCTTGCCAGCCTGGTCGCCCCTAACTGCCCTCCCCTGCCGGCCTGGTCACCCCTAACTGCCCTCCCCTGCTGGCCCGGTCACCCCTAACTTCCCTCCCTTGCCAGCCTGGTCACCCCTAACTGCCCTCCCCTGCAGGCCTGGTCGCCCCCAGCTGCCCTCCCCTGCTGGCCCAGTCACCCCTAACTTCCCTCCCTTGCCAGCCTGGTCACCCCTAACTGCCCTCCTCTGCCAGCCTGGTCACCCCTAACTGTCCTCCCCTGCCGGCCTGGTTGCCCCCAACTGCCCTCCCCTGCAGGCCTGTCTCTCCCAGCTGCCCTCCCTTGCAGGCCTTGTCCCTCCCAGCTGCCCTCCCCTGCTGACCTGATTGCCCATAACTGCCCTCCCCTGCCGGCCATCTTGTGGTGGCCATCTTGTGTCCACATGGGGGTGGCCATCTTTGACCACATGGGGGTGGCCATCTTGTGTGTTGGAGTAATGGTCAATTTGCATATTACCTCTTTATTATATAGGATGAGGTGCTCATCCTGATTAGATGCGCCTGACAGCATACGTGGGTATACTGGTACAGTATTGTTGACTATATCCCTAGGCGGTACCGTACACCCCAGGGCTATTTTGTGACTACCAATTGGTACTCCTTGATCCCTTCACCTTTTCACCCCTCCCCCTCCCATTTGGCAACCATCAATTTGTTTTCTGTATCTATGAGTTTGTTTCTGTTTTGCTTGTTCATGTATGTTGTTTTTTAGATTCCACATATAAGTGAAATCGTATGGTATTTGTTTTTCTCTGTCTGACTTATGTCACTTAGCATAATATTCTCTAGGTCCTTCCATGGCGTCTCAAATGGCAAAATTTTGTTCTTTTTATGGCCAAGTAATATTCCATTGAATATATATATACTGCTTCCTTATTCATTCGTCTATCAATGGACACTTAAGTTGCTTCCTATCTTGGCTATTGCAAATCATGCTGCAATGAATATAAGGGTGCATATATCTTTTCGAAGTACTGTTTTCGGTTTCTTCAGATAAATACCCAAAAGTGGAATTTTATGGTAGTTCTCTTTTTAATTTTGTGTGGAAACTCCATTCTGTGTTCTCCACAGTGGCTGCACCAGTCTGCATTCCCACCGACAGTGTGCGAGGGCTCCCTTTTCTCCACGTCCTCTCCAGCACCTGTTGATTTGTTAATGATAGCCATTCTGACAGGGGTGAGGTGATAGCTCATTGTGGTTTTAATTTGCATTTTCCTGATCATTAGTGACATTGAGCATCTTTTCATAAGTCTATTGGCCACCTGTATACCTTTTTCAAAGACATGTCTATTTGGGTCTTCTGTCCACTTTTTAATCAGATTGTTTATTTTTTGGGGTGTTAAATTGCATGAGTTTCTTGCCCTAGCTGGTTTGGCTCAGTCGATAGAGTGTCGGCCTGCAGACTGAAGGGTCCTGGGTTCGATTCACGTCAAGGGCATATGCCCGGGGTGTGCAGGAGGTAGCTGATCCACGATTCTCTCTCATCATTGATGTTTCTATTTCTCTCTCCTTCTCCCTTCCTCTCTGAAATCAATAAAAAATATTTTTTAAAAATTGTATGAGTTTCTTATATGTTTTGGATCATAACCCCTTATCAGGTGTATCATTGGTGAATATCTTCTTCCTTCGGTCTGTTGTCTTTTTGTTTTGTTGATGTTGGGTTTGGTTTTTTGTCTTTTTGTTGTTGTTTTTTTTTGCTATGCAAAAACTTTTTAGTTTGATGTACTAGCAGCTCCCTGTGTTTACATTTTCTTTCTTTAGGGACACGTTTTGTTGGGTGGTTTTTTGTGGGCGTGAGGCCAGCTTGGGGGAGTGTCCTGTGTGACGGTGGATAGGACTCAGTAGCAATGGGTCACAGGACTGAAAGCCTCGGGCACTTTGGGTTGAATGTCTCAAGCCTGTCACCATGGATTTTTGATAGCAATTCTATTAGAAAAACCATGAAATTATATAATCTGAATCGGACCAACCCTGCACCTGTTAACTGTTTTATAGCCAGCTCTTAACATTGAAAAAGGACCTAGAATTGGTCAGCACACTGAGTGGATATGCACCCTAATTTTCCTCTACCTTTTTTTGCTTGTTTCTCTTTGATTTGGGATCTAACGTATTTCTAAAATTATTTGTCTTATTGTGTGTAGTAACCAGCACTCTGCCCCTAACCATGTCAGAGAGTTCTGAGGGGCTGGCTCAGATCTCGCTAAACCCTCTTTTCCGGGTTCATTCCCTCAGCCTCCTCTCCATTCATTCCCCTCAGCCTCCATTCATTCCCCTCAGCCTCCTCTTCATTCATTCCCTCAGCCTCATCTTCATTCATTCCCTCAGCCTCCTCTTCATTCATTCCCTCAGCCTCCTCTTCATTCATTCCCCTCAGCCTCCATTCATTCCCCTCAGCCTCCTCTTCATTCATTCCCTCAGCCTCCTCTTCATTCATTCCCCTCAGCCTCCTCTTCATTCATTCCCTCAGCCTCCTCTTCACTCATTCCCTCAGCCTCCATTCATTCCCCTCAGCCTCCTCTTCATTCATTCCTTAGCCTCCTCTTCACTCATTCCCTCAGCCTCCATTCATTCCCCTCAGCCTCCTCTTCATTCATTCCCCTCAGCCTCCTCTTCATTCATTCCCCTCAGCCTCCTCTTCATTCATTCCCCTCAGCCTCCTCTTCATTCATTCCCTCAGCCTCCTCTTCACTCATTCCCTCAGCCTCCATTCATTCCCCTCAGCCTCCTCTTCATTCATTCCCTCAGCCTCCTCTTCACTCATTCCCTCAGCCTCCATTCATTCCCCTCAGCCTCCTCTTCATTCATTCCCCTCAGCCTCCTCTTCATTCATTCCCTCAGCCTCCTCTTTACTCATTCCCTCAGCTTCCATTCATTCCCCTCAGCCTCCTCTTCATTCATTCCCTCAGCCTCCTCTTCATTCATTCCCCCAGCCTCCTCTTCATTCATTCCCCTCAGCCTCCTCTTCATTCCCCTCAGCCTCCTCTTCATTCATTCCCTCAGCCTCCTCTTCATTCATTCCCTCAGCCTCCTCTTCATTCATTCCCCTCAGCCTCCTCTTTATTCATTCCCTCAGCCTCCTCTTCATTCATTCCCTCAGCCTCCTCTTCATTCATCCCCTCAGCCTCCTCTTCATTCATTCCCTCAGCCTCCTCATCATTCATTCCCTCAGCCTCCTCTTCACTCATTCCCTCAGCCTCCATTCATTCCCCTCAGCCTCCTCTTCATTCATTCCCTCAGCCTCCTCTTCACTCATTCCCTCAGCCTCCATTCATTCCCCTCAGCCTCCTCTTCATTCATTCCCCTCAGCCTCCTCTTCATTCATTCCCCTCAGCCTCCTCTTCATTCATTCCCCTCAGCCTCCTCTTCATTCATTCCCTCAGCCTCCTCTTCACTCATTCCCTCAGCCTCCATTCATTCCCCTCAGCCTCCTCTTCATTCATTCCCTCAGCCTCCTCTTCACTCATTCCCTCAGCCTCCATTCATTCCCCTCAGCCTCCTCTTCATTCATTCCCCTCAGCCTCCTCTTCATTCATTCCCTCAGCCTCCTCTTCACTCATTCCCTCAGCCTCCATTCATTCCCCTCAGCCTCCGCTTCATTCATTCCCTCAGCCTCCTCTTCATTCATTCCCTCAGCCTCCTCTTCATTCATTCCCTCAGCCTCCTCTTCATTCATTCCCCTCAGCCTCCTCTTCATTCATTCCCCTCAGCCTCCTCTTCATTCATTCCCTCAGCCTCCTCTTCATTCATTCCCTCAGCCTCCTCTTCATTCATTCCCTCAGCCTCCTCTTCATTCATTCCCTCAGCCTCCTCTTCATTCATTCCCCTCAGCCTCCTCTTCAGTCATTCCCTCAGCCTCCTCTTCAGTCATTCCCTCAGCCTCCTCTTCAGTCATTCCCTCAGCCTCCTCTTCATTCATTCCCTCAGCCTCCTCTTCATTCATTCCCTCAGCCTCCTCTTCATTCATTCCCTCAGCCTCCTCTTCATTCATTCCCTCAGCCTCCTCTTCATTCATTCCCCTCAGCCTCCTCTTCATTCATTCCCCTCAGCCTCCTCTTCATTCATTCCCTCAGCCTCCTCTTCATTCATTCCCTCAGCCTCCTCTTCATTCATTCCCCTCAGCCTCCTCTTCATTCATTCCCTCAGCCTCCTCTTCATTCATTCCCTCAGCCTCCTCTTCATTCATTCCCCTCAGCCTCCTCTTCATTCATTCCCTCAGCCTCCTCTTCATTCATTCCCTCAGCCTCCTCTTCATTCATCCCCTCAGCCTCCTCTTCATTCATTCCCTCAGCCTCCTCTTCATTCATTCCCTCAGCCTCCTCTTCATTCATTCCCTCAGCCTCCTCTTCATTCATTCCCTCAGCCTCCTCTTCATTCATTCCCCTCAGCCTCCTCTTCATTCATTCCCTCAGCCTCCTCTTCATTCATTCCCTCAGCCTCCTCTTCATTCATTCCCTCAGCCTCCTCTTCATTCATTCCCTCAGCCTCCTCTTCATTCATTCCCTCAGCCTCCTCTTCATTCATTCCCTCAGCCTCCTCTTCATTCATTCCCTCAGCCTCCTCTTCATTCATTCCCTCAGCCTCCTCTTCATCTCCCCCTCTGGTGGCCTCCTCTTCATTCATTCCCCTCAGCCTCCTCTTCATTCATTCCCTCAGCCTCCTCTTCATTCATTCCCTCAGCCTCCTCTTCATTCATTCCCCTCAGCCTCCTCTTCATCTCCCCCTCTGGTGGTCTCCTCTTCATTCATTCCCTCAGCCTCCTCTTCATTCATTCCCTCAGCCTCCTCTTCATTCATTCCCTCAGCCTCCTCTTCATTCATTCCCCTCAGCCTCCTCTTCATTCATTCCCTCAGCCTCCTCTTCATTCATTCCCTCAGCCTCCTCTTCATTCATTCCCTCAGCCTCCTCTTCATTCATTCCCCTCAGCCTCCTCTTCATTCATTCCCTCAGCCTCCTCTTCATTCATTCCCTCAGCCTCCTCTTCATTCATTCCCTCAGCCTCCTCTTCATTCATTCCCCTCAGTCTCCTCTTCATTCATTCCCTCAGCCTCCTCTTCATTCATTCCCTCAGCCTCCTCTTCATTCATTCCCCTCAGCCTCCTCTTCATTCATTCCCCTCAGCCTCCTCTTCATTCATTCCCTCAGCCTCCTCTTCACTCATTCCCTCAGCCTCCATTCATTCCCCTCAGCCTCCTCTTCATTCATTCCCTCAGCCTCCTCTTCACTCATTCCCTCAGCCTCCATTCATTCCCCTCAGCCTCCTCTTCATTCATTCCCCTCAGCCTCCTCTTCATTCATTCCCTCAGCCTCCTCTTCACTCATTCCCTCAGCCTCCATTCATTCCCCTCAGCCTCCGCTTCATTCATTCCCTCAGCCTCCTCTTCATTCATTCCCTCAGCCTCCTCTTCATTCATTCCCTCAGCCTCCTCTTCATTCATTCCCCTCAGCCTCCTCTTCATTCATTCCCCTCAGCCTCCTCTTCATTCATTCCCTCAGCCTCCTCTTCATTCATTCCCTCAGCCTCCTCTTCATTCATTCCCTCAGCCTCCTCTTCATTCATTCCCCTCAGCCTCCTCTTCATTCATTCCCCTCAGCCTCCTCTTCAGTCATTCCCTCAGCCTCCTCTTCAGTCATTCCCTCAGCCTCCTCTTCAGTCATTCCCTCAGCCTCCTCTTCAGTCATTCCCTCAGCCTCCTCTTCAGTCATTCCCTCAGCCTCCTCTTCATTCATTCCCTCAGCCTCCTCTTCATTCATTCCCTCAGCCTCCTCTTCATTCATTCCCTCAGCCTCCTCTTCATTCATTCCCTCAGCCTCCTCTTCATTCATTCCCTCAGCCTCCTCTTCATTCATTCCCTCAGCCTCCTCTTCATTCATTCCCTCAGCCTCCTCTTCATCTCCCCCTCTGGTGGCCTCCTCTTCATTCATTCCCCTCAGCCTCCTCTTCATTCATTCCCTCAGCCTCCTCTTCATTCATTCCCCTCAGCCTCCTCTTCATTCATTCCCTCAGCCTCCTCTTCATCTCCCCCTCTGGTGGCCTCCTCTTCATTCATTCCCCTCAGCCTCCTCTTCATTCATTCCCTCAGCCTCCTCTTCATTCATTCCCTCAGCCTCCTCTTCATTCATTCCCTCAGCCTCCTCTTCATTCATTCCCTCAGCCTCCTCTTCATTCATTCCCCTCAGCCTCCTCTTCATTCATTCCCTCAGCCTCCTCTTCATTCATTCCCTCAGCCTCCTCTTCATTCATTCCCTCAGCCTCCTCTTCATTCATTCCCCTCAGCCTCCTCTTCATTCATTCCCTCAGCCTCCTCTTCATTCATTCCCTCAGCCTCCTCTTCATTCATTCCCTCAGCCTCCTCTTCATTCATTCCCCTCAGCCTCCTCTTCATTCATTCCCTCAGCCTCCTCTTCATTCATTCCCTCAGCCTCCTCTTCATCTCCCCCTCTGGTGGCCTCCTCTCTGCAGCGTAGCTTCAGAAAATGCCCCTTAGAACTAGAAGACGTAACCATCACAGCAGTTCATTTCTCCCTTTCCTGTTCCTTCTTTAGGAAATCTCCCCATTTGTTTTCTTTCTTTTTTAAAATATATTTTATTGATATTTTACAGAGAGGAAGGAAGAGTGATAGAGAGTTAGAAACATCGATGAGAGAGGAACATCGATCAGCTGCCTCCTGCACACCTCCTACTGGGGATGTGCCCGCAACCAAGGTACATGCCCTTGACCGGACTCGAACCCGGGACCTTTCAGTCCGCAGGCCGACACTCTATCCACTGAGCCATACCGGTTAGGGCCCCATTTGTTTTCTTTAAACTTATCTGAGTGATTGCTTTGTTCCTCCCCTCTCCCCACCCCCTCCAGAACATCCTGGCTTGTTGGCTTTATTTTCCTTTTATCAAACACCTGAGCTGTTCCCGGCGAGTCACTATCAGATACGGTTTATGATGCCTTTATGCTCGCCCGGCTACTTGCAGGCGGCTTTCGCCGTCCTTCTGTCCAGGTGTTCGTTCCGTGTGAGCTCAGAACGGGCTCCTGTTCGTTGTGGATATTTTTTGCCTGCCTCTATTTCGACACATTTCCTCTTCCCCTGTCTCATTAAAGGGGAGGTTTTGCTACTAAATGAAGACTTTAGAATGCAATAGACAATAAGTCGGCCTTCCCTATTTCGGGAAGAACATTGAGGGCAGCAGATTGTCCGATGCTGACCAGGGAACGCCGCTAGGGAGCTGTTTCACGTTGACGTTCTTTTGCGGAATACATGGGAAAACTGGCAGTTGGGTATGTCGGTCGACACGTTCCCTTATTCTCATTACATTAAACGTACGGGATAATTTTATGCCCTTTAGCTATGTTTTTTTTTGAAAGAAAAATACAAAAATCACACAAATATATAATATTTTTTTTTGCCATTTAATGATCTTAGCCAAATTAACTAATAAGCTCATTAAAGCTCAAATGATACTGAAAATACCTCTTCACCCATTCATGTCATCCCACTACTAAAACACATACATGTACCTGGGTTTTTCCTCCTTTTCCCTAAAGCCAAAGGCCCACCCACCACAGAGTGAAACCCCGGCCAGGCAGAAACACATCCGCAAGGAAAGATCTAGAAGCACAGAGTGAGACTCAACAGAGCACAAGATAACGAGAAATTCAGAAACATACTGAGGTGTCACAAGACATTTTAAAATGCTTTTATTCTAGACACATAAGGTCAGACTCATTAATTACATATTGCATACTTTTTGAAGCTTTGCGTCCATGACACAAAACCAGTATCTGTTATGAGTCCAATTTTTGAAAGCACTTCAACAAACGTTTAGCTTTTAGTTCTTGTTGAAGTTCATCAAAGGCTGCTTGTCAATTTTTTTTTTTTTAATTTTGAGTCAAAGTTACCATTTTCCAACCATGTGGTGCAACACACAGGCGCGGGTGGGCAAGGGCGCAAACACACAAGCACACGCACGAACGAACACATGCCTTAGTGTCGTGGGCAGAGAGCCCTCCCACCGAGGACCGAGGTACAGATGAGCGCCACACCAGACTCTGCGGTTTCGCTTTTGAAGCCGAAGCGCGCTATTTCACTTACAAATGTTTTTTTGTTTAAATATATTTTATTGATATTTTACAGAGAGGAAGGGAGAGGGATAGAGAGCTAAAACCATCGATGAGAGAGAAACATCGATCAGCTGCCTCCTGCACACCTCCCACTGGGGATGTGCCCGCAACCAAGGTACATGCCCTTGACCGGAATCAAAGCTGGGACTTTTCAGTCCGCAGGCCGACGCTCTATCCACTGAGCCAAACCGGTTTTGGCTACAAATGTTTTTTATCACATGTCTGAGCCTTCCTGGGCCCGCGCCAACAGGTTGGCTGAGCCCCTTCCTGCTTTTTCCCCCATCAAGGTTACAGCAAGGACAAAGAGCAGATCCAATCTGTTACACAGAGGATGTCCTTAGAGACGCTGAAGTGCTTCTAGCTCGCAAGTGCTTTGCTGCTGTGCCATCCAGGTAACAATTCATCACAATCTGACAAGACACACTTTTAACATCAGGGTGCGGGGGGCGGGGTAAGAAGGAAGTAGAAATAGTTCTGGGCAGAAAGGAGGGCTGGGAGTATAGAATGTGTCGCGATGTGATATTTCACCCCACACCCATCTATATATAATACAAGCCCAGCAACCGAATGGCGGAACGACCAGAACAACCGGTCGACCAGTCGCTATGACACGCACTGACCACCAGGGGGCAGACGCTCAATGCAGGAGCTGCCCCTGGTGGTCAGTGCACTCCCACAGGGGGAGCGCCACTCGGCTGACCGGGATGAGCAGCGCTCCCATAGCGGGCCGATCCCCACAGGCCACGCCCCCCCACCAGTGCATGAATCCGGGCACCGGGCCTCTAGTATTGTAAATAAACATGACCGAGCACCGTGTCAACCGCCCCCCCCCCCCCACCAATGCACCCTGTGCCAAGGCCCAAGCCTGTGTGTCCCTTTAAGAGAAGTAGTGTAGCCCTAGCCGGTTTGGCTCAGTGGATAGAGCGTTGGCCTGTAGACCGAAGGGTCTTGGGTTTGATTCTGGTCAAGGGCACATGCCCTGAGTCAAAGAGGGTGAGCACTCGCCAACCACAGTGGGGGGAAGGGCGCGTGTGGGAGGTGGTGTGGCAGGGAGAAGGCACTGAGCTCCGAGGAAGAGGGAACCTGTGGCATAGGAAGCAGAGGGCAGGGCGGGCGGGAGGAAGCAGGAGAAGAGGCGGCTGACTCCTGGAGTGACCTGGCCTCTATCCTGAGCCGGTGGGAGCCATTGGAGTGTTAAGCAGGGGCGTCCATGGTGAGAGGTGCGTTTTAGGCAGATGAAACCACAGAAGTCAGTCCAGGCGAGGCAGCCTGACCCCCGGGGACGGGGGAGACTCTGCCAGGAGTGGGGAGAGACGGACCAGGCAGAGTTGGGAATGGGGAGGGAGACGCCTCAAGCATGAGAAGCGTCACACCACCAGGGCGCGATGGTTGGTAGGAATGAGGGTGAAGGAGCAAGAGGGGATTCGGCTCGGGCCTGGATGGAGGGCGAGAGGGAGAGCAAAGTAGGGTCTGTGTGGAGGGCAGATGATGGGCGGGCGAGGCTCTGTATCTGCCACCCCAACTCACACACACACACACCTGCCACCCCAACTCACACACACACACACACACACCTGCCACCCCAACTCACACACACACACACACACCTGCCATCCCAACTCACACACACACACACACACACACACACACACCTGCCACCCCAACTCACACACACACACACACCTGCCACCCCAACTCACTCACACATACACCTGCCACCCCAACTCACACACACACACACCTGCCACCCCAACTCACACACACACACACACACACACACACACCTGCCACCCCAACTCACACACACACACACACACCTGCCACCCCAACTCACACACACACACACACACACACACACCTGCCACCCCAACTCACACACACCCACACCTGCCACCCCAACTCACATACACACACACACACACACCTGCCACCCCAACTCACACACACACACACACACCTGCCACCCCAACTCACACACACACACACCTGCCACCCCAACTCACACACACACACACACACACACACCTGCCACCCCAACTCACACACACACACACACACACCTGCCACCCCAACTCACACACACACACACACACACACCTGCCACCCCAACTCACACACACACACACACACACACACACCTGCCACCCCCTCTCACACACACACACCTGCCACCCCCTCTCACACACACACACACCTGCTACCCCCTCACACTCACACACACACACACACCTGCTACCCCCTCTCTCTCTCTCACACACACACACACACACACACACACACACACAAACTTTGAATCTCTGCCCTGTTCACTTTATTTGCCTGTTTAGTTGCCTCTGTCCCTGCTGACGGCCAGCGCCTTGGGGACAGGGGCTGTTTGCCTTCCCTGTTACTCATCCCCACAGCCAGCGGGCTGCCGGCACAGGGTAAGCATCAACACGTCTGTGTGAAAGGGACGAGGTGAGCGTTGCGATCATCATGAAGCATTAGCATACATTTCCAGTTAGTTTTCTCCAGTTGGTCTGTCTCTCTCAAGTTTTGTAACAGATCCCAGTTGAAGTTATTTAACCAAGAGCGAGCGTGGCACGGGCCAGCGAACCTGGGCGCCAGGCCCAGCCCTGCCCCGACAGATCTCTGAGGGTGGCGAGGCCTCGGCCCGCTGCTGGGCATTGCGTGCACTTAGGAATTGCACAGGAGGGACTGCTGAGGTCCTGGCCCGTCCTGATGTGTACAGGAAAGGCACACACTGTAAGGGGCTGGCCAAAAAGAGAAAAGTAGGCGCGCGGGGAACACTCTGTTGGTCAGAGAAAAGGATTCAGGACACAGAAAGCCCACACTCTGAGTATGCTTGCCATCAAACTTCCCAGGTTTCCAACGCCTCGATGTCCACGGGCAGAGTGGGTGAGAGAGAAACCCGCCCAAGAGGGCGCGGCTAAGTTTGTGGCGGGGGTCCTCTGTCTCGGGGCTGCACTGCTTGGCCAGGACAGGAGTGGGCTCAGGGGACGCCCGTGCCCCACGTGCTGAGCGTGGGCAGACTCCCCGGGGGGGGCCGGGAGCTGCCCTCCGTCCGTGGCCAGGTCTCTCCGTGCCTAAGGAGCCTTCTGGATTGGTCCGGCTTCTACCCGGTCCCTCTCCTTGCCAAGCATCGTTAGGCTCCGTGGAAAAGAATGTGAGCTCAGAGGCGTCTTTGTCCAGACGAAGTCTGAAGGCACATTCCTTGTACTTGGGGGGCGTTCACCAGCCGCGGCCCCTCCTCACGGGGGGCCAGAGTGTAATTGGCAGGAACCTCGGGCACGTTTTTCCGTAGTTCCGTTCGTGGCGCTGCCTGGGGCCGTCTCGCTGCTCAAAATGTAACAGAAAAGAACGTGTGCATCCTCTCACCAGCTTTAAACAAGCGTGAGAAGCCCATTTGTTTCCCACTGCTCGGTAACGGCCTTCTAAGACGGCGATGGGAATATCTTGCTCCCACAAAAGTGTGTGACGTGATGCGCGCAGATGAAGTTTCTGTGAATCGAAACATCTAGGTGAACGGTTCGTTAAAGGGATTTGTCACGCTCTTTCTACCATCAAAGTCGACTTTCGGGGGCAGCCTCTTAGCCTATCTAGTGCTAATCCTATATAATAAAAGGCTAATATGCAAATCGACTGAACAGCAGAATGACCGGTTGCTATGACGTGCACTGACCACCAGAGGGCAGATGCTCAACGCAGGAGCTGTCCCCTGGTGGTCAGTGACTCCCACAGGGGGAGCGCCGCTCAGCCAGAAGCCGGGCTCATGGCTGGCGAGCGCAGCAGTGGAGGGAGCCTCTCCAGTCTCTGCGGCAGCACTAAGGATGTCCGGCTGATGGCGTAGGCCTAAGCCATCAATCGGACATCCCCTGAGGGCTCCCAGACTGCGAGAGGGTACCGTCCAGGCTGAGGGACGCCCCCCTCCGAGTGCACGAATTTCATGACCGGGCCTCTAGTCCTGTATAACATCACAGCAGAATAATGGCTTCTCCGCCCCTGCCCCTGCCCCTGCCCCTGACTCTCACCCAGGATGATGGTTCTGACTTCCTTAGTTCCACCTTGTTCCCATGACAGCAGCCAGAGTGATCCTTACACGGTGAAGTCCCTACAGTCGCACTCACCTCTCTAGTCCACCAGGCTCACCCTCTCCCAGGGTCTCCGTGATGGCCATTGGCCCCTCTTCCCCCCCAAACCTCCTGCCAGACACCACGAGGCCGTGACCTTCTCTCCTTCAAGATTTTTCTCGACTCTCACCTGCTCCGTGAGCCTGACCTTGGCCACTCAACCTAAAACCACACTGCTCGGCCCCACCTGCACACCTCATCCTCCCCCCTGCTTATTTATGGCAAGTACCATCTTCCAACATACCAGATTGATTGATTGATTGATTGATTGATTGATTATTGATGATGTATATGGTCCTCATCACTAGAATGGAAGCTAAATGAAGGCAGAACCTTTTTCTTTTCTGTGTTGTTAGTTGCTCTATTTCCAGTGCCTAGCACACAGTAAGAGCTCTAAATAATTGTTGAATGAATGAAGGAAGGAATGGAATATTTGTTGAAGGAATGAATGAGTGACTTAATTGGGTGTTTTCCTGTGTAATCTAAATGGAGTTCACTGTTTCTTTTCTATGTCGGTTATACGTCTACAGCAAGGGCAGGGTCTATCAATGTACACAATTAAACAATTGTTTGTATCCACCTAACAAGGACATTCTTTATAGCATGAAGAGCTGTGAGGATGAGCCCAGCAGTGTGGCTCAGTGGTGGAGCGTCGGCCTACGAACCAGGAGGTCACGGTTCAATTCCCGATCAGGGCACATGCCCAGGTTGCAGGCTTGATCCCCATTGTGGGGTGGGCAGGAGGCAGCTGGTCAACGATTCTCTCTCATTGTTGATGTTTCTCTCTCCCTCTCCCTCTCCCTTCCTCTCTGAAGCCAATAAAAATGTGTAAACAAATAAAAAGAGTTGTGAGGACAAGACCTCCCCTGAGCGAGGCGGAGGAGAGTGTAGAGGTGAGCTGGGACCGAGGCCCTCCGTGTTGGCCTCGGGAAAAGGGGCTCGTGGACACCTGTGGCTGCTGGCAGCCTTGGGATGATGCCTGCAGGGCACCGCCACAGTAGGTTGCTGCATCAGGGGGTGCTCACGAGCTTTGTTATTCTTGGGACCCCTCCGGAAGGGGGAGGTGGGACTTGTGGGAGCCATCCCGGGGATGTGGGACTTGTCCCAACGACGGAGCATGCAAGTGAACCCCCTGACTTGGGGCTGGAGGCCCTCGGCCCCCACGCTCCCCGGGGCTCCCCTGCAGACCGCACGGCACCACAGCCACGTAGCCCTCTGCTCTTAAGAACAGGCAAGGGCGGGTTCCCTCCCCTGCAGGGGCGAGCAGCACCGCCCTCCCTCCGCCCACACCACACCACCAGCATTTGCCCAGCAGCGCGCACAGAGCGTGGCCTCACCCACAGAGCGTGGCCTCACGTCGCCCTGTGAGATAAGGCGGGTCATCCCTCCCAGCTTCCAGATAGCTTGCCTGTGGGACGAGGTAAGCCCTGCAGGGAAGGCTCTGTTACCATGTATGGCCTCATGTGTTCATGCGATGGATATTCAGCTGCTTGTTATATGCCAGGCACTGGGCCAGGCCTGGGAATACAGCAAGGTCTCTGTCCTCACGGAGCATACATTCAGGAGGAGGGGGAGGAGGCCGGGGATAAACAAAGGGCCAGTGAACATGCCACGTGCCCCGCAGAGACCCTGCTGTCCAGAAAAGTGAAGCAGAGCGAGGCATCGGCCGTTGGGGGCTGCGCTTTGACATCAGGAGTCAGGGAAGGCCTCCCTGAGGAGGTCACGTTTGGGCAGAGACGGAAGCAAGCCTTGTAGATTCCTGCTTGTTGCAAGAGAGGTAGCAGCACGCAAAGGCCCCGAGGCCGGACCCCGCAGGGCTCCTGGAAGCCTGACAAGGAGGCCAGAGTGGCCGGAGCTCAGAGACAGGTGGGGGGCAGGGAGGGGGAGGTGAACAGAGAGAGCTGTGGAGGCGGGGCCGACTAACGAGGCTGTCTCAGGCCTCTGCGATGACTCCTGAGCTGGGAGTGTCTTGCGGAGAGGAGTGAGCATTCTGTGCTGTGTTGAGGTGACTGCAGGGAGACGGGGGAGTCAGAGCAGATCTTGCCACAGACCCAGTTGGGCCGCGTGGGCAGCTGAGACCGGAGCGGAGGCGGGGGAGGTGCTGAGCGGGGTTCCAGTCTGCGTACACCTTGCAGGTCACGCTGAAGATTTTGCTGAAGGATTGGAAGTGGGTGTAAAGTTGTCCAGGTCCTACGGACCCGGAGGGGCTGGGGAGGCGGAGAAGCAGATGGAATGTGTGGGGAGCGCCTCCTACGGGCAGATTCCTGCCACTGGTTCGAGGGTGGGCCTCAAGAACACAGGGACAAGCCTGGCCCTCGTGGCTCAGTGATGGAGCACCGACCTGTGACCTAGGAGGTCACGGTTCCAGTCCCAGTCAGGGCACATGTCCGGGTTGCGGGCTTGCTCCCCAGTGTGGGGCGTGCAGGAGGCAGCCGATCAATAATTCTCTCTCATCGACCATGTTTCTGTCTCTCCTCCCTTTCCCTTCCTCTCTGACATCAATAAAAATATATTTAAAATAAGGACACAGAGACAGGCTTTTCCACACAGGCTGGCAAATATCTGACAGTGGCAGTCACATCACACTCCCCAACATCACACTCCCCCACGCCGACCACCCCACCTGCACCTGCCCTGCGCCCTTCCGGTTCTCAGGAAAACAAAACCCTCCTCTTCTGAGCATTCTTCCTATGACTCCGTTTCTCACCTTGCCGTCTGGCGACCCTTGTCTGGATGCACTGTCACTCGCTAAGGTCACTTCTTCACATCCCCAACGCCTGTGGTTTAAGCAGAGATGTTTATACAGTTTGTTTTCCGTCCCATTCACTTCTGGTCTCATCCTGCTGTCTGTGACGCCCCTTTGCCCAGCGCCTTCCTTCCGGCTGGCACATGTGGCTCCCGGCCGCCCGCTGTGCCAAAGGGATTGCACACCAGTGTTTCTGCTGGCTCTGCACCGTGCTTGATACCAACCAATCGGAGAAGCCATAGCCGAGGCCCTGCCAGCGAACAGTTCACTGAGATGTTATTTATGATATAACTAGAGGCCTGGTGCACGACATTTGTGCATGGAGGTGGGGGGGGGGGGGTCCCTCAGCCTGGCCTGCGCCCTTTCGTAGTCTGGGAGCCCTTGGGGATGTCCAACTGACAGCTTGGGTCTGTTCCTGCCACCGCCAATGCGCTCACCAGCCTTGAGCTCGGCTTCTGACTGAGCAGCACTCCCCCTGGGGGAGCGCACTGACCACCAGGGGGCACCTCCTGCATTGAGCATCTGCCCCCTGGTGGTCAGTGTGTGTCATAGCGACCGGCCGTTCTGCTGTTCGGTCGATTTGCATATTACCCTTTTATTATATAGGATTGGCTCGAGCGGCACGGTCCCCTCCAATGTCTGTGCTTCGGCGCCAGGCCTGCTGCTGTGTGTTTGCCTGGAAGACTTTGCTGAAAGATTGGAGATGGGTTTGAGGGTGCCCAGGTCCCCAACACTCTCCAGAAATCTGCAAGGCTTGGTGACCCGCTGGGTGTGACCAAGGAGACCCCCACGAGGAAACAGCGTCGCTGACCCGGTAACAGGTATGGAAGTCTTCGGGCCTCTGCTACTTAAAGGGGGAAGAGGAGGGGACTTTTGATCGCTCTGTTCTCCAAGTTCTGTTTTCTAGGCAGGAAAACGTGCCTTGATCAGTTTTATGACCCTCAAAGATTTCCTTCTTGGGCGCCCTCTTCTGCCCCCGACCCCCAGGACGCTTTATTGTCCCCAGGAAGCAGAGAGGGACGTGGGCCTGAGGGGCCTGCGCTTCTTCCAAGAAATGTAAACATGTGAGAAGGTATCCAGGGCAATATAGAGTTGGCTTTTATTTTATTTCTTTTAAAGACTTTTATTTATTTTCTTTGTTTTTTAAAATATGTTTTTATTGATTTCAGCGAGGAAGGGAGAGGAAGAGAAAGATAGAAATCTCAACGATGAGAGAGAATCATTGATCAATCAGCTGCCTCCTGCACTCCCCACACTGGGGATCGAGCCCGCAACCCGGGCATGTGCCCTGACCGGGAATTGAACCCTGACCTTCTGGTTCATAGGTCGATGCTCAACCACTGAGCCACGTCGGCCGGGCTAAAGTTGGTTTTTATATCACCCATTGCCTATGCTTTATTTGTGTTCAGAACCTATTTAACATGCTAAGCAGAAGTACCGGCATCTTACAACCCTTAGGTGCTGTGTCACAGGCCTAGTGTGATAACTAGTCATTACATGTGATGGCTGGTCATGAAGGTGATCACTACAAATTACATGTGACAGCCACACATGCTTGTCATAGCTGGTCATACAAGTAAATTAAACCCTCGTCTGTACCCACGGACATGGCTTGTTGTGACAGTTAGTCCAGATTCAAACTTTTACGGGGACACTTAAGTATATTAAAGCTTCAGCTTAAATGTGCCATTTAACCTACCGGCTTGTTTCCAAAAACACCCTGCGCTGCCGGCATCCCTGGCCTCCCGGCTGCCGTGATGGCAGGAGGCCATCCTTCCAGGCGAGGGTGCCACCAAGGCCGTCCTAAAGCCGGCCTCGGACTCAGGTCACGCTGCCACTCACTGCGGGCACGGGAAGCCCGCCCTACAACCTGCCAGCGAGGCGCTGCCCGCGCCGATTGCCAAGCATGACCCTAACTCACGGTTTTGCTCTGACTCACGTGAATAGGCCTCGCAATTACCAACTCGCACCCGAGTCTGAAATCGCAAAGGGTAGTCCTCGGAGATGGCCGAGCCGAGGAGAAAGGGAGCGCTTGTCTTCCGACCCAGCTGTGTTGATTTTACAATTTCAGGGCTGGAGAGCGGCCAGCTGACTGCATTGACCTCTGTTCAGTCTGCCCTATGGATTCTCTCATTTCTGGGATGCCAAACTAGACTCCAAGAATTCACGCCTATTGTGATGTGCACAGGGCATGCCTACTTTTCTCGGTAGGGTTGATGCAGTGGGTAGAGGGTTGAAACAGTGAAGGTCAAACCCTGGCCAATTTAGCTCAGTGGATAGAGTGCCGGCCCTCAGTCTGAGAAGTCCAGCGTTCAATTCCGGTCCAGGGCACACACCTCGGTTGCAGGCTGTGGCTCTGGCCCCAGTCCATCAATGTTTCTCTCTCTGTCTCTCCTCCTCCCTTCCACTCTCTCTAAAAATCAATGGGAAAAATCCTTTTCTACTCAAGTCAGAATTAGCTTTCATTGTTCCATCTCCAGCCATTTCCAAGCGGAAACCCGAAACGCTTAGAACAGTGAAAGTAGAATAACATGACGATGTTAGAAGTGATGATTCTTAAGATGATGACATTTCTAATGTGCTATCTGTTCTTCTGCTTAATGTTAGATGTTTACTTTAAAGGTCATTTTGTATCTGCTCTCGCTTCTTTAACCTGGAGAAGGTATTGGGCCAGAAGCAATGCGTTTCTGCCTTGATTCAGCGGGGCCCGTGTTTAGCAGGATAAAAAGAGGAATCAGCAGTAGTGTTCCCCACCATCTCTCCCCAAGAAAACGTGTGTGCTCCTGGCAGACTGTGCCTCAGGTCCACACTGGGCATCGTGCTGTGCCCATACCACTTTGTCCTAAATCCTTAAGGATTGGGTCTGAGTCTTTTTTTTTTTTTTTTTTTTTTTAATATATTTTATTGATATTTTACAGAGAGGAAGGGAGAGGGATAGAGAGCTAGAAACATCGATGAGAGAGAAACATCGATCAGCTGCCTCCTGCACACCTCCCACTGAGGATGTGCCCGCAACCAAGGTACATGCCCTTGACCGGAATCGAACCCGGGACCCTTCAGTCCGCAGGCCGACGCTCTATCCACTGAGCCAAACCGGTTTCGGCAGGGTCTGAGTCTTAACAATACTTTCTTTCAGAGCTTAAGAAAGTGTCTTAATGACATGATTATTTAAACTGATATATGCATCATCCTATATAATAAAAGGCTAATATGCAAATTGACCCTAACGGTGGAACGATCGGTCGCTATGACACACACTGACCACGAGAGGGCAGACGCTCAACACAGGAGCTGCCCCCTGGTGGTCAGTGCACTCCCACAGGGGGAGCTCTGCTCAGCCACAAGCTGGATTGATGGCTGCGAGCACAGTGGCGCTGGCGGGAGCCTCTCCCACCTCCATGGCAACGCTAAGGATGTCCGACTGCAGCTTAGGCCCCCTCTCCGCGGGGAGCAGGCCTAAGCCATCAGTTGGACATCCCCCAGGCTTCCGGGCTGCCAGAGGGATGTCTGACTGTCAGCTTAGGCCCAATCCACGGGGGAGTGGGCCTAAGCCGGCAGGTGGACATCCCTCAAGGGATCCCGGCCTGCAAGAGGGTGCAGGCTGGGCTGACAGACCCCCCCCGCCCCAAGTGCATGAATTTTTGTGCACCAGGTCTCTAGTCCTATATAATAAAAGGCTAATATGCAAATTGACCAAACAGTGGAATGACTGCTCGCTATGACGTGCACTGACCACCAGGCGGCAGACACTCAATGCAGGAGCTGCCCCCTGGTGGTCAGAGCGTTCCCACAGGGGGAGTGCCGCTCAGCCAGAAACCGGGCTCACGGCTGGTGAGCGCAGCAGCGGTGCAGGAGCCTCTCCCGCCTCCATGGCAGTGCTAAGGATGTCCGACTGACGGCTCAGACCCGCTACCCGTAGGGAGTGGGTCTAAGCCATCAGCTGGACATCCCCCAAGGGCTCCTGGACTGTGAGAGGGTGCAGGCCGGGCTGAGGGACCACCCCCCCCCCCCCCACCGAGTGCACGAATTTCATGCCCTAGGCCTCTAGTAAGGAAATGAAGACATAGCTTGTGAGAACACTTTGGAACAAGGCGCAGTTGGGCCCATACTTCCGTTTCCTTGAACTCAGCTTGTCAGACAATCCGAAGAGGAATTCCGGTCGCCGTCTGGCTTGGCCAGTGACCAGGCTGAGTGTTCCTGGCGTTGGCAGGAGTCATTTAAATGGTATACGAAGACAAATTATGTTCAGGGTTGGTCCTTTTCCGAGCAGTACGTGTTCACACTGTTATAATCCCCGCAACCTATTTTAATGATTCTCTCATGCTGCCCCGTCACGTCTGAGCTCTGCTCCCCCATGTGGATGTGGGTAAGGTCCAGCCACAGGAGGGGTCTGCAGGGACAGCTGGACGTGGTCGTTTTTCAGCAGGTAGATGGGAATGATGGTCACACTTACCTCTTTGTCTGTATGTTTCATAGGGGAAAGAATTTTGGAGTGCAGTGTGTACATGGGTTCAAACTCTGGCTCCACCTCTTACTGGCTTGGTGACCTTGAGTCATATAGAGGCATAGGTAATGTCCCCACGTCTCAGTTCCTACAAATGGAAATGGGTTGGTGACACTTATGTTGAGGGTATTTGGAAGGCCTGGATGAGGTAATGCACGTAAAATGCCTACACAGAGCGGGGCAAACGTAGGTTTGCCGTGATGAGTCCACGAAACAGAGTTTATTCTTATTATTTATTAATTACCGCCTTGTTGTCTATAAGAACCACTGTAAGCCTACTTTTGCCCCACCCTGTACAGTGCGTCGCAGAAAGTGTCTAATAAATGTGACTCTCAGCTCTTAATCCGGCTGGGTTTATTTGTTTTCTTTATTCGCCTTCTTTCTCCACGTCAGACATGATTCCTAGATGTTTCTCAGGTGATTGGCAGGTTATGTAATGTGACTTGACTCCGCCGGGCAGGGCGAACCTGTGTGTCATCCCGGCGCCTCTCGGGGAAACTGCCCACTCCTGGTCCCCGCCGACCTGCCAGACAAGTTTGGTGCCACCTCATCCCACCCCACCTTCCAAAGCAAGAACCGATGGCACCAGGGCTGGGCGTGTGACCCAAAAAAGCAAACCCATAGGTGGCCAGGGGCATAGCCTGGTAAACACTGGACCAGAACAGTGGGAATTGGGGGGCGCTGGGCAGCAGCCCTGAGGATGCCCTGAATGGGAGTCAGGGCTGAGAAACCGGAGGCCATCGAGAGACCAGGGGATGGTTCCTAGAGGGAGCCGGCCGGGAGGGACAGTGCGGGGGGAGCAAGGAGAGGCGCAGCCTGCGAGAGCCGAGCATCAGTCCCTGCGCCTCCTTTACGTCAGGTCCCGTCCTTTCCCTCTGACCTGTGCAAAGCCCCCCAAAGTCCCCCCCCGAGCTGATGAGAGAGAGCGTGCTCCTGTCTGCGCAGCCGAAGAGCTGAGCAGAAAACGGTCTGTGCCCGGCTTACAGAGCCCTGGAATCCCCCGGTGCAAGCTGTGGCCGGCTCGTGCCCGTCTCCTGGGAAGGAGCCCCTTCAAATCACTGGCTTTGGGGGGGATCATGAAGGACGCGGTAGCATGGAAAGTGAGGTGTCATTTAAAGGTTAGGCTTCAAGCTGGGATATTTATAGAATTAGATATAATCTCGAATAATGACGAGGGCGTTAGAGTGCCAAGCCTCCTCCCACACTGGCTCCTGATCAGTGACCTCCAGTCATGTCTCCACTTGCCTGCCTGTGGTCACAGGGGGGGCATCCAGAACCTGGGCGAGCCCTAGCCGGGTTGTTCAGCGGTTAGCGCGCCGGCCCCTGGACTGAAGGGTCGTGGGTTCGATTCCAGTCAAGGGCACATACCTCAGTTGCAGCCTCGATCCCCAGCCCCAGGTCAGGGCACCACCAGTCGGTGTGTTTCTCTCACAGCAATGTTTCTCTCTCTCTGTCTCTCCCCGTCCCTTCCATTCATGCTAAAAATCAATGGGAAAAAAAATATCCTCTGGTGAGGATTCACAAACAAACAAACTAAGGAACAAATGATAAAGGTGGCTGCTGTGAAAAAACAACGGAAAACCTGGGTGGGCTGGAGATGCTGCCTGAGTGAGGCACGAGCCTCATTAACTACTTCGCTACCAACGTCTGTGTCAAGCCCAGGCGTGGGGGGGGGCGGGGAGGGAAGTAACAGCACCTACACAACAGGGCCCTTTACCCGTGTGCCGGCTGACAGCCCCCGTGTGCCCACCCCGATGAGGCGCTGGCTGACAGCCCCCGTGTGCCCACCCCGATGAGGCGCAGTGACAGCCCCCGTGTGCCCAGCCCGATGAGGCGCAGTGACAGCCCCCGTGTGCCCAGCCCGATGAGGCGCAGTGACAGCCCCCGTGTGCCCAGCCCGATGAGGCGCTGGCTGACAGCCCCCGTGTGCCCACCCCGATGAGGCGCTGGCTGACAGCCCCCGTGTGCCCAGCCCGATGAGGCGCAGTGACAACCCCCGTGTGCCCACCCCGATGAGGTGCAGTGACAGCCCCCGTGTGCCCACCCCGATGAGGTGCAGTGACAGCCCCCGTGTGCCCACCCCGATGAGGCGCTGGCTGACAGCCCCCGTGTGCCCACCCCGATGAGGCGCAGTGACAGCCCCCGTGTGCCCACCCCGATGAGGCGCAGTGACAGCCCCCGTGTGCCCAGCCCGATGAGGCGCAGTGACAGCCCCCGTGTGCCCACCCCGATGAGGCGCAGTGACAGCCCCCGTGTGCCCATCCCCGATGAGGCGCAGTGACAGCCCCCGTGTGCCCAGCCCGATGAGGCGCAGTGACAGCCCCCGTGTGCCCACCCCGATGAGGCGCTGGCTGACAGCCCCCGTGTGCCCAGCCCAATGAGGCGCAGTGACAGCCCCCATGTGCCCACCCCAATGAGGCGCAGTGACAGCCCCCGTGTGCCCAGCCCGATGAGGCGCAGTGACAGCCCCCGTGTGCCCAGCCCGATGAGGCGCAGTGACAGCCCCCGTGTGCCCACCCCGATGAGGCGCAGTGACCGCCCCCGTGTGCCCAGCCCGATGAGGCGCTGGCTGACAGCCCCCGTGTGCCCACCCCGATGAGGCGCAGTGACAGCCCCCGTGTGCCCACCCCGATGAGGCGCAGTGACAACCCCCGTGTGCCCATCCCCGATGAGGCGCAGTGACAACCCCTGCCAAGCAGTGAACAGCCTCTGCACCTTCGCATCCTGCGACTCCAGAAGCCGCCGGCGCAGCTCAGCGGATGGCGTGAGGGTCGGTTTATGCTGAGCCAGAGAGACCGGCCCGGGGCCTCTCGTGGGCACAGTGCCTTCTGCACAGCTCACAGGGGCCCGCAAAAGGCACGCCTGCAAAAGGCACGTGGGCGGGGGGGGAGGGGGCAGTCGGCGTGGACGTATTCTTGGGCCCACGCGGAGTTCTAAGCGCTCCGGCCTATTTTCCTAACTGTTAGAGCCAATTCGTCTTTGCGGGATGTCTTTCTTGGGCGCCTGCTATACAAGGCCCAAGGCCCAGGGGAGAATGTTCAGTGACTATTTGTGATACTTTTCTTGACGTTGGCGTTTCTTCCGTCGCGAAGGACGGAGATTTTTTGTCTTTTCCGTTTGTGAATCCCCCACATAGGGGGGCGGGGAGGGACGGGACTGTCACTGGCTCATAAAGGGAGCCGGAGGTATAGCTGCTACGACTTGATGACTTTCTGATGTGTGCTCTGGCTCTACACACCTGACGCAGGGAACGTTGAGGAGGTGAAGGGACTCACACCGAGCTCACCTGCTGGACCCGGTGCTTATTAGGGGCCCCTCCCCTAGGGGCCTGGCCTCCGCCCCAGTCCCAGCCTGTGCGGTGGGAGCAAGGACACTGCCCGCAAGCCTCTTGGGAGGGTCCCAGGGGGCGTGTGTGTGCGTCCGGCGCAGTGGCCCCAAGTCCTCATTGCTGGCACTCTAGGAGCTGAAGGGCTGGGAGCGGAGCTGTAGAATCAGACCGGGGCTCTGGCCTCAGTCCTGCCGTCGCCTTGCAGTGTGATGCTCGTGAATCGTGTGGCACTCGGCCCGGCGCTCCGTGAGTAACGGCTGCCTGATCACCATTATTACTGTCATTACTATTCTTAACAACCACAGGCAGGCTCCGTTATGGGTGTTGTTAATATTAACTTACTTCTCCAGAAAGACATACAAAACAAAGGTATTCGAATCCGTTGCGGAGGAAGAGAGATACATTTTAGAGGCACGCAGGAGTTGTCGAGGTGAGACCATTTCGGTTACGGCGCACCAAATTTAGTTTTGGGTTTCCTGGCAACGGGGGCAATAAAAAGAAACACAGCCGTTTACGTCATTGTTGCTGCCAGTGCTAATTAGCCGGCGAGAGCCGTGCTGCCCGGTGTGGTCACGGGAGTCACGCGTGGCCTGGCCGCGTCTGCGGTGGCTCGTGTGGCGGGAGGTGTGCTGGAGGGCGGGACCGCTGCATGTGAAGGCTCTTTAGGAAAGAGGAAAATATCTCATTAACCTCTCCTGCAGGCGTCCTCAGACTACGGCCCGCGGGCCCCATGCGGCCCGCCGAGGACACGTATCCGGCCCGCCGGGGGCCGCCGCCTGTCCTGCTTAGCAGCCGACGCATCCCGGGCCCGCAGGGCGCATAGGAATTTGTTCATAGTTTTTTTAAAACTATAGTCCGGCCCTCCCACGGTCTGAGGGACAGGGAACGGGCCCCTGTTTAAAAAGCTTGAGGACCCCTGCGTCTACTGCCTGTCGATTACATGTTGAAGTCATGCTACTTTGCTTATTTGAACTAAATAAAAACAGTTATTGTCATTTTCTCCTGACCGAGGAGCCTGCAGACGTGGAACCTGCGTTTGCAGGACTCAGAGCCTGCCGGGACCCAGGTGCCTCGATCGCTTGACAGGGACGGGCTCAGAGCACAGGCGATGGTCGGTCTCCATGTGAAAACGGATAACCTCTGCCCTGAAGGGACCCCAGCTGTGGGTGGCGATCGCTTCTGGCTCATCCTCCCCTTGAGACGCCAGCGAGCTGGCCGTTCCGGGCCTGGTGCCTCCTGAAACCCGAGCCCTGGGCTTTACCCCTGGGCTGGTTATTGAGTCCTTTCCTTGTGTTCATTGCGGAGGAGGAGGCAAAAAATGTGAAACTTTGCACCCCCTCCCCCAAACACTCCATCCAGCTCCGGACAAAGGCAGCGCGTGACACACACACACACACACACACACACACACACACACACACACGAGATAATCAAGTCCAAAGGGAGGGCTCTGTTTGCTCCAGGCAGTGGCTGAGTGGGCGGTGGATACTGGAGCCGTGGCAGGGAGAGCCGGGGCAGGGAGCGCTGGGCCACCTGGACGCTGGGCCACCTGGACGCTGGGCCACCTGGACGCTGAGGGCTTGCCCTGGAGGAGGTGGGGCTTGGGCTGGACCCAGGAGGATGGGGGAGCGCACAGCAGACACTCCCTGGCAGATGTTGTTACCTAAACATGTCGCACGGCCAGATGCACACTCCGGGACAGGGCCGGTGTCCCCACGCCCAGCAGGCAGGGGAGCTCCCCGGGAATGAGGTGGTCGTGCAGGCGCTGGAAAATAAAGGCGGAGGGTCATCGGCAGGTATTGGAATGGTTGAAGTTGGTAATGAGACAGCTTTTAGAAAATCTTTTTGAGATCTCTGTTATTTTCCTCCAAACGTTTGAACCAATAGAGTCACCCTAACACCAGAGATTCCTCCTGCTTCTTAAACTGCTGTTTGCTTTATGCTCCGATGTTGACTGTTCTTCCTTAGGAGTGTTTTTCTTAAGCACGGACCCAATCTAAGTGCCCACGGCCACTCTGCCGGGGGAGATGGTTTGCAAGATTGCCTGGGGGAACTGGTTGGGGAGGTCTCGGTGTTTTTTTTGTTTGTTTTTTGTTTTTTTAATGATGAGGAGATGAGGTCAGTGATTGGAAGCCGCTGGCTGTGGGCAGTGGGCTGGGACCGCAGCTGTCAGGCGCGCCCGGAGCTGCCTGAGTTGCGTGTGTTAATTGGAGCGGCGCGTGGGGCGGGGGACGGGACTCCCCGTGCTCCCTACTCCGAGCCCGGGGAGTGATGGCCCGGGGAGTGATGGCCCGGGGAGTGATGGCCCGGGGAGTGGAGGAGAGGTGCCGAAGGGACAGGCTGCCTGGGCGCCTCTGCCTGGGGGGCAAGGGCTAGCTTCACCCTCGTGTTACCCCTACGTTTTCATCTTAACCAGTTGCTCTGATTCCGTAATGGTCAGCTCCTTCATGGTAGTGATTTCCAAAGTGGAAGAGGAGCCCAGAACCCAGATAAAGTCACCAGAACGCGCTCAAAACAGCCGTCTCGTGTGGCCGAGGTGCGGGGGCGGTGACCTAGCGATGACAGCAGCACCTGGCAGGCAGAGGGACATGACACGTGTGGCCTGAGACACACTGTCCCCCGATCACCCGGGCCCTGATGGGAATGAATCACCCCAAAGCCGGCCGAGAGAGAGAGAGAGAGAGAGAGAGAGAGAGAGAGAGAGAGAGAGAGAGAGAGAGTCTGCCTCAGCCGGCCATTCCCGGCTCCGCGATGTGGACAGAGGGGAGGGGAAGGCCCTGCCCTGCGCGTGGGCATGGGGCGCAGGCAGCCGGCCACTCTGTGCGCTGCTAGGGAACCCCCAGCGCTGCCTGTGCATCTCAATCTGCCCCCCGACCTGACTGCTTGGGGCTAAGCCAGGGGTGGGCAAACTTTTTCTTAAACTGGACCGGAGGGCCGGAACAAAAGCATGGATGGAGTGTTTGTGTGAACTAATATAAATTCAAAGTAAAGGAGTGGAGGGGAGAGCAAGAGAACCGGATAGAACAGCCGGGTCCGGCCCGCGGGCTGTAGTTTGCCCAAGGCTGGGCTAAGATCTGAAATGAAGGTTCCACACTGAGAAGCAGGACGTTGGGGCCAACAGGCTCGGCGTTGGGGCCAACAGGCTCGGCGTTGGGGCCATCAGGCTTGGCCGCGATCAGCACACAAAGAGCTGACTGACATTTGAAACGCTTCCCTTTCCACCCCCACCCATGGCCCCACCCTGACCTCTGGCATCTGCACTGTCTGTCCCCAAGCCCCGCAGGCACCGTTGCTCTCTGTCCTTCCCTCCCTCCCTCGGGTGCCCTCCCTCCGCCTCCTTGGGACAGCCGTGGGTCTCTCAGGCCCCATCCAGTGCTGCCTTCTGCCTCCCTCCAGAGAGGCCCACGCGTGTGCTGTATGCTGCGTGTGGGAAAGGACACTGACAACTCCAGCTCGGCAGTCCGGGGCCCATACGGTGTCTCTAACCCGCTTGGCTGCACCAGGTGCCCAGTCAGAACAAAGATGAAAAACCCAAAGACCTAACATGACAACTGTCTCTGGTTCCACGCTGATTTATAGGATTTCTACTATAGATATGTTAGTACATGATATTTATACAGTAGGCTCATATATTTATACTAGTGCCTGGTGCATGAAATTTGTGCATGGGGCGGGGGGAGGGTCCCTCAGCCCAGCCTGCACCCTCTCCAATTGGGGACCCCTTGGAGGATGTCTGACTGCCAGTTTAGGCCTGATCCCTGTGAGATCAGGCCTAAATTGGCAGTTGGACATCCCTCTCACAATCTGGGACCACTGGCTCCTAACCGCTCCCCTGCCTGCCTGCCTGCCTGATTGCCTTTAACTGCCTCTGTCTGCCTGTCTGATTGCCCCTAACCTCTCTGCCTGCCTGCCTGCCTGCCTGATCGCCCCTAACTGCCTCTGCTTGCTTGCCTGCCTGATTGCCCCTAACTGCCCTCCCCTGCTAGCCTGATCTCACCCCCAGCTGCCCTCCCCTGCCGGCCTGATCACCCCTAACTGTCTCTGCCTGCCTGATCACCCCCAACGGTCCTCCCCTGTTAGCCTGATCATCCCTAACTGCCTCTTCCTCGGCCCCCACCACCATGGCTTTGTCCAGAAGGAAGTCAGACGTCCAGAAGATAGCCAGTCAACCCGGTCTAATTAGCATATTACCCTTTTATTAGTATAGATTATATAAGATAGGATTGCTTAAATGTGGGGAAAAAGCCTTTTTCAGCAGGAGGAGATGCTCTTGGCAGACAAAAATACATAATCCCTATATCTGGACTGATAGCCAGCCATATGCACTATAGTGCCAAACTGGTCCTTAAAAAATTGAACCGCTTTCTTACACCTTACACCAAACAGCTGTTGCTTTTAAAACCCCTCCTCAGCCCCCACCTTAGGTTCTGCCTTCGCAGTTCACCCAGATTTGGCTCTGATTGGTCGGTTTCTATGCCAGTCAGCATCTCCGGGCCTATCTCCAGGCCTGATCAGAGAGGCAGGGCTGATCATCAGCTGCCACTGAGGCTGTGGATCAGACCCTGCCTGTCCAGGCCTCTCTCTGGGCCTGATCCACAGCTCCCTCGGCAGTCCGTGCTGGGTCACCATGAAAACCCAGCACTGACTGCAGGACTGACTTCCAGTGTTCGGTCGAGCCTTCGGTCGTTACGGACCTTGGGTTTTTATATATTAGGATGTGGGTATTAATTTTATAATAGAGATATAGTCTATATATATATATAATAGGTACAGGGTGTCCCCCCAAAATGTAGACACACTTTGAATGATTATAAAGTCAGTGTTTATTTAAAATACATTTCATTTTCAAAATTAAGTGAGTTATCAGCTGTTAAAGTGTGTACACATTTGTTGGGACATCTTATATTCAGTATATTTTATATCTTACCTAATAAAAGAGAAACATGCAAATTAACCATCACTCCGCTACGCCCACAGCCAATCAGAGTGAGTATGCAAATTAATCCTACAAAGATGGAGGTTAATTTGCATATGCAGGCACACGCGGAGTGGTGTGAAGCCTGCTATGAGGGGAAGGGAGGCGGCGGAGGGAGCTAGAGGAGTGGTGTTCTGGACAGAAGCGAGGACTTGCTGGCTCCGGGCGCCGGGGAGCAGGGATGGCTGGGAGTGAAGCCAAGGAAAGGAAGGCCTGTTCTTGCACGAATATCGTGCAATGGGCCTCTAGTAATGTTGATAATATTACTTACAAACATCATCTGGGGACTCGTTTAAAATACAGGTGCCTGGGTCCTGCCCCAGGGCTTCTGATTCACTGAGTCCTGGCTGGGACTTGGTGGTTTGCATTTCCATTTAGACCCCCGATGCTGGTGCTGTGAGGCTCCTGCTTGGAGAAGCACAAACCTAGGATGGCCAGCTTGCTCCCCAGCCCTCCCTCCCCTCCTCTCTTTCCCCTCTCAGCTGCACTCAAGGAGATCCCTGTGTGATGGTTAATTTCATGTGTCAACTTGGCTGGGCCATGGTGCCCACATACGTAGTCAAACATTATTCTGGCTGTTTCTGTGAGGGCATTTTGTGCTGAGATTAACATTAAACTTGAGTTAAAGCAGATTGCCCTCCATAATGTGGGTGAGCCTAGTCCAATCAGTTGAAGGCCTGCATAGAAGGAAAGCCTGGCCTCCCCTGAGCAAGAGAGAATTCTGCTGGCAGACAGCCTTGGGGCTTCATCTACAGCACTGGCTCTCTCCTGGGTCTCCAGCCTGCCAGCCCGCTTTGTAGACTTTGGACTTCTCAGCCTACGTAATCTTATGAGCCAATTCTTTTAAAAATCTATCTTATAAAATCTATCTATCTATCTATCTATCTATCTATCTATCATCTATCTGTCTATCTATCTATCTATCTATCTATCTATCTATCATCTGCCTATCATCTATCATCTACCTATCATCTATCTATCATCTATACATCTATCACCTATCATCTATCTATCTACCAGCTATCTATCATTTACCTATCATCTATACATCTATCACCTATCATCTATCTATCTATCATCTATCATCTACCTATCATCTATACATCTTTCACCTATCTATCTATCTATCTATCTACCAGCTATCCATCTATCATCTACCTATAATCTACACATCTATCACCTATCATCTATCTATCTATCTACCAGCTATCCATCTCTCATCTACCTATCATCTATACATCTATCACCTATCATCTATCTACCTACCTACCTACCTACCTACCTATCATCTATCTGTCATTTATCTACCTATCATCTACCTATCATCTATCTACCTACCTCTCTGTCTCCTATTGAGGAGATCACACATGGGCTCTGTTTCCCTGGAGAACCCTGATTCATACACCCCATGAGAATCTGCACTCAGCTCCTCACTGCAAAGCATGTGCAGCCAGCCCCCAAGGCGGTGTCTTCCAGCATGCAGAATGAGATGGGACCCAGCACCATGGGAAAAACCCAGGGGCCCTTGGAATTGCAGGCTCCCAGTCTGCATGCCCAGAGACTCCGACCCAGCAGGGCCTGGGTGGGCCCTGGAAGCTGCACTGCCGGAACCCTTGGCTATTTTTTTGGTCTGCGACTGTCGTTCATTCCAGAAGGCGAGCTTCCCTAGCGTAGAGCATGGCGAAAGGCACAGACGTACCTGAGAACCAAGCCTCTGGCAGGGAGTTTGTTGTTGGAGTGAGAACTGCCATTTGGGGGTATTCTGGAATAACTGGGAGCACACTGAGCCATCACTGCACTGGGTTGAACAGTGTCACCCTACAATGCATGGCCTTCCTGGCGCTCAGGGTGGGACATGGGGCTATTGCAGATGTAATTACTTACGATGAGGTCCTGCAGGAGGACACTGGGCTCTTACTCCTGGTGTCCTCGCATATGAAACTGGCATCTATAAGAAAAGTGCACAGCCGAAACCGGTTTGGCTCAGTGGATAGAGCGTCGGCCTGCGGACTGAAAGGTCCCAGGTTTGATTCCGGTCAAGGGCATGTACCTTGATTGCGGGCACATCCCCAGTGGGAGGTGTGCAGGAGGCAGCTGATCGATGTTTCTCTCTCATCGATGTTTCTAACTCTCTATCCCTCTCCCTTCCTCTCTGTAAAAAATCAATAAAATATATTTAAAAAAAGAAAAGAAAAGAAAAGAAAAGTGCACCGTCAGAGAGAAGAGGACCTCATGACCACAGACGCAGAGACTGGAGTTCTGCTGCCGCAGGCCAAGGAGCACGAGGCGTGCTGGCCACACGGGAGCCTGGGAGGGAGGGGAAGGGGCCAGCCTGTCGGGAACCTGGCGCCGTCCCCCTGGACTTCAGAACCCAGAACCCGGAGAGAATGGACCCCCCACTGCAGCTGCAGCAAGCCGCCCAGTTAGTGGCAGTTTGCTATGGTGGCCCCGGGGTGCTGGTGCTCCTGCTCATGACAAACAGCTAGGAAACCGGACAAGATACATCAGACCACTGCCTGCAGATGGTGGGCAAGTGGTAGTGCAGGATAGGATTGGGGGCGGGGGTGGGGGAGCAGACAAGCAAACAGGTAGCAGCGAAGCCAAGGCTGAGCTGGGAAGTGCCCTGTGCAGTGTCTGGCTCCCTGGACGCCGCTCTCCGTGAGGGCCCGAGGCTGGTCAGCTCAGCCCCTGCCTTTCCATGTGGCTGGTCAGCTCAGGCCCTGCCTCTCCAGTCTGGCCTCCCCAGTGCTGTTCAGGCGAGGCCCTAAGTAAGGTAAGGCATTGAGGTGTGCGCTTGGGCCAGCCTTGGGCAAACTACGGCCCGCGGGCCGGATCTGGCTGTTCTATCCGGTTCTCTTGCTCTCCCCTCCGCTCCTTTACTTTGAATTTATATTAGTTCACACAAACACTCCATCCATGCTTTTGTTCCGGCCCTCCGGTCCAGTGTAAGAACCCATGGTGGCCCTCGAGTCAAAAAGTTTGCCCACCCCTGGCTTGGGCCATGTTTCCTGGGCCCACCTGCAGGTGACGGCTGGGTCTGTAACCGGTCACTGGGGTTGCCCGAGGGACTTCCTCAGTCTGTGGGTCTGTTATCCCAGACCCATCAGTCAGATGTAGGGGAGAGGCAAGACCCAAGCACCGATGATTCTTAAAACCTCCCAGGGTTGATTCTGTCCTGCACCCAAAGGCGGGGGGAGGGGGGACTTTGATCTCTATCTTTGCAAATCAGCTTCCAAGCCTGTGTTAGCCACCCTGCTGAAACCTCGGGAACAGATTTTTTTGCCTCAACAGGCATCTCACAAGCACTCCTCGCCGATAGTGGGACTCTTCCATGAATCTGCCGAGCCGGGGCGTTTTGTTTCACGGCTACGGCCACGCTGGTGTCCCCCACCCCCCGCCGGGCACATCTCCCAACACAGCCACCACCACCGCCTGCTGCTCCCCGGGTGCTTTCCTGGAGTGGCTGTGGGTCCTGCCAGCCACCACCAGGTGTATTCGTTTCCCGGGGCTGCATAACCAAGTCCCACTAACCAAGTGGCTTCAAACAATACACTTTCATGCTCTCACAGTGCTGGAGGCCAGCAGTCCCGAATCCAGCTGTTGGCAGGGCCGTGCTCCCTCTGAAGGCTCTGGGGAGGACCCTCCCAGCCTCTTGGCAGCTTCTGCTGGTGGCCGGCGTCCTTGGCTTGTGGATGGATCACCCACCTCTGCCTCCGCTGTCACACGGCCTTCTCCCTGTGTCTCTTCACATCGCGCCCCTCCCCTCCGCCCCGTGCATGTCTGTCTTTGTGTCTTTTCTACTCTTCTCAGGAGGATGTCGCCTGCATCGGATGAAGAAGGGTCAACCTTATCTGGTATGACCTCATCTTAATTTATATCTTAACTACATCTTGAAGATCCCCTTTCCAAATAAGGCCACATTCCCGGGCACCTGGGGAAAGACTTCCATGTATCTTTTTGAGGGACACAACACCAGGGTCACCACATGCATGCTGAGTGCACTTGGCCGGGGGGGCGGGGGGGGAGGGGGCGGGGGCTCCGTTCTCTTTGCTTGAACTGAACAGCTCACCTTTTCTCTCGATCATTTTCTGTAGCAGAGGTCTGTTATCTATCCAAGCAGAGATGCAGGCTGTAGACCTAGGACAGTGGTCGGCACACTCATTCGTCAACAGAACCAAATATCAACAGGACAACGATTGACATTTCTTTGGAGAGCCACATTTTTTAAACTTAAACTTCTTCTAACGCCACTTCTTCCAAATAGACGCGCCCAGGCCGTGGTATTTTGTGGAAGAGCCGCACTCAAGGGGCCAAAGAGCCGCATGTGGCTCGCGAGCCGCAGTTTGCCGACCATGGACCTAGGACGCCCTCTCTGGTCGGTGTGGTCCGCCCTCAGGCAGCATCTGCAGTCCTTGGGAGCTGGTCAGCTATGCAGACTCTCCGGTTTCACCCTCACCCTGCTGACTGGGCTGTGTGCAGTGTGACAAGGTCTCCAGGGAATGGATCTACACTTCAGATTTTGAAAAGCAATGGTTTCAATAGCAAAGCTTTACCTTTGATACTGGTGAATGATCCCGGTTGCTGTGTACATGTAATGTCCTTTGTTTAAATAGAAAAATTCCACTTTCAACATTATTTTTTTTTTGTAATCCTCACCTGAGGTTTTTTTCCATTGATTTTTAGAGAGAGTGGAAGAGAGAGGGAAACACAGAGAGAAATATCGATGTGAGAGAAACACATTGATTGGTTGCCTCCTGCATGAGTCTGACCAGGGCCGGAGTGGGGGAGGAGCCTGTAATCGAGGTATGTGCCCTTGACCAGAATTGGACCCGGGACCCTTCAGTCCCCAGGCCAGTGCTCTACCCACTGAGCCAAACCAGCTAGGGCACCATTCACATTCTTCCTTAAATATCCTCTAATTGTATTTTGAAATGTATTTGAACTAAAAATGTTCTGAAGTTACGATTTCAAATCATCTGTTTAACCAAATCTGATCAAATTGGAATGACCAAGTAAGCCCTTGTAAGAAATATCTTCATTGGAATTCTCTCCAGCCTATCCTACTCACGTCTGGAGGAAGTGGGGGAAGGGGATGACTAATCTGGAAAGAATTTTCAAAGATTTTCTGTTGCCATTTTGGGGGAGAACCACAAAATAGTTGTTTTCAAATGACAAGTAGAATGATCCTATGTAGTCCTAGATAGAACATTGGGTAGATGTATTAGGGAAGTGGGTTTGGAATGACAAATATTAACTTCCTAAGAATAAGTGTTGTCAAAACATAGAATAGTGCAGCCGTGGGCAAACTACGGCCCGCGGGCCGGATCCGGCTGTTCTATCTGGTTCTCTTGCTCTCCCCTCCGCTTCTTTACTTTGAATGTATATTAGTTCACACAAACACTCCATCCATGCTTTTGTTCCGGCCCTCTGGTCCAGTTTAAGAACCCACTGTGGCCCTCGAGTCAAAAAGTTTGCCCACCCCTGGAATAGTGCTTTATGAGACTGAGACATTCAAGCCGCGGGCACTTTGGTGACGGGCGCAGATTAAAAATGAGCTTTGAGAACATGGTAGCTTAGGAAGCTTCACAGGGTGCTTCTAACTCAAGGAGGCCCTGGTGAAAACTCTGGAAATGCAAACCTCAGCAGGCTGGCCTTGCAACCTGGAGAACTTATTTCTGGCCTTTGGTTATGAATCCTTTGGCTCAAAATATTTCTGATGTCCATCAGAGCCATAGCTCAGTAAAAATCAGTGTTTTCACCTCCATTTCAATAGTCATCCACTACTATTCTCTTACTTCAGCCTGAATGACGCACGAGCCTTTTATTTGCTGGTGTGTAGGTGCCAAAGAGTCATCGAGATTCTCGACTGTCAGTATAAGGATCCCAGGTAATTCTGTTCTTCCTGATATGTTGGGGGACTTAAAGCTTCACATACCATGGGCTCACATTGCTTTCCCCCCTCATCCTGAATGTCTGCTTTTCGTATAGCTTTTCTTTCTTACTTGTGTTCACTTTGGTTGTCTGACTCTTTAGAATACCTATTGAACTTTAAAAAAATCTACCTCATCACGCTTCTTAGTCTACTTATATCTCAGTAATTCTTTTTTTATCTTAGACTTATTTCCCCATTTAGATCCATCCATCTAAATATCTATCCATCCATCTGTATTTTCCAATATTCATTCAATTCATTTTCCAACAGGTATGTAACTGAACATGTCCTACGTACAGGGTGTTCTTCTCGGTGCCGAAGATGGCGTGATAGCGAGAAATATTGCCTGCTCTTGAGAGGTCACGGAGCAAGAAATACACATGTAATCAACCAAATACCTGGATGCAGATAGGCTGGCGGGTGGCGCTAAAGTAAGGGTTTGCCCAGGGCTCAGGAGAGCACCTTTTGTTGGGTTAGGGTTAGGGCAGGCGGGTGGTGGGGCTCAGAGAGGCCTTCCCAGAGTGGGGGGAGGGGCCCCCTGGACTGCTGGGGCTCCTCGCAGGGTTAGTGTGTGTGGAAGAAGGGAACACGTTCACATCTTGAAATCCGAAATACTGAAATCTGAAGTGAAATGGCACAGAGCAGGGAGAGAGTGCAAACAACAGGACAAAAAAAGGCCGATGCAGTACAGAGTTAACGTGAAGAAAAGGCTCCCTGGGTTTAAGTGGAATGAACGTGCAGGCTTTCTACGTGCGATGCCTTACGTAACGGGTTAAACATACATTTGCTTGGTTCCTACCAAAATAGTACCCCCAAATGGAAATTAAAACAACAAATCACTGTCTTCCAGATGCTGGTCTATATAGCAGGAATCCCAGATATACAAGCTTGGAGAGCGGGGGACAGGCCCCAGGCTTACTGTGGCCACAGGAGTTATTTGCGAACCATGACATCCAAGATATGAAAATGCTTAAACATGAGTTAGTGAGGATAGAATTAAATAATTCGGTCATGCAACTATTTGTAAAGCAGGAGTGAAATTCAATACGTATTAATGTATTTTCTTTTGAATGATTTGTATGATCAAATCATTTGACTTAATTCTGACCAATTATGTAAAGTGGCATTTCCCTCTCCAACTCCTTTCCGGTCTGATATGCTGTGTATTTACCTGTTTTCTCTCTTTTACTCAAGTAGGATGTTAGCTCTGCTAGGAAAGGACTTAGTCTGCTTCGCTCACTACTGTATCACTAGCACCTACTACCGTTCCTGGCACACACACAGATCTAATAAATATTTGTGGAATGAATGTTGAATAAGTAAAACGAAAGTCATTCTGAAATTCAGCACTATCACGCCATATACATAATACAGAGTACAGACTATCGTGGCAAAGAAAATAGATTGAAGAGGTTCTTAAGCTACAGAAAAATTTCTATAGTGTACCGTGAGAGTGCAATATAGGTAATTTCACAATTGACCTTTAAATATAACCGTATTTAAGGTTTTCCATCTTGGCCCGTTTTCTTACCAACATTTGTTCAAAATATGTATTCTACATATTCAAGCCTAATCAAATGAGGTTGTAAAACCAGCACATTTGAATGAATAGAAATGCACTTGATTTTTTCTTTTTAAACGTATTATATTATTGTTTATAGTATTACAGGTATCTCCCATCCCCCAACCCCCATTATCCCCCTTCTCTCAGCCCCTACCCCCCCCCCCCCAGGTCTTCACTACCCTATTGCCAGTGTCCATGGGCTATGCACATCCTATCTGATAAAAGAGTAATATGCAGATTGACCATCACTCCAACACACAAGATGGCTGCCCCCGTGTGGTCAAAGATCCTGCCCCCATGTGGACACAAGATGGCTGCCACAAGATGGCCAGCAGGGGAGGGCAGTTGGGAGGGACCAGGCCTGCAAGGGAGGGCAGTTGGGGGCGATCAAGCCTGCAGGGGAGGGCAGTTAGGGGTGACCAGGCCGGCAGAAGAGGGAAGTTGGGGGCAACCAGGCCTGCAGGGAAAGACAGTTGGGAAGGACTGGGCCTGCAGGGGAGGGCAGTTAGGGGTGACCAAGCTGGCAGAGGAGGGAAGTTGGGGGCAACCAGGCCTGCAGGGGAGAGCAGTTGGGGGGACCAGGCCTGCAGAGGAGGGCAGTTAGGTAGGGGTGGCCAGGCCTGCAGGGGAGGGTAGTTGGGGGGGACCCAGGCCTGCAGGGGAGAGCAGTTGGGGGGGGACCAGGCCTGCAGGGGAGGGCAGTTAGGAGTGACCAGGCCTGCAGGGGAGGGCAGTTAGGGGTGACCAGGCCTGCAGGGGAGGGCAGTTAGGGGAAAACAGGCTGGCAGGGGAGCAGTTAGGCATCAATCAGGCTGGCAGGGGAGTGGTTAGGAGGTGATCAGGGTGGCAGGCAGAAGCAGTTAGGGGCAATCAGGAAGGCAGGCAGGTGAGCAGTTGGTAGCCAGCAGTACTGGATTGTGAGCAGTCCCGGTGGGATCGGGCCTAAAGGGGCAGTCGGACATCCCTCGAGGGGTCCCAGATTGGAGAGGGTGCAGGCTGGGCTGAGGGGACCCCCCCCCCCCCCCCGTGCATGAATTATGTGCACTGGGCCTCTAGTAAATATATAAGTTCTTTGGTTTATCTCGTCTCATTAAGAAATGCACTTAATTTTATTTTTTTCAATATATTTTTATTGACTTCAGAGAGGAAGGGAGAGGGAGAGAGAGATAGAAACATCAGTGATGAGAGAGAATCATTGATGGGCTGCCTCCTGCATGCCCCCCACTGGGGATCCAGCCTGGAACTGGGCTTGTGCCCTTGACAGGAATCCAACCCAGGACCCTTCAGTCCGCAGGCTGACGCGCTATCCACTGAGCAACACCAGCCAGGGGAAGAAATGCACTTAATTTCAAATGATGCTCTTTTGGAATAACCCTGGGCTCCACCCTATGGAAAACCTAATAAATATTTGCATCTTAAAACTGTGAACTTCAAGTGCTAAGAAGACACGATGCAGCGGGAATCTCAAGGGTATGTTAGTGTCTGAAACCATCTTCGGAGTGTGCTCTCCCCTCCGTGCAGCGCCAGCTCCTGGAGGGCCAGGGCCCCCCTGGGCCAGAGGTGAGGTCGGCGCTCCTCTCGGCCCCGTTGGACGAGGGTGACGTGAATGTTCTGTGTTTCCAGAGTCTTCGCTTCAACAGTGTCAACAATCAGAATTTCCCGTGTACGTTTAAAAGCTGCGCTTCCAGGGTGATAGTGAGCCCGCAGCCCAGGACTCGCGGGTCCCCCAGGGCCTCCTCGCCCGCGTGTGACCAGGGGGCGCCCCCGCACGTCTAACCCAGTTTCGGGCGATGGCAGCACCCTCGGTGGCGATCCGCTCGCTCAAGTTTACCGAGCACTACGTTACTAACCGCCGCCCCGCCCCGCCGAGAGCCCGCCGGGCCCGCCCCACGCCGACCACCTGGGGGCTCGGTGCGCACAGCCCGGTGCGCACACCCCGCGGCGGGACCCCAGCCCTGGGCGAACCCGGGCGAACCCAGGCGAACTGCCGCGACCCCACCGCGCCGCTCCCGAGGCCACGCCCTTCGCCCCGCCCCTTTACCCCTCCGCCCGGGAGCCCCGCCCCCTCACCCCTCCGCCCAGGAGCCCCGCCCCCTCCGACCTCCCCCGCCAGCCCGCCGCCCGCTGAGGCTTGTCCCTCGCCGCCCGCCGTACGCGGCGCTGGCCAGTCGCCGTTCCCAAGATGGCGGCGGCGCGAGCGGCCCCCGCGGCGGGCTGAGGCGGAGGCGGAGCCGCGTCCCTCCCGCACCCTGGGCTCCGGCCCCCGCCAGCCTGCCGCTCGTTGCCCGCCACGGCCATGCGGGGCTCCGCGCACGGATGAGAGAAGCCGCCGCCGCCGCCGCGCTGGTGCCCCCGCCCGCCTTCGCCGTCAGCCCTGCCGCCGCCATGGAGGAGCCGCCGCCGCCGCCGCCGGAACCCGAGCCCGACCCCGATCCCGAGAGCCGCCGCGCGGCGAGGTGAGTGCGGCCGCCGCCCCGGCGCCGAGCGGGTCTCGTCGGCCGGAGCCGGTCGGAGGCCGAGGGGGCGTGGGACCCTCGCTTCCCGCCGGGCGGGGAGGGCAGCGTCCTGGCGCCGGGCCGGGCCGAGGGGCGGGGTGCAGCCCGGCACCTGGGGCGCGCGGCCGGCGCTGCCGAGGGACCCCTGCCCGAGTGCCCAGCGGCGGCCCTGCCTGCAGCTCTCCTGCGGGTGCGGAGCGTGGGGGGCCCCGCGGTCCTGTGGGAACTGAGCTCCGAGTGCGGGCCGCGCCGATAGCGCTCGCATCGCTACCGAACCCCAGCGCTGCCTCTCCCCCGCCCCTTTCCGCGAAAAGAAGTGGACGCCGCGGAGCAGATGTGCACTGGCATTTCCCCGCGTTCCCCTGCCCCCGGGACCCCCGCCCACCCCTGAGGCTCTGCAGGCGAGCGGGTGGGTGCCCCTGCCCCCCCCGGGACCCCCGCCCACCCCTGAGGCACTGCAGGCGAGCGGGTGGGTGCCCCTGCCCCCCCGGGACCCCCGCCCACCCCTTAGGCTCTGCAGGCGAGCGGGTGGGTGCCCCTGCCCCCCCGGGACCCCCGCCCACCCCTTAGGCTCTGCAGGCGAGCGGTGGGTGCCCCTGCCCCCCCCGGGACCCCCGCCCACCCATTAGGCTCTACAGGCGAGCGGGTGGGTGCCCCTGCCCCCCTGGGACCCCCGCCCACCCCTTGGGCTCTGCAGGCGAGCGGGTGGGTCTAGACCTCCGGGGGTACCGCCGTCCGCGGCAGCAGCTTCGTGCACGACAGCCCAGGGTTGATCTGTCTGAAACTTTGCTACTGTAGGAACTCCAAGATGGAACTCTGGTACCCAAAGTATTGGTTGCGTTCTGTCCCTGAGACACGCTGCTCATGAACTTCGTGTCGCTTTTTATTTTTATTTTTCGGATCGGGAACTCGAACTCCCCGTAACTAGGGCTTCCCTCTCCCATGCCTGTGCTTGTGGGTTGAGACGTCCGTCCCTTTGCGGTCCTTGCATCCCCGGGTGCACGTGCAGCTGCTGCCCCGGCCCCGTCCGGAACCTGCGTCCAAGCTCCGCTCGCCTCTCCCCGGCTGGCTCTGTACAGAGCTCCAGGAATGGCGGCTCGGTGGCCTTTCTCTTTTTCTGCTTAACGAAACCTCAACCAAACTCTGTAGCTGCTCACAGCTGAAGGCGGGATCGCCGTCCCGTCCCGCTGGCCGGGACCCGGTGGGCCGAGCAGGTTTTCGGGGTGCGGTGCGGAGCGGCTGTTCCTTTTCCCCGGCGTCTACCACACTGCGGAGAGCTGGGTGACTTTCGGGGCCAGCTTCTCTGAAGAAGGGGGCCTGGGCTAAGGTGACGCCACTCGGCTCCTTTCCAGTACATCTGACAGTGGTAGTTTGGGCAGAAAGTTCAGTGAATAAATTTGTGAGTGAATTCAGTCTTTGAACATTTTGACTTTTTAAAGTTTTTCTTTGAAAATCATAATGAATACTTCCTAAACGCTTAAAATATGCCACTTTCTTTGCGTAACCCGTTTAACCCTTACAGCAACCCTGTGAGGGGGGTCCTGTAATTATTTCTCTTGTGCAGGTGAGGAAGCTGAGGCTCAGAGGGTAGGTGTGTGGTCCGAGGTTTCACAGCTAGGAGGGAACTCAGACCTGGCTGCCCCTCCGTGCCCTTGGCCAGTGTGGAGAAGTGTGATTCATTATCCAAATGGGCGGATCAGAAGTTATAATTCTGTATAACCATTCTTTGGGATAAAATGGATGTGAACATTTGTAGGTAAAAGTAAAAGGGACAGAGGGAAGTGCCATAAAAACGACTGTTTTTGCAATGATAAAAAGAAACCTTTATTTTTCAGCCAGGTTTTTGTCTTTGTTATAATAGAAATAGGTCAGGATAATGGGCTTCATCCAACTTTAAGTGAACAGCAGCGTACAGAACAAGAAGATCTTAGAAATATTGCTCTTAGCAACATTGCAGTTAATTATACAATAGCTAATCTGTAAGCCAGATTACTCGACAAAGCTGTTATTTATACTCGCGCATTGTCACCGCCACCTCTTCAATACACAGCGCTGCCCTCTGGCATGCTTACTGTGTCCATCAGTTCAGGATGCTTCAAAGGTTCTGCATCTGTTTATTTGAATTTCTTCTATTTACATTTTTTAAAAGGTCACCGTGCATGATCAAAATGTGCTAGATGCCACATTTTAACACACTGGAGCCTAATGATGTTTGTGTTACCAAGTGAACTGGTTTTGGGATAGACCCGAATAAAGCTCCGCCTGCCATCTTTGTTCATGTACTTTATGCCAGTGTGCCATTGATCAGGAAGGTGGTGCTAATGCACAGTGTGGTAGAATGCAGGCCTGCACATGTTGACCAATGTGCCACTGTAGCAGGCAGGTGCCAGCCCAGAACATCTGCTCCGTGCATGCTGACGTGCGAGTTATGCAATGACGGAGGAACACAAAACAGGTTGAGAGGCGATAGGTGCTCTATTATAGTTTTTCTGCTTAATGTCAGAGTTTCAAGCCCTGGATACTTCTTGTCCTGATTTTTTCTCTCTCGTCCTTATTTTTGATAAAGATTCCTTACAAGGATAGCCGGTTGCTCTTGTTGGTGATTAAACTTAGAAATAAACAGTCCTTATAATTTCTTTTTCAAGCTTCTGGGTCAGTCGTAGGAGATCTGAGATTGCGAGGACAGCTCTTTGTGATTTCTTGAACCTGCACGTACCTTGGCTGTTAAGGCTGATGTAAGACTCTCCTGTCTCCTGTAACCTTTCATTTAAAATGTTCGTTAAAAATAGCTTCATTGGGGGGGTAAGAGATCAGCTGAAGGACTTGTATGCATGCATATAAGCTTAACCAATGGGCACAAAACACTGGGGGGGGGGGCGGTGAGGGCATGTGCCAGGGGTAGGGGAGGTGGGTGGGGTGGGAGGTCAATGGGGAAAAAAAGGAGACATATGTACTACTATTTGTAATACTTTAAACAATAAAGTAAAATAAAATAAAAATAGCTTCATTGTTCTCATTTATTGACCTTGTAAAGTACATGTTACATGGAATTAAATAACTTTTTTAAGCCAATGACTTTATTGATAGTTTACTTTATATAATACTAGAGGCCCGGTGCATGAATTCGTGCATGGGTGGGGGCTGGCCAGCCCCAACCCGGATTGGGGTGGGAGGGCTGATCAGGGGTGGGGCCAGCCGGGGGGAGGGGTTGCAGGTGGTTGGCCAGCTGGCCCCGTCCCCTGGTCGAACTCCCAGTGGAGGGGACAATTTGCATATTAGCCTTTTATTATATAGGATGGTCCTTGTAACTTCATTTGGAAATCCTGGGTTTTCACTACTGGAAAAAGTATTTGAATATCACTCCCGGATGATTTGATCTCTCTTTCAGTTTTAATGTCCCCTTTGAGCCTGCTTGTTTCAGTGTTGATACTGGGTGTCACCTGTTCTTACTAGTGAAACCCACAGTACTGTGCAGTTATGGAATCTCTTGGCCTCGTCAATGATGGGCGAGGCTTGAGACCATTACAAGGGCAGACACCAGTGGTGGGATTTGGGGGGGGGGGGGGTGCTTTAGGCGGAGAAGCAGTGAGCACGAAGCAGGAGTAACAGGAGACTCCAGTGATGGCAGAAGCTCCCTCACGTTCTGAAATGGGGAAGACTCGTCTCTCAGAAGGACTTTGTGGTTCCCTTCCATTGTCATATTATTAGAAGTTGCTTCTACTTCCTTCCCTGTGTTCTTTTGGTGTCTTGTAGATCTTGTCCTGAGCTCTACTGAAATAGGGGATATAAGGTCTTGACTGCTTACTGGATACATTTGCCTTAATAACTTCCTGTTACTTAATTCCTCATTCTTCAGTGATTATGTTTTCATTCATAGCGTTCTGTTGTTGCAGCCTTTTCATTTGACCAGGTGGTATGTATTCTTTCAAAGACACTTTCACGGTGCCAATCAGTAGGTCATTGGAAATTGTTTCTTTAGCGAGAAAATGGAAGAGATGACAGAAAAGAAGTCTGGCCAGTGACTGCTGGAGGTCTTTATAATCTGGCATTTTCTTGGCAGGATAAGGTAAGCAGGTCCAGGTACTGTGCTTCAGCTCCTCCTCAGCTTTGTCCATACCTGCTGGGTCAGTTTGCCTGTAGAAAGCCAAAGTATACTGAAGAAATTGATTGATGATGCATGACACCAGCAAGGGAATTAGTTGAATGATCTTGGTGACTGATGTTAACACATCAAGGAGGTTGGCTTGAAACTCTATAAGCATGCCCTTCTAGGGTGAGTGGCATATGGTAGTCTTACTCTTAAGCTTTCGTTTGTGTGTTGGTTTTTAATTTGTCACTAACTTCTCACAATTGGTTGAGTTATAGTGTGTTTGTTTTTCATCTCCGTTCTTCCTTTAACTAGTTTATGACAAACCTTGCTTTTCTTGCTTTACTTTGAGGTATGTTATATCGTTATCCCTTAAAAGCATTTAAAAAATCCCAAGTGATAGATTTTTTTCTAGTGGTAAATCTCAGAGGATCACCTACTTTCTCCACCCTCCCATAGTCCACCCTGACCCTCCCCTCCCGACCACCAAAAAAAAAAACAAAAAAACTGGCCAAGTTTTTTACAAGGTGTGGCAAAGATAGCAGTGATTGGTGCTTTCATAAAATGGTTTTTACTCTTGTGAATATTGTGTTCAAAAAAGATTATGATATATACTTCTGGATTTAAGTTATAAAATTGAAATTTAGAGCGATGTTAGAATTCTGTGCAGCTATTAAAAATTATGTTTTGCATTACTTTGAATTGTTATTAAAATTGAAATGGTTGAAACTCCATCCTATATAATAAAAGCCTAATATGCTAAGTGTCCGGTCGGCCTTTCAACCAATCAAAGCATAATATGCTAATGATATGCTAAGGCTATGACATGCACTGACCTCCAGGGGGCAGTCGACCAGTCGCTATGATGTGCACTGACCACTGGGGGCAGACACTCCGATCGGTAGGTTAGCTTGCTGCTGGGGTCTGGCCAATTGGGACTGAGTGAGATGGGCCCGACACGTCCTGGAGCCCTCCCGTGGTCCCTCCCCGGCTGGCCAACCTCCTGCATCTCTCCCTAGCCCCAATCATGCACCCGTGGGGTCCCTTGGCCTGGCCTGTGCCCTTTCGCAATCCAGGACCCCTTGGGGGATGTTGGAGAGCCGGTTTCGGCCCGATCCCACAGGCCAGGTCGAGGGACCCCACTGGTGCATGAATTTGTGCACCGGGCCTCTAGTGTGTTATATAAAGAGAAGTTGTTGCCAAATGTTAAATTAACTCAAATTTTCTTGTTTTAAAATTCATTTTCTATGAACTATCTGAGCTGACTATATCCAGCTGGTTTTCTTAATTATTTGGTTCATCCTGGGTAACAATTTGTATATCAGCCCTGGCTGGTGTGGCTCCGTTGGTGGGGCATCCTCCGGTGTACCAAATTGTTGGGGTTCTATTCCTGGTCAGGGCACATGCCCAGTAGGGGGGTGCAGGAGGCAGCTGAACTATGTTTTTCCCACATTGGTGATTCTCTCTCTCTCTCTCTCTCTCTCTCTCTCTCTCTCTCTCTCTCTCTCTCTCCTTTTCTCTCTCTCAAAATCAAACATCTTAAAAAAAAGAATTTGTAGATTAGAAACAACACATCAACAGTAATAAAGGGCTTGCTTTATGGGTCTTTTATATTAATGGCACTGTTATTTAGAATCATAACATACAACTTGTATGTTATGTTAACACACTTTTCCCTTTTTAAGACACATATTTGAAACCACTGTATTTTAAAAGGAACATTATTCCTCTAGAAAGTAGGTGTGGTAGGTACATTCCTATTTTCCACAGACCTTACTCATGTAATGGAGTACAGTTTGTCTTTAGATATTTAGTCACTAGCAGCATAGGCAAAATGATAATGAAACGTGGTACTAAATTTGTTTTTGACCTAAAAGGACATTCAGTTGTCATATTTTGCAGACACCAGTAGAAGTGTTAGTCTCATGGATCATATGGATGCCAAGTGTTTATAAGTAGAAGGGAAAGCTATTAAGAATATATTAGGCATTCTGTCAAAGTGTTTCATAAGTGGATTTCATTTCAGCATAATTTCAGAGGAAATAAACCTGCTATGGAGAAAAGTGGATACTAATCTTTAAGGTGATCAGATTGGCTGGCCCAGTGGAGCTTTCTTTCTACTGAGCAGGCTATTTGAGGGTAATGCTGAACTGAAGAATGTTCTGAATAGGGCTTATTGGAGGACAGCTCACATGGGAATGTGAAAATGTCAACCTTTTCAACCTTTCAGTGGAAATATTTTGGAAGAAAATTTATACGTGCATTATTTTCATTGTGCTATTAACAATTCTAAAGTCTTTTTTTATTGTAGGAACATAATAATGGAACGTAAATTAGTTTTCTCACAAAATATTTAGAATTAATTTTTTTGATGTCTAAGTATTTCTAATTCAGATAAGGAATTAAGTGCATACTAATGCAAGTCTTCTGGTTGGTAGGACTCTTAACATTCATTTAGTCCAACTTTCCAGCCATTGCTCATAAATCTATACTAATAAAAGGGTAATATGCTAATTAGACCGGGAGACCGGACATCTTTCTACCGTCTGACTTCCTTCAGGACAAAGCTACGGTGGTGGGGACTGAGGCAGAGGTGGTTAGGGGCGATCAGGCCAGCAGGGGAGGACAGTTGGGGGCCATGAGGCTGGCAGGGGAGCAGTTAGGCAGCAATCAAGCTGGTAGGCAGGCAAATGGTTAGGAGCCAGCGGTCCTGGATTGCTAGAGGGATGTCTGACTGCTGGTTTAGGCCCCATCCCGGGACGGGGCCTAAACCAGCAGTTGGACATCCCCCAAGGGGTCCTGGATTGGAGAGGGTGCAGGCTGGGCTGAGGGACCCCCCCACTCCCCCAATGCACGAATTTCATGCACCGGGCCTCTAGTAGACTTATAAGAGTTTATAGCTGGCAGGGAACTGGGAGCTCATCTGCATCATTCCTTTTATTTCAGAGGTGAGAAAGCTGGCCTCGAGGCTGCAGCTTCCCAAGGTCATAGCCTGGGATCCAGGCTCTTGCTTCCCTCTCCCTTATGTCACACTGTGCTCCCCTTGTTCAGGTCCAAGGCTAACGAGCTCAGCAGCCACCTGACTCCCTGGCCCAGTGTCCGCTCAGGCCCACATGACCAACTGTGGAGTATTGTATTTTCTGGATTAATTAGACTTTACAGGATAGAACAGTGATGAAAGGTTCATTTTCAGGGGAAAAACGGATCAAAGCATCCACCCTGAAATCTCCCCCAAACTTCCTGTACACAACTTTTCCCTCCATAAAACTTTATTTCAAGTTCACAAAATAATGAGCCAATGCTCAAATCTCTCTAGATACCTCGTTGTTCTTTTCTGTGCTCAGTCTTTAGTGGAAGCGGGCAGTAAGATGGTAATTTCTGTTCTGTGGTAGTGATAGTGAAGCTGTCTGCTTTGTGACCTACAGTAAGAAATACATTTTACAACGCTACATGTGTATGCTGCATAACCAAAATAAAAATTTATGAAATGGTGCTTGACCTTATAATTATTGTCTGATACCCTCTGACTTTTCTTGTTCTGTTCTATGAAAATTTTTCATCACGATACATTACATTTATTTAATTACCCGCAAATGGGTTGTTACTCTCATTTCAAAAGAATGGCTCTACAAAAAAAAAAAAAAAAAAAAAAAAGATAGTATTGTACTTTGTCTCTTGTCTCTTGAGATTGAGTCAGGAGAGCAGTAACAGTATTTATCCACTAAATTATCAAAAGGCATTTTGAAGACAGTAGAGGCTAGAATCCGAATATTTCGTCCTTGAAAATAGTATTACTTCCTGGAGACAAGAGTAAGTCTATTTTGGTTGCTTATCCATTAAGCACAAAGATTGTAAAAATGAGTTTAAAATTTAGGATTAATTTTAGAGTAAAATTGTAGTTGGAATATGAGTACCTTAGGTAATTTATTCTTTTTTCTCTCAAACACTAATATATATTTAAAAATTTTTTCAATAGAGCAGTCCTAAAAACACAACGAACTCATTCTTCCCTGGTGTGTGTGTGTGTGTGTGTGTGTGTGTGAGAGAGAGAGAGAGAGAGAGAGAGAGAGAGAGAGAGAGAGAGAGAGAGAGAGAGAGATATGGAGGGAGATTAACAGTGGTTTTGACTGTGGTGGGGTTTTTACTGCTTTTTGTATACTGTTCTGTTTCCCAACTCACTTATCTGAAGAAATAGGACCATCAGAAGTAAGTTGGCGAGAAATACTTCTGGAAACAATCTGAAACATTTGTCATGAAGCTTCAGCCCCAAACTGAGGTTTTAAAAAGAAGCTCCTTTTACTTGGCTCTTTGAATATTTAGGTGTGATTTAGCAGAAAACCAAGGACTGCATGTGTATTGAGGGATGCTTACTAAAAAGGGAGAGGCATTAGCTTGACTGGGTGAAATGTAAAAACTCAGTCTTAATTGTACTGACAGGTAGTTGGTAGTGGCTCACTGCTTCATCCCACATACCCATTAACCCTCCTGTACTATGTGTTCATTTTCTTTGCAGGCTCTCTCATATTAAATGCATACTATGTGCCCGGCAGCGCTAAGCCAGGACCGGGGGGCTCCAGTGGTGGGTGAAATAGACATGGGCTCTGCTTAGCCACCAGGCCCTCCCTCTAAGAGCCTTGATTAGGCCCGGAGTTTTCTGAGTTGAACCCCATACCCTCAGATTTAGAATTGGGGGTGGGGGGGGATGTGTTTCAATTAAAGTCACATTTGTGAAGAGACCATACTCCATCCCTACACAAATTTGCCGCTAACAGTGGCCAGCGTTGAGGCTGCTTGAAGCTTGAGACCGCTGAACCCCTTGCTGTTAGAACTGAGGAGTGTCCATCCACCTGGACACCCTCCCAGTGCCTGAGCGTGCTGAGCACTGCTCTTGCCTCGTGTGGGTGCTTCCAGGATGGCAGCTGCCCGTGCTTCCCTCCTCCGTTAGGTCATTGCAGGTGACACTTACCTTGAATACCTTCATGCTCCTCAGGCAGTGATAATTCTTATTATGTATAAGCATCATGTAGAACTCCTACTTTCAAGGAATTTATAATCTAATTAAGGAGAAGAGAGATAAGGTAATGGAGACTTCCTAATTCGTGGTCTGGTGCAGAGATGGTAATAAACGTACATCTGTCATCTATCTGTGTTGCCATCATTTACATGGTATAACCTGTTCTAAAATATGTTTGTTTGTTTTTTTAGAGAGAGAGGAAGGGAGAAGGAGAGAGAGATAGAAACATCAATGATAAGTAATCATTGACCGGCTGCTTCCTGCATGCCCCCTACTGGGGATCAAGCTCGCTACCTGAGCACGTGCCCTGACCAGGAATCGAACCGGCGACGTCTTGGTTCCTGGGTCGACACTCAGCCACTGAGCCACACCAGCCGGGTAGCATAACATGTTTTATATAGTGGCTACAGTGAACTTGTGAAATAGATGTGCATTTTTCAGAGGAAGAAAATGAGTCGTTAAGACATGTATTAGTTCAGAATATCTGGAGTCAGGACTCCTTCGTGTTCGTTATACTTCAGAGTCTGGTTCTTTATTCTGTATGCTGTCTCCTGAGGCATAAATGTGAAAGGAAGTGGTGAAGGACTTAAATCATAGTTTAGGCTGAGGTGGGCATGATATATTATCTGAACAAATTGTGAGTGAGCATTTGCCATGTTGGTAAAAATATCAAACATCATTTTTTAAGTGGCTCCATCGTGTTTCATTTTATGGTTGTTACCAGTTTCTTACTGTCCTAGGAGCACTGCAGTGGACTCTACCTGTTCTTCTGGTCACGCGGGTAAAGTCATTTCCTGAGCATAGAGTTCACAAGGACTTGGTTTGAACACTTGGAAGACTTTTAAATCTGGACTTGCCTTGGGGCTCTGGTTTAATGCATCCACTTCTAACCATGAGGTGGTTATGTGGTGTAGTCTCATCTCTAAGGAACTTAGGACTTAGATAAGATTCATATCATAGCATATTAAGCTGATATCATTGAAATTTACCTATTAAACATTTCCTCCTGGATAGATTGTACAAATGTATAGGTCACAAATAGTGCTTACCTTACTAAATACTCTTTTTCTAGCTTTGAGTATTACAAAAGTCTTTTTGTAGGCCAGAAAGGGTTATCTTGTTTTAATTTGAATGTCTGGTTACTAGCATAGGTGGAACCGTTTTCACGATAACTGTCATAGCTAACATATGCTGTAAGCTATAAAAGAGCTTATAATACCGGTATTACATATTTATACATCACTGTAAATCTTGTTCTAGTAGCCATGCATATAGTAGGCAGTAAGTATCTATTGATGGAATTAATAGGAGTGGAGCAGTGAATCATCACTGACATGACTGTAATAATTTCACTGGTTCTTGACACCTCCTTCTTTGTGTTCTCTGTTTGCTTCTGTTTTCTCAGAATTACTGAACTAATGAAAGACAAAAGAGTGCCCTTTCTTTAGGCTATTTATACAAGATTTCTACTCCTTTTTGCAGTACCGGGTGCTGCATCTTACATGCCTGATAAGAGCTTTCCTGCTGGAGCTGGTGTTGGAAGGAGAGTTAATACAGAACCTGCTTTAAGATCACTGTTTCAAACCCTTGTTTTAATAGAAATAGGATTGCCTTCCTTTTCAGGCCTTTTCGTTTGCTAATGCTTTTTTCTATTAATTTTCTTAGAATTTGAATAGTAGGTGATTAAAATGAATTACTTTGGTTATTCATAAATCTGTGCCATAAGTTTCCCAAATTTATTATTCACAATTTATTATTTCAGAGGTAGGATAGCCATTCTTAGTATTACGGTGCTAAAAGCTTGTACTAACCTTAAAGAATATAAATATTTGAAGCCAAGCCAGAAAAATTTAGTGGCATTTTGTTTGTGTTAATGATTTTTTTTCCTCCTCAGCAGTAGAGGGTAGAGTAGAACTATGTGTTTCTGACAAGCACATGAGGAACTGCCAAAAATGTTATTTATTTGGTCTTCTGGTACCTTCTATAGTTGAGAAGTATGTCATTTTTTTAAAAGATATTTGGATATTTAAGTGGCATCAGCTTTATCTGTTAAATCCTAAGTTTTAGATCTTTTCTATTCTTCCTTAAAAATTTGGTTCACAAAGAATCTTTGTGATCTTATGTAAATTAGAAACTGGGGCCCAGGGAGGTTAAATTGCTACAAAATAAATAGGTGGGATCAACTATCTGTAAATATTTTACCCTCCAAAATGAGAGGATGTTTACCTTTTTATATTTATCTTTGTTTTTAACAAAAATTTATCTCTCCTTAATTATCTAAAGAAACTGCTATAGGATCCGATTGTAAAATAGCTTCATTGTGGAGTTAGTCACTTTGAAAGTCAAGTATTGCTTCTTATCCTATATAATAAAAGGGTAATATGCAAATAGACCGAATGGCAGAACAACTGAACAACCAATCAAAGCGTAATATGCTAATGATAATGCTAAGGCTGCTCAACCGCTCGCTATTACATACACTGACCAACAGGGGGCAGACAGTCAACTGGTCGATCAGTCGCTATGACATGCACTGACTACCAGGGGCAGATAGGAGACCAGTTGCTATGATGTGCACGGACCACCAGGGGGCAGATGCTCCGACCAGTCGGTTAGCTTGCTGCTGGGGTCTGGCCGATCAGGACTAAGTGAGATGTGCTGGACATGCCCTGGAGCCCTCCCATGGTCCCTCCTTGGCCTGATCGTGTGCCGGTGGGGTCCCTCAGCCTGGCCTGTGCCCTCTCGCAATCCAGGACCCCTTGGAGGATGTCAGAGAGGTGGTTTCAGCCCGATCCCGCAGGCCACTCCCCTTGGGAGGGCGCCAGAAGCAGGGCTCATGGCTGGTCAGTGCTGCTGTGGCAGCGTGAGCCTCTCCCGATCGGGACTGATTGGGCGCGAGCCTGCGGCAGCACAGTGGGGCCAGGATGAACGGGAGTGGCAGGTAGGAGCTGCAGGCGGCGTTGGACTGCGGGTTTTGGCCTAATCCCTGCAGGCCACCCAGAGGGACCCCACTGGTGCACGAATTCATGCACCGGGCCTCTAGTATATATATGATGGAATGGAAAGTGTATGATTTCATTGCAACACTGAAAAATCCACAGAACAATATTTTAGAAAAAATTTGTAAGTCTGCCTTTTAGCGATATACAGTAAGCTATTTTTGTTGATATTTGGAATAAACAAATACAGAACAGCTGTTCAGACATTGGACAGTTGGCTTTACATGATTGTCATCCCTGAGACCAGGTAAGCAAACAAGATGAGCTCTCTGATTATCCTGGCTCTCTGCCAGAAAGCCTATTCCAGACTTGGTGCAGGGAGAGGAATCCCTGGCAATCCAGAGTGGTCTTACTGGATTGAGAAGGCAGATTGGAGTTCAGGGAGGCAGTTGGAGGTTGAGGACAGAGTTTTGGAGATGAGGGAATGATGTAGAAAAGGCCAGAAATCTACAAAAGGCCTCCATGAGTCTTTGAATACAGAATGTACTTGCATAGGATAGAAATTCCACAAGGTTCAACCAAGAGCCATTGGGGAGCTGTGAGCTTAAACGTTTCCAGAGCTCACATGGCGCTGAGAGGCATTTGAATTCCCAATGATCAGAGTGGAAAGTCTTTATTGTGTTGACAACTTGGGACATTCACTATTTGGAAGGTTCACATCTGAGTAGTAGGGCTTACTATTACATGCCTGGAATTACCCTAACCAAGCTTGAAAACAAGTCTTGAAAAGGTAAAATGAAGTTGGAAATAATTTAACAGCCTGTGAAAAACCAAGTCCAGTACTACTTAAAAGAAGACAGTGATATCCAGATAATCAATAAATACAACATAATGTCCAACATCTACTCAAAAATTACTAGACATGCCAATAAGCAGGAAGAGATGATCCCCAAACCAGGAGAAAAATCAGTCAATAGAAACAATTCCGGAAATGTAAAATATGTTGGAAGTAAAAGAAATAATTGTTAAAATAGTTACAATTATGTTCAAGTATTTAAATGAAAACATGAACAGTGGAGAATAATCCACACTAATAAAAGAGAAATATGCAAATTGACCATACCACCGCTACACCCACCAGCCAATCAGGAACGAGCATGCAAATTAACCCAACATAGATGGTGGGTTAATTTGCATACACAGTCACTGAGTGGCCAGGCGGGGCGGGACGCCTGCTATGGGTGGGAGGGCGGGGGGTGGAGGGAGCTACAGGAGTGGTGCTCTGGCCGGGAGCGAAGACTTGCAAAGGCTTCCAGGCGGCCGGGAGCAAAGCCAGGGGAAGGAAGGCCTATTCTTGCACGAATCTTTGTGCAACGGGCCTCTAGTAAAAGATATAAAAAAAGACCCAGCCCGGCCCATGTTGCTCAGTGGTTGAGCGTTGTTGATCTGTGAACCAGGAGGGCATGGTTCGATTCCCTGTCAGGGCACATGCCTAGATTGCGGGCTTGAATCCCCAGTGGGGAGTGTACAGGAGGCAGCCTATCAATGATTCTCTCTTATCATTGATGTTTCTATCTCTCCTTCTCCCTTCCTCTCTGAAATCAATAAAAATATTTAAGAAAAAGACCCAAATGAAACCTCTGAAAATGGTAAGTACAATATCTGAAATGACAAATACAGTGGATGGGATTATAAACAGAGTAGGCACTGCAGAAAAAAGGTATTGAACTTGTGGGCATAGCAATAGAAACTATGCAAAATGTTGTAGAGAGTATGCAGACTCGACAGAAATGTACAGAGCATAAGTGACATGTGGGGTAATGCCAGACAGTCAGCATATATATAATTGGAGTTCTTGAAAGAGAAAAGAAATGGAAAAAAAGTATTTTAAGAGATAATGGCTGTAAATGTTTCAAATCTGATGAACACTATGAACCCACAAATGCATAAAAGTTCAATTATTATACACACAAAGAAAATCATCCCTGGAAAATTTCTGCTTCAATCTCTGATTCTTTTGGCTTTACCTTGTCAGTTTTAAAAATAACTTTATTCTTGTAATGTTTCTTTCATCTGCGTCCACGGCTTTTCCTTTATTATATTTAGTTATAGCCTTGATTATGAATCATTTAAGGATTTTTCTAATTATTCCTAAATTAAACGTGTTACTAAGTTAATTGTTGGTTTATTCTAATGAACCATTTTTACAGGCAGTGTGGGCAACAATATCATTCCAAACATAAAACCAACAGCGTGTCACAAAAGATTGAAAATTGCTATCATTTGGTTAACTTCTTGACATTTATGTGATTTTTAAAAGTCAGCTTTGTGTCTCTGTACTTGGTTGGCGTGGAAGCGACCTTGTAGGTTGAGCACAGAGTTTGATTTAGTTATGCATCTAACACGTTTATCCTTTGAGGGTCTAGTATATGTCAGGATGAGATATTTTGAAAAGGGAACCCTGCTAATTGGGGTAAAAATTGCCTACAGCAGTGCTTTTTAACCTTTTTGGGGGGGGGGTCAGAGACTGCATTTGAGAATCTGATGAGAACTATGGACTGTTGACTCTGAAAAATGCATACGATAAAAATTTACATTCAGTTTCAGGAGACTGAGAGTCCCCATGATTGAAATATAATGTAGTTTTCATCCTTTAACTGTTTTTTCACATTCCCTATATTTTGTACACGTTGCCTTTAATTATATGCTGTGAGACATTGCTGAAGCTGTACATGGTGTTTATATTTAGAATACACAGGACGTTAGGCCCCACATTTCCAGTAAATTTCACATTGGCCTTATGTATTCAACCACAGTTACCAATTATGTTCTCCTTAGTGAAGAAAACTTTTAAAACAAAAATAGGAGCTTTTCATTTTTTTCTTCTCAAAGTTTTTTTAGACCCATTTAAATATTTTGCAGTTTACATAGTTTCTAATTAGAAGAAAGTTATATTTTTCATGAGACAGACTTTATTTGTGTGTATCTTTAATTACCTCTTTGAGGCTGGGTAGTGTTTTCCTCTTAGATGATAACTTGTCATTTTTAAGGATTTCATACTTCCTAGAGACATTGTTTCTTTCAAGTAAACAATTCTTTTTCCTCTGTTGGCTCCTGGCAGGTGAATTTGTCGTGCTTGTGTGAGTAGTACAGACAGAATAGCTGTTTATGTTGATTTAAGATGAAATAGTCACGAAATACTGTGCATGAAGAAGTCAAAGTAGTGTTAGAAAATTGTGTGTATCTGTATGCCTGTCTGCTGGGGTCGGGTGATGTGGTAGACACTTTGGAGAGAAAGCCAGGTTCACTCATGTCCTGCCCCTCCTTCCTGCCCTCCTGGCCGCCCCTGACTGTTCAGGGGAGGGCGCAGTATAAGCTGAGGACTGCCGCCCTGGTGCTCTGCTTTCCTCTGCGCTCTCTGCGCTGGTCATCACGGCCTGCCCTGGTGCTCTGCTTTCCTCTGCGCTCTCTGCGCTGGTCATCACGGCCTGTCGCCTTCCCAGATGCCTGTGCTCACATCTGTCTCGGATCCTCTCCGCATTTCTGACTTGGCCACTTTCCATCTTCGGTCAGTGCCTTCAGAGCTTGGAGGTTGGTTTAAACGTTTGACAGAGGCTGTTCAACAACCTCCCAGCATCCGAGGCTTGGCGCTGGGCCCTGTCTGCTGGTGTGCTTTGTAGGCTTCCAGAGCTGCCCTTTAAACAGGTGTGCGCGCGCTTACATACTCAACGTCTAGTTCTCGCTGTGCGTCGGATCTCCAGGAGGGCAGAGTGCTGACACTCTTGTTCAGTACTGTATTCTTCTTCACCTCCTAGTGCAACACTTGTCCAGTGGGCCATTGTTGAATGAGGGGACACCGGCCTGATCCGATGGTGCTCTGTTCGAAGAACAGTAAATTGGGCCAGGGGAGGCAAGGTGGTGGTGGTCTTGTAGTTGGTAGGGAAGGAAAGTAGCTACCTGAAGGAGAGAGGATTTGAGTTCCACCTTTTATTTGCTACTCAGAAATAAGTAAGCTCTACAGAACCCCCACTCTTTTCCCTCATTTAAACTGTAGCCAAGCTCTGTCTCCCTAGGCCTGAACTTAGTTAGACTCAATATCTTACCCAGGCCAACCCCTTATTTACAGGTGAGAAAATCTAGATGTAGAGTGGTTAAAAGGTTTCACCAAAGCTGTGAGCCCTACAGCTCACCAGAGAACTGGATCTCTGAACTGTCCCCCAAGAGTTTTTTCTAAGTTAGTAGGGACCTCATTCCACAGGAATAAGTAATGCCTTCTTATTCCACAGAGGGTGGTCATCTCTGTGCCTGCACTGGGAGAGGGCAGAGGTACCAGTGACCTAGGAGTGAGTGATGGGCTGAAGGTGGGAGGGGCCTGAGCCGTGGGGTTAGATCAGGCTCCAGTTCTGGCCCAGACACTTCCAACAGAGCAGGCAAGTTACCTTGGCACCTTTTTCCTGTTCTGTAGCATAGGCATTGTGATGGTACCTGTGGGGCTTGTTGGGAAAATTAAGTGGGATATGGGATAGCATTTGTAAAGAGCCTAATTGAGTGTAGTCTGTAATAATAGGTATTTGATAATGTGTACCTCTCACTCAGTGAGAATTGGCCTTCTGGGGAAAGACTCCTTTCCTAAAACTGTGCCATAAGGCGCTGCGGAGGATTAAATGAGATTATGTATGATATTTAGCTTAGTGCCTGACAGATGGTCACTACTCAGTACTTAATAATGGTAGCAATTACGCTGTTACAATGAAAATTGATCATTGCTGTGGAACAAATTATACAGCTGTTTAAAAACAAACAAATCTGGTGTGCATCCCAGTTTTGTAAGTCACTATTTTAAATTCCTCACCTGCATTTAAAAAACTTTTAAAACCACAGTCACCAGTTGCATTCATAAAGAACTGCTTAATTTTATAATTAATGTTATATTTTTTCCATTTACTCCTGGCTTTTAGTCATTTATACTTGTAGAGTTACACCAAATTTATTCAACATTGTCATGTATGCCATTAATTCTTTTTTTTAAAATATATTTTATTGATTTTTTACAGAGAGGAAGGAAGAGTGATAGATAGTCAGAAACATCGATGAGAGAGAAACATCAATCAGCTGCCTCTTGCACACCCCCTACTGAGGATGTGCCTGCAACCAAGGTACATGCCCTTGACCGGAATCGAACCTGGGACCCTTCAGTCCGCAGGCCGACGCTCTATCCACTGAGCCGAACCGGTTTTGGCGTATGCCATTAATTCTTAAGAAAAACTTTTTTTTAGAATAGTTTAGATTTAGAGACAGTTGCAAAAATAGTATAGAATTTCCCTGTATCTTGTTTCCAGTTTCTCCTGTTGTTAAACATTACTGTGCACATTTGTTACAGCTAATGAAGCAGTATTGATACTTAATTGCTTACTAACCTCTGAACTCTATTCAGATTTTAGTCATTTCCTCTGTGTTCTTTTCCTGTTCCCAGATCCCACGCAGAACACATTGCATTTAGTCCCCAGTCTCCTCAGCTGCCCTGTGGCTGTTGCTCAGACTTTTTTACGACTTTAACAGTTTCAAAGAGAACCGGTTAGGTATTTTGTAGACTGTTCCTTAGTTTGGGTTGTCTGCTGTTTGCATCATGGTTTGACTGGATTCATGGATTTTGGAAGGACGACCACAGAGGTAAAGTGTCCTTGTCATTGTATGAGGGGCACTTTTTTTCTCCTACTCTTTGAAACTAAGTCACTAAAGGTGCAGCTCACACGTAAGTGGTGGGGAGTTAAACTCCACCACCTCAAGAGAGGAGTATCACATAAATCACTAGGCTTTTTCTGTACAGGAGATTCGTCTCTTCTCCCGTTTATATATTTATTTAGTAACTGTTTATATCAATACTAGAGGCCCAGTGCACTAAATTCGTGCACTGGGGGGAGGGTGTCCCTCAGCCCAGCCTGCACCCTCTCCAATCTGGGACCCCTCGGGGTATTAGACCTAAACTGGCAGTTGGACATCTGGGACTGCTGGCTCCTAACTGCCTGTCTGCCTGCCTGATTGCCCCTAACTACTTCTGCCTGCCAGCCTGATCACCCCCTAACTGCTCCCTTGCCGGCCTGATTAACACCTAACTGCTCCCCTGCTGGCCCAATCGCCCCCAACTGCCCTCCCCTGGCGGCCTGGTCGCCCCCAACTGCCCTCGCCTGCCGGCCTGATCTCACCCCCAATTGCCCTCCCCTGCCGGCCTGATCTCGCCTCCAACTGCCCTCCCCTGCCGGCCAATTTGGTACTGATTGGTCGGTTTCTATGCCTGTCAGCATCAAAAGCCCCACATCCTAGGCAGCCATTGGCTCCTCACAGTTCACCCAGATTTGGTTCTGATTGGTTGGTTTCTATGCCAATCAGCGTCAAAAGCTCCGCCTCCTAGGCAGCCATTGGCTCACTGTTGACCCAGATTTGGTTCTGATTGGTCAGTTTCTATGCCAGTCAGCATCAAAATCTGCCTCCTAGGCAGCCATTGCCTCCTCACACTTCACCCAGATTTGGTTCTGATTGGTCAGTTTCTATGCCAGTGTCTCTGGGCCTATCAACGGGGCCTGATCAGAAAGGCAGGGCTGATCAGCATCCCCGGTGGGGGCCTGGAGAGAAGTGGAGGCACAGCTGCTGACCAGGCTCAGAGAGAAAGAGAGAGGCAAATGCTGATCAGCAGCTGCCACAGAGGCTATGGATCAGACCCTGCTTCTCTCTTCAGGCCTCTCTCTGGGCCTGATTTGCAGCTCCATCTGCAGTCAGTGCTGGGTCACCACACCTGCAGCCGCAGCAGTCGGTGTTGGGTCGCCACGGCAACCCAGTGCTGACTGCAGGACTGACTTCCGGTTGGTTGAGCCTCCGGTTGTTGTGGATGTGACGGACCCAGGGTTTTTATATATTAGGATGCACTCATGGATTCATAGTTATAATTTAGTACTGTGTCATTTATTTTGTTGCTCAGATAGTTTCAAGCTTTGGCCAGCAGGAACTCTGCCCCTCTGTCCTTCTAACATGCTCCCATTGGTGTGTGTGTGTGTGTGTGTGTGTGTGTGTGTGTGTCTGTGTGTGTAGTATTTCCTCATTTTGCTGGCACCAGGCTTATATTACATCTTTTTGCCCAGTCCTGGAGTCAATCAGCCATTTCTCCAGGGAGTCCTGGTTCTTTTGTTGGAGCATGGTATTGGAAACCAAGATCTGGTTCCCAGATAAATGAGCTCTTTCTGTGCTAATGTCAGAGCAGGAGTGAGAGGTTTAATGTCCAAATTGCTCTAATTGCTTTTCCCACTTTTCTTTTTATTCTCATACTAGTGGATACTAGTAGCCTGGTGCACGAAATTCGTGCACATTAAAAGTGGGACCCAGAGTCAATTCCTTGCCCACCCACAAGCACCTCAAAATTGCATGAGACCCAAAACCGGGTGCCCCCCCCCCCAATTGGGCTAGATCCAGACCCGGCCAGTCCCACCCTTGTCAAGCATCGCCGGGCAGGGGGCATAGCCTCAGTTCCCCAGGCCCGGCGCCAGGATGGGGGAGTGGCCTGAGGTCCCCAGGATGGGGCGGGGGGACGTGCCTTGAGGTCCCCCGTCAAGCCCCGCCAGGTGGGGGACACGGCCTGAGATCCCCTGTCAAGCCCCCACTGGGTGGGGGGCATGGCCTGAGGTCCCCCGTCAAGCCCTGCCAGGCGGGGGGGTGCAGCCTCAGGTCTCCTGGCCCGGCACTGGGATGGGGGTGCAGACTTAGGTCCCCCATGAAGCCCCACTGGCAGTGGGGCGCAGCCTCAGGTCCCCCGTCAAGCCCCGCTGGGTGGGGGGCACGGCCTGAGTTCCCCCAACCCAGCACTGGAGGTGCACCTTGAGGTCCCCTGTCAAGCCCCACCAGGCAGGGGGGTGCAGCCTCAGGTCCCCTGGCCCAGTGCTGGGGGTGGTGCAGCCTGAGGTCCCCTGTCAAGCCCCACCTGGTGGGGGACATGGCCTGGGGTCCCCTGGCCTGGCACTGGGGCGGGGGGAGCAGCCTGAGGTCCCCTAGCCCAGCACCAGGACGGGAAGTGCACCTTGAGCTCCCCCGTCAAGCCCTGCTGGGCGGGGGGCATGGCCTCAGGTCCCCTGGCCTGGCGCCGGGGCAGGGGTCCAGGCCTGAGGTCCCCCGGCATGGTGCCGGAGCAGGGGGCGAGGCCTGAGGTCCCCTGGCCTGGTGCCAAGGCAGGAGGCAAGGCCTGAGGGCCCCCAGCCTGACGCAAGGGCGGGGTGCACGGCCTGAGGTCCCCTGTCAAGCCCTGCCAGTTGGGGGGCGCAGCCTGAGGTCCCCTGTCAAGCCCCACGGGGGCAGAGGAGGGCATAGCCTCAGGTCCCTGCTGATTGCTCGTTAAGGCTCCTTAAGGGAACTTGGCCTCAACTGTGGGTGCAGCCATCTTTGTGATGGAGTGATGGTCAATTAGCATATTCCCTCTTTATTAGATAGGATGCTGTATTTCCTAGATTTGTCTTCCTAAAATGTGGAGTTCTTCTTTTGAATGCATATGTGTGTCATAGGGCATATTTATAGTTAACTATTTTATTTATTTACTAGAGGCCCAGTGCGTGAATTCGTGCACGGGTGGGGTCCAGCCGGCCTGCCCTGATTGGGGCTGATTTGGGCTGTGCTGGCCATGGGGAGGGGCTGCAGGAGGTTGGCCGGCTGGCCCCGCCCCCTATTGGGCTGGTTGGCTGGCCGCAGTGGGCATCATAGCGACTGGTCGTTCAGGTCGTTCCAGCGTTCCTGTCGCTGGCTTTTTATATATGTAGGTTATTTTTTGTGTATCCTCACCCGAGGATATTTTCCCCCCCATTGATTTTCCCCCCATTGATTTTTAAAAGAGAGTGGAAGAATGGAAGAGAAGGCAGGAGGGAGGGAGGGAGGGAGAAACATCAATGTGAGAGAGACACATCGATTGAATAGCAATCAAAACTACAACCCAGGTATGTGCCTTTGACCAGGAATTGAACCCATGACCTTTAGGTGTGTGGGCCAGTGCTCCAACCGCTGAGCCACACTGGCCAGAGCAACACTTTTTTAAAAAAAAATTATTTTTATTTGAGGGCGTGGGGAAGGGAGAAAGAGAGACAGAGACATTGATTTGTTCCAATTATTTATGCATTCATTGGTTGATTCTTGTTTGTGCCCTGAGGGAGATCGAACTCGCAACCTTGGAGTACCTGGACACTGCTCTAACCCATTCAGGTACCTGGGCAGTTGAAACTCATTTTAAAATCCAAATTAGGAAAAAAGATAACATGAGCTAAGGAGAGTAAAACAACTCGTGTTTGTTACAAAGTAGCTCTTCAGTTCCTTTATTTCTAAGAATGACAGGAAAGTAATTCATGATCTAAAGTGTTTTTTCCACAAATAAATTATAATTAGAACTAGAGGCCCAGTGCACAAAATTTGTGCCCTCGGGTGGTCCCTCAGCCTGGCCTGCACCCTCTTGCAGTCTGTCAGTCGGACATCCTCAGTGCTGCTGCGGAGGCAGGAGAGGCTCCGCCACCACCGCTGCGCTCACCGGCCATGAGCCCGGCTCAGGGCTTCTGGCCGAGCAGCGTCCCCCGTGGGAGCGCACTGACCACAGGGAGCAGCTTCTGCGTTGAGCGTCTGCCCCTTGGTGGTCAGTGCACGTCATAGCGATTGGTTGATCCACCGTTGGGTTGATTTGCATATTAGCCTTTTATTATATAGGATAAGGGAATTGAAAATGTTCTCATTCATAAGAAGAGTAGGTAAAGGGAGATCATAATTCTTTTTCACTACCTCTAAAGTTTTATACATTTTTCTTGTTTCTCTTTAAACTCTAAGGTTTTGTATGCACTTGGCATAATATAAGACTCTTTGTGTTTCCATAATTCAAATTTTCCTACCTTAGACCCATAGTTCTCTTTAGATAAGCCTCAAACAACCTTTTGAATGAGTCATCGCTTTTATGTTATGTTACTTATTTTTAAAGTATTTTTTGTTGTTGTTGGCATTTGATTTCAAAATGCATCCACAATGAGACCAAACTGGTGTTTATTTTCACTTCTTGCTTTGAAAGGACATCCTCTCACCTGTGCTCCCTGCATCACTTCATCTGTCCCACCAGGTGCATCTAGGAAGGTTGTTCATTCCGTCTTGATTGTCTCCTGGAAAATCTGTTACACATACCATCTAGTATTGACTTGCAAAGCTTTGAACATATTATAGATATATCACACAGTGTTTTGGAGGTGTAAGACCTAGTAAAAATAAGAAAGCACACCTGAAAAAAGTCTTATTTTTTGTCCTCTTGTTTTTTTTTTGTTTGTTTGTTTGGTTTTTTTTTTATATTTTATTGATTTTTTACAGAGAGGAAGGGAGTGGGATAGAGAGTTAGAAACATCGATGAGAGAGAAACATCGATCAGCTGCCTCCTGCACACCTCCTACTGGGGATGTGCCCGCAACCAAGGTACATGCCCTTGACCGGAATCGAACCTGAGACCTTACAGTCTGCAGGCCGACGCTCTATCCACTGAGCCAAACCGGTTTTGGCTGTCCTCTTGTTTTTTTTAAAATATATTTTATTGATTTCTTACAGAGAGGAAAGGGAGAGGATAGATAGTTAGAAACATCGATGAGAGAGAAACATCGATCAGCTGCCTCCTGCACACCCCCCACTGGGGATGTGCCTGCAACCCAGGTACATGCCCTTGACCGGAATCGAACCTGGGACCCTTCAGTCCGCAGGCCGATGCTCTATCCACTGAGCCAAACCGGTCAGGGCTGTCCTCTTGTTTTTAAGTCCTCACTGTTTGCAGCAAGATTGCAGAGATAACAGAAATAATAGGTCTTTCTTCTGAAGCATGACTCGGGTATTTAAATTTCCAGAGCATTTCTCCCTCTCTCTCTTTTTGGGTAGTCTTTTGGTTAACCAGAAGTGAAAAATAAAATGAAGTCTTGAAAGTATTTTGTTACATTTATATGGTTTTATGTTTATTTTCTGAAAGCCTTTATCTTGAAATATTTTATAAATAGCTTGCAATTATTTCTATTTCTAATGGTGAGCAAAATTTTTCCATCGGGGTAATTTTTCTTTATATGTTAGTTTTCTATCTTTATTCCTTTTGTTCGTCTTAATTCAGGACTGAAAAAGTATATTTTGTGAGCAAAATAAATGAGTTCCACCAGAAGGCCTAAGTCAGGCAGGCCTTATTCCACTCACCTACCTACCCCCGTCCAAGACCCAGCCCTGTCTACTTCTTCTGTGCACCATCCAGCTGATCACAGCGTCTTGAATGCTTCTGACCAACAGGCTGCCCCTAGAATGCCTGTGATTTTCTGTTCCCACCAATTGAACTCTGTGTTTATCAAGAGTCCCTGGTTTGTCCCTATGTCTATTTAGGCTTATTCTACATTTTAGTGGTAATTGCATAATTGAGTAAACTATATATGGAAAATGAATTCTAAAGAGACTTGTAGTTTCTTAGTTTCTACATAAACTTAATTTGGAATGCTTTGGAACGTCTAAAGATAGGTCACAAAAAGAAAATTGCTATCAAGTTAGGGATAGGAGAGAACTGTTAACGTTCAGGAAGAAAAACCATAAAAATTCTAAAAAATTGCTTCACAAAAGTCTTTACATTCTTGTTCTACTTTAAAGAAATAGAGAGTGGACATTGAGATGCTACTCTTGGGTTGACCCACAGTTGACTTGTGACTTGTTTCAGGGACTCACTAAAAGGCAAGGCTGTGGCCGTCATCAACGTAGTGATGGATTTAAACCCACTCCTGGGCTTAAAGTGAAAATAAAATGTTTACGTTTGTATGTGTGTTGGTTATCCTATATAATAAAAGCCTAATATGCAAATTGTCCCCTCGACCGGGAGTTCGACCAGGGGGTGGGGCTGGTGGCGGCGGCAGCAGTGGCAGGCAGCCAGGGGGAGGGAGGTGCCCTTGGCCGGCAGCCGCTGGGGACCCTACCCATGCAGGAATTCCGTGCACTGGGCCTCTAGTCTATTATAAATTAACAAACCATACCCAAGCTTAGTGGCTTTAAATAAAAACCATTTATTGTCGGTTATGATATTGAGTGGTTCTTCTGCTTCTCATGGTTTTGGCTTGGGCTCCGGGACAGCTGGGAGGTCCAAAATAGTCTCCCTCGCAAGCTAGCGAGTAGGTGGTGGCTGTCAGCTGGGAGCTCACTGAGGCTTGGGTTAGCTGGGCTGTCCTTCATGCGGCTCCCCACCGGGCTGCTTGGCTTTGAAGACCATGGCAGCCTCAGGGTGGTTGGACTTCTGACCTGGTGGCCCGTTCCCTCTGCCTGCAAAGGTGGCCTTCATAAGGCTCAGGCCCAGAACGGACCCAGAGTCCCTTCTGCTACGTTCCATTGGTTAAAGCCGTCACAGGGTCAACCTGGATTCAAGAGCAGGTGATAGAACAAAAGGTGTGAGCACTAGAAAGCCTGTTTTTAGATGAACTCGCTACACATTCTTGTGGCATTTGATAGGGAGGCTTCTGATAAATGAGAGGGTCTGCAAGCAAACTTGTGATAGTTTGACTGAAACTTGAGCTCTTATAATAAGCATGGGAATATAGGGGTTTCAGCCCATGTTAATCTGATTCCAAATCTTCATTCTTTATTCCATACCCCATTGCTATTGTTCTGGTCAGTTGGCACCTAGGGCTGCAAAATCACTTAACATTGTCCGAAAAAAACAATCTTTCATTCTCACAGCCTTTAAATATTACATTCTTTAAATAATTAAGTGCGATTGTATTTTAATAGAACTTGGGCAATGATTAAGCCTAAGTAAGATAAATTATTTACCTCTCACGTTAATTTACTCAGCAGGTAGTTATTGGGCACATAATCTGCACCAGGCACTGTTTTAGTCACAGGAGAAACAGTGACATGGAACTTCCAGTCTATTTGGGATCCTTTCTTGTTCCTTTTCATAGGAAATCTTTTAAAAGAATACCCATCTTTGCTTTTTAAAAAAAAAGATGAATTTTAGCCCTGGCTGGTGTGGCTCAGTTGGTTGAGTGTTGTCCCATGCACCGAAAGGTCTTTGGTTCCATTCGAGGTCAGGGCACATACCCAGGTTATGGATTTGACCCCTGGTTGGGGTGTGTACGGGATGTAGCTGATCAATGCTTCTCAAATCAATTTTTCTTTCTCTCTCTCCGTTCCCCTTCCTCTCGCTAAAAAAAATTTCAATAAAAACACATTTTTTAAAAAAGATGAACTTCAGTAAAAAAACAAGAACACTAAGTCTGAGTGTCTGTCTATCCTGAAAAATAACAAGACTCACCAGGTAGGTTTGTAAAGACCCTACACTCTGAATCAATGCGAAAGTTTAACAGGGAATGTTGGAGAAGCTTAAGGTTTGACAGCAGCTCACCTGGAGGTTAACTGATAACTGTTCAATATAAGGCTGATGTGAAGATCAGCTAGCTTATTAATTAATTGGCACTTACACACTACGAACCAACCGTGCAACCTCAATGTTAGCTGAGCTCCCCTTGATTTATATTGCAGGCCAGGCAAACTGTCCAAGTTCTTAAAACTCCACCCCTTCTACCTCCCTTCCTCTCCTTTTGTTTCCCCCCAGAGCAGAAGTCTCCCTTTAAGGATTGCTTACTAGAGCCTAGGTTAATGGGAGGTGGAAGTGCAGAGAGAATCTTACCCAGGCGAGTACTGTACTTCATAAGTGGATGAAATATTTTATTTGTAAGGACTTTGCTAAAGAGCTTTTAATGAAGTTAATTTTAAGGGCTTTTGCAAAACCACAGATATTTTCAAACCCAGCTAATTCACCTTCATTTTATAGACGATCTATTTCAGTCGCCATGCGGTTTTACCTGCTATGTCAGAGCAGAACCATTTAACCCCACGTAACTTGAATTTTTGTCTTGTCACCACACTTTTTTTTAAAATTTGAAAACTACACCAAACCCCCTTGGGTTAGGTTCAAGACATACTTTTCTTGATTTATGTCAAGTGAATAATTCTTTAGCAAAGTTTTATGTTAGAAGAGTGAAATACTGTTTTATTGTTAAACTGTCAGAAGTTTGGTACCAGAAAGACAGTTCACATTGGTGTGTTTTTAAACACAAGTAAGGCAAAAGTTACATCTAACTGATGTATCCCATGTACCACTTTCCTCAACCAAAATAATTGGTATCCATGGAAACATTCTGAACCAGTCAACTGACCACATTAGCTCATCTCACATGAGTTAATACAAAATGAGGTTTTGGATGCTTTTGGTTAGTTAATTGAAATGATGCAAGTTCTTTTGAACTTACCACTAGTATTTATTTTCCTAGATTTTGTGTGTAAATGGTTTTGTTTTTTTAAAAGACGAAAGAATAAACATTTGTTTGATTTTCCCCTCCCACTTCTCCTTATGTATTGTTTCTTAGCTAAGGCTCCCGGACTGTGTTGTGTTTCTCTGGCTGTTTTTAGGATTTTTTCCTTTCTCCACTGGTTTTCCGCTATTGGATTATGGTGTGCATAATAAAAAACTGGTAGTTTTCTTACAGTTCTGCTTGGAGTTTGTTGAGCTTCTTGGATCTGTGAGCTTAATGGTTTTCTTTAAATTGGGAAATTATTCAGCCCTTATTTCTTCAAAGATGATTTTTTTCTATGCCTTCCTTTTCTTGTTTTAGACTCCAGTAACATACATTACACTGCTTAGTATGGCCCCATAGATTACTGGTGCTCTGTTCTTTTCCATCTTAATCTTTTATATGATTTGTTTTAGATAGTTTCTGTTGCTATGTCTTCAAGTTTCTGGTCTTTTTTCCTGCTGTGTCTAATCTGTTTAATCCCATACAGCGTGTTTTTTATTTCAGGTATATTTTTCATGTCTATGGTTTCCACGTGAGTCATTGCTGGTATATTTCTATGGGTTTTTCTCCCGGTTTGGGCCATATCTTCCTGTTTCTTTGGTAATTTCTGATAGGATGTCAGACTTTGTGAAATTAATATTTAGGGTGCTAGCCTTTTCTTTTTTAAAATTCCTTTAAGTAATGTTGGCCTTTGTTCTGACATGTAATTAAGTTACTAAGTTACTTCAATGGAATGTAAACTAATATTTCCAACAAGGGTGAATACCAGCTTGATTGGGTTAAGTAAATCCTAAGGAAGTTTTAAATTATAGCCTCACCTTCGTGTAATGCCTGTCGTAAAGTACCACGTGGCAGTTTTCCTACCTCCTTTTCTGGGATCCATAATAGATAAGGAGGGATGAACTGTGTTACACTTTATCTGTTTTAATGTATCTTTATTACTGCCTTCATCGTCACTTCCATGCAATTCTTTTTTTAACTTCGCACCACATTTATTTTGTTCCTGTTAAATATCATTTATTTAATTTATTCAAAGAAATAAAAGGAAAGACCTAAAATTTTATTAAATTAAAAAAAATATTTATTGGCATGACACTGGTTAATAAAATTATATAGGTTTCAGGTGTACAATTCTATAATACATCATCTATATCTTATTATGTGTTCACTATCTCAAGTCTCCTTCCATCACCATTTATCCCCCCTTTATCCTCTTTTACCTCCCCGCACCCCCCTTTTCTTGTAGTAATCACCAGCTTGGTCTCTGTGTCTATGAGTTGGTTATTTTTGCTTAATCCCTTCCCCTTTTTCACCCAGCCCCCCAACCCCCTTCCTCTCTGACAGCTGTCAGCCTGTTGTCTGTATCTATGAGTCTGTTTCTTTTTTTTTTACCTTTTTCCCCCTCACGAGAGGATATGTTTATTGATTTTAGAGAGAGAGGAACGGGGGTGGGGGGGAGAGAGGGAGAGAGAGAGGAAAATCAGTGTGAGAGAGAAACATCTGTCAGTTGCCTCTTGCACATGCTGTAGCTGGGGATCGAATGCAACCTTTTGGTGTATGGATGACCCTTCAACCAACTGAACTCCCAGCCAGGGCTGCAAACCTCTCTTAACGTTAAGCAGATGCTTAAAGAACTGGGGTTCTCTCGATGGGTGGTGAGTGAGTGCAGTGATTTCTAAGGCCTGTAATATGAGTAGTATCCATCATTTAGTGAAGCCTCATCTATTATCACTCCTATAATTAAGCATGCATTATTGGATTTAATCCTTCTGGTCTGGAGTCCAAGTATTCTTATTTTGTAAATGTGCAATGTGGAGATTTTAAACAATTTGGCCAAAGCCCACACAGCTAGTAAGCCAGACAGGCAGGGTTTGACCTGAGTCCCTCACACCACAAAGTCTTTGCTATTAATCATCCCAAAGCCGTGCTGGTAACCAGTGGGGAGGAGGTTAGCGACCTTGGCATTCAGTATAGCATGTCCTTCATCAGCTGAGTCCGCTATTGTGCTGAGTGTAGAAGCCGTGGATATGGAGAATTTCAAGGTAATCTGTATTATATTGTTTTTTGTGTGACTTAAATAATAAGTTAGCCTGGGGGAGCAGCACAGGCAGAAGGTGGAGTCAGCCTGGGGGAGTAGATGCATTTAACTTATTTCTAATTTTTCTCATGGTTTAGTTTGTTTTAGTCAGCTTTCAGGGTATTTCACTTGTATGTCTTATTGTGGGTGCACATATGTGTGGTATGAATACTAAAGTGTTTAGAGCGATCTTACCTGATTAAAAATCAAGTTTTGACCCATGAAAGGGATTCTTTACAGATTTCAGTACCGTAAATTTGTATCATTCTGCAGCATTTTTATTGTTGAAAGGTAATTTATTTTCTGAAGTTTTGTCAGTCCAGTTCAATAATAATGGTATCATACACTTTAGAGTGGTTTTTATTTTTTTCTCATGATTTAGATATAGATTTGATTTTATATCAGGATATAAACTGCCAGGAAGAAAACCTGGATATCTTGGATAGTTGAGAGTTACGGTTACAAAATATAAAACATTTTATAAAGAAGATTCAGAGTGGTATAGACTGATGATTCTATATTTGAAAGGAACTTGATGACTGATTCCTTGTAGTTTGCTGTTTGGAAATTGTATTTGTTCTCAGTTTATGTCATTCGGTTTTATTTTGTTAGCTTTGCAAAAACAGAACTCTAGTTTTATTTGAGAAATTGACTGGGACATAGGATTGGCAGGAAGTGTTCGCAGAGAACAAGTTAATGGGGACTTGCGTTTGAAGGTGAAGGCAAACTAGTGCCTTTTCCCTCTCCCACAGCACCCTCCGCCCACACCTCGCCTGGCCCGTGCACAGCACTGCACGTCGGGGCACACAGAACGGTGACTTGCCGGGTGTGATCAGTGCTGTGTTTGCCTCGGCCTCCCGTGTGTGTGCTCCCCAAAGAGGCTCTGCCTCGGGGCCCTGCGCTCTTGGTTCTTTGCTGTTCTCCCTGCATCTGTAAGTTTCAGTTTTAAACTTTATTTGTGTTAGAAAGCGTTCTACAAACAGCAGAAACTGCACATGGTTTCCGCCCACGTGGAGGGCAGCCGCCGTCAGTGCTTGCTTCCTTGGAGTGCAGAGTTCTTGGGCGCTCCCAGCACGAGGGAGACACAGTGCTGGGGAGACACCTCCGAGCGGCGTTGCCAAGAGCTCTTAAAGGAAGCCTAAGGCGTTCCCGTTCACTTGCTGCGCCCTGAACGCTTTCTCTGCTGATTGTCTTCCACAGGCCGGAGTGCGCCCTGGGAGATGCGGCTGGCAAGCATTCGGAATCTGACGTGGAGGAGTTTTCAGATGAAACCAATACCGAGAACCTTTATGGCGCCTCTCCCCCCAGTACCCCTCGGCAGATGAAACGCCTGTCAACCAAACACCAGAGGAATAATGTGGGGAGGCCTGTCAGTCGCTCCAATTTGAAAGGTAAGTCTTGTACTTGAAAGACCCACATGAGAGGGCGTGGCCCTTCTGGAACATAAATAGCCTTTTTTATTCTTTTTCTTTATTGATTAAGATATGACATATGTGTAACTAACCTGCTTTAGTTAGTCCTCACCTGCGGGTATGTTTTTATTGATTTTAGAGAGACGGGGAGAGAGAGAGGGAGAGAAACATTGATGTGACAGAGAAACATCGATCGGTTGTCTCCCATATGCGCCCTGACCATTAGCTGCCTTGTTAGTAAGGGAGAAACGAAGTCTCCTGAGACGAAAGGTTTTTCCTGAGTAATTGCTAGTCATTTGTATTTTTCTGATACAAAGGATTACAAAGGTTGTGGACGAGGCCAAGCGTGGATGGATCCACATACTCGTGCAGGGTGGCTTCGGGCGAATGAGGTAGTGGCCTTCCCTGTCCTCTGACCCTCGCAGGCTGAAGGGCCTGGATTCTTCTTGCAGGGATGACAGGTGTAGTGGGCCACGGAGGGCCAGAGCCAGGCTTCTTCCCCAGGGTTCCTGGCCGCGCAGCACAGCACCTGCTGGCACCCCACTCCTCATACCATGGGCAGATCCCGTGCCCTACCTGCCTCCCAGAAGGAGTGCCCTCTGTTTCCACTCCTTCCTTCCTCCTGGCCCTTCTTTCCCGAGGTAGATGATCAAATCCTGCCGGCCCGCTGCTTCCTTGAGCCCCGCTTCCCACACGGAGCCTCCCTCCGGTCACTGAAGCCGAGGACGTTACAATTTCCCTGTTCATTTCAGTGAACCACTCGTCCTGGAACGGATTGTGTAGCCTCCTGGACCGCACCCATCTGTTACTGCACACGACGGATTTCATTTTCTGTCTCATCGGAGAAGTTTCCCCATCACATGCTCTCCCTGCTGGGACCAGCCCCATTTCCATTGCTCTTCCTTCAGTGTTCTTCCTCTCTCCTCGGCCAGACAGACGCCCTTCTCACAGTCTGCCACACAGCCCCTCCCAGGGGGGAACTTCCCTGTCGTCGCCCCTCCTCGAGAAAGAAGGCGGGCGAGAGAAATGGGCTTGATTGTATTGATTTGCTTGAGTAGATCATATCCCAGGAGGAATTCCCAAGTGTAACCTGTCTTTCTTTCCCTTAGGGAAGATGATTTTTTACTTTCTTTAAAACTTTATTTGCCATAGGATGTTAAACTGTCCTTATTCCCTTTGGAAATGAATAGCTTTCTATTGCAGTTTCTCATCTTTAAAATTAATCTTTATCCATTTTCTCAAAAGAAAATTTTCAAATGCCTAGAGAAATTCCTTATCTCAAATCGTATCATTGAAGCGGCATCTAATGAATCAGAATTAACACGTATTTGCTTTGCGCTGGTAAAGTGAGAACATGGCAATAGCACATCTGCTTTTCCTTCACGCGCTGGTTCATGCTATCTTAGAACAGGAGTTGCGAACACAATTTCTCCATTTCATAGATTGAGAAACTGAGAGAAATGTGATCTATATTTTGATTCTTTTAATTTTCAGCATATGGTATGATTTTTTTTTCTCTAATAACAGCCTGAAAATATAAGTGCATGTGAAGATCAGCTTTACTGAAAGTATTAAGAGTACCTTCATATTTAGAATAATATAATGTTTATTTTTTTACTAGAAAAAACAAATGCATTGAACCAGCCTCCACATAAAGACACTGGAAAAATCGGGGAAAAGAAGATACGAGCGGCCATTAGGACGACAGAGCGCGATCATAAGAAAAATGTGCAGTGCTCCTTCATGTTGGACTCAGTGAGTGGGTCTTTGCCCAAAAAACCGATTCCAGATGTGGATCTCAATAAGCCTTACCTCAGTCTTGGCTGCAGCAACGCCAAGCTTCCGGTGTCTGTGCCCATGCCTATCGCGAGAACTGCACGCCAGACTTCCAGGACCGACTGTCCAGCAGATCGCTTGAAGTTTTTTGAAACTTTACGACTTCTGCTAAAGCTTACCTCAGTCTCAAAGAAGAAGGACAGGGAGCAAAGAGGACAGGAAAACACATCTGCTTTCTCATTCAACCGTTCGAATGAGCTCATCTGGTTAGAGCTGCAAGCCTGGCACGCGGGACGGACCATTAACGACCAGGACCTCTTTTTATATACAGCCCGTCAAGCCATACCAGATATTATCAACGAAATCCTTACTTTCAAAGTCAATTATGGGAGCGTTGCCTTTGTCAGAAACGGAGCTAGTTTCAATGGTACCCCGGGAGAAGGACAGTGCAAAGCCCCTCATGGCACGAGGATTGTGGGCTATCCCACATACCATGAGCATCTCCAGCGCCAGAGGGTGTCGTTTGAGCAGGTAAAGCGGATAATGGAGCTGCTAGAGTACATAGAAGCACTTTATCCGTCGTTGCAGGCTCTGCAAAAGGACTATGAAAAATATGCCGCAAAGGACTTCCAGGACAGAGTGCAGGCGCTCTGCTTGTGGTTAAACATCACAAAAGACTTAAATCAGAAATTAAGGATTATGGGCACTGTTTTGGGCATCCAGAACTTATCCGACATTGGCTGGCCAGTGTTTGAAATCTCGTCCCCGAGATCGTCCAAAGGCAATGAGCCAGAAGACGAGGGAGATGACACAGAGGGAGAACTGAAGGAGCTGGAAAGTAGCTCGGATGAGAGTGAAGAACAGACCTCTAACCCAAGGGCGCCAGCAACCAGGCAGCCCATCGACAGCACTTTCAGCTTCCAGGCACAGGACTGCACCGCCAAGAGGCTTGAGAGGCTGGAGTCGGAGGAGGACTCTGTGGGCTGGGGAACGCCGGACTGCAGCACCGAGGCGGGCTGCAGCAGGCATTGCCTGACTTCTATTTATAGGCCATTTGTAGACAAAGCACTGAAGCAGATGGGGTTAAGGAAGTTAATCTTAAGACTTCACAAGCTGATGGATGGCTCCTTGCAAAGGGCGCGGATCGCACTGGTCAAGAGTGACCGTCCTGTGGAGGTAGGTTCCCAGCAGGCATTAGTGTGGGCTTCTCTTCAGCGCCATTACCAGTTGTAAATTACAATGTCTGTTGGGTTGACTATTACGTACTTTCCTAGTCGTGATATTTTTAAGGCATAAGTGGTAGTTGTCATAAATTGCAGATTTAAACATTTCTGTAAAGTACTGTGATAAATGGGGAAATGGATCTATGAAAACGGTGCAAAATGGAGTGAATTCAGTATAAGGTGGTGTGTGGAGGGAAAAATGCAACCATGTAAATATAGGCTGGAGAAGGACAGGCGAGGTACAAGTAGAGAGGGAGGAAAGCCACAGTCATGGGTGACCACAAGCCGAATATGAGTCAGTAAAAAGTCAACACGGTGCTAAAATATTTTTAAATGAATACGGCATCCAAGGTCAGGGATATAGTTTTTTCTCTATTCTTTGCCATAGCGTTCTCCTCTTTTGAGTAGCATGTCCAGTTTTGGCCCCTGGATATTAAAGAGATGTGAATTGTAGAGAACTGTGAGAATGACCAAAGGAAAAAGAGTACACCGCTTGGGGAGGTTTAGCGTAGCTGATGCAGGCCTAAGGGAAGTCTTAGTTATTGTCAGATACGGGCTTCAGTTGGTGAAGCTTTTGTGAGAGGTAAGTATGCCTATTAGAGGAAGTGGTTGAAACTGGGTTTTGTACACGTTTAGTTGTGACAGCTTGATATCTCAGATTCTCTACTGCTGAGGTGGTAAACAAAAGGGCCACACTGTTGGTGTTGTTCTTGATTGTAAAGGAGCGCAAGCGATTTTTCTGTGGTGAGTGTGCGTGTTCATTTGGCTGAAGGCAACAGGGCCCAGACCTGTGAGATTCCTTCTACCTGTGTGAGGTCGTGGTTCCAAATTTTAGTAGCTGTATGCATATGTATAACCTTTAAAAAAACTTCAGTTTATTACATAACCCAAAAAATAATTCATTTTTAAACTGATGTTCACGTCATGACCCCTTGGAAGAGTGGTGAAGCATTCACATAATATGGCAGGATGTTTGCAAAATGAGTCGATACTTTGTAGCTATCTGAGGTTAGTTTACTTTGAGTATCATTTTGATTAGAAATCTTAAAAATGAATCTATATTGTGATTTGCTTTGAATAGTATTTTAACTCTAAATGATTTTTTTATGTACATCTCTTTTTAGAGCAAGTGAGGGTTTTTTTTTCTCCCTGTGAATAACTATTTTATAATAAGATTTTATTATAGTGCAGGTTTCTTCTTTTTTTTTTAATCCTCACCCGAGGATATTTTTCCATTGATTTTTAGAGAGAGTGGAAGAGGGGGAAAGACAGGAGAAATATCGATGTGAGAGAGACATCGATTGGTTGCCTCCTGCACGCGCCCCGACCAGGGCTTGGGCTGGGAAGAAGCCTGCAACCCAGATATGTGCTCTTGACCGGAATCGAACCCGGGACCCTTCAGTCCGCAGGCCGATGCTCTATCCACTGAGCCAAACCGGCTAGGGCATATTATAGTGCAGGTTTCAAAGTCAGTAGAGCAAAACTAGATCTGTAAGAAGGATTTGTTACATGTTCCAGATGGGGAAGAACTTGCTTTGGTCTAGGTTTTTGGCTGGAATCGTTCAGTTCCAATGAGGACACATGTGGGCAAGACAGGGTTGATGATTAATTTCTATTGTGAAGCACTAGGGTTGCAGTAATATGAATGAAAAGGCTCTGGCAGTGTCACCGCGTCTCTCATTCAGTGCTGCTTGTGGGAGGGGGCAGGTGGGGTGATGGTGAGGGCTCGGGGAGGTGTGTCCAGGCTTCATAAAACTGCTTTACATGCTGTCACCCCCATTATCTCTCTCCCCCAGACCCTCTGCAGCGATGAACCACTGCTGCTACAGGAGTGCTTGGCATCCTTAGTTATGTTGGAACAAGATAGCATTGCATTTCATGTTAGAATTTATGTTGCAAACAGACCGTAGTTGGGTAGCCGTAGTTTTGGATTTCCATCAAAGTTGTGTTCCTTTGGTTTGCCCAAGTGAGATTTAAATGAATAGCTTATCCTTGTTGTAGAAGAAAAGAAACATATAAATTCAAAGCTTACTAAGTGTGTGATTAAAGATTTGTTAATTAAAATTATCTGTGCAGTTTGCTTTACAGAAGCACCTGTTGTTTTAAATTATGTTTGTCAAATAATGAAAGAGTAACCGAGAGCTAAAGTAGAAGCTTTGTTGTATTGGAGATTAAAATCCAGATTAATAAAAGACAAGGCTCTGAAATAATAACTTAGTAGGAAAGTAAGACTTTATTGTTATTCCCATTTCAGGGACATAGTTCTGTAGGGGGAGGTATAGGACATGAATACATGTACACTCCCATCTGGCATTGTTTTGCTTTATCTTTTTACTAAGTATGTTGGGGAAAGATGCACAGTTTTGAAGTCAAATAACTGGATTCTATTCCTTGATGTGGCTCTTTCTTGCCACATAACTTTGTAAATGACTTAATCTTTCTGACCCTAGGTCTTCACGTCTGTAAAATGGGTATAATACCTTCCTACCTACCTCACAGGGTTGTTGTGAGGCTTAAAAAGACATTTGCATAAATAGTAAAATGCTATAGAAGTCAAATATAAACTATTTCTTAAGTTTTGTTACAATTTTTCCTCCCTTGAAGCTAACTCTAAGTTAGTATGGGCTAGACTATTTTATATTTTTTTAAAATATGTATTTAACCTTTAATTACCAAATAATTGTGTGTTTTAAGGGTGTAAATTAGCTTCAGAATTGCTCACTAGTACCCTGTGAGGAATAAAGTTATCAACTAGAGTACAGTGTATAATTCCATTCTGTTGTCTTTGGCCTTACGGAGCACCGTGTTCCAGAGTTAGTTAGGGAAGCACCTTTTTCCTTTACCCTGTTCAGTAAGGTTACGTCAGACATTTGTAGTGCAGTTAGATTCATTTATCTCATTTGCACTCCGTCCTGGGATTTCCCAGTGTCCCGGTGGATTTTAAATTTTCCAACTGTATGAAGTTCACTTTTTGTTGTACAGACTGTGGGTTTTATACATTTAAAATGTTAAAAACCCCTAGCATATTTGAGCCATAGATTGTGATATGGTTAACTGTGCTAATTCCTTTTTTATTTACTTATGAAATGAATATATTTTCAGAAGAAGAGAAAGATAGAATGAAAACATATTTTAATGTGATATACCAAAAATTAGCTGTCTGACTTTGTAGATCACCACGCATATCACCTCAAATTCTAGGCGGGTTTTTGGTAACTCCATTAATTACTTCTTTTGAATGAGGACTGACTATATAATTACTGGAGGCCTGGTGCACGAATTCATGCACAGGGTGGGGACCCTAGGCCTGGCTGGTGACCAGGTCTGCCGGCGGGGAGAGGGTGATGGACAGCGGGAGGTTGGCTGCCGGCCCGATTGGGCAGGCTGGCTGGGGGGAAGGGCCGCAGGAGGTTGGTTGGCTGCGGGAGGTTGGCTGTGGGACACACTGACCACCACACTGACATACTACTGGTGGTCAGTGCGCGTCATAGCGACTGGTTGTTGGGTCGTAACGGTCGCTTAGGCTTTTATATACACAGAATTGTAAGTTTGGTGGCCAAGAAATACCATTTGTCTTAGGATCTAATAATAATTATGCTAATTTTTTGTGAAGAGGTTGCCTTTTATATTCAGAGTGGACAAAGGCTATAGAAATGAGGATATGCATCTATAATAAACTGCCATTTTAGTGAGCCTTACCATGTGCTAGTCACAATAGCTGAATGAAGTGGCATTTTTATTTCTATACTTCACATATATGGAGAGTAGATGACTTGGCCCAAATCACAGAAGCTATAGATTGCTAGAGAGATTCAAACCTAGGATTTGGGGATACCAGACTTTAAGCTCTGCTCATGGTTTCCAAACCTGACTGCACATGCTTATCTCCTGGAGAGCTCTGACAGATACACACACCGGTCCTTCTTGGTTGTAGGCAATTTTGAGTCTCCCAGACAGGGCAGGAGCACTCGCATTTTTTTTTATTAAATATATTTTTATTGATTTCAGAGAGGAAGGGAGAGGGAGAGAGAGAGAGAAACATCAATGATGAGAGAGAATCATTGATAGGCTGCTTCCTGCAAACCCCACACTGGGGATTGAGCTTGCAACCTGGACATGTGCCCTGACCGGGAATCGAACCCTGACCTCCTGGTTCATAGGTCGATGCTCAACCACTGAGCCCCGCCGGCTGGGCATAGGAGCACTGGCCTTTTTAATCTGCCTACGTAGCCAGACCAAGCGGTGCAGCTGCGAGTCCGCCCGCTGGGAGCGTGGGGAGGCGACAGCACTCAGCACCTGCGCTCGCACCATCAGTGCTCATTCAGACAGCTTTTATGGCCTCTTTTTATTTGCTCCCAGCTTCACCTGTCTGGCTTCATTAGTGAAGTTACGTGAACTTTTTAATCGAGGTGGCAAGCTAACAAGCACCTGCTTGCTCATTGCCTTTAGGTTTTGTTTTTCTTAAAAGAAGCATACTTTGTGTGGGCAAGTAGGAAGAAGTGATCCAGTTTGTAGCAGAGAACGGGGTCCATGACAGCAGCAGCAGCGCAAGACCAGTAGTGAGTGGTCATTGGATACGTACCGGTGGAGGGTCCAGGTTGCCTGCAGTGAGTGCTGGAGCAGGGTGTGAAGCCAGAACTGGCTGCAAGGCCATGTGCTTAGCCAGTACATAGCCTGCCTCCTGCAGTAGGGGTCACAGCACCAACTGGACTAGGGGTCACTTCACCAACTGGAACGTCTGCAGGTGTGAATGTCCCACGTCCCACGTGGTTCAGGGTTCGGGCTCTGGAAGAGGGGCTGCATGCAAATGAAAGAGTCGAGACAAGAAATAATAATTTGGAAATATTGGGGGGCCAGGCGGGAGCCCAGCTCAAGAGGAAGGACTCTGCTTGGGCTCCGGCCTCGCCATCCTTTTATTCAATTTGGGACACACCTATAGCCCTTAGCAGGCGATTTGCAGTAACAGGCAGACTGTCTTATCAGTAAGGATTTACGTGACTGTCTGGTGGGGAAGTTGCTTCAGCTTCTTCCATTGTCTGGACCAAACAGTGGGTGTACAGCCCTGACCTTTGCCATGGCTCAAGGGTCACCAGCCTTCCGGGCTCCTTGTCCACACCTCTCTGCTTGTGAAGACAGTGGGCGGCTTCCCGCATACAGGCCTGGCCAGGAATGTGGCGCGTGCGGGAGAATGGGGGCTGTGAAGAGCGAGAAACGATGGGCACTGTGGTAAACTGAGCCGCCAGGTGCTGTCATGTGGGCGATGTGGGCCCAGTGTGGACAGACCTCCAGTATGTCCAACAGAACAAAAAGATCCAGATTTTCATGTGAAACCTTCCAGTTTTTAAATGCTGGCCCCTAAGTAAAAAGTATTTAAAGCACTGCATGGAACAATTAGAGACAGAATACCTATTAATTGGTGAAGTTTTAAGTTGAAGAAAAGTCGAGATTTTTCAAATTTTGATGGTTTCATTGTTCTCAAAAGGAGAGGGCAAGGTCTTTGAATATGATTTGTCAGCATGATGTTGCCAGAGGTTTAAGAACCGTGGGGAAGCTCCGCACCCCATGTTTTATGGGGGAATACAATGGTGAGCAACATGAGGGGTCCCAGGACACATCACATACCAGATATTTGAGTGAGACTAGCCAGGTCAGTTTTATGAATTTTTCCCGATTTTTCTATCAGTGTCATTCAGTATAGCTCAGGGGGAAAAATGGAAAAAAGAATGTGTTGAATGCACTGGTTTTTATGTTTACACAAGAGGCCTGTTGCACGAAATTCGTGCAAGAGTAGGCCTTCCTTCTCCCGGCTGCTGGCACCGGCTTCCCTCTGGGACCTGGGACCCGGGACCCGGGCGTCCCTCTGGCCGCTGGCAGGCACCCGGGACCCGGGCTTCCCTTGCAGCCCTGGCTTCGTCTGGTCCAATTAGCATGAATATTAATAATTTTCTGGTTTTTCTCAGTAGAGATAGTTGTGGGTAATACTATATGTAACCTTAAATAAAAGTGTTCTGACCATTTTAATAAAAAATACATGATGAAAAAGATGAACTTGATTATATTTCTACTATTTCATTTTTTTGACAAAAAGATTGCAATTTGCTTTTAGTTCTTGTTATGGTTTTCTAATACTTCTAGAACTTTTTGTTTCAGAAAACATTAAAATTGAAATGTTAAATTATTCTAAAGATAACTTTTCCTGTAAAATGATGATTTTGGTAGATTTGTCAGCAAATTATAGAGAATAATGGTTTATAACTACACCCTCATGTATGCTCTTTCACCTTTGTTGAATTTTGTTACAGTTTTCTGAGTTTCCAGATCCCATGTGGGGCTCCGATTACGTGCAGTTGTCCCGCTCGCCTGCTTCTTCCGAGCAGAAGTGCAGCGCCGTGTCCTGGGCGGAGCTCGAGGCCATGGACTTACCCTCGTTTGAACCTGCCTTCCTGGTCCTCTGTCGCGTCCTCCTGAATGTCATCCACGAGTGCCTGAAGCTGAGACTGGAGCAGAGACCTGCGGGAGAACCGTCTCTCTTGAGTATTAAGCAGGTTTGTTTCAAAGACTGTTTAGGAACATCTAGCTGTTACATTACTCCACAGGCTTGTAATTTTTATTTTGAGGATTTTTTCCGTAATTGTTGCAAATAGTGAAAAATGAGTGTTAGTGTTTTCAAAGCTGCTCTTTTTAGGGTGATTGAAATGTTCTTTACATGCAGTCCTCAAATATAGGATTGTGGTTCAGCCTTCCTATTATTCACTTCCTTGTCTAAAAGGATATAAAAGTAGGATGATGATATGACCTGTATCCTATTAATATCAGTCTTTAAAGAATGGAAACTTAAAATTAGACATTTTAAGTTTTTTAAATTTGTTTTTTTCAATCCTTTTAAGCTACATGTAAACATCTAATTTCCTCAGGTTAGTCTTGGATTTGTTTGTGTGATTATTATAGTTTTTTGATGGTGAAAGCCATAAATCCCTGTAGGTAAATTATGCTAAGTTATTACAAAGGCCCCCGTGCTGTGTGGTAAGAGCATTTGAATCTTTATTATGATTAAAAGGGATGAGATTTTTCTCTTCTATACTGTGTCTTGTAATGTAAAGTAGTAGAAAACTGTATCTTTCTGTGGATTTTATTTTCTATGTAAATTTCTTTGTAGGAGGGTGTATTTTAGCAAATCAGTTTTTGTTTATGTGACATTTTCGCTCTGCACCCATACTTTATTTTTACTACTTTGTTCTCATCCAACTGAGACTAAGGTATTATGTAAGAATCTGGAAAATGTCTTAGGCTTTTCAGAGGTTAGGATTCGTTTGGTGGTTGTGGGGGTGGGGGTTGGAGTTTTGTGAGGATTTAAGTGGGAACTGTGAAAATCAGTACCTAGCCTGGGCAGGATGTGTGAGATGACGGACTCTGCGACTGTCCCCGCAGCTGGTCCGAGAGTGTAAGGAGGTGCTGAAGGGCGGCCTTCTGATGAAGCAGTACTACCAGTTCATGCTGCACGGCGTCCGGCGCGGCCTGGAGAAGGCTGACTGCAACATGGACGCCTTTGAGGAGGACCTGCAGGAGATGCTGATGGTGAGGCGCGGGGGCCTGTCCCCCAGGTCTGTCTGGCTGTGTGTGTGAGGGCTGCTTTTCAACCAATCGTTTTATAGCCTATTCTCGTTCACTGTTTCATTGTGGCTCTATAGCAGAATGGCCCGAAATAGAATCATAGTCTGGTCTTATTTTATTGAGCCATCTGTCATCAGTTCTATCTGTAATACTTTGGGTGCACAAGGGACCTTGCCCGGCTCTGGGCATACAGTAACGAGGCCTAGAAACTCAGTCTGAAGAACTGGGCAAAATTGATATTCCTCCCTGAGTAGGCAGTGCTGAGGTAGCCTTGTGCTGAGACGCCAGGGGGTCCGGGATGGGACACCTACACTGGACGGGCACTTCCAGGGGCGTCTTACAGTGAGGTAGCCGAGTCTGAAAGCGGAGTCAGGAGTGAAGTGAGGATCCTGGCACGTGCACGGGTTATAAACAATGAGAGCAGAGTGAGCAGACTTACTTGTATTTCTGTCCAGAAAGAGCCCCGTCTCCTCACATGCATTGTGTGTACCGCGCGTTCTAACCGCCAGACTTTTGTTCAGATCATTTCTTCCTGCTCCAACGTCCCTTCTCTTGGTTTGCCCACCTGAGGCTGACTTCGAGTCTTATTTTTTCTAGAAAGCTTATTTGACAGTTTTAACCTTTAGTGTGCTTTATCTAAACCTTCTTTGAACTCTCAGCAGTTATAATTACAACTGTACTACTTAATACGTAATGACAGCAAGTCTCTGTTCTCAGGTTCCCCTAATTAGACTGAAAGCTTTACAAGCCACGGGCTATGCCTTGAAGTTCTTTTGTCTTCCGTCATGTCTGGTGGAGTCTTAATGTGCAGTAAATACATGTTAGATTGAATAGAGAGAGAGAGAGAGACACAGCTGATTGCATAATGTGGCAGGTTGATGAAATAATACAGAAAACAGCCTCACTGGTAGGTATATTGTTTTTGCAATGCTTTCATCCTTGCTTCCACCTCACTGTGCTACCTCAGGGTGGCTCAGCACATCCAGCTCCCATCCCCCTTTCTAGGCTGGGAGAGAAGCGCAGGGTGGAAGGGAGAGTGTGCTCGCAGCGAAGTCCAGAGCAGGCGCTCCTGGAAGCCCTGCCCAGCAGCTGCCCCTGCGTCCGGCTGGCCAGGCTGGATGCGGAGCCTCTTCCCTGCAGAGCAGGCTGCGTTTCCACACACGTGGCCGCCAGCCTCTCGAGAGGAAGGAGTGAAAGAAGACGTGGCTGGGAAGAGCACGTACCACATCTGCCGTATTATGAGAAATAATTTTGATTTTAAAATTATTTCCTGATTATTTGGGAGAATACATAAAAGACCAGTATGTCTAAAATGTGGCTATGTGTTAAAGTAATATATATTTCTTATGTCGGAAAAGTCTTCATCATTGAAAATTTATGGTATAAAGCCATAAGCAAACTAATTTTTCTCTCTGTGGATGACTAAACAGAGGTTTAAGAAGAGAAAATGTGCTTTGCTTTGCCTAGGATTTAGTTTGAGCTTTGCTCCTAATTATCTGTGTAAGGCATAATTTCCCTTAGTTTCTCTCCATCATCTCACAGAGGAAGAACTAGCAATTACCATGTTTTTAAAATTGTGCCCCAAAGTGCGCTAGATGGGTAAGTGCAGGGGCATGTTTTCAGAACGGGGAGCCCGAACAACCGGTGTTTTCATTAGGGAGGAAGGAGAGAGAATGGCCTTGGGATTGGCTGTCAGATTGTGTTTACTGCATGACCCTTCTCTTGAAACTCTCCAAAAACAGCAAAAGGAAGGAAGAGGAAAGAAAACATTTCGTGTTCAGTAAAGGACAATATTGATCACAATATTGACCCTTTCCCCGCCCCCCCCCCAAAAAAAAGACTATTACAATTATTTACTTGAACATTTAGACTAAAATGAGGGTGACTAGATATGGGGGCCCATCCATTGGTTAACTAGCGTTGTGATATGTAGGCGTGTGAACAGTCAGGAGAGAAGCAGGGAGGTCCTGTTGTAGATGGCATTGCTGCACGACAGAAGGAGACTAGAGAGGGACACCTCTGTTGTCTGCAACTCACGCTCTGAGCAGGAAGACTGCTGAATGAGAGCTAGGTGGAAGGGGGCGGGGCAGCAGTGATTGGCAGGAGATGATGTAGAACAAATGTGACTTCGAGGTCTGCTCTGTGCTACCTCATCCCTCTGACTTGAAAACCGAGGGATGTGTGCGTGCAGGTCCAAGGAAATGACTTGGTGTTTGAGGCAGCAAATCCATGTTGAAGCTGTGGACATTCCAACTCATTTCCCTGGTTTTAGAAATCACGACAATAAACATAATGCATGGTGTAGGAACATATGATAGATTTGAGGAACCACGTCAAAAGAATTTAAAAGGTGTGATATTTGCCCGGCTGGTTTGGCTCAGTGGTTGTGTGTCCACCTATGAACCAGGAGGTCACAGTTCGAATCCCAGTCAGGGCACGTGTCCAGGTTGCGGGCTCGATCACCAGTGGGGGACGTGGAGGAGACAGCCAATCAGGGATTCGCTCTCATCACTGATGTTTCTGTCTCCCTGTCCCTCTCCCTTCCTCTCTGAAATCAATAAAAGTATATTTAAAAAAGAAAAAGAAAGAGATGTGATATTTGATAACATGGTGTGATACTTTTAGAAGACAAGGGAGGGCCAGACACTCACAGTCAGCCGTTTCCATCTCACGTAAACTAATGACTAAAATTCTGCGCACACCGAAGGCCATGTTACATTTTTTGCCGATCTAACAAAAAAATAACAGGTGTCATTTTGATTCATTCACACTGGATGGCTATTGTTGTGTTGGCTGTTGTCATTTTTTTTTTTTTTTTGACAGTCTTAAGGGAAAATAGGTCGGTGCCCCTGACTTAATAATCAGGTGTTGCATGTTTAAAAGTTCCCGTGGCACACGGGTTGACAGCCACTGTTCGGAAGAATAAAGGGCACGCAAAGGCGCCGAGAGGGAGCTCCTGGAGCTGCTCACTTTCCTTGTTCATTTGGATAGGACGGTGGTCGACCCATGCTTGCAGGTTCCACACACACAGCTGGGCCCGGGACTGGAGCCTGATGCCGCACAGCGTGGATGGAGGGGGGCCCAGCGCTCCCGAGACACAATAGAAGACACTGCCCTTGAAATACAGAAAAGACTGACACTTGCCTGCTGAAAGTTGTTAAGGTCTCAGAACACGTTCGCTCCAGTGAACCGAAGGCAGAACCTGATGAAAACACGGGAATCCAGGACTAGAGGAGGCACCCTGTAGACACCAGCAAAGACAGTGTCACCGGGGCGGGGAGGTGGTGCCAGCCAGGTTGGGCTGGCGTCAGATTTCCTCATCCTGGTAACAGCGCTAGAGGCAGTGCGGTGGTGGCGCAGAGTTCTGAGGGAGCGGATGTGTGACCCAGATATTTCCTACGCAGCCAGCTTACCCTTTCATAAAAGGATCGGTAGGCGGTGATCGTTTTCTTGGTAATGTACAATCGTGAACCCGTTTTGAGAAAAACCACTTGATAGTAAAACCCTACTAAGCAACAGGTAAGTCAAAATAAGAATTTAGGGATGAGAAAGCTTAATAGGACTTGTGGTGGACATTAACCCCACTTCAGAAAAATTGGGTATTTTAGTTACAGATCATAATTTATGTCATAAACCTTGAAAAATTATAGCACAAAAACCTGGATATTGGGAAGGGATGGTGAGAAGTGTGCTCATTTCCTCTCAATACGTAAGCTACTGTCGAAAGTTAAACAAGTAAGGATCCCAGCCTCTTAAAGGAGTAATGTCTGCAGTATATTAATGATAAAATTTCTGGTTGCTATTTTTAATTTTTTAAACTTGGTGGTACCTTTGGCTGCATGGTGAACATTTCAGTCATTTTCTCAGTCATCTGAAGGGACTGTGAGTGCTTGGTAAGCTGCGCGGGGTGAGCCACACAGTTTAAGACCAGTGCTCTCTCCGCCTCTGGTGGCAGTGCCCGTGCCCCGCGGCCCTCTGCTCCCGGCTTTCTGACGCAGAGCCTTCATGTTGACCTGGAACTTCGTGAGTTGCCAAAGTTGTTCTCAAATGCCACCCTTTGCCTTTTTCTATTTTAAGGTATATTTTGATTACATGAGAAGCTGGATCCAAATGCTACAGCAGTTACCTCAAGCATCCCACAGCTTAAAAAACCTGTTAGAAGAAGAATGGAATTTCACCAAAGAAATAACCCATTACATCCGGGGAGGAGAGGCCCAGGCGGGGAAGCTCTTCTGGTAGGAACCCCGTGCTCCCGAGGGCACCTGTCCGCCTTGCCCCCCCCGCCCCCCCCCCCCCCCCCCCCGCTCCAGCTGCTTTCCAGTCCCTTCTGTGCCCCTGAGCGCTGAGTTCTGTGGAAACGGCAGTCCTTCATATCTGTGTGCCCCTCGCCCAAGCTTGTTAGCCTGGAGCAGTGGTTCTCCCCAAGGTGCTTGCCCGTCCCCACCCCACCCCTCGGGGTCAGGGGGCAATGTCTGGAAGCAGCTTTGATTGCAGGACTGGGCGGTTCCACTGCCATCTCGTGAGCAGAGGCCCGGGACGCTGCCAGGCACCTGCAGTGACAGGACGGCCCCCGAACAAAAGTTATCCTCCCCCAGTGTCAGTCTTGCGGTGGGGAAGTCTTGCCTCAGGTTTACGTGACCAGGAGCAGAATCTCAGCCTCTGAGGGCGGACTGGCCTGTGTGCCCGTGTGCCCGTGTGCCCATGTGCCTGTGGGCCCGTGTTCCTGTGGGCCCGTGTGCCTGTTCGCCTATGTGCCTGTGGGCCCGTGGGCCCGTGTGCCTGTTCGCCTATGTGCCTGTGGGCCCGTGGGCCCGTGAGCCCGTGGGCCCGTGCGCCCGTGGGCCCGTGGGCCTGTGGGCCCGTGTGCCTGTTCGCCTGTGTGCCTGTGGGCCCGTGTGCCTGTGGGCCCGTGTGCCTGTTCGCCTGTGTGCCTGTGGGCCCGTGTGCCTGTGTGCCTGTGGGCCCATGTGCCTGTTCGCCTGTGTGCCTGTGGGCCCGTGGGCCTGTGTGCCTGTGGGCCCGTGTGCCTGTGGGCCCGTGTGCCTGTTCGCAGTATGCCTGTGGGCCTGTGGGCCCGTGCGCCCGTGCGCCTGTGCCAGCAGTCCTCGGGATGCTTGACCGAGGAAGGACGTACTTCCCAGCACTGCTTTGGGACTGTCACGCTGATGGCAGAATCTCTGCAAAAAAGGGGCATACGTTGAAGGGTTAGAAATGCAGACAGGAAACCATTGGGGGGGCGTGGTCACTGGTCTGTTTGTTGTAGAAAGTGAGTGTCTCGAGTGCAGGTACCTGATGTGGATTCGGTGCATCAGTGGCCTGTGCTCACCAACTGAGGTTCAGCCCTCCCCGGGGCTCCAGGCTGCTGCCTCGCTCAGCTCCTCAGCAGCCATGTCACTGTCTCCTTACTGGGGGCCGTTACACATCTCCTGGGCCTTCCCTCCCTGTGCAGTCTGCAGGACCTCAGCTTTCCCACGGAGCAGTCTTCTGACCTCGAAGGTCACCGTTCGCAGCTCCACCGCCCCTGTCTGTGCTCAGTATCTCGGAATCTTGTATTCACGCCTCGCCCCTAACCTCCAGTTTGGATCAAGTCTTCTCTGTATTGTGTGTGAGCAGAGAGCGCGCTCCGTCTCAGTGCTCTCCAGTCCCTCAGCTGCGGGCCCCTCGAAGGGTGCTGTCCTGTGCGTTTGGGCTCCCCGAGGCAGCCTAAGGGTGCACGCCCTGCCATTGTCACCGTCTCGCATCCTTCCGCTCTCCTGTCATTGCTTCTGTTGGCGTTCTGTTCCCAGGCTCTCAAGCTCAGCTGAAGACGTTCTTTGAAAGGGCTGCTGTTGCGTGTCACTGCCAGTCCGCGCTCATTTCCCTGTGTGCGCCCTCATTCTCCTGCAGTGCTTTTGTCTCTATCTTTCACTTGACCTGGAAACTGCAGCACAGCTCTGGCCTTGCGCTCACGGTGTGCATCCTGAGAAGCTCCGGCCCTGCACTGCCCTGTGGGCCCGCCCCACGGACTGTCGGGATCCTGGTTCTGATGCATCTCTTGTGTTAGCACGCATCTGCTTCGTGTGCTGGGTCCCCGAGCCCAGCCAGGGTGGCTCAGCCCTGACTCCTGTCATCTCCCACATGCCACCTCGCCCGTGTGGCCGTCCCGCAGGAGAGGCCCAGACCCTGCCCTGCTCACGGCTCCCGGTCCCGCTCAGCCTTCGTGTGTGATGTTTCCCATTGCATCTTTGCCGCAGCTCGGAGCGCTCTAGTCTCTGCTGCCCCTCCCCCCTGTAGTTTGCCTTCAGCGCCGTAGCCAGAGCGCCTTGTGGAATGTGCATCTGTCCATTTTCTCCGACGGCTCCCCTTCTGACTCAGTAAAAGTGAGAGCAGGTGCTTCCAGCGGCCCGTGAGGCCTGCCCCAGCCTCACTTTTCATCCCGTCTCCCCCTGTCCGGGCTTACTGTGCAGCAGTAAGTAGTGGCTTCCCCCCCGCCTCGCTCAGGCTGCGCAGGCTCCACGTCCCACCTCAGCTCTCTCGCCTGCCATCCCTCTGCTGGGACTGCTCTCCCCCAGCCAATTTCAAGATTCACGTGTCTGCTTCCTTTGCATCTTTCTCCAGATTTGAAGTTGGAATTCCTATCCGCAAGTCCTCCTTAGCTTCCTTTCCTGTTGTACTTCTCTCCATACGACACTGATCTATGTACTGTGTAGTTTTCTTTTTGTTCTGATTCGGGGGAGGCATAGTGCCTGTTCTGGTCACTGCTGTGCAGCATAGAACAGATACTCAGTATTGGTTGTGTAAGTCCGTCCTGGGCATCCTTGTACACTGTGTGTGTACAGCCACCCTCAGTCCTCCACATGCAGGCCTTCTGCTTTCCTGTCCTAGTCCCCGTCCAGCTCCTTTCAGATGGACGATCCATCCACACCGTGCCTCCTGCTTTACACGTCTTCATGCTGTTTGATCATGCTTCTTGTTCTTCCTGGACACCCACAGAACCCCCCTCCCCGTCATTCTGCTTGTTATAACCCTGCATTGCCCACAGGCCCATGAAACACCACCTCCCACCAGGTTTGACCTTCCTCCTCTGACAGCTCCCCCACCACTGACGGACTGTCCGGGGCACCCCCTCTGTGCTGGCCGTGCCCTGGCCTGCTTCCTTTACCAGGTCGTAAGCCTCTTCCTTGAGTATCACAGCCGTCAAGCTGCTGTTGAACTTGTACTGCGCTCACATTTATGTATATACTTGCATTTGCCTTTTAACCCTAGTATTTAGATTTCATACTCAGAGAGAACCATTAGCTATATATACTAGCTTATGTTTAATAACCATGAAAAGCTAAGTGTGAGGAAAAACTTAAAAAACAGTTGCATTTAAGGAATTCACTTTATTGCCTTATATTATCATTTAGTTTATTGAGCTTTTTAAAAAATCTTGTCATAGATATATATTTAAGGCCATTTTATATCATTTTGAACCTTTGTTTAAGAGGAAAATAACATCTGTGAGTAATTACATAGCTACTGTGTAATTATACTTGCATTTATACTTGGTGATAGAACAAAGGTAGATCCATGCCATAATCAGTTTCCGCTTTTCCACATTAATCATGATTTTATATTGAAAAACTCCCAGTCATCTTTTAAATGGTTGAAACACTGTGGGGCCTTTCAGTTCCTCATTGAGAGCCATGTACAGTGAGCCCGCCCTTTCCCCGGCTCACTCTTGTTGCTCTTCGTCCCAGCGACATCGCGGGGATGCTGCTGAAATCCACGGGGAGCTTCCTGGAGGCCGGCCTGCAGGAGAGCTGTGCCGAGTTCTGGACCAGCGCCGACGACAGCAGTGCCTCGGATGAGATCAGGTGAGGAGCCTGACATCCGCTCATTCACACCAAAGGGTTCGGCACTTTCTGAACTTGGGTAGCACACCTGGAGGGACTTACTTCCATGCTGTCTTTTCATGTGTCTCTAGTTATGATTCTGTGACATTTCCTTGGGAAGTGAATTGATGTAGCCTGGTAAAATGGTGTCCCTGGGGAAAGGAATGGGTAGTTTCAGTGAGCGAAAGTGAGTAGAGCAGAGTCACTCCGTGTGCTGGAATGTCCTCAACTAAATGAGGGTACCCTGTGGCAGTCCTTCAGCACCTTCCATTGCCACTTGCTACTTTGGTATTGTTTTTATGCTCAGCGTATCCTTCTGTTGAACTTGAAGCTGAAGTGCGTGGAACCGTGGCTTACTCACCGGTTGCATTTCCTCCAGTTCCGTGCAGATGGTATTTAGGCTGAATCATGTAAAAAGGCTGTTTTATGGCCTGTACACCAGTCATGTAGCTTTTGTGCAGCCAGCCATCAGTCAGCGGTGCAATGGGACACGCCCTCTGGCAGTGCTCGGGCCGAGCTGGCTTCTATAGAGCTGAACTGTGCGCTCCCCAGCTGGGGTTGATGCGAAACACAGTTTGGATTTCAGAACGCTGGGATGTCCTATGTCACAGATACACACATCGTTACCACGTGCATTCTCACCGGGAGGACTGTCGAGGGGCTGAGAGGTGGGGTGAAGCCATTTGTAGGGCTTGCAGTTTTGAGAGCTAGTAGGGAGGATTAAAACAAAAGTGGGGACTCAGGAACTAAGGTGGTGAGCTAGTGTAGAGAATGGCTCTCTGATGGTTTTTAGGGGTGATCCGAACCGTGGTTCATGTGCAGTGGGCGCTGGGGCGGGCTTGTCCTGGGTCACAGAGCCGATGGCCATAGACGGTGCACTTCTCTTCGCAGTCACCGCCCAGCACCATGGGGCTGGCAGCCTGAACTCGGCTGTGGCGGGGGTCTTGGTCCGTATCCAGGAACATTGACAAACACCACATAAGACAGTGTTGTGGGTGAAGCCAGTTGTTCAACATTTACTGGCTTACCCCTGGATATGTGCCTTTTTTGTGTGCTTTTTTAAAATCCTTACCCAAGGGTTTTATTGATTTTGAGAGAGAGAGAGACATGGGGGAGGACATCGAGGTGAGAGAGAAACATCAATCCATTTGCTTCCTGTATGTGCCCCAGCCAGGGATCGAACCCTTCCCTTGACTTTTCAGTGTATGGGACAGTGCTCCAAGCAACTGGCCCACCCGGCCAGGGCTGGATATATGCTTTTTAGTTAGATTATGAGCTGGGAGTTAAGACCTTGTCTCAAACTCCAGGAAATTATTGTACTGAAATCTGTAGAAAGTTGAACTTACTGTTAGTTGAAGGTGATGGAGTATACCCTACTTACTTAAAGAACAGTGCTTTTTGGAAAACTGAGGGGAAAGCTCTTGGATATCTGGAATATGTTTCCACTTATAAAACCTTCAGTTGTATTAATGTGGTCTGGAATCGGCTTCATCTTTCTTTCTCTTCATACCCCGGCTGTATCTCCTGTACCCTCCCTGTCTCCATCCCCTGCAGGCGGTCTGTTGTGGAGATCAGCCGGGCCCTGAAGGAGCTCTTCCACGAGGCTCGGGAGCGGGCCTCCAAGGCCCTCGGCTTTGCTAAAATGCTGAGAAAGGTGAGTTCACGGTCCCGGCTGGTTACTGTTACTCTCTCCTTTTTCTTCTTGTTTTTAAAAAAGCCAGCTCTAAAGAAGTGTCGTTGTGTCTGTGACCCTAGGACCTGGAAATAGCTGCCGAGTTCATCCTTTCAGCCCCCATCAGAGACCTTCTGGAGGTCCTGAAGTCAAAGCAGTACGTCAGAGTAAGTAGTTACGTGTTACATGTCAAAGTCAGTAGTCACATGTTACATGTCAAAGTCAGTAGTCACGTGTTATTAGTCAAAGTAAGTCTTCCCATGGTATCATGTCAGAGTAAGTCTTCTCATGGTGTAATTGAAATGTTTGTCTTTCTTACTTTACTCCAAAACAGGAAAGCTTTTCTTAAAGGTCCTGAGAATAAAAAGTTTAGGCTTTGCTGGCCACATGGTGACCCCAATTATAGGACTATTCCATCGTCTCCCCCAAATCCAGTTTTTCATACTTACTGACTTGCCTTACAGATAAAATAATTAAATACTCAGCATATTTATTTTATTAAATTAGTTACACATACCTGTTTATGTTGAATTTAAATGAGTTGTTTTGATTTTTTACCCTCACAATTCAGACTTTCTACACAAATCTTCGACATCCTGGACATCACCAGAGCCTCTTTTTGAGTTTCCATCTTTGAGCTCTGACATTTGGAATCTGTGTGTGATGTTGTTCCTGGAAACTTTGTCCCACCCACGTGTATGTGACTTGTATGGCACAGTCACGTGTGTTTCTTGTTAAAATGATCTTTAAAAGGCTTTTTAGGATCCCCTCCCCAGGAGTCACTGTGAGCCTGCACTGACACTCGTGCCTTTTCACCGAGTCGGGACGTCCTGTGTCAGACGTCATCCCGCACAGACGCAGGCTTCTTCGCCGCCCGCCCACGGCAGGCTTTGCTGTCTGGGAGTGGCTTTGCTTAAAAATGGCCTCACAGACCAGCACTGGTTGAGGCTGTCTCAGGCTGACCTTCCTCCTGAAGACTCCTACCTTTGCTGTTGAAACGAGGAAGGTAGAGGCTGCCCTGTGAGTGGACACAGTGTGAGGATTCCCCGCCCGTTAGTCACAGCCCCATCGCTGACCGGAACCGCTTGTCCCCTCATCGCCCTGGCTCATGCCTTTCCCACATTGCCTTCCTCAAACCTGCTTGTCTTTTTCCAGTTCGTTTTTTTAAGTAACATTTCGTTCATTTATGGCATTTCTTAATTCAAGATTTTTCTTCAAATGGCTAAAATTTAAGTTTATTTTTGGAGCTTTATTGGGTATAATCGGCATAGGAAAACTGCACCGAACTAGTGTGTATGCTCTGGTGAGTTTGGACACACAGACACTGGCTGCCATCACCCCAGTCAGGATAACCAGGCTGCGGCTGGTTTCTGTTCCAGGTGCAGATTCCTGGCCTGGAAAACTTGCAGGTGTTCGTCCCGGACACGCTGGCCGAGGAGAAGAGTATTATCCTGGCGTTGCTCAACGCCGCCGCAGGAAAGGACTGCTCAAAGGACTCGGACTACGTGCTGCTGCTCGACGCCTATCTCCTCCTCACCAAGCACAGCGACCTCGCGGGCGACAGCTGGGCCACGTGGGAGGCGCAGCCTGTGAAAATCGTGCCTCAGGTGGAGACTGTGGAGACCCTGAGAAGCATGCAGGTATGCCCTCCTTAGATAATTTTGTAGCATTGCTTGTTCTGTAATGTTCCATCAAAATCTACAGGTATGTTAAATGACACTGGAATACTTGGAATACTTTATGTCTTTTCCGTGTCAGCCAGGTCACTAGCTCTGTGTGGCCATGCTCTACAAGGAATTGCCTCACTCATTGAACTTGTAGCTCCAGCAATCCAAGTTCTCTGGGACCTCTGGTTTGCTGGCTGCTCGTTTTCACTTTTGAGGTGCAGGCTACCGCCTGCCTGCCAGCAGGGACCCCGTAGTCTATACAGCGTGCTCACTAAAACCATGGACGCTTCCTCGGTTCTCCGTATTCAGTGAGGGGCAGTGGTGGTGAGTGTCGTGTGCACCTGGAACCCAGCCCGAGCAGAGCTGAGTCCCGGCCTCCTGTCCCGTGACGCTGCAGATGGGTTCTTCCTCTGCGCTCCCTGTCTCAGGGAACGGTGCTCCATCCACTCCGTTGTTCGAACCCGCGTGGGACAGTGACCATAAGTCCAGCAGCCCTAGCGAGCCCAGAGCACTGCCCATCAGCGCCTTTCCTCCGCAGGCCGCCATTCCCATGGCAGGCCGCCGCCTCTTTCCTGGACCATGGCAGGACACCCACCCTTCCTTTAGCTTCTCCGCTTCAGCCTCTCCTCCTCTCCCTACACTGCTGCATTTGTTTGCTTTGGAACTTCCAGACTGATCATTCTAACACACACATCTGATCACATCACAGACCTACTTGAACTACTTAAACAATAAAGATAACAAAGTCTGGTTTTTCATTGCTTCGTACAAGGCCCCCAGCCAATCCCACTTTTATTCTTGTGTTTTCCACCTACCGTGCTGCTCCTACGCACACGCACACGCACGTGCACACGGCACCAAGGGAGTGGAGTTACCTGGAGTTCTAGGCTATTTCCGAGACATCGCGTGGACCATCCCCTGGGGCTCTTCGCACTGTGCTGCAGGTCCTAGCCGTCGGCGCCCACTGCGCCCTTGCTCTTGGGAGCAGCTTTGCTGGACAGCAGCTTCCTCAGCAGATGGCTGCTGGCCCGGTAACCCTGAGGCTGGCACTGATTCCCGACGGGGCTGAACCAGAATGGGAGGCAGGAGGTGGGCCTGTCTGTCAGCCCTGTGCTTGCTTTTCCTCGCAGGTGGATAATCTTCTACTGGTTGTCATGCAGTCTGCACACCTCCTCATCCAGAGGAAAGCTTTCCAGCAGTCCATCGAGGGGCTCCTGACGCTGCGCCAGGAGCAGACGTCCAGCCAGCCCATCATCGCCAAGGCCCTGCAGCAGCTCAAGGTATTCCCGTCAGCGCGGCCTTAGCTGGTTTACGCATGTTTGGATGTCACTCAGCGGCACAAGGGGTATAATGTAATATTGTCCAGTTGTCCTCCCATTCCCCCTCTGCCCAGTCCACACTTCCCCACGGCTAAGCCAAAAAGCTTCTGGATCTTTCATGGAACTGTAGAAGGGATGGGAATAGGAACAGTCACATGACTCATAATGGTCACGTGGTTGGTTAGTAGCAAAGGTGATACTGGAATTTAGGTCTCTTCATTCCTAGCCCAGCGTTTTGGTTCCTTAGAGCATTTACCGGAGGTACTCCAGGTCAGTAATGTATAGTCTAAAAGATTTGCTGACCTCATTTAACAGGTAGGTCAGCCAAGATGACCAGACAGAGCCAGTGTGGACGGGCACATGGGCCTCAGTTCACGGCCGGCCAGAGCCGAGCCTTCTCTTCTCGTACTTCCTGTGTTCACCATTTTCTCTGTCGTGCTCCGTCGTTCATCCTGCTCTTGTCCACACTTCTCGCCAGGCCACCAGCTGTGTCCTCTTCAGTGGGGTGAGGCGTGGCTTCTGCAGGAAGCGGCACTGAGATGACAGGGAGGTGGATAAGCAGCGTTTCTCTCCAGCCCGCCTGCCTCACCCTCTCGCTCCTCTGTGAGCACCCCTCACACTGTCACCCGCTCTAATGCCAGGGCAGGGTGGGGAAGCTCTTCTTGTCGTGTGAGTCAGGGCGAGTGTGAAACTGCACAGGACACCGATTATTCTAGAGCTGGAGGAATTCGTAGCCCAAGGACTGGCGCTGTCACACTGACCACAGAGGAGGGCGAGTCAGAGGCCCCTTGTAGTACCTGAGAAGAGCGGCTCGGAGGCCTTCCGGCCTGGGGGGTTTCAGAAACTGCGCAGTGAGAGGGCTCACAAGAGGAGCGTGCGGGCACTGGGGTCTGTGGGTCAGGCTGCGGGGTGCTCACGGGACGTCAGAGTTGGGTGTGGTCTGCTCGGCTGGCTCCTAGTGCGTGCAGCGGGAGGCAGTGGGAGGTGAGGCCGGGCAGGGCAGGCTGCGGAGAGAGCCGCAGTTTTGTTTCCTAACCTCAGGGAGTTGCTGAGGATTTAGGAGGAACGGTTTGGAACAGTGGGTAAGGGATGGTCTGGAGACCATGTGTACATAGGGGTGTGGTTTTAAAGATGAGTGGAAAGGGAGCTCAGTTTGGAGCACTATTGTCGTGTTGCTTAACGAGACGACAAGGCCTGAACTGTTGATGTCCTGGGTCTGTAATTTTTGTTTGGGGCGCTCTCCTGTGCTCTAAGTTTAGCAGTATCCCTGACCTCTACCCAATCGATGCCAGTAGATTTTACTCCCCGTCCAGCTGTGACAACCAAAAATACCTCTAGCCGTTGCCAGTGTCTCATGGGAGGTGGGGGTCAAATCTAGTTGAAAACCCTGAATTATAGTGGCAGGGGGATGAGAAGGATGGTATGACTTGGTAACATTGTGGAGGTCACTTAGAAATACACTGGGAGTTCACTCTGGAATTTAAGCAACCACCCAGGGGAAAACAACTGGGGGTTGATATGTAAAAATATTGATGCTATAAGCATCTATTCCAAGATCACATTGTCATTAGACGTTACCATTTTAAATGGATATGTTCCTCTTATATTTCATAAGATATTGAAGAACGCTTAATACAGATAAAAATGAAAATCATATAATTTCCTCTGTTTTTGGTCATTCCTTTTGACTAACCAAAAAAATGTGGCCGAGAAATATTGCACTGGTTTATGTCTGTGGTAATGAAAGAAATCTTCCACTAAAATACATAAATATTGTGTGATTTGCTTCTTTTTGGATTAATTATGGTTTGGGACTCTTTAGAATGATGCATTAGAGCTTTGCAACAGAATAAGTGATGCCATTGACCGAGTGGACCACATGTTCACTTCAGAATTTGATGCTGAAGTCGATGAATCGGAATCTGTCACGCTGCAGCAGTACCACCGAGAGGCCATGATTCAGGGCTACAATTTTGGGTTCGAGGTAGGTACAGAGTACGAGAAAAAACAGTGCAACTCAGCAATTGCTTTGTAACTTACTTATAAGAAGTGTCATGAGTCTTGTATGCAAATCTGATTATTGATTGTAATCACAACTTAATCAAGAATGTCTTCTTACGCCATTGCTAAATATTGGAAATGTTGGTTTACTTTTAAACTGTCAGATAGTTGCCCAGTTTTTACTAGTATTTTATGCGAACAGCTATCTATTACATTTAAAAACCTTCTTTTAAGAGTTGTTTAATATCATAAGAGCACATTTTTAATTTAAACTATGAGCAAACCATTTGTGAAACTGCATTAAGACATTATATTCTAACTCTTCAAGCTGTAAATTTTAATTGGATTTTTGTTTTTATTTATTTACTAGAGGCCCGATGCACGAAATTCGTGCAAGAGTAGGCCTTCCTTCCCCTGGCTGCCGCCACCAGCTTCCCTCTGACACCCGGGACCTGGGCTTCCCTCGCAGCCTCGGCTTCGTCTGGAAGGTCGTCCGGAAGGACGCCTGGTCTAATTAGCATATTATGCTTTTATTATTATATATTTTAAAAATATTTTTATTGATTTCAGAGAGGAAGGGAGAAGGAGAGAGAGAGAAAAAACGCATCCATGATAAGAGAGAATCATTGATCGGCTGCCTCCTGCATACTCCCTTCTGGGGATTGAGCCCGCAACACGGGTGTGTGCCTTTGCCTGGAATCGAACCCAAGACCCTTCAGTTGCAGGCCAACGCTCTATCCATTGAGCCAAACCAGCTAAGGCTGAATTTCTGTTTTTAGAAAAAAGTCATTTTAAACAGATATGGTATGACAGTGTTTAGGTATTTGTATAATCATTTTCTTCTTAACTTTGATGTAAATGAAATCTTACAGTATCATAAAGAAGTTGTTCGTCTGATGTCTGGAGAGTTTAGACAGAAGATTGGAGACAAATATATAAGCTTTGCCCGGAAATGGATGAATTACGTCCTGACTAAGTGTGAGAGTGGGAGAGGCACCAGACCCAGGTAAGGACCAGGTGGGGTGTGTCCTTCATGAGTCGTGTGGGGTTGGTGGTACTTCCTCCTGATCCTTACCATGGGACCTCTGAGCAGAGAACACAGGGAGCATTTTGCACTCTTCATGATGAGTTGTGTGTGTCTGTGTTTTTGTTTGTTTCTTATTGTTCCCAATGAGTTTTCGTTAAGGGAGCCCACATTCTCCCTGGACAGATCTTCCTGGTTGCTAATCTCTCCTCCCTCCTGAAAGTTAAGCCGGTTATTAGAAAAAATGGAAAACAAATTGGTAACCAGTTATTTTCCTAAGAAGCCAAATTGTCTTTCTTTCCCAAAACATGCCGTGAACATACTCAGTCCCTGGCATTTACATAGAGACAGAAAGCGTGTTTTGTCCTGGATAGTCGTTTTCCAGTTGCACCACTTTTCAGGGTTGTGTAGACTAAGCTGCTAGCGCATTTTCTTGGTGCTTTTGTGATTATTGATGCGTTTCATTGCAGGTGGGCAACGCAAGGTTTTGACTTTCTGCAAGCCATTGAACCTGCCTTCATTTCAGCTTTACCGGAAGATGACTTCTTGGTATGGACTATTCTAAAGTTTTTCCCTTAAAAAAACCCCAAGTTGATTACTGTCTGTTCTTGATTGTGTGTTTTTTTTATTCAACAGTGATTTTAAAATATGTTGAACATAATTGTAACAACAGTGCTGAGAACTGAGTCGTTAAAGCGCTGAGTCGTTAGTAGCTGCTCAGCAGTAGGACACCAGTGTGGCTCAGCAGCTACGCCAGCGGGTCGTGCAGCCTGGCGCTTCTAAATATTTGTCAGTTTCATATTTATTGACTGCTGACCTAGTTGCTGCTTTTCAGCAGTTTAATGAAGAACAAGGATTAGCTATTGCATTTCACTGTGTGTCATTTGAGAACATGATATTAAATGTTAATTATCATCACTTATTCCTATAAATTCCATCAGATTAAAAAGATGTTTCAAAATATAAATTTATTTAACTCCAAATAGTGGAGATGATTGCAGGCCCCCACTTGTGCACGTCATTGCATTCTGGACACGGAGGGCACATCCGCTTTTACTGACGAAAAGGGGGTTGTATGACATTTTAAATTAGGTACCGCGTGTTGTTAATTCTTGCTCATACCCATTTTATTTTAAACTAACCTTGAAAACATTTACTAAGGATAGCATGTTCTTTTAAATATACCTAAAGCTTAATGTGTGCTAATTGCCTAAGTGAGAGAGTTTTCATTCTTTCTTCTCCTTTCCCATTTCCTGTGGGTGCCAGAGCTTACAAGCCTTGATGAACGAATGCATTGGCCATGTGATCGGAAAGCCGCACAGTCCTGTTACAGGTTTGTACCTTGGTAAGACGGCAGCTGCAGCGTTTCTGCTCCACCCCACTGGCTGCGGCGAGCGCCTCCTTCCTCGTCGTCGCCCTCCTTTCCAGGGGGTAGAGGGTCTTTAAGAATATTGAGCAAAGGGGCAGCCAAAGTCAGAGGAGTGAGAGGAGTGAAGTGTGCACGTAGAGAACTCCCCAGTGACCGGCCAACATCCAGCAGGAAGATGAACATGCCAACACCGGCGTCAGGGCTTGCCCGCAGCACTGGTTTTGCTCACCATCACTCTCATCTGCTCTCCCCGGAAGTCTTCTCTCTGGGAGGAGAGGCTTGGAGAGAGTGTCTTTTGAGGGGCAAGAGCCTTTCCTGCGGCAGCTGGGCGATGTCAGGGTCCTGCCCGCCTTCATTTTTAAAGGTTTTCTTCACCACTTCCCTACGTGCCCTTTTCCTGCTAACGTAGTACGATCCTATTGGTTTTCCAAAAAAAAAAAAAAAATCAAGTTATGCTATAATACACTTTAATTACAGTTAACATACAGCTTTACAATGTATGCTGAAGTTTTAAAGTAAAATACATCTCAGGAAAGTTTGTGTCTGACCCCAGTCTTAAGATAGTGAATAAAAGCAAAACTGTATGTATATGTAATAAATACCCAATATGGAAACTTAGGAATTTTAAACCATTTGTTACACAGAATAAAGTAACTCATAAATGGTAAATTTATTGAGCAGCAGCTGTATCTCAAAGGGTATTTGCTAGCTACAGAAAGGTTAGTAGGCCCTACCCCCCTCAGTTTTAATGTTTGGTTTCTTTATCTTCAAAAATTTACTAAGTTTATTTATACCTCTCTTTCTCCCAAGGCTGCTATGAAATGATAGTTATCATTTGGTATTTGAATATTTTATGTAAAACATACTATATTCTTCTCAAACTTTGGTTAAGCATATTATCATAAATGATTTCATGATCTCCTAAATTATTTCTTTAAGAATACATGATCAATAATTCAGTAAAAATTACATCTCTAAAATATTATATAAGAAATCATTTTCATTGTAGAAAATTACAATGTAGAAAAAGTATGTAAGAAATGTAGAAAATGTACATGTAGGAAATATTTTTTTAAATATATTTTATTGATTTTTTACAGAGAAGAAGGGAGAGGGATAGCGAGAAACATCGATGAGAGAGAAACATTGATCAGCTGCCTCCTGCACACCCCCTAATGGGGATGTGCCCACAACCAAGGTACATGCCCTTGACCGGAATCAAACCTGGGACCCTTCAGTCCGCAGGCCGACGCTCTATCCACTGAGCCAAACCGGTTAGGGCCATGTAGGAAAATTTTTAATGTAGAAAAATATTACAAATCCTCAGGCAACCGCTGTGAACATGTGAGTCACTAATTGTTCACGCTGCCTCTCTCCAAACTGTTGGCGGGACGGTTGGCCCATCGCTCCTGTGGGTTCAAGGTGTCCTCGGTCCTCGCAGCCACTGTGGAATGGTGGGCGGCCCTGCCGGAGAGCCAGGTTCCTGCAGTCCAGTGCCCTGGGCGGTCATGCCCCCTGGGAGCCTCCCCTTCTAGTGCCTGAAACGGTGCTGGCGAGGACTCAGTCCGATGATGGCACTGTAAACGCGAGTGTTGAACCCAAGGCCGGAGCCCTTGGTTTTAGGTTCTCTTAGTCTTAGAAACGAATGAAGGTGAGAACACATCGGCTGTCATGTTCGTTGTTTCTTTCTCCACACCACCACCCCCCCGCCCCCCGGTCTACCCATGTAGCTTAATGGTAGCAACCTGGTATGTAACCTTCCTCATTTCTGTGCACTCACATGTTTAATTGCACAGCCATGTTCTACCACACCTTTCTGCTCATACCATCACACGGCATGTATAGGGGTGCTTGCTTGCCATTTACTGTATAAAAATTGGATCACATTGAGTGTTCTTCTCTTGCTTTTCTTACCTGACAGTTGTAGAAATTCCTGTGTCAACAGGTGTAGCTCCAATTCATTCTCTTCAGTGGCCGCATTGTGTCCATATGGACCAACTAGAGTCTTTCCACCATTTCCTAGTGGACACTGGCTTTGTTAGTTTTTCCATGACAAACATGTCAGTAGTTCACTGCTAGTGAAATGTGAGCATCTATTTTATGTTTATTGGTCATTAGGGCTTTCTTTTCTTTTTTTTAAAAAAAAAATATTTTATTGATATTTTACAGAGAGGAAGGGAGAGGGATAGAGAGCTAGAAACATCGATGAGAGAGAAACATCGATCAGCTGCCTCCTGCACACCTCCCACTGGGGATGTGCCCGCAACCAAGGTATATGCCCTTGACCGGAATTGAACCTGGGACCCTCAGTCCGCCGACACTCTATCCACTGAGCCAAACTGGTCTCGGCTGTAGGGCTTTCTTTTCAACGAAGTATCACACGGTTGCATCAGTTCGGTATACAGTCTTAAATGTTTTGCTTCATCTGTGGAGCATGTTAAACTTGTTAGTAGACCTCCAGTGTGTTTCAACAGAAGTCCTTTTACCTTCAGAGGAAAATTTTTAGTAATTTTTGACTCGGTAGTTACCAGTATGTTTGCAAATTAAAGATATCACCAGTCGCACCAAATCACATTTGTTCCTTTTTTCTTTTCACCTTTGCTACTGGTGATTATTCCTTTTATTGTTGTGGTGGTTGAGATGATGAACCAGGGGTGCAGATTGCCTCAGTTTTTTCTTAACAATTGCTTCATTCTTGTTTTGCAAGTTTTCCCTTCAGATGGCTCCATTTGGGTACTTCAGTCTTCCTGTGTGACGCTTTAAAAGCACACAGACCGAACCCGCGAAGGGTAGTATTTTCATTTCGGACGAAACATTTAGAATGAAACATGTAGACTGAAATTGTTAACACATGAAGAGGAAATAGGACATTTAAAAAAAAACTAGGGAGGGTTACAACCAAGTTAAAAGGAAGGGGAGACCAGGTTAGGGAGAAACAGACGAAGCATAACACGTCCATTTCTAGTTACATTCGTTACCTGGAAAGTACAGTTGTCAGCATTTTCATAATCACTGGGGAAGGTCAGTTCTTAAAGTTTTTAGTTACTAAATTTTGTGTAAAGTTTTATCCATCTTTACCTTCTACCAGACTGTTTAAAAGAGGAGAAAAAGAAAACATTTTCTGAAAAAAAAAAAAAAATGACCTCTTGGTTTGGTTTAAAAGAACGAGACAAAAGTCCTCGCACTCAGGAAGATGGCAGTGACCTCCCCGCTCGGGAGCTGTTGGGGTGTCGCCACTGGCCAGAACCCTCCGCGTGCAGGTGGCTTACAGAGCCCTCCATTCGGAGACACACACGTCCCCCTCTGTCTGAAAAGGGCTACGTCGCTGGTTTTGGTGTGTTCTGTGCATTTCATCCCGGGATTTAAAAAGTGTTTGATGGAGGAAAGTTCGAACGTGTCATCTAAGAGTGCCGTTTTCCACAGTATTTGTGTATAATACGATTTTCTTGTAAAAAGCGTTTATTTTGGTCACCAGCAAATTAAGTCCCATCCTGGTTCACTGAGTCGCCTGGCTTGGCAGTTTTCTGCTGACCCCTTTAACATGTTGCATTTGTCGCCATTTCCACTGGCAGCCATTCATCGGAACAGCCCCCGTCCTGTGAAGGTGCCGCGATGCCACAGCGACCCTCCTAACCCCCACCTAATTATCCCAACTCCAGAGGGATTCAGGTATGGGTGCCTTCTGGCCACGTGCTTGGGGGGCCTCTTCTGGCGTGCATGCTAACGCCCGGGAGCGCGGGGCTGGCTCTGGTGGCTGCGTCTCTGTGCGCTGGCGCTCCCGTTCCTCAGCGCTCCTGCTGCGCTGTCTTGAAGACAATCACAGCCCTCAGCTGCAAGAGAGAGAGACTGCGTTCCAAACAGACGGGCCTTTCGGGTAACTTCGTTCCTGAGCTTATTCACAGCCTCAAGCTGCTAACCGCCCTCCAGCTTTGGGAGAATTGTTTCCTCTCTCTCTGAAAAATGACCTTAGGGAGGCGCACTTGGGTGTTCGTAACATAAAAAACATGTGAAAAACAGCACTTAGTGTCAATTTAAAAGTGGAAACAAGTGGATGATCTTTCCGGTCTTGACCTTTACGTGTGTATAACTCCAAGTGGACCTACTGTGTGAGTTCAGAATCTTCAGTACTAACTGAATGTGGTGGCATTTCTGCATCTTCTCGCCCTGGATGGCCACTTTTTAAAAGTTAATTTCATTTGTCAGTGTTTTCTAGGAAAGAACACATCTATGTTTTAAATACTGAGTTTGAAATTAGGTGTTTTTTTTCCCAAACCTAAACCTGAATCTCAACGAGTGAATTCCATTTTGTGTTGAAAGGTGCTTTCACTTGCCCTGTTGTGTTTTTAACTGATAACCCTGTGCGCGCCCGCCCCCTCTGCCCCGTGTTCCTGAAGCTCTTCTTCTTGTCTTAGCACTCGGAGCGTGCCTTCGGACGCGCGGAGCCACGGCCCCGCCGGTGCAGGCGGCGACTCCGTGCCACCCAGACCCACCAGCAGTGCCCATGACGCCAGGTAGTCTCCCTCGCCAGTGCCCTGTCCCTTGCCCCTCCTGTGCCATCCCGCAGTGGCCTTGGCCCTGGGTGTCCCAGGACACGGACTCGGGGTCCCTCCCCGTGGTGTGTGTGGTGCTCCGGCCCCGGGGCTCCAGGACCCACCAGCACCAGTAGATAACCTGCCTGATTTTAATATTTCTTCGGAGCTGACATTAACCAGAAAGACCAGAGCTGCTGCCAGGAGTAACTCCGGGGAGAGTATCGGAGGCAAGAGCCCGTCCCCGCCAGGAGGGGCGGGAGGAGTTTGGGAGCCGGGCCTTGATGCAAGGATGGCTTCTGTTAGTCCCTTCAGGGGGTGACCGTTTTTAAGAGGGTCACTTTTCCAATCAAGTTACTTAATTTCTGTGATGCTTGGTGAGAAGTAGTTGGCAAAGTAGAAAGTGAGTTCGTGGGGTGTGTACCTCCTGGAGAATAGGTCTTTACCAGGGAGAGCCCTCAGAGGCTAGGCAAGCTCCAGAAAGTAAAACCAACTCGTTCTGCCCGGAGTCTGGGAGAAGGGTCACTGTTCTCCTCTTCCGGTCGGGACGGGGAGAGAGTCAGACCAGGCTGTCTGCTGGGCGGTCTGATGAGCAGACCTCAGGGCCGCTGCACTGGCAGGAAGGTGACAGCCTAACGTGTGTTTAGCCTTTGTGCCAGTCTAAGATCTCTGTAAACATGTCCGTTTTTCTCAGTAAGATCATTAATATTCCTAATTTTTAGTGATAAATGTCTGTAACCTAAACGTCAATATGTTTTACAGCTTAAGCAGTTAACTAAAAAAGTTAAGTTGACTTTGAACAAATGCCCATTTCCCCTCTTTATTTTTACGTTTAGAGCATTTCCCGGCCAGTGTTTCCTTGTGCTTCCATGTCCCTGGGGTGCGAGACGGTCTCGTCTCTAAGTGACGGGGGTGACGTGCCCTAGAACGCAGTCACAGACGCGGAGGACACGCCACCGGGACTGTGGAGCTGCCCCCACTGCTGCTCCGAGTCCACACGATTTCTCCAGGCCGGGGCGGGGGGGATGGGGTAAAGACCCCCTTTTCAGAGGCTCATGAGCTGTGGCTTGAGGCATTTATAAAGGTGGTAATGTGTACATTAAATGTATTTTACTTGCAAAGCTAAATGCCTTTTTATGCCTTTAGTGTTAGGCCTTGACTAGTAGATTTTTAGCATCTTACGAGTAGCGTTTTGTAATTATGTGCACCCTTAGAATGATTCCCGATAGTTAGAAATTTGTATGCCACCTTGCAGGCCATTTTCCGCAGAGGAGTGACACTTCCTGTTCACAGTCGTGGATACGGGACAGTAGATAGAACAGCAAAGCCAGACGGAGCCGTGTCGCCCGGGGTTGTGTTCACTCTGCATCCCAGCCTCGCACGTGCTCAGTCTAACGTGGGCCTCGGCCCCTCTGCCTGCAACCTGTGGGGTGGCCTTGGCAGACCGACGCACATGCCCGCGAGCCGGGGTCTCCGTGCAGCCCTGGTTGGTGACTGCGCTGTGAGGCGGCAGGACGATGCCCACGCCTCCCCGTTGGCAGGGGTGCCAGCCACACCCGCCTGAGAGGTGCAGCCACAGTGCAGTTGTACTTTGCCCCACAGTATCCATAAATGTTTCCATTCGGTTTGGTTTTACTTAGGAAATAGTCATCTTGCTTATAAAGTATTTTTACAGAGTTCTGCTTACTGAAACTGGCTCTTACCAGTTTGCAAAAGCTGAATTGTTAATTTTTTAGGAATTTTGCAAGCCAGTTGTTACACCACGGAAATTGTCAAACTCTACAGCCCTCCAGCCATCCCCTAAGCTAGTTATTAAAAAGTCCCCGGCATACCACTTCACTTAAGTCTGTTTCCGTGCCTTTTGTCCTGGCAAAACTCTCGGAGGACGTGGAATTGGCTCATTTTGTCTCGGGGAAATCAGGAGCGTCGAGGTGCTGAGTGACTTCCCACGGGTGCCCGTCATGAGCGGGCCCAGGAGCACCCTTGATTTTCCACGAAGCGGTGCCACGACTCGGATAGGCCGTGTGGCAGGAGGGGCGTCCTTTCTTCGGGCTCAGAGTGCTGCCCTGGGTCGCAGAGTTCAGGGGCGTCAGAAGCACCGAGCCCAGAGCTCGTCTGTTCCGTAGACCACGTGGCTGAAGCCGGGTCAGCGTCTGTGAGAAAGAGCATAAATGCTACCACACTTCATGAGGGCTCCCACTGAATACACACGACACTTGTTCCTACACTGAGGCCGTTTCCATTTTGGGTGATTTGTATTAGAATCTTAACACCTCCCTTCCTTAATTTCGGGTCTTACTCTTGATGGATTCGTTCTGGATTGCTAGACAATTAACTTCTAACTTTCTTCTGGAAAAGCAGCAACCTCACTCCGTTCTCTGTTGTTAAGCTTCCTGCTCTTCTGCGCTTTTGCTTGGCTCCTGCTTGAGAACCCGCGGGTTCCACGCTGCTCCCGTAGTCAGCGACTGGAAAGCTTCCCAGCCATGCAGTGACCTTAGCGCTTCAAGGGTTCAGTGCACAGATCTAATTCGGTGATAATTGTACATGTTAGCCAGACTTGGCTCATGGTTTTTATCACCCTGGGCTTAAGTTATGGAGCTTTCCATACATGTCAGCACTTGAGTAAAGACTGTTTTGTTTTTATTTTTGTTGTTTTTACCGTAAATAAAAGTCTTACGCAGTCAGGTTGTGAGGTTGTGCTGGCTGTGGAGGGAGGGACGTGCAGCTCCCTCCTGCACTCCAGGGGAGGGTCCCCAGGGCAACGCCGCCCATTTGGGGCCGCCAGGTCTCTGTCTGGGGCATCCTCTGTGCTGTCCTCTCCCCACTGGCGGCTGGATGTCCCCAGGGACCCAGGTCACCCTCCGCTGAGAACCACTTGCTCTGAAGAGTCGCAGATCTGTCACTTTGAGTTCCGTTGAGGTGATGGCTCCATTTTTAAAACGACTACAACAGGGGTTCCAGTGTCCCTGAGAACGACCGGCTGGCTTCCGTCGCGGCTGAGCTGCAGTTCAGGTCCCTGAGTCGCCACTCCAGCCCCACCGAGGAGCGAGACGGTGAGTGTGGAGGTGCCTCCTGCGTTCGCGGAGCCTCGTCCTTGGTCTGCGTCCCCCGTTTCTGTGTCCGTGGCTTTTCCGAGGAGGGAGGGAGGAGCCAGGCTTCATGGGAGCACTTGGGCCCAGCACTCAGTTGTTTTTTTCTTAATGTTTTTATTGATTTCAGAGAGGAAGGGAGAGGGAGAGAGAGAGACATCAGTGATGAGCGAGAACCATGGATTGGCGGCTGCCTCCTGCCACCCCCTTCTGGGGATCAAGCCCGCAACCCGGGCATGTGCCCTGACTGGGAATCGAACTATGACCTCCTGGTTCATAGGTTGACGCTCAACCACTGAGCCAGGCCGGCCGGGCTCCAGCACTCAGCTTTTTAATTTAGGTGCCTTTTCAGCTGTGTTTGCATTTTCTTTTTTTTTTTCTTTTTTTTTTTTAATATATTTTATTGATTTTTTACAGAGAGGAAGGGAGAAGGATAGAGAATTAGAAACATCGATGAGAAAGAAACATCGATCAGCTGCCTCCTGCACACTCCCCACTGGGGATGTGCCCGCAACCAAGGTACATGCCCTTGACCGGAATCGAACCCGGGACACTTGAGTCCGCAGGCCGACGCTCTATCCACTGAGCCAAACCGGTTTGGGCTGTGTTTGCATTTTCTAGGTCTCTCTTTGTTGCTTTTTAAAAAATCACCATCCCTCATACTTGACTTGCTCAGCGTTCTTATTCTCTTTACAAGTGCAGAGGTGACACTGTGTTTGTTGGGGACGTGCTGGAGTTTTGTTACAGCGCAGACCGAGGCGGCGGCCCAGGACCCGTGGTGGCTCACGCGGGCCGCTGCTGGGCTCCTAAGCGGGACCGCTCCAGTGCAGTGCTAGGTCACCCAGTCCTGCTCAGTGTTATGCTGCTTGTGACTTGTGGAGGGTCATGGAGCTGAAGTTGAAACCCCATTAACAACTTCTTAGTTTGGTGCGATTTTCTAGAACTGATTGTAGAGACAGCTTCTCACACTCACACCAAGCTAGTTAATCAGCAGAGAGGACAGGCTGGTGGTGACTCTCATCACACTCACCGCTCAGCCTGGCTCTCAGTTAAGTAAGCGGATTTGCTCTGAGTCTTCATTTGTATGAAAAATACTTTCCGCAGAACCAGCATATCCAAAAGGTGATTCGAGTGGGTCGACCCGAAGAAGTTGGGAACTTCGGACGCTGATCAGCCAGACTAAAGGTAAAGGAAGAATGTCGAACTTACCACGTTTCTGTGCAGGGAGCGGTTTCAGAGACGGCGCTTTAGCTTCCGGTCATTCGGCCTGCGTGTTGGTATTTGGGATCTCTGTCTGCAGCTGACTCACCTTCTGCCTGTGCTTTTGCACCCATTTCCTGTTTCTTCTTTTTTTTTTAATCCTATCTAATAAAACGCTAATATGCAAATTGACCGAACGGCAGAAAGACTGGTCGCTATGATGCGCACTGACCAGCAGGAGGCAGACACTAAACGCAGGAGGTGCCCCCTGGTGGTCAGTGTGCTCCCACAGGGGAGCGCCGCTCAGCCAGAAGCCGGGCTCATGGCTGGCAAGAGCAGCAGCCGTGGCGGGAGCCTCTCCTGCCTCCGCAGCAGCGCTAAGGACCCCTCAGGGGATGTCCACCTGCCGGCTTAGGCCCGCTCCCTGCAGGCCAGCAGGCAGACATCCCCCGAGGGGTCCCGGACTGCGAGAGGTTGCAGGCCAGGCTGAGGGACACCCCCCACACACACACTCCGCCCCCCAGGGCACAAATGTCGTGCACCGGGCCTCTAGTATACTACTATATATACACATATATATTGATTGATTGATTTCAGAGAGGAAGGGAGAGGAGAGAGAGCGAAATATCACGATGAGAAGTATCATCGACTAGCTGCTTCCCGAATGCCCCTTACTAGGGATCGAGCCTGCAGCCCGGGCATGTGCCCTTGACTGGAATAGAACCCAGGACCCTTCAGTCCTCAGGCTGATACTCTCCCCACTGAGCCAAACCTGCTAGGGCCATTTTCTGTTTATTACACTAACTTATCAGCTCCTTTGGATAGGAACACGTTTTATCATTTTGTGTTCTGTAAGCACTGGGCCTGTTAATTTTATCTGTCCTTGGGTGGGCCCTTAGCATAATTCTCCGTACATCGTGAGAATATAATAAGTGTTTATAAAATGAATAACTGTTCACTTTTTAGGCTAAGAAGTTGAGAGAAAACTTTGACCTTACAAAGTGGTAATCAGTCCGTATTCACCAAAAGAATAAGTAGCAGAAACATCACTGCTCTGTCACTTGATGGCCCACAGAGTGCTTTCACGTAGTCGTTGTCATGCTGTGAGCAGCAGGCAGAGTGGACCTGCTCGCTTTCCATAAGTGATCAGAGCTTTCGAGAGGCCAAGGTGGTAAGTGGCAGGGACCAGAACACACTGCTCGGAGTCCCTGCCAGTCCTCTTCCCACACAGCACCCCTTTGAAATTGGGTGACTGGCCCTGACCGGTTTGGCTCGGTGGATAGAGCGTCGGCCTGCAGACTGAAGGGTCCCAGGTTCGATTCCGGTCAAGGGCATGTACCTTGGTTGCGGGCACATCCCCAGTGGGGGGCGTGCAGGAGGCAGCTGATCAATGTTTCTCTCTCACCGATGTTTCTAACTCTCTCTCCCTCTCCCTTCCTCTCTGTAAAAAATCAATAAAATATATTTTTTTAAAAAAGAAATTGGGTGACTGGTCAGAGAATAGTTGTCCACCACCCATGGCCAGAGCAGCCAGGAGGGTTCCTGGAGGCTCGAGCTGCCCTTGGAGGCAAGGCCGGTCTGCACCAAGCCGGCGGAGAAGGACAAAAGGAGAGACGCACCGGGAGGCCCACGGAGTGGCTGGGGACGTAGATGTCAGTGGAGGTGAAATTGAAGGGGCGAGGCGAGGTCAGGTCGTGTGGGCTCGGCCTGACCCAGCGGTGGTGGCCGCCCCTGAAGCTTCTGGAACCGCTTGTGTGAAGGGGGAGTGGGAAGGTGGGAGAAGGAAGACGCGGAGGGAGGGTCACCTGAACTGGGGAGGAGAGGGAGATTGGTGAGAATAATCTCAGTGATGCAGTGTATTATAAGGACTAAGGTGGGATTTAGAAAAGGAATGGAAACAAGAAGCAACTGTGGTGCAACATCGACAGGCCTGGGCAGGTTGGGTGCGTGTAGAGGGCGTGGCGGGAGACGTGGCGGGAGACGTGGCGGGAGCGGGCGGCAGGGCAGAGGTCTGTGCAGTGGCTCCCCTACAGGGGCTGCAGTAGGTCCCAGTTCCCAGGTCTTTGTGAGGATTTTCAAAACAAATACTTGGCCGTCAAGTGAACTTGGAAAGTCTTGGGAGAGTTTCTGTTCACGCTGACATATTCAAGACTGAGAAATACTGAGAAATGTTTTACTGTAAAAAAAAAAAAAGGCCTTTCTCAGCACTGTCTGACAGCGGAGCCCCTGCCGCAGCTGGGAGAGCCCGTTCAGTGCCTGGAGATCAAGGGCCTGGGCCCGGGATTTTAAGAAATGACGGTGTTGGGCACTGTAATTGAAGACTGTAAATACTTGGGGATTTCTCACCTCAGATGAACCCTCGTCACCCCAGTCCTCAGGGCCCTCTCTTTCTGCCACAGCCCAGCCTCCTAGCGAGTGAGCAGCGGCATGGGAGATGCTGCCAGGAGATGAGCAGAGAGCAGTGCTTTCCGGGTTGTGGGTGCCGCCCGCTGGTGGGAAGTAAAGTCAGTGAAAAAACAGCCGGGGGTAAAAGTGCCGATGCTTAGGGAGCTGCTGTTTTAGATGCCACGTGTGCGAAAGCGACGTCTCGCTGTAAGCTGTGATAAATACATTGCAGAAACAGAGGTGTGGGGCCTGATGGGAAAAGAGAGAGTCACAGGAGCCAGAGCTTAACACGTTTTCCTGAATTCCAGGCAGGGGGCCTAGTGCTTTCCACACGTGATTTCATTAGGATCGTTCCCTGCAGTTCACGGGTCGGGAATTTGACGTGTAGAGGAGCCCAGTGGGTTGCCCTCTGTGAGACCCCAAGCACGTGGAGGCGGGCCCTACCCTATTCCTGGCCTCTGGTCGCAGAGCTCTCCCTCTGCCTCTCCCAAAGGAGGGAGGGACCCCCTCCTCATCCGAGAGGGCTCCCAGGCCCTGGGGTGGAGGACAGACAGGAAAGCGTGAGCAGGGGCCTGGGGAGAAGCAGCTGGTGCTCCCTGGGGGTCTGTAGTGTGGCTCAGGCTGTGGCCGGACAGTGAGCTGGGGAAGAGGCCCGGGTCCGCATTGTGCAGGACTGGAGGCTGTCAGAGGTCTTTGCAAATATTTGTGGTGACCCGGGAAGTAAGTCCACGTGGGAAGGTCCCATGATCGGATTTTATTTTTTAGTAAGATAGTTGCGGCCAACAAGCGTGGATTAGAGAAGAGAGACGGAGGCAGGAGATGGTCACGGCAGTAGTCTAACCACCAGCTTCGGGCGGTGGCTTGTCTTGACAGGCTGTATCTCGTGTGCGTGGGTGTAGTGGGTGTGTGCTCGGGGCTGTCAGACCAAGATGGGCCGTGCGTGACCTGCGGAGCCGTGTGTGAGGAGTGCCAGTGCACATCGCTCTGATTTTCTGATGATTTGCTGGAGATTGACTTGGGGATCGTGACTTTGACTCTGAGTGGGCGTTTCTCCCGCAGACACCGCTTCTAAACACGGGCCCATGGAAGCCATCCAGAAGTCAGTGCGGCTGTTTGAGGAAAAGAGGTACCGAGAGATGAGGAGGAAGAGCATCATCGGTCAAGTGTGTGACACCCCCAAATCGTATGATAACGTCATGCATGTTGGCCTGAGGAAGGTGACCTTCAAGTGGCAAAGAGGAAACAAAATTGGTAAGGGAACTAAAGACATGACACGCTCGCTCCATTAGCAATAGCAGGGGCCGCACTTCTTCAGGGTAAGACGCGTGTCGCGGCCCTTTGTCACACATGCTGCGGGTGCGCGGCCTGTCTTTGGCAGAGGGCTCGGGGTTTCACTCCCTTCGTGTGTAAAGTGTGTCCTGAGAGCAGTACACAGTGAGCTTTAGAGAGACGGTAAGTGCCTCATTAAGTGGCTGGTTTGCTGGTACTCCAGAAGTTGCCAGTGGGGAATGGCATACCTGTGCCCATTTGTTGTAGTCTGTGTGCTCTCTCTTACCCCACACGCACAAGATTGAAGAGAAGCTGGGTACGAGTAGAGACAGGACCGCCTTTTCTGAAACACGGCCCGATTCGTTTCTTGGGGAAGAAGTGGGGGGAGAGGGTGGGAGAGAAGGAGCCTGCCTGGTCCTCAGGTCCTCCCCCGCTTACGTGCATTTACCTGCCGAGCATCTGGGTGTGAAGAGGCAGGCGCAGCTGTGGTCTAGGACTCAGCCTCAGGAAGCCTGACCCCCACCCTCGCGGCCAGGCCTCCTGCAGGGCCGTGCACCAGGACGCGTGGCGCTCACCTTCAGGCCTCTGCGGGATTTGCCAAAGTCAGTTCCAGGCTGTCTACAGATACCTACAGGGAAGACGTGAAGAGCTGGCCAGGACCTCACCTATTAGGGACGGTCACAGCTCTCGGGGGCTTTGCAGTCGTCGCGTCAGTGGCTCAATTCGGGGCTGTAAATACAGCTCCCATTTGGGAAGGGGGAGTCCCCGTGGGCATGCGTGAACACGGCCTGGCGTGGTGACCGAGAGCTGCCCTTGTGTTCCTTCACAGGAGAAGGGCAGTACGGGAAGGTCTACACCTGCATCAGCGTCGACACGGGCGAGCTGATGGCCATGAAGGAGGTGAGTGTCTGCCCTCGGCCTGCTGTGCGACGCCTCTGGGTGGAGATGTGGTGCAGAAGCGTGTGTGGCTGAGGTTCGTGTGCAGCGCTGGCTTCACAGGGCGCTGAGTCTGCAGCTGCCTTTAGCGTTTGCACTATGGGGCCGCGGGGCAGAGCACGGAGGCGGCGACGTGAGAGCGAAGGAGGTCGGGGCCCAGGGAGGGAGCAGGAGCACAGCGGGTCTCCCCCTACGGCTGGGCCGTGCCCGCAGGGACGGGGGCGTGTGGTGAAAGCTCGGAGGAGGGGATACCGCATCTCACAGGGTCTTCGGGGAGAAGATAACATTTGTGATCAACTTCAGAAATGACAGCATTTTCTCAGCTGGGGGTCAGGGGGACGAACGGGAAACCTGAGGATGGGCCGTCAGGGAAACCAAGGCTGTTGTCACCGAGGAGGAGGCGCCTCCTCGCTCCGAAGTGGGGGCAGTGGCAGGAGAGGCTGGGCGTCCTGCCTGCTGCACCTCCCACTGTGCTTACGGCCTCCTTCCAGCCTCCCGGTGCCAGCCTCGAAGGGCCGAATCTACCTTAGCTTTGCATCTCGCCCGGAACCTGACTCCGGGGATTGCTCACTGACTCGTCAGGGTTTTGTGAGTGCAGTTTGCCATTGTGAAATGGTCCCATTAGCCGTCACCTCCCCAGATGTTCTGAAATGGGCGCGCTTAATTCACTGGGGACACAACCTCGGAAAGAAAGCGAAGGCACAGACACCGCCTGGTCCCGGGGTCTGGACAGAGCGTGTCTGCAGCCCCGTGCTTAAAGTTACCTGTGCTCCTTTGCGACCGCACCCCGGTAATCGGCAGCTTGCCTCTCCCAGATCCGGTTTCAGCCTAACGACCATAAGACGATCAAGGAAACGGCCGACGAGTTGAAGATATTCGAGGGCATCAAGCACCCCAACCTGGTGCGCTACTTTGGAGTGGAGCTGCACAGGGTAGGCGGCTTCAGTCTCGGCGTGCAAGCGGGGGGCTGGGGGCCTGGCCACATCACAGGCCTCCTCATTGCAGTCGCTTTCCTAGTTACCAGGAAGTCTCAGGCGTTACCGGCCTGCCTTCTCTCGGACACGAGAGCAGTTCTTCCTCCAGTGTAAGTTGTAGCTGTAGTCCACCCGGCAGTAGCAACCGCTGAGCGCCGTCCCACCAGTGCAGGTTCTCCTGAAAGGCCTCCCGCTCCTTCCTCTCCTCCCGGCTGCGGCACCGGGGACACCGTTAGGCGGTGCGCTTTGTCTTGTGTGTGTGTTCAGGAGCCGTGTGAAATGAGAGGAGGTAAAGCCTCGGTGTGGTTTTCCTGTTTGGAAACAACACTGAGGGAGAGGAATGGAGCATGTTGGTGGACTAGGAGTTTCCAGGGAAGTTGGATGTCGGTGATTTTTAATGTTTCACACTTAGATTCCTATCTGAAGAGGATCCGTTTCAGTACTTACTAATGTAGGATCGGGCAGCCCTGCTGGCCCCTGTCTGAGATTACATGGCGGCTTCGTTTTGAGGACATGGACATGCATCCCCTGTGACTTGGAGGTGCGCTTCTCCCAAAGGGCTGTGCGATTCCAGACAGGCGGCAGGCACTGCTGTCGGGGACGAGGTCAGGGCCAGGACGACAAGTGGACAATCCGTTAGAGATGCCTGTGGCGCCGTCTGATCTGCACTTGTGTGCGTGCCCACGCGCTGCGTTCGTTGCCGCAGGAGGAGATGTACATCTTCATGGAGTACTGCGACGAGGGCACGCTGGAGGAGGTGTCCAGGCTGGGCCTCCAGGAGCACGTCATCCGGCTGTACTCCAAGCAGATCACTGTGGCGATCAACGTGCTGCATGAGCATGGCATAGTGCACCGCGACATCAAAGGTAAACCCCAGCGCCGGACCGGGCCCTCCCCGCCTTCCCCGGAGCAGAGCCAGGGCTGAGGCTGCGGGAGCGGGTGCGCTCTGAGTGGTAAGCCGCTCTGTCTGGAGTCAGGTCTGTTCCGGGGTGAACTGTGCCCTGTAGACGCCCTGCTGGCCCGGGCCCTCACTGGACGCTCACATCAGAGCCTCCTCTCCATGGGAGGGCCTGTGTCTTGGTATTGGAACGTCAGAGTGCAGAGTGACCGTGCGGCAGAAATGCTGAGCCGGTCGTGGTGAGCAGCCCCACGTGTGGCTGCTTGCTGACGCGGGCGGCTCGGCCCAGCTTCGTCCATGGAGCGCTGTGAGGGCTGGCGGCTCGCACTGGTGGGTATAGCGTTCCCCGGGCCCAGGGAGCAGCCAGGCGTCTGCCTCAGGGCATGAGCCTTGCACATCGTGGCCCTGACCTGTGGGCTGGGCGTCTGGGGTAATAAAGCAGCAGATCACTGCTGTCTCTGCTTGGCCCCTGACTGAGGATCCCCTTCTGCCGCATAGTCGGAGGCCAGTCTGAACACGCTCACTCCGGAGCTGGCTGACTCCCCACTGGCACCAGACCTGGCATGGGGTGAGGCCCCCACACTCCGGGTGCCGCTCTCCCTGCTCTCTGCACATGCAGTCTCATTGCCGGCCTCCCGGCCTCCACCTGGCTCTTTGCCAGGTCCCAGCATTACCCATTTCCAGTTGTGCCATAAATACCATACTCAGCCTCTGTCCACGGTCATGGAGTGGAACCTTCATGTCATTGGCCATGGCCATGTGCCATGTGGACCAGCTCCGGAATGGCCGCGTCGGCACGGGGCCCCCCACGGGGTCACCTGCACGGGGAGCACCCAGGCCACGAGTGTTGGCGGAGACCGCAGCTCCTCGCACGGCTGCTCGTCTAACCCAAGTGGCTGCGGTGCTTTCCCAAGGCGGCCCGGGCCGGGAGAGCAGCCGCGGGCTCGATTGGAGCAGTGTTACCTTGTAGCAAAGGCACGGCGGCCCTGGAGGAGTGGCCAGTGGGGAGACAGTTCCAGGTGGCCTTCTCCGTCACAGGCCAGGAGCCGCACGGTGGTGGCCGTGCTAGGCCACGAGGACAGTGTGGGTGCAGCGCGTCTGCACGTGGACCCGTTCGTTCCAGGAGCTGCTATGGCGCACCCCTCACTTTCAGGCTGCCCCCTCGGGCCGTGTCCTCAGTAACGTCTCCAAGTAGCTCTGGGGTCGGTGGTGGGATCTGCGCACGTATTTCAGCTCGGAAAGTATTGGTCCCCGGAATCTGCACTCAGGTTAAAATTGCTCTGCTTTGTGTTGATGTTTGTGAGTAAAGCGTAAAATCCTTCTAGGCTGGCATTTTGTTCATAGTTCCATGAACTCTTCCATCACTTAGGTTGTCGTCTAGGTAACCATGTCAGCTTTAAAATTGTCCTTCCTTAGGTGCCAATATCTTCCTTACCTCCTCGGGACTGATCAAGCTCGGAGACTTCGGGTGCTCGGTGAAGCTTAAAAACAACGCCCAGACCATGCCTGGGGAAGTGAACAGCACGCTGGGGACCGCAGGTGGGCCCGCTGCTCGTCTTTGCACAGACTCCTCCCTCCCTGGCGCGTGGTCACCGGGCCTTCCCTGCGCCTCTTGTCGGCATTGACCTGGGCGGCAGGTCATTCTAACCTGCCAGGGACCACGCCCGCAGGCCCCCAGCCTCCTGAAAGCACTGCCAGACTGAGAAGTCACGGTGCCCTGGGAGGTCAAGCAGGGGGAGAGGCCTTCCGCCCTTTCACATTGGGTGCATTAAAAACGTTCTGGGTAAAACAACACTACGTTTAAATGGTAATTACTTGTTTTGGTCATTTGGTATCACAAACTTCTACATCCTCCTTTGCAGGTTATATTTTATATTTTCATTGTGAATACAATTTATCTGAAAATGTGTACATTCAAAAACTCTTTCAGAAGTTAATTTGTCCCCTAAAAACGTCCGTTCAAGAAATTGATTTGAAGTACCTACTCAAGTTTCCCTGTTTCTAGTATGGAATTGGGGAAAGTTCCCCCTCCACATACTGTGGTTTTTTCCGTGTGGAATGTGAGCTTGCCGGGCTCTGCTGCATGGTGCTGTGTTGATAAGCCAATTCCTACCATTACATCTGTGACCTTCACAGCGTACATGGCTCCTGAAGTCATCACTCGTGCGAAGGGAGAAGGTCACGGGCGTGCGGCCGACATCTGGAGCCTCGGGTGTGTTGTCATAGAGATGGTGACTGGCAAGGTGAGCAGAGCCCGCCTGGAGGGGAAACTGCAGGGAGGGGCACCTTGTTTGACTTCCATTAGAAACACTGCTTTTCCAAAGCAGAGTGAGGTTAAGACAAGTGACGACTAGGGATCAAATGTAAGATCTGTCACTTAGAGAACTCTTAAAAGTGAATGAAAACATAAAGCCCGAATTAGACGTGGAGAAGTAAGCAGATACAGAAAGAAACATGAAGTGGAAAACTCATGTCCACACAAAACTGGCACGTAAATCAACTTTATTCATAACCGCCCAGGCTCAGAAGCAGCCAAGGCCCCGTCAGCAGGGAAGTGGACAAACACTGGGGATTGTGCTGCGGGATGTTAGGCAGCGGTAAAACACGCACCGCCGCGCTGGGAGCAGTGAGGAGCCTCCATGGCGGATTGCTGGTGCAGGCGGCCGCTGCGAAGGCCGCACACCACCAGGCAGGAAGGGACCAGTGGTTGCCGGGGTGTGGGCGCAGGAGGGGCGGACAGGTCAGCGCCAGGGTTGCTAGGGCAGTGGGACTCCTGTGTGGTACTGTGTCTGAAATGGATCTTCTCGGGAAGATACATTAATGAGCAATTACACAAATGTATGAAGATGTGTGTGTGTGGCATTATTTGGAAAACAAAGAAGTTAGAGACCTCTTAAGTGTTATTAATAGGAAATTAAATCGATATACAGCTATACTTTGCAGGTGCTGGGAAAGACCACACAAAATGCTTACTGAGTATTTGCTAATGTTATTTTTGTCATCTTAACCCAGAAAGATGGCCATCCCTGGCCAGTGTGCTCAGGGATTGAGCACTGTGGATTGTGCATTGTTCCATGAACCAGGAGGTCACCAGTTTGATTCCCGGTCAGGGCACGTGCCCGAGTTGTGGGCCCGATTCCCAGTAGGGGATGTGCAGGAGACAGCTGGTTGATATTTCTCTCTCAACAGTGATTCTGTCTCTCTCCCTCTCCCTTCCTCTCTGAAATCACTTTTAAAAAAAGGAAAGAAATATGGCCATGATACCTGTTACTTGTCCAGCCACACATCCGAGAAAGAGGGAGTTCTCACATGTCACAGTCAACAGTGGCACACAAAGAAGGATGACATAACAGACTGAATGGTTTCCCCCGAGTCTCCTTTTTCCTGTGATCATAATAAAATAAGCTTTGCAGTAATAGAACTTGATGCTCATCATTCAGCAAGGCAGCATATTCACAACGTCCCTGATGGTAACTGTTGAGTTTTGGTTGGTTGGCATTTTCATCTCACCTTATGTATTGCTTTCTTTACTCGCGTGGTGATGGCATCTCGATGATGCTGGTTTGACATCCACAGGGGGAGGAGACTGTGCCCGCCCTGCTGTGCAAGCCGTTTTACTGGGCCATGGCCACCCCGCACATACATGTGGTCTGAGGCTGCTGCCCTGCTGCGCTGGGAAAATTGAACAGTGACAGCGACCATGGGGCCAAAAGCTAAAATATTTATTATTAAATATTAGACCCCTTAAGTAAGTTTGCCAGCTCCTGACATACATAGGGTGTCCCCCCAAAATGTATATGCACCCTTTGAGTAATTATAAAAGTAGTGTTTATTAACGTACATTTCGTGTTCAAAATTGAGCTCTCCGCTGTTAAGGTCTGTTCACACTTTCTGGAGGAGATGCCTAAAGAAAGATGGAGAATTTGCCTTTTTTTGTGACCATGTAGTACTAAACCTGATTTCTTTCCTCTTTCCAGAGGCCGTGGCATGAGTACGAACACAACTTTCAGATTATGTATAAAGTGGGCATGGGGCACAAGCCCCCGGTCCCAGAGCGCCTGAGCCTGGAGGGCAAGGACTTCCTCTCCCACTGCCTGGAGAGCGAGCCGCGCCTGCGCTGGACGGCCAGCCAGCTCCTCGACCACTCCTTCGTCAAGGTGCGCCTGCCGCGGGCTCCCCCCGGGGCCTCCCGTTCCGCCTGCCGCTGCCTCTTCCACAGGAAGTGTCTACATCTGAAATGGAAGGGACGTTTAGATCCGCCTGGGAATTCTGTGTATGGCTTCTGTGGGGATGTTCCCTGTGGTTCTCCTGCTTGATCATTTGGGTGGTGGTAGAGGTGCCCTTGGACTGCAGGGCGTTAGTGCGGGGCTGGTGACTGTTCCCTGCTGGGAGGGGTCTGCCTGGGGTCAGCTAGCAGACGGGCCTCCCTGAGGAGCCGAGAGCTGAGTGCCTCGGACCACGGCGCTGTGGTCAAGGTGTGGCCCTGCTGTAGGGTCAGGTGATCCCGGCGTCCCTCTCCAGCATGAGGTGTGAGCTGCTTGGGAAGGTTTGGCCAGGCCCTCTGGCTCCTTAACCTCGCTCACCCTGGGCACCTCAGGAATGGGGTGGGGGTGGAGACGGAGTGGGAGAGCGGCAGGCACACTGCTGGGAGGGAAGAGCTGCCAGGAACTGCGGGGGGGAGGTGGTGGTGCTGACAGCACAGGATGTGGCGGGGCCGGGCCGGGCCGGGCCGAGGAGGAGTTCCAGTTTGTCACTAGGGTGACCTGCTGAACAGTGAGGCGGGAGGCTGGTCAGGACGCTGCTGGTAGAGCTCGGGGGGAGGTCAGGGGTTACCAGCGATGTTGGAGCTCAGACGGCCCTGAACGCCCCCTGGCTGTGACAGGAGCGCAGGGGAGGAGCAGGGAGGCTCTGGGCTGCAGGCTGGGTCCCGGGCAGGAATTCACCAGGGCGCTCAGAGGCTGCTGCGGAGGGGGGTCAGGGAGGGGATGGCTGCTCTGGGAGATGGGGTTTGAGGTGTGGGAGCACCTGCTTGGGGGTTCAGCTGGGCCTGGGTATGGGGCTGGCACCTGAGAGAATGGGGAGACACGTGGTGCAGGGCGAGGCTGAGGGAGGGAGGGAACCAGGAGGAGACCTGGGAGGCCTGCCCGCCAGGGAGCTCCTGATGCAGAGGGAGGTGCCCGGTGCCCTCCTCCTCGGGGTGAGCGAGGCTGAGGAGCCGGAGGTGCCCCGGTGCCCTCCCCCTCGGGGTGAGCGAGGCTGAGGAGCCGGAGGTGCCCGGTGCCCTCCTCCTCGGGGTGAGCGAGGCTGAGGAGCCGGAGGTGCCCTCCTCCTCGGGGTGAGCGAGGCTGGGGAGCCGGAGGTGCCCGGTGCCCTCCCCCTCGGGGTGAGCGAGGCTGAGGAGCCGGAGGTGCCCTCCCCCTCGGGGTGAGCGAGGCTGAGGAGCCGGAGGTGCCCGGTGCCCTCCCCCTCGGGGTGAGCGAGGCTGAGGAGGCGGAGGCGGACCTGCTTTGGGTTTGTAACTAAAGAACGTGCTGCTTCACTGAAACGTGTGGGACAGCCCGGCTGACCTGCTGCTGTGAACGCGCCCTTAGGAGCGGTCAGTGGTCAGTCCTGGAGCAATGACAGCACTCCGGTCCCTGCGCCCCGGAGGCCCCGCCCCCCGCCCCCCCCCCCCCCCCCCCGCCGGGCACCGCGGGGCACAGGACGCGGCTGCCTGTGGTCTCTTGGAGCGCAGTGGGCTCAGCTCTCTTGCTCTCCTGCAGGTTTGCACCGATGAGGAATGACGCGGAGCCCCCGGGGCTGGTGTGCACTCGGACCCGTCACTGCTGTGTAACATTTACATGAAGACTGTGCTGGGGAGTGCGGGCCTCTCCCGCCTCAGCCGGGCCGCACGGGGCCGCGCCACTTCCGCTCTCCTGCGTGTTCGCTTGGCACGGGCCTGAGTGAGTGTCCGCGAGGTAAAGAAGCTACATGTTAAGTGCCATTTCTACTGTACACGGACCGTCGCCTCGTCACCGTTCTTCGGGGACGGACCCGGGACGTCTGTAGAGCTCTGACCGCCCTGGCTCAGAGCCGGTCGTGTCCCCGGTCCTGGCCTTGCTCTCCGTCTGTCGAGTGCACTGACTGTGAACCTGCCCTGGCAGCAGCGGCAAGCCGCAGGTTTGTCAGCAAAAGGCTGATGAACGAAATGGAAGAAAAAGGCTCTTTTTTCAATAAATGGTTTATTTTAGGAAAGCGCAGCTGCCTTCTCTTTTGTAGCTCGTCCGCCTCGGAGCGAGTGCGCCCTGGGCGCGGTGGGCACGGGCGGGGGTCCTGCGGCTCCGAGCCCTCGGCGCAGGGACGGGCCGTGCACCGCCAGGGGCGGAGAGGGCAGCGGGTCTGAGACCATCTTACCGCCAGCAGGCTGCGCCCGGTGCCTCGGAGAAGCGGGGCTAACCTCTTGCTGGGCGCGGGGAGTGCCCTCTGACCTCTCTCTGACCCTCCGAGTGCGTTGGGACCCCCTGCACCCCGCAGTCCGTTTTTCTTGGGGACCAGCCAGACCCTGTTCCCCTCGACCAGGAGCAGCCAGGGCTGCCGGCCCTTTCTGTGTCCATCACATCACCCGCTGCTGGATGTGGCTGGACAGTTGTCACAGGATTTTACGTCCAAGTCCCTGTTTTTCTGAAACACACTGATGTGTGTTTGTTTTTTTAATTTTTAAACATCAGTAGCTACTTTCACAAGGTTTTGCGTGCATTTGTTTAGAGCATCCAGCAGTCAGGAGCTATTCCAGCATGACTGACCTTACAGACAGGTGTCTGCTCTCCACAGACGTCAACTAGGTGACAGGCTAGCCCCCAGGTGGCAGCTCCTGCTCCGAGCTCCATCATGCCCACTCCGTGCTCCCAGGCGGGTGCCTGCCGGTCTCGGGTGGCTGGTGTTTTGAATGACGTCACCAGAGGAAGTGCCTGAAACTCCCCGCCCCCAGGCTGCATTGCTCTCCCATCGCAGTCACACTGTGTGCTGGTCTCTGCCTCACTGGGTGTCCGCGGGGCTGACCCGAGCTGAGAAACGGTTGGACCTTGTGTCTGCCTAACCGCATGGCAGGATGGCGGGGTCTGTGTAAGCACCACAGAGGAGCCAAACACTTGAATGCTTTTTTGGAGGCATAATTTAATCGTCTCACCTACAGCGCCTTCGCTCTACCTGGCAATCAGGGTTACAGAAAACAGCACCAAAGGATGAAAGGGACTCCCGCCGCTCCCCATCCCTGCCCTCCCCCTGCGCCGGACACCGCGGCCCGATCACCGGACAGGGCTGGCAGGCAGCCTCGCACCCTCACCTCACGTTCTTCCTCACGCACGCACGCTCGCACGCACCCACACACAGGGAAAGCGAACCGGAACCCACTACAGCACACGGGGAAGGACAGATCGAAGCACGTCTTCCGCCCCATCCAGCGGCGTGGAGAACAAAGGCCCTGCCTCCCTGCAGGGACTCACCCAGCGCCCTCGCTGGGTCGCACCGGGGAGGACAGACAGCGCCCACCCGCTCCCCAAGGTCCGCTCTGGATGGAGCGTGTCCTGAGTCAGTCCTTCTGTTTCTGCTTGCTGTCCATGTTGCCGTAGGCAGAGCCTTTGTCGATCTCCGTCACGCCGATCATCCATCGGACCCCCATGGAAGCTGCAGGGGAAGGGCAGGGTGTGAGGAGGCTGCAGCGACTCCAACAGAGCTGACTGGGCTGGGCGCCGTCCATCCTCTCTGCCTAGTTCCCGGGGAGCGCGGGCTGTGTTGGCCCCGGGTCTGAGCCCCTGCCCGTGAGATCAGAACGGCAAGCCTTGCCCGCTGCACGTGGCTTACAGAAGGCACAGGAGTCTGGTGACTCGGTGTGACTTGGGGGCACCCTTCAGGGAAGCTTAGTAAGGCTCATACTGGAGCCTGGAGAACGGGAGCTCACACACACAGTGCCCGCATGTCCCCACTGCCTGGGGGCAAGTATTAGAGTCCCCGCCTCCACCCAAAGCTGCAGGACTGGCCGTGTAACAAGGGAGCAGGGAGCTGGGAGCTGGGACCAGGCTGTCCCGCCCAGAGGCGGCCTGCACGCAGGGGCGGGGACTCAGGGGATGGGCCTGGAGTCGCGTTTTCCCTGGCGGCCTGCCCCCCACACCCGCTGAGCTGTCCCCACTCGGCCTGCACCGCCAGCCACTCACCCACAAAGAAGACGAGGACGAAGCCGGCCAGCGTCAGGGAGGACCCGCTGCTGACCATGCTGACGAGGAAGCGGAAGAAGGGGTAGAGCAGCAGCGAGGCCCAGAAGAGCCAGTTGAGCAGCGTCCAGGGCCGCCTCGGGGGCACCATGGGCGTCTCGGGGAAGGTGCCCGTCTGGTAGTACTCCTCCTGGAAGGCGTCCTGGGGACAGAGAGGGCGCTGAGTGCACTCCTTACACCTCCGCTCCCGCAGGCCCCGAGGCCGCTTCCCAGGGCCCGTGGACGCAGCGGGCTGGGGTCAGCAGCGCCCCACAGGGGGCTCCTGCAGGCACCTAACGGGCTGTCCCTTCCCACAGTGACACCTGGAGCTCGTCCCTGAGTCCGGGCCGGCCCACGTCCGTCCTGCTCTGCTCCCTGCTGCCACCCGACCTGGGCAGGTGACCAGCCTGAGGCCCAGGCCTCGGGGCAGCAATGCCACCCTCACAGGTTGGTGGGGAAGGAGAACCGGCCCTCAGTGACCCCCGGAAGAGGGTGGGGTGCAGACCTGTGTCCTGCCCCGGGAGGGAGCCCGCAGCCCTGACCCACGACGCCCGCTGCGCCTCGCCTCCCTGCTTGCGGTTCACATGCGGGCGCGGGCGAAGAGACTCCGAGGAGGCCCAGCGTGAGGACGGTGCCCAGGCCGGCACCGCGGCTTTGCTGCTGGGCCTCCCTCCCTCGGCCTCAAGTGATCTTGTGACTCCCGACGGCCAAAAAGCCCCACAGGCTCCTGCGGGACTTGAGCAGATTCCACCGACGGCCCACCTGGGGCCAGTGCCAGGAATTCCGCGTGTCCGTTTCCAAATGTCCCCGTGTGCGTGTTGCACGGAGCAGGCCCGGCGGAAGCTCCTGTGGACAGCAGGCCCAGCCGGTGCGATGGTGCACCCAGGGGCTGTGTCTGCAGGTGAGGGAGCAGTGCACCCAGAGCCACCGCTGAGAGCAGGACTGGGCTCCGGACGCCGCCGTCCAGGGTGCTCCCAGCCCCGGGAGAGCGAGGGCCAGAGACAACCTCTCGGCTCAGCGCCACACAACCACGGGGTTTCCCATCTCTTAATTATCCATATTCCTTCAGACCCGCAATAGTTCAAGTGTCCTCAGGGCCCCGGGGCTGGCACTGTGGGTGCCCGTCGGCGCCCGCCTGCCCTGGAAGTCCCGGTTCTCTAAGAGCCGAGGCTTCTGGGAGACGCTTCCATGGCCTGCAGGGCCTGGATTTTTTCCTTTAACGACTCGAGACAGAGATGGCTGAAGTGTATTGAACTCTCTCCTTTCCCAATCGGGTGCAGCAGCAGGGGTAATGTGCTTTTTTGACCACTCGGAGTCATTTTGGAAGAAGAACTGCCCGCTCCCCGGGAGATCAGGACCTCCCTCCGCTCCTTCCCAGCCCGGCCCAGACCTGCCTCTTCGCCTTCCTCCTCCCCAAGAGCAGCTGTGGGCAGTGGGGAGTTCTCTGGGAAATCAACTAATCAAGCAGTTATAGGACAACGGGCTCCTGTGCTGAGTGCCCCTCCCCCGCAGAGCTGGCCACCTAGACAGACCTTACAGGGAAGTGACACGTGTGGGAGGCCCGGGAGATGGCACCTGGCTGTGCTAAGGGCCCTCATGCCACCTCCCCGCCAAAACATGGGTGATTTCCCTCAGCTCAGGTTGGGGCCACCAGGAGCCTGGTAACGAGGCGGAGGGGTACCAAGGGCTGACTGTCCCCCTAGATCTCAGAAGCTGAAGCCTAACCCCTGAGGTGACGGTCTTAGGAGATGGGGCCTTCGGGGGTGCAGCCCTTAAGATTGGGGTTAGCGCCCTTATGAAGGAGACCCCTGAGAGCCCCCCCCTCCCTCTGAGGACGAGGGCCAGGACCGGAGTCAGACGATGGCCGACGGCACCCTGAGCTCGGACTCCTGGCCACCAGCCTCCACCCCGTGAGCCGTGATTTCCGGTTGCTGATAAGCCTCTGACCCAGCCCCCGCTCTGCACCCTCCCTGCTTTCAGCCACTTTGTGATTTTCACCATTAGCGGCTCGTTTCCAATCCCAGGAAGCACCTGGTCAGAGAGGAGAAGTGGGAGCGGGATGGCTCTGGGGAAAGGTGTGCCGCTAAGAACGCCAGACCCGCAGAGAACTTTTATAAAAATGTGTCTGAGCCGGAGGACGTGCCTGGAAGCAAGAGCCCCGCAGACGGGAAGCGCCCGAGGATGGCCGTGGGCGCTCAGCGCGCTTGGACGCAGGGGGAGCAGGAGGACGACCTGGAGGCGGAGGCGGCAGGCGGGGGTGGGTGACCGGATAGTTAACAAGATCACGTGCTCTCAGGCCGTTATTCCGAAGGCGTGTTGACCTCGATGCACAGAAACCACGAGCAGGACGGGCTTAAGGCACCATAACCTTGCACTAGAGTCGGAGGTTTGGGGGTGACCTCCACGACCTGCCCGGTGAGGAACTGGTGAGGAGACCACCCTGATGTCGCTCCACAGAGCCCTTGTCCGTCCCCAGGGGGTCTCGGCTTACAGGTCTCCAGGTGCTGGCCTGGGAACGGCTGTGGTCCCTAAGGATCACGTGGGGGTGTGAACAGCTTCTCAGAGCCCACACCCCACAGCCGGCAGGAGTCCCAAATGCCAACCAGTACAGTCAAACCTCCATCTGGAATGTCTCCCTTCCCGAAAAATTAGGTTCTCAACCACGTGATTCACGGGAAAATGTCTCGGTTGTCGAACAAAACTTCAGTTCTTGACCCAACAGCCCTTTCATGCTGATCAGTCACTCATCTCAGGTGACAAAGGAGAGAATGTGCAGGTTAGGGTTAGGGTTAGGACTTAGGGTTAGGACTAGGGTTAGGGCTAGGGTTAGGGTTAGGGCTAGGGCTAGTGTTAGGGTTAGGGCTAGGGTTAAGATTGCAGGGGTCCTCAAACTTTTTAAACAGGGGCCAGTTCCCTGTCCCTCAGACCGTTGGAGGGCCGGACTATAGTTTTAAAAAAAAACTATGAACAAATTCCTATGTGCACTGTGGGCCCGGGACGAGTCGGCTGCTAAGCAGGACAGGCAGCGGCACCCGGCGGGCCGGATAAATGTCCTCGGCGGGCCGCATGTGGCCCGCGGACAGTAGTTTGAGGACCCCTGGTAGGGCTAGGGTTAGAGTTAGGACTAGGGTTAACATTAGGGCTATGATTAAGGTTAGGGCCAGGGTTAAGGTTAGGGTTAGGGTTAGGGCTAGGATTAGGGCTAGGGCCAGTGTTATGGTTATGGTTAGGTTTAGGGCTAGTGTTATGGTTATGGTTAGGGTTATGGTTAGGTTTAGGGTTAGGGTTCGGGTTAGGGCTAGGTCTAGGGCCAGGGCCAGTGTTATGGTTATGGTTAGGTTTAGGTCTAGTGTTATGGTTATGGTTAGGGTTATGGTTCGGTTTAGGGTTAGGGTTGGGGCTAGGGCTAGGGCTAGGGCCAGGGCCAGTGTTATGGTTATGGTTTAGGTCTAGTGTTATGGTTACGGTTATGGTTAGGTTTAGGTCTAGTGTTATGGTTATGGTTAGGATTATGGTTCGGTTTAGGGTTAGGGTTGGGGCCTGGGCTAAACCTTGAGTTGTTATCATCTCAGAAGATTGTGCCTCAATTACGTGGGCTGATGGAGAACCAGCTCCTGCCTGAGCACAGGTGTGCGCTGGAGAACTCGCTCCTTTGCCCTGATGATGTTGGGGCTGCATCTGCTGTGGATTGTTTTGGTGGCTCTTTACAAATGGATTCATTTCCTAGGCCTTTTCTGAGCACACTTTTCTAAGAGTGACATTTTCTCTGCCACCTGACGGGTTCAACAGGCCAAGAGCACAAGGAAAACACCGCCCTGTGGGAACCAGAGGGAAAGCATGGCCGCCACGTTCCTGCGGGGCCTTGGCGCCGTGTTGGAAACCCGGTCCTCACCCTCTCTGGGTCTGAAGCAGCCACCCTGCAAATGCGATTCCAAGTCACACCTCAGGCCTCCCCAGAGGAACCTGAGCTCGAGGCCCAGGTGCCCCAGGTTCCATGCTGGGAGACAGGGATGCCCAGACCCCACCCGGAGAAGAGACCAACAGGGCAAGTCCTGGGACTGGCGTTTGAAAGGCATCCTGGGAAAATCACGCCCTTGGAGAACACGGAAGCTACTTGACGCAGAGAGATGGTTGGGATGTTCATTCTAAACCTGAGCTACAAGTGTCTCTGCTTAACCTGGTGGCGCAACTTGGACCCAAACCCTAAAACATGCTCCAACTAGGGTGGCAATTGTCATTCTCCGGGGCAGAGGCCCCGATAGTCCATGCAATTGTCTTCTCACAAGGAACCGGGAGGAAAGGCAGCAAGCACCAGGCGGCCTGTATTCATAGGGGAAGGACACCAAATCCATTCGATTCTAGAGAGGGAGCTGGTTTGGGCTGAAAGTGTACGATGGATCAGAACTAAGTGTTTGCTGGGTGGTGAGACTTGGTCATAAAAATGCCTTCCTCACCCAGCCAGTGTGGCTCAGTGGCTGAGCAGCCATCTATGAACCAGGAGGTTACGGTTCAATTCTGGTCAGAGCACATGCCCGGGTTGCTGGCTCGATCCCCAGTGTGGGGCGTGCAGGAGGCAGCTGATCCATGATTCTCCTCATTGACTAGAGGCCTGGTGCACAAAATTCATGCATGGTTAGGGTCCCTAGGCCTGGCCGGCGATCAGGGCCGATCTGTGGGGCAACCAGTGGGGTGATCGGGGGTGGGAGGGCCCTGCTGGCACCCTCCTTGGCTGGCCTGGTGCCACCCGCTCACTGGCTCCACCCTCTGCCACCACTGGTCGGGGCCTGTGGGCAGCTCCTGTGTTGAGCATCTGCCCCCTGGTGGTCAGTGCCTATCATAGCAACTGGTTGTTCCATCATTTGGTCAATTTGCATATTAGGCTTTTATTATATAGAATGTTTCTCTCTCTCCCCCTCCCTTCTTTTCTGAAATCAATAAAAAAAATATTAAAAATAACCCCAAAAACTTGTTTGACAACAAACCAATGGATTTACGCTGTAAAATAAATATTTGCCTTCCTCACCAGGTAGAAGCTGGGCTCTTCACCTTCCGTGAGTCGGAGCAGTTTGGACAAGAATGATCAGACTCCCTCTGCCCTGTGCTCGAAGGAAGAAAGCAGTGGAAGGAAGGAGGAAGTGGGGGCCCTGGGAGCTGGAGCACAATGGGGGGCCCTGCAGAGATCACACCGGCCACAGGGAGCCGTGTGCTTCCTGCTTACACGGCGGTGCGGGGAGACCAGACTGTGGGCCCGGGCACCCCGAGATCGTGTGCACTGCTAACGGGACACCATGCCCCCAGGGAAACAGACAAGGGCCCTCGGGGCCAGCACGTCCTTTCCTGTCCACCACACCCAGGACATGGCTGCGTCTTTCTGTGATGCTCTTGAAGAAATACTCTGCGGTGCTCTGTCCCTGCTGCTAAGCCGAGGGCCAGCTCCAGGGTCGTTCACAGCTGGGGTCCGAGACCTCATCCACTGGCAAAGCTCACCACCAATTCCTAGGGGGCCCCCATGCGCCCACAGTGCACCCTCCGAGCACCCCCGTGCACCCACAGCACTAGAAACGGGGGCTGGACCCCGCGGCACTGACCTTCTCCTGGTACAGCCTGTGCAGCCAGGCCGAGCACTGGTCCTCGTCCTCCGGGACTTGCTCCAGGGGGATCCGCCTGCAAGGCAGAGGGCAGAGCTGGGCCAGGTGCCTGGCATGACCGCAGAGTGACGGGGAGTATCTGGCTCCCACACAGGAGCCGAGGCTGTGAAGGGGTCCCTCAGCTGCTGGAAAATGGGCAGGGGATCCACATCCATTCTGGGGACACACGGGCCGGAAGGCAGTCACGGCCACGTGAGCATGACCAGGGGACGGGGCCTCTCCGTCCTCCCTCCGCCGAGGGCACACTGCCCCCGTTTCCACAGGAGACCGCCCAGGACACACAGCAGCTGGCTGACTACGCTGTCCGCAGGGAACGGCGTGAGGCCACCAGCAGGGCCTCGGGGAGAGATGGCAGACTCTGCGAGGACTCCGCCGACACAGGGACGGGAGTCTGGGGGAACTAATGCTCCCGGGAGAAACCAGGGTACCCCAGCTGGGGCTCAGGAGGCCCCGGCTGGCGCTGGCAGGGGCTGGGTGCAGTGCGGATGTGCTCCGTTATTTCTAACTAAGGGGCCTGCAGCAAGGAGGGCAGTGTCCACCACACGAGGGCCTTCCCAGAGGGCAAGGTGCGAAGGGGGCTGTCCCCCTTCCTCGTGCGCTCGGCTCCGAGATGCATCCTGACAGCGGGGCTCCCCCATCCCTGGGTCCTGCTGGCCCGAGTGCAGGCGCTGAAGGACTCGGGGGACAGACCTCACCTCACCACTGGGAGGCCTCCTCTGGGGGGGCTGCTCACCCCCCTTCTAGGCCTTACCACTGGGTGATGAGGTGGGCGGTCCCCTGCAGGGTTTACAAAGGAAACAGCAGTAATGGTGACGCTTCGTCCCTATTTAAGGGGGAACCAGAGTTGCTCCGAGATAGGAAACGGTTTAACTGAGGCTGTGGGTCCACCAGGAAAGTTTGAGCTTTTCCTGCAGCCAGTGGGGGGGGCGGGGGGCAGGGGGACTGAAGCTCTGAGCTCCTGGACTGTGTAACAGAATGGTGCGGCCTTTACACGATAACCATGTTCTACAGTACTTGGCTGGTGTCCAGCTGTGGCGTTCAGACCTTCTCAGTCAGACAATCTACCGCTAACACCCAGTCGCCGAGCCCCGCCCCGCGGGGTCACCATGTGGGGCCTCAATGCGTGAATCACACGGTTGTCTTTCCGTTGTCTCCGCTAATTCTGGCAACGTGGCAGGTGACGGGGCCGGACCCCTTCTGGAAGCTGCCCAAAGGCGACTGAACTGGTGTGTCTGACACCCTGGGGCGTGTTTTCAATAAAACCGCTCCAGCCTGGGCCACGCACACACGGGAGACGCCACGGCATGTGCACGTGTCTGTGTATGTGTGCGTAGTGGACACATGTCTGTGTATGTGTGCGTAGTGGACACGTGTCTGTGTATGTGCGCGTAGTGGACACGTGTCTGTGTATGTGTGCGTAGTGGACACGTGTCTGTGTATGTGTGCGTAGTGGACACGTGTCTGTGTATGTGTGCGTAGTGGACACGTGTCTGTGTATGTGTGCGTAGTGGACACGTGTCTGTGTATGTGTGCGTAGTAGATATATCCTCCAAGAAGGAGTGCACCAAACAGCCCTCCACACACGTCTCAAAACGGCTGTGAATACTGATGCTTTTTTGTCCGGCCTGAGCTCCAGGGCCAGGAGCTGGCGAGAGAGGACCAGGAGGGGAGCCCTCGCCCGAGTATTGACAGTGGACAGTGGGGTGTCCCGTGAGGGCGTCATGTGAGTGCACGTGGGGACGCGCTTGGTCCAGCACAGGCTGCAGACCCGGGGCACCAGGCAAGTCCCGGGAAGCAGGGCTGCCATCACTGTGATCTGCTCACTTAGGGTGGGCGTGGTCTCTCCTGCGGGGGGCGTGGCCTTTCCCGGAGGGGGCGTGGCCATCTTACCTGACATACATGTCTGCATGGTATTTCTTTCCGTTCAGGACGCCCAACAGGGTGGGGTTTTCATTGTTTCTGAAATTGAGTGTACAGTCATATACAGCTGAAACTATAAAAAATAAAACAAACACAGAGCAGTATAGAGCGTGAGCCCCGTTCCGTTTGGCAGACACACACACGGGCAGACAGCGATCGGAGCGCGAGCGGGTTATCTGGGCGCGGGCCTCGGGCTCCTGTCCGCGCCCTCCTGTCCTGGCCACAGCGCTACGCGGACCGCGGGTCCCGTGTCAGAACCAGAAAGGCACAGGAGGCCGAGCGAGGGAAACCGGGAGCTCACGGAGGTCGGACGAGTGCAGAGCATGTCCGCTGGGCGCACGCCTCACCACCCCCGCACCGTGGCAGCCGTAAGAGGACGCCATGGAAGCGGACTCGCCGCCCGGCGTGCTGAGTGGTGGCAGCACAGCCCCCAGGGCCTCTCCCCAGGAGGGCAGGTGGCTGGCACGAGACGAAGACCCCGGGGTTCTTAAGGAACTGAACTGCGGAGCCTCGAAACGTGGCCGAGAGTCTAACGAGAGCGGGACTTTGAATGGCCCGGGGCGGGTCACACCAGAGCCCTCGCTGTCCACAGCCACCACCTGACCCTAATCCCTGAGCAGCTGGGGGCTGCACGGGGTGCAGGGGAGACCTGGGGGCCAGGCCAAAGAGCGAGGCCGTGTGGACAGAGCCACGTTCAACCGGCTGTGTCTCTCCCTCCGGTCAGTGCCCAGCCTGACCCTGCACACGGCCGAGCGGCCCAGAGCCCCTGCTCGGCCCTCCCGGCCCCGCGGAGACGAGGGGCAGGGGTTTGGGGGAGGGCTGGCGCATGGCAGGAAAATAATGGGGTTTCTAACCTGAGGGGACGGGCTGAGGAGGACACAGGAAGTTGTGACAAGAGACTGGGACCATCACTGCTACTTCCCTCTTGTTCTCACCGAGCGGGGCCCAGGGCCCCCAACTCAGGTGACCAGGGCATCATCGGGGCAGCAGGAGCCGACAGAGGAGCAGGAAACGCAAAGCAAAACCACCACCTGGGCCCTGGCTGGTGTGGCTCAGTGGGTAGAGCGTCGGCCTGCGGACTGAAGGGTCCTGGGTTCGATTCCGGTCAAGGGCACACGCCTGGGTTGCAGGCTCGACCCCCAGTAGGGGGTGTGCAGGAGGCAGCCGATCAATGATTCCCTCTCGTCATTGATGCTTCTCTCCTTTCCCTTTTCCTTCCTCTCTGAAATCAATTAAAAAACCCAAAAAACAAAAAACCACCACCTGGTCTAACTGGGCGGACAGGGTGTGGGCCACACGGGACCCAGCGGAGGACCCAGGACGCCCAGGGCCACGGCCTTGCAGTACTGGTGCCAAGCAGTGGAGGGCAGTGTTGCCTCAGAGAGTGTGTGTGTGTGTGTGTGAGAGAGAGAGAGGGAGAGAGAGACTGTGCTCAGGCATGCAGGCAGCGGCCACACCTCCCACGCCAGGGGCCTGGTCCCTGGCTACCCAGGCAGGTGCCGTCCTTGTCCCCTCCCGCCCCGCCGCCCCCGGCTGCCACCGTGAGCTGGAAGCCGGCCAAGGGCAAAGCTGAGCGTGTGGGTGCAGCGGTTCCTCACCGGGGCCAGGCGGGCCGGGGACCGGCCT